>NC_133115.1:5500028-6153034 GCF_022965805.1 Primulina eburnea
AACGTAGAATTACTAGCTCGATGAGAAAAGTTTTTGATACCTGGAAAAGGTAACTGGACAAAAGCCCATTTTTCTCCATACAGATTCTCTGGAAGTTGTACAGGGAAAGGATTATCAAGTGAAAGAATTGGCTTTAACCCTTTCTGAAAACCGGGATGGCGAGTATATACGGATTCATAGCGTTCTTCTAGCCACAGGACCAGAGACAAACACTGAAGCGAACAGATTAATTTGCACAAATTAATGAAATGCAGAATTTTAGAACTTCTACACTTCAAAATAAGTTAACAAAGTACCATACTTTGCCTTCATAGTTCTCATAAAAACTGAAAATACCAACTTTCTTGATATAAAACATTATATTACACCTTACAGTAAAAAAAACCAGTTACACCCACCCGTTTGCTTGGAATTGGCTTTATACCAAGCTCAGTGCAAGCTCTTGTTATAATGGTCTGCATCTGTGACCTATTATCAATTCAAGAACACGAATAATCATTTTCCAACTTATCTTTTCAATCGAACCCAAGAAAATACATAATACAAAAAGAAGCCCTGCAATCAAGAATATATATAATATAGACAAATAAATAAATTACCTGAAAAAACGAATTTTCTCTGGTAAAGGCACACCCAAATCATCACAGATTGCAACTAAAGCATCCTTAAGAGTGACACTGTTAATGACATTGTTAGGAAAGTACTTGGTGTACTGAAGGGAAAGAGATTCATCGCAAACTACAAGCTCCCAAACCTTCTTTCCCCTTATATCAAGAATCGGCCTAGAGCAGAAATCCACCTGCCACTCTTTGATGCTCCCCGGATCAGTTCCGGGGTCGAAATAACACAATTCTGCAGTTGGGTCATCCTCAATTTCTTCTTCTGAATCATCTTCAACAAGCACTTCCCCGCTTTTGGTCTGCAAAGGGGTGGAGGAAACCGAACTTTCAGAGACTGAAAAACAGGGTGGGAAATGGAGATTCTTCAAGATTCTTTGGTGGGACAGTTTCTTTGTGAAGAGATGATAATATGAGGTCTTGGTGAGGAAATCGAGTGCGTGAATTGGGTGTTCGATTCTTGCGGTATGGAAGCTTAAACTAGCCATCGCAGGTTGTCTGGGGAGAGTGAGGGGATAAGGAATGGGAGAAGGGAGTATCTTGGAAGAGCTGTTAAATTAGTTATCCACCACTTACATTTACATGTGAAAAAATAAAATTATACTAAATATATAAAAAAACTATTATAATATATAATTGTCTTTCGTAATGAACTTAAAAAAGTTTGATTAGAAGGTGAAGTTTTTGTCACATATCATACAATCAATATTGTATTATTTTAGAAGGGCAAAAACTTGTGTGAGACAGTCTCACGAGTCGTATTTTGTGAGACAAATATCTTATTTGGGTTATCAATGAAAAATATTATTTTTTATACAAAGAGTATTATTTTTTATTGTGAATATCAGCAGGGTTGACTCATCTCACAGATAAAGATTCGTGATACTGTCTCACAAGAGACCTACTCTTTTGACGGTATAGTGTTAATCGGGTCGATCGATCTATATCTACATTAAACAAAATTATTTTAAATATAAAAAATAATATTTGTTCATGAATCAGATCGAGTTGGAGATATATCTAAAAAGTTAACTCATAAAAAAATCTCATATAAATTTTGTGTTATTCTAAATCATAATGTAAAATGGATATTTTAGGTAAATAATGATATTATAGGTAAATAATTTAGATATAAAATTATTATACTTGAAGTGTTGGAATTGGGGAGGTAAACATAATTTATTAAACTAACCTTTTTACCTATTTGTTTATATGTTATTATTTGAGTTGTAGAGATTGAGGGTTGCATGTAATAATTAATTTTTTGTATTTTAATTAAATTATTTTAATTGCATTAATTAATTATAATGTGCAAATTTACAAGTTTAAAATATATTAGCTTTTGTTTTCCCCTTCCACTTCCTTTAGACGTATCGATTGTTTTGGCACATGTTGACAGTGCAATTTATGGCTCACCTCCAAGCAATATAACTCGGGGACAGGTTGGCCTATTTATTTGATTTGCTATAGTTCTTTGCATAAACACACAGTCCTTATTTTTGTCTGCTCATTTTTATGTAGGTTCTTGAAAAATACCAGATTTATGGTGATTCAGTCTAGTGTGATTATGATCCTAAACCAAATAATAATAATATAACCAAATCAGTATAAGATTCAAATTCGTGTTTTATCAGAATTAAATGTTGTGCCAGATGTTACAACATCTCGGACAACGTGCAGCGGAATATTATATTTTGTAACACAAATTGAATTTAAATTAATAGATGAACGAGATTAAATTTGCACAAGTATTTATAAATACTTGTGCGGTGCCTTATGGCAAAAATTAATCACTAAAAAACCAAAAACCAATCACCAGTGATTATCACTAAAATCAATTTCCTCAAGAAGTTGAGAAAATAAATGCTTTCTAAAAACAAATAATCAGAATAAAAACTAAAATAAGAAAGCAAAAATGTGATGTCAAAAGGGAAGACACGAAAACGATCTTCAGCCAACTTCTTCACGTATGTTGTCTGCAGATGTTCTCAACATTCACGGCAACACTCTATCACCACTCTTCAAACACAACACGTCTCTTGAATAGGGACTTCTCTGAAATTCTGAACGTGCACAAGTGAGTGAATATTGATCCAGGAAGAGAGAGCTTCAATGATGTTATTGGTCTCTTATTTACCTCCATAAGAAAACTTATTTCATAAGGAAAATAGAGTTTAATTAGAAATAAACTCTATTTAAATATTGATATCATATCTTAATAAATTATTATAATAAATATCATATTTAGATGATATTTCGATAACTATCTCATCATCTTAGAAAGGCAAAATCATATTAAATATTATACTCAATTAAATAAACAAAGAAAAATAATATTAGGGAAATAATTTAAATCAATAAAATATATAACGTAAAAATATGAATAATTCTATAAAGGTTAATGTAACACGTTAGTTTAGCATGTTCGTTGTTCTTTCGACACTAGCTTAAAAAATACATGCAGCCTTTCCTGGGTTTTTACCGTTCAGCGCCTGGAAACGCTGTAGGGAAGCGTAAAGCTGATGCTGTTTGTCTGAAATTCGCTGTAAGTCATCACACTTTCAAAAATATGATGCTTATAATTTGCAATACTTCTGTTATAAATTTTATAGCATGGCTTTTATTTGCACTCTGAGGACAGCGGAAGAACGTTCTTGGTTATTTATGTTTAACTGCATTCCATGCATCAATTTCCTTGCACAGTTTATGAATTTCTTTAACAGAGACACTCTATCACTTGTTATTATCCTTTGATTCCCGCATCTGCCTCGGTAACCTTTTCGTCGTTCTACTATATGATTCGTGGTGACCATTGAATCCATCTTTGTCACATGTCTTTCGAATCTCGCAGACACTGAAATCATTTTTCGAGGAGACTCTGGTAGCTATTCCAGATTATGTATTAGATTCACCTCTTACATGCTGTTCGGATACTTTTGCTAGTTCCTAGTCACGGTTACCTCCTCCATATTCAATCAGAGTAGTTTATATTACTTCCCTTTATTGAGTTTCTAGTTATCTCCTTCGAAGTTTCAGAGAAAAAAGATCGATTCTATTTAGCAGAAATATTCATATATTTAGATCTTGACTAAATTGTGTACTACGTTATATGTTGCAGTAAAGGCCCACCAAAATGCAATGAATCGCATGTCCTGATTGCAAAGCCAATTCTATTTGCTTGTATATTTGTAGTACGAATATTCATCAGTTTTCATTTTCTATGATATAATTTTTTCCGTCCTACTAATGTTTGTGGCCAAAATTTGAGAAAAAAAGTTTTATATGAAAATATTAAAATAAATATTAGTTTGCGTTGAATTCTTGACACTAATTATTAGGATTGAGAAAATATATACTTATCAGTTTTTTTTTTTTATAAATTAGAGTTATATATGCCAAAAAATAAATTGTAGATTTAACCAGTGTTTTTATAACCGGACCGTTAATCGAACCGGTCAAACCTTAAAAAATGGTTCAACCGAACGGTCGAACCGGATCAATAAAATTAATATTTTATTTATTTTATATAATAAATAAAATAGTAAAATATTGAATATTTATGTTTTTATAATTTTTACTTAATTTTTAAGATGAAAATTACAACAGATATCCAAATAAACACCACTTTTCCGGTTTTTCCGGGTTTTAACCGGTTTTCGGTTTCCGGTTTTTCCGGTTTTTTCCGGTTTAACCGGGTTTTAACCGTTTTTTCCGGTTTTTTCCTTATCTCCGGACCGGTCTGGAGGCCGGTTCGCGGTTGAACCGGTCCGACAGGCCGGTCCGGTCCGGTTTGGAAAACAGTGGATTTAACATTATTGCAATAGTTTGGCTCTGGTTTAGTTGAACACCCCTCACTGGACAATTGAAGGATGACTAAATGCTCTTCAATGCATGAGTGCATTGCATGAAATACGCATTACAAATCTCTACCCTATATAGAATCCCTCGATAAGTAGGAATTTTTCTAGAGAAATTGCATAAAAATTTCCTCATCAAACCAAGGATGAAATTCAAACGAGTTGTCCATGAATCAAACAGATAACAGGAATAGCTTTTATTTGCACGCACCGCACAACACATTGTGAGCATCTAAAGGGTTCATTGCTCGTCAATCTCCGAGTGTTTAGGCCAAATGATTGGGAATAACCGCAAAATGTGGTTCTACATATTCTAACCATTTATTGGGCATCCAAGTTGATAGGCTGGCGTAGGAACCGCTCCATCTGAAGTGCCCTAGTCTTTATGGATACGTCAAAAACTTTTTGCTGGAATTCAACCACGAGTCCACCAAGAATGCTGGGGTCAATCTGCAGATCGACCAGTAAAATTGTGGATACATCCATCGCCGATGGAGACTAGATCACCAACAGTTGAATGTGGGTGTGGGTGTGGGTGTGTTTTTTTTTAAAAAAAAAATAGAAATGACTGAAAGCACACACCTTCTGCTCAAGCTTAACTTTCTTCCCTTGCCCAAGTATATCATGCAATGTCTCCTTCAATTCTTTCTCCTCCTCTGGAGGTAGAGCCTTGTCATTCAAGAACAGGAATCGTGAGTAAAAAAGATAAAGAATAAAAGAGCGACAAAAAATTTGAAGAATATTAGTCGAAACGATAACTTTCTTATGTCACACAGACACTCAGGATTGATAGTTGCAAAGCTAACATTTGTTTAACATTACTAAATATTTGGACTGTGTTGATGTCGAATACAAATAAATTAGAAGACAAAACAGACACACTGAATGTACAGAATGGATTGTCATAAAATTATCGAGAACTAATTATAATATCAACTTATAAAACAACAAAATATAATTAATGACATATTTTTTAAATGAAAATTATATATAATATCTCCCGATTCTTGATGCTTAGTAAATGATAATAATAGATAATTTGCTTGTGGAGATTTTTGGCAGGACATTTTTGGTGAATAAAAAATGTTTTTCTAATCCCATATATTTTATATAGGAGTAAATAGCATATAATTATACATTACACAAATATGAATATTTTTTCTAACCCCTGCACGCTTAGATTATGAAGACATTAGACATGTCTCGCGGTATGATGGTTATAGTTGCTGCACAAGCACAAATCCAGTACCAAGATAGTGTGGGGTATGATTTGCAAAAGTATAAAAGATTAGTCTGTCTAAAACCACATTCCAAATGATGAACTTACAATAACAGAGGTAACAGTAGCTTTAACTTCCCCTCTATGTGCCATGGTCAGCTCTGAGAATCTCTGGGCTATCCGTTCTATATGTCCCAACCTCCCTGATTCAGCAACAACAGCTGGTGCAACCAAATGCCATAAGACATGTTATATACTTATATATGCACTAAATGATACAAGCAGACAAAGTGATAAGAAAGACAATTGGATGGATGGTAGACAGGAACATAAAATAAGAGCGTCAAACTCCAAGGTGGCATTCACTTGTCAAGATTTTGTTCATGTCAAAAGAGTAGGAATTAGATGAATGACAAAGGAGATAGTTGCATATTGAGTCTTAGTTTATTCTGAAGTACTAGAGTAGAAGTTTGTTAAAGATGTTGTGCATGTGCTTATTTCTACTACTGGTCCTAGTAATTAAGTGAAATGTTTATTCGTTCATGAAAAAATAACGAAAAAAAGGAAAAACAATTTGCATGCTAAGAATTTCTTAAATTGAAATATCTTAGCCTCTGCGATTTTCAGCTTACCATGAAATTTTTAAGTACAACTTTGCCCAAATAATGCAAATCCAACAGGGGACAAAACTGCAGATAAGCAAATCCAACATGGCACACGACTGCAGATAAGCAACCACAAAAAAATATTGTTGCTTCATAACTAATACTTGATGAAAGAAACCTAATTGGTACAAAAAAGTGCACCAATTGTATATTGTTCCAGCAAGTTTTGCATGCCTCAAAAATCTGAGTAAGAGAACCACATGGAAATTTATTACTATATGGTTTAATTTTTTTTAAAAGACTTACTAATTCATGATGTAGTACTAATTACAAGACCCACCTCAAGCATTTGGTTTCCACTTAGACAAATGAAACCATAAAGGAGAACATAGCTTTCACAGCAAAGCAACAAGGATGGAGACAAAAAAACTGGTTAAGAGAGCACAAACATTGAAGCTCTGTACCGTCGAAATTAAGAGGAAAAATAATTTAAAAAATATATCAAGATAGTAGCGAGTCAAAAGAGATGTGATGTAAAAAGAACTAGCACAGAGGAATGAGTCTCATATCTCGAAGCTAATAAACAAAGTCATTAGATACTCTTACCGTGGTGAATTCAAATAGTCCTCAACATTAGCATGACCGACCAAAGTGATATAACCCCCATATCTAGATGTATGTGGTAAGATTTACAGTATGTCAACAACAAAGTCATAGTCATTTGATTGTTCACTTTAGCGCTTATATTATATATAAGAGAACAATAAACCACTTCCAGATCAAGGCAAGGCAAAAGAAGTAGCCTATAATGATTAGAATTTTCAAACACATACTAACATAACAACAACAAATCATTCTGAAACACAATATATTCATTTGCAAAAGCACATACCCAAAAAGTTCTTTGTTATGCCATCAAACTTAGCCTGAGCACCAATATCATTTACGGCCTTCACTCTGATATCCGCAGTCACAGATAGATCTTTCATGAATTGAGAAAATTTGGGGCTTTTCTTTGAAGCCTCGATAAGAACAAGAAGCTCAGATTCAACCTTGTCCAGAACATTAGCTTTAACAGCAGCAAGGTACAACGCCGAAGCATAGTTTCCTGAGACACCATACATTGCAAAGGGTACCTAACCGCAATAAAAAAAGGGGGTGGGGTATCAGGAAATCAAGAATCGCCTCAGCAGCATTTTTTATGAACTTTTCTAAAACTCTTGCATCAGAAAAAATGGTGTTGAAATGGGGCAAGGGAAAATCAATAACTCAACTCCCTAGCAAATCATGAGTTATATAAGCATCATAAATCTCACATTCATGAATAAAGACAATTAAAATAATAATAAGTTTTTCAAAACTAAACTTCTGATGTTAGACAATCAAGTAACCAAAATGGTATGGCATGGAACTGATTATCAGGAGGAGTTCAGAAACAAACTTTAGTCCTCAGTAAAGTTTGAGTTAAATATTACTTCTGTGGAAGAACTACATGATTAAAAAAATGTGCAACATTATTCATAAAAACAAGCACCAAAGTAAGATAAAAACAGAGCCTACTGATGATCTATGTACTGTAGATAAAATAGAGAAGGATATTTATATCATAAGTATATTTATAAAGACAACATGACTTAAAAGATGCAGTTGTACAAACATTAGTCTCATAGTCTGTTTCAAAACATAAATAAAACAAGATGCAGAAACACAAAGGTCTGATGAACATATATCTTTTGCAGCATTCACGAGGATAAAAGAACGTCTGAATGTTAACAATGAATATCTATATAACACGTACTGGTGGCAAACGACAATGATTCAAGACATAAAAATCTAGGAAAATAAAAAATTTATTCAGGGTAACCTTCAGCTTAGATAACTCAATCGTCTAAGCTCGTGAAATTGTCATTATTTCCTGTGAAAAGAAGCGTACCTTCTCATTACAAAGACATTAACGTATACAAATACGCATCAATATAGTCAAATGACATACAACCGCAAAAAATGGTCATTACCTTGACTTTCTGCTCCTTCACAGGAGAGGTAGTTGCATAGTTCCTCGAAAACTGCAATAAATAACAACCAACAACTGAATAGAAGCCCACTTATCTAGGGACTCTCCATAAGAGTATTTCCAAACAACATAACAATCACTATTTAAATATCACGTAATACTGAACGCCAATACTTATTCTACTTTCCCTTGCTTTCCTTACAGAAATGATGACTCCCCAGTTATAAATGACGCTACTTTATGAATATAGGCGAAATAAAACATCAACATTTAGAAGAACAATATACTCGCTTATTGCAAACGTAAATGAAACGCCAGAAAACCCAAAAAAAAAAAAAAAACCTAACAAAACTGAAATTACGTTGAGCAAATTCAGTTTGTAGCAAGGGATGAAACACGCCAGAGTCGTAAACATTTGACGTGAAACACAAAATCTAAAGGTCTGCATAATTCTTCCGAGCAGATCGAGATCGGGAAATAAGAAAATAAAATACATCGCACCATTTTCATGTAATAAGAACAATTCTCGGCAATACCTCAGCATTAGCGAAGGAAGGGCAGACGAACACTTTCTGAGCGTCATTGGTTAGGGTTCTACGGAGTATTGGAAGCGCCGATCGCAATCGGCCCGCCATTGTCAGCTTTGATTTCCTATTTCTTGTGTTTGGTAGCTGCACTGTTAACTCACAGCGGCTAAGGGGAATCGGAAAATGGATGTGTAGGGTAAACTGTGACGTGGGGAGGCATGATTTTGGGGAAATTGAAACTTAATTTATTATGTGACACGTGTCCTATCATTTAGTGCTAAATGTAGCATTTTAAATATATATTCAAAACATAAACAGGAATGTTAAATATATATAAATTTAATTATATTTAATTTTGTTTTAACGATAAAAGATGTATGGCAAACATTTGTGTGAGACGGTCACACGGGTCGTATTTGTGATAGGGATCATTTATTTGGGTCATCCATGAAAAAGTATTACTTTTTATGCTAAGAGTATTACTTTTTATTGTGGATATCGATAGGGTTGATCTGTCTCACAGATTAAGATCCGTGAGACGATCTCACAAGAGACTCATTCAAGATGTATTTATTTTTTAATATAACTTTAATTATGTTAAACAATTACAAATCGTTCTGTTACTATAATATAAGAGCTCATTTTAACACATTAATTTATAAATCGTTCTAACTTCACTTTTTCTCTCACGTGGGAGCAGAGACGGATTGATATAAGGGCCCCTCCATTTTCAAAAATTTAGCGACGGTTTTTCAAACCGTCGCTAATATTTGCGACGGTTTGTACAACCGTCGCCGATGGGGATCGGCGACTGTTTTAATTATACCGTCGCTACTAGCGACGGTTTATTCAAATGTGAATAAAAACAGTCGCTATTAGCGACGGGTTTTCAAAAAACAGTCGCTAATGGCGACGGTTGTTCCAAAAACCGTCGTACATCAGTCCAATCAAGTCCGGACCATTTATAAGGATGAGACCAAATACATTTTATTCTTGTTTAAGATTATAACTTGAACTATTTGAAAATGGAACATCAATCTGCTGCAAAGAAAGGAAAAACATTGATATCTTCTTTCTTTAAGAAGAGAGATCGTCAAGCTAGTGAAGATACTTCAATTCCTACGGTCCTTACAATGCAACATCAATTCAGTGAAAGTCTTCTATTTCCCAATATCCAAATTCCTTCATGTTCCTCTCCTAGAGACGATCATCAGTCTTCGTCTACTTTTATTGAACGAGATCCGGGAAAAAGAAAACAGATATGTGAATATCATGTTAATGTACGAGATAAGATAAGACGTTCATATCTAAATATGGGGCCTTATCAACCAGATATGTTGGAGTATCCAGGTGCGAAATTTGGAAGCCAGAATCGTCGTTTTCAGAAAAAATGGTTTCAGAAATTTTATTGGTTGGAGTATTCGCCTTCAACAAATAAGGCATATTGTTTCTATTGCTTTCTTTTCCTGAATGATGTTAATTCATCTAATATCTCGGCATTGGTCAATGAAGGATTTGACAATTGGAAAAGGGTAAACCAAGGAAAAACATGTGCTTTTCTTTCCCATATTGGTTCTGCAGCTTCTTCACCTCATACTATGTGTGAGAGAAGGGCTGAAAATTTGATGAGGCCCTCACAACATATTGATAAAGTGATGCATGCACAATCTAAAGAGGAAAAAGAGAAAAATCGTCTGCGTTTGAACACCTCAATTGTAGTTGTTCGTTGGCTAGCACTTCAAGGTTGTGCTTTTAGAGGTAACGATGAATCTCTATCTTCATCTAATCGTGGAAAGTTTCTTGAATTGGTGAAGGCTTTTGCAAAAATGAATATAGAAATTGATGAAGTTGTGCTTGAGAATGCTCCAAAAAATGCCCAATATATCGCTCCAGAAATTCAGAAAGAGATTTTACATATTATGGCCAATCGAGTACGAAAGATGGTTCGTGAAGAAGTTGGAGATAAATACTTTTGTATTCTTGTTGATGAAGCCCGAGATATATCTAAACGAGAGCAAATGACCATTATATTGAGGTTTGTGAACAATCATGGGATTTTGACAGAAAGATTTTTTGCCATCAAAAGTGTTAGTGACACTACCTCAATGAATTTGAAAAATGAGATATCAAATGTTCTTGTTCATCATGATCTCCATGTTAAGAAAATCAGAGGCCAAGGATATGATGGTGCTAGCAATATGCGTGGAGCCTGGAATGGACTTCAAGCATTATTTCTCAAAGATTGTCCCTATGCATACTATGTCCACTGTTTTGCACATCGTTTACAACTGACATTGGTTTCTGCAGCTAAGGATGTTAGTGTTATTTGGGAATTCTTTTCTCATTTGGACAATATTGTTAATATTGTCACTTCTTCTACTAAGCGCATTGCTGAATTACATACTGCACAAAGAAATGAAATTGAGTATATGTTGTCAATTGGAGAACGTGATTCTGGAAGTGGTGCAAACCAGATTGGTAATTTGCAACGAGCAGGAGCTACTCGTTGGAGTTCTCACTATGATTCGGTAAAAAGCTTGATAGGTATGTACACTGCAACTTGCAAAGTTTTTGAAGTTCTCAGTGATCATTCTCCAAATGGAAGAGCTAAGGCTGAAGTTCGGGGGATTTACAGAAACATGGCAAGCTTTGAATTTGTGTTTATTTTGCACTTAATGCATAAAATTATGAGAACAACAGATACTCTTTGTCAAATTCTTCAAAAAAAATCTCAGACATTTTGACTGCTATCACATTTGTCACTACTACCAAAACTTGCCTTCAAGAATTTAGAGAATGTGGGTGGAATGAATTTCTTCAGGAAGTTAAAGTTTTTTGCTCAAGAAATGAAATTGATGTGCCTGATCTTGATTGTCTATATAAGATTGGACGTTCCTGTCGGCAAACTACAATAGAACATCATTACCACTTTGATGTTTTTAATGCAGCAATAGATTTCATTTTGATGGAGTTAAATACTCGGTTCAATGAGTCATCGGTGGAACTTCTTTCTCTTAGTACAGCTTTAGATCCTAAAAATTCATTTGACTCATTTAACAGTGATGATATTTGCAAGCTTGCGAAGAAGTTTTATCCTGGAGATTTCACAGATCAAGAAATTGTTACTTTGGAGTATGAATTGATACATTGTAAACTTGATGTGATGCAGAATTTAAAGGTTTCTACACTTGTTGAGTTGTGTCAGCAATTGACCGAGAGTGGACGGTCAAGTGTTTATGTTATGTTGACTAGATTGATTCATCTTGTTTTGACATTACCTGTGTCTACTGCCACTACTGAGCGAGCTTTTTCAGCAATGAAGCATGTGAAGACGGCACTTCGCAATAAAATGGAGGATGACTTTCTTGCCGATTGTTTGACACTCTATATTGAACGAGATTTAGCTAAACATATTGATGTAAATTCTATTATTGATGAATTTTATGTTTTAAAATCTCGTAGGGCACAACTTTGTTGAACGATATAATGTATTTTTTTTAATAATATATAACTTATCATATTGAGTTCAAGCCCCCCTCAACTTTTATTCCTGGATCCGTCCCTGCGTGGGAGGGAAAGACGAATACAGAAATAGAGTCGGGAGACTTTAAAGTTTAAATTAATGTAATAAATTATATATTATCACGAAAATATAATAATATATATACTATTTATAATATTTGAGTCATAACTAGATGTAATTTTTAGAATCTCCAAAATATAATTTTTTTTTCTTTTTTTAGTGTTCCTATTTACTTTTTTGCATTCAAAATTAAATTTATTTTAAAAAAATCAAAATTTCTCGTTAAAAATCAGAATGTTTTAAATTTTAATTTCAATTTTTTTAACAAAAGCACTAATATAAATTTTTTTTACTGTACATGCACATAACGCGTACACACAGTATTAGTATATATTAAAAAAAATCATTATATTATATTATTTAAGCGAAAAAACACTTTTTTTACACATTAATTTTTTATCACGATTTTTTGCACATTAATTTTTTTTATTAGTTTCATTGAAAAATGGAAAGGAAAAAGAAATCAATTTACCTTACTCACAAGCAACACCGGAACAGCAGCGGAGTGCGGAGTTGAGGGCAGCGGTCGACGGGATCGTGAGTTTATCTTCCTTTACTTTTCTCCCATGCTCGTTCACTCCTCCCAGTTTAGAGAATTAAAGAGGTAGAAAAAAACTTACATAGGTAATAAAAAAAAATTTAGATGGATGGACTATATCTCAAGACAGCCCTGCTCAAATCCATAGAGTGGGACATTTTACAAAGGAAATTTAGATTTGTAATCAAATTAGAGACCTACAATAATTTTGGTCTCTAGTTTGAGATCGAAATTAGTAATATCAATCGTCAAATCGGTGTCTATTTTGCTGTAGATAGAGATCGAATAGAAACCGATTTGTCGATCTCGAATCCGTACGTGTTTTTCTTGTAGGGACAATTGTATGGCAAAAAATTGTGTGAGACGGTCTCACGGATCGTATTTGTGAGACGGGTCTCTTATTTGGGTAATCCATGAAAAATATTACTTTTTATGCTAAGAGTATTACTTTTTATTGTGAATATCCATAGGGTTGACCCGTCTCACAAATTAAGATCCGTGAGACGGTATCACATGCAGGGGCAGAGGGACACTATAGTTCACCCGGGTTAAAAGCCCGGGTGTTCTAAAAATTTTTTAAAAATTTTATATGTAATTTTTTTTTTTATAATTTTGAATAAATTTGATATTAGCCCGGGTAAATCAATTTAAAATATTAAAAAAATTTAGAGTTTAAAATTCAAGCCCGGGGATAATCGGATTCCTGGCTCCGCCCCTGATCACATGAGACACACTCCAGCCAATTGTATTACAGAAGATGTAGCCTTGATAAATTTCCATGAAAAAGAGGCAGTTTTATTTCATATAAACTGAAACGTTCAAGTACATTACAAGATCCAAAAGTATATAAAGATAATGGATTAATTTCTCCAAGAAAATACCTTTAACTAACGAGAGTAAATTTATTATGCTACTCCGTATGGGAAGCTTTCTTGTTGCTGAAATGGATGAGGTAGATTAGTAGTCTTTTGTATGTTTTTAGGGGCTGAATACAACTTCATGGTCGAGGTGGTGGAAAAGGGGGTGATGGTGGTGGCGTTGAAGTTAGAGAGGGCGTAGATGGTGGTGGGGGTGGTGGGGTAGCTGGAGTCAGTGGTGGTCGGATTTTAGGTAGGGATGGTGGGATTAATGGTGATGGTATTGATAGAGATGGTGGTGGTGGTGGGGTAGCTGGAGGCAGTGGTGGTCGGATATTAGGTAGGGATGGTGGGATTAATGGTGATGGTATGGATAGAGATGGTGGTGGTGGTGGGGTAGCTGGAGGCAGTGGTGGTCGGATTTTAGGTAGAGATGGTGGTGGTGGTGGTGAAGATCGGGCGGGACGTGGGGGTGGTCGCGATGTTGATGGTGGTAGAGGGGTTGGTCTTGGAAATCGTGGTGGTGGTGATCGTAATAGTGATGGTCGCGGTGAAGATGGTGATCGAGGTGGCCGAGATAGGCAAGATATTGAAGGGCGGCGACCACGAAAATTAGGAGGGGGCTTTATGCATCGCCTTGGTGGGAAGGTTGCATCGACTGCAGTCACGGAGGCATTCGCATTGAGAGCCAATGAGGCAAACAATGTTGCAAGAATCCAGGTCTTCATTTCTTTAGAACTCATTTATCTACTTGAGCAAAAGGGAGGATTGTAGTTTATATTTATAGGGAGCTTTGTGCCCTTCTATATATTTTTTAAAAAAAAAACAAAGATAGAAGGGCCCAAAGCTCTCCCTATAATATAAAATTTTCATATGTTACACACCTATCGTGTACATTTATTTGAGTACTGATGAAATATCATAGACCTATTGGATGTAAGGATGACAACTTTCTCCGGGTTTGGAGCCCTACGGGAAAACACGAAACGAGGATGGAGATTCCCGATTTTTTCGAGTTTTGGTTCGGGTTCGGAGATTTTTTTAAATCCCCGATTTAATTCGGGACGGGTAAGAGATTACTATCTTTATCCCCGAACCTGTCCCGAAAATAATATCAGTAATAAAATAATAGTATTATTAAGTATAAATAATATAATAATAATATTATTATTTTTTAAAATATTAATAATAAAATTATTATTAATATTAATATTATCACTAATAATAACAAATAATAATAATTTTTAATTTGAGAAGTTTCTGAATCCGTTATCATTTTGCCATATTAATATTTTTGAAACAGAGATGAAGGTGGAGATGAGAAGTTGATCCCGAAGTTTCGGGTTTGGGAATTCTCTGAACCCGAAAAAGCGGTAATCAGGCGGGTATAAGGGTGAAGATGAAATTCAAGGACATGGATGAGGATGGCAAACTCGCTCCTGCCCCATCCCGCACCATTACCATTCCTAATTGGATATGATGAAACATACTCTCAAATTTTATTTTGTTTCATCGAATTGTGTTCCATGTGAAAACCAAGAATGCCAAACATCACAAAAAAAAAGGTCCAAATTTTAGCACGTATTTGAGGCACACACATTAATATCCTCAACTGCACGTATATTCTATAAAAATGTCAAGTTTTATTTCACCAAATTATAAGGTAAAATCCATCACAAAAATGGCTCGTTACCATACCAAAAGGCGAAATTCATTCAGTCTCCGAGTTTGAACCCACTCTGGAAATCAATTCCAATTTTTTTATTTCCATACTTTGAATTATTGGATTATTAACGTGCATGGAATAAGTTTTAGGATAAGATAATTTCTTGATTATTGAGAGAACAAATTATTAAAATCAATATTTCTAAAATAAATTATTTAAATCAATAGCAGGTCTCTTGTGAGACGGTCTCACGAATCTTTATATGTGAGACAGGTCAACCCTACCGATATTCACAATTAAAAATAGGCAAAAACTTGTGTGAGACGGTCTCACGGGTCATATTTGTGAGACAGGTCTGTTATTTGGGTCATCCATTGAAAAACATTACTTTTTATGCTAAGAGTATTACTTTTTATTGTGAATATGGGTAGGGTTGACCCGTCTTACAGATTAAGATCCGTGAGACGGTCTCACATGAGACCCACTCTAAAAAATAATACTCTTAGCATAAAAAGTAATGATCTTAGCATAATTTTTTTGGATTATCCAAATAACCGATATTCACAATAAAATGTAATATTCTTAGCATGAAAAGTAATACTTTTTCATGGATGACCCAAATAAGATATTTGTATCATAAAATACGACCCGTGAGACCGTCTCACACAAGTTTTTGTCTTAAATCAAATATGTTTATTTGGATATCTATACATTTTTTTAAGATTTATATGAAAATCGTTGTTCTGAGTTCTCAGACCATAGCTAATATGGCGATCGGGCGAACGGTTTGTTTATATCGTATTTCTTGCTTATATAATAGTTAATTGATCTGAATTATGATATCAGAGAGCCACAAGTGAAATGTTAAAGAACAAAATGATAGAAATGTATTCCGATTTCTATATTTCTGTACTCATTTTCGATTCCTTATGCGTTGCGAATACATTTTACTTATATTATTTCAAATTCACATAAATTTATCCTAACTTCTTACAATCAAAAAACTTTGTTTCAACTCCTTACAATATTAAAAATGACCAAAAAAAAAAAACTCTTATATGTGTTGATTTTTACTGGGTGAGAAATTGTATCAGAGGCTAGGTAAAATTATTTCAAATATACAAAATTATTATTAATGATTAATTAACTGATTGATTAGGATGAGAATTTTCTCAAATAATATAGATCCGAACCGTGATTAATTATTTACAGTCTTTATTTCAAAATTTTCTAATATTTGAAACAAGAAGATATAACAAATGCTAGATATCAAGAAAGAAGTGGATCGGAGTCCTAAGGTAAACTTATTATTCAAAATAATAGATTCCTAGAAATGTGCTGGATTCTTCTAAACACTCTGGAGATCTTAGAAATTAAAAATACAATACAAAATTATGGCAATATGTTGTATAATGTTGAACAAAATGTGGAGAAAATCTTTTAAAAACAAAAAGAAATTTTTGGAACATTAAAGTATATTCAAACAAGAATTCGAACCCTACAACAAAAACCAAGTTCTTGTAAAGGATTTCGGAAGGAAGATTACCATCATCCTTTGGTACCGAACTCTTATTACACCAAAGAAAAAAGACCAAAGTAATGTCAAATCTTTAATTGACGAATAAAAAATGATTAATCTAATTAAAAATGTATCAGAAAAAATTTAATCTGATTACAACTTTAAAAAAGATTGGTCTCGATGATCTCCAAGACCTTACATATTTTCCGAATCTCAAGGTCGTAGATCTAAATATTAACACAACTAGGGGTGAAACACCCGTAATAACTTGGTCATCTTCTCATGAACCACCAAGAGAAAGTGTGTGATATCATAATACAAATATGAGAGGATCTCAAACGGATTTTCATACTGGTGCAGAATCACACCCTGCGAGAATAAGGTCAAGGAGAAGTCAAATTTTCTTGCACCAAACACCCTAAGAGAAATCTATTTGTAACATATACATCTTTATGGGGTTATACTTCACATTGATGTACTGAGCAATCCGGATACTTTGGCACAAAGAGCCTCTTTTCTCAAAGGAAAATTGGTAGAATGAGGTCATATGACTAATTACGAATGTTTAAAAGGTATTAACAAACATACTCATTTATGTTGTAAAGAAAATGGTATTTCAATAATTATTGGAAGCAAGCCACAAAGATAGAAAAGAAAGAGCTTTAGATCTCATTCTTATTCCATAAGTAGAAGAAATGAAAGAAGTTTTTGGAAATCAAGAATAGTATAGTCCAGACAAAAGGCCAGGTATCACAAATTTGGCAAAGAATTGATTATCAAGAACAAGTAGGATGTCATCCCAAGCATCGAGCACATCTCGAAGAAGAGCCACCCACTAGTGGTTGAATGAGCCACCACTCACAATATGTTTTCGGCCACAACTGACAGAATAATTCACAAGATTTGAAGTCCGGAATTCAAACAGCAGAACTTCTATAAATATTATGGTATAAGGAAGATGAAGACCTCATTCAACCTTTTCATTTTCTTTCAAATAAATTGTAATATTTTATCTTTCTTCTTTATGTGTATTGTATTCTCAACTACTATAAATAGCTAAAAAAAAATTCATCCTCCTCTACATGAGGTTACGTCACTATGTAATAATTCTTTGTATGTTTGAATAACAAGATCGAGAGCCTTATTACCCTCTCATGTATTATTTTCAAATTAAATTATTTTATTATACACTCTGAAGTTGGAAACGAAACAAGGTTGTGCTAGATGTTGTTGAAAAAACCTACATAAGGAACATCTGTTGCGACTGCATGGTTAGGCTGTGAGGAACAGTCTGTAAAATCTATCGGATAGAACCCGATGACATTCGGGTCAAAGAAGTAAACTGTTCAATTTATTATACGGAAGCATGAATAGTCATTTATATAAAAAAAATCGATCATCTAAATATGATATATACGCTGGAAATTTTACATAGTTGAATATCTTTGGACTATATGTCTCTAAGAATAGGTTCAATAGGTAAAACAATGATATGTACAATAATTCTGAACATTGAAGATATTTTTGGAAGTTTTAAAAAATTGGGGAGAGTTGATAATTTGCCCGAAAAAGAATTCTATCTCAATAGCAAAATCAGCAACACTTCCAAATATTTTGCACCAAAATCCATGTACTAGCTAGAGCACTTGTATTTCCATCTCAAGATACAAACCTGAAGTGTGCCGTGACATACATCGATCATCCAAATCCCAATACACAAGATCATATATTCGGATTATATCTCCACTGACTCATACAAGGTGGATGGACGTGATATATTATAGCAGGAATACTGGATAAAAAAAAAAAAGAAATCATCCAACCACAGTTTTAAAAGATTCATGAATGTGCCTTAAAGTTTCTTGATCCCTATTCCACTCAGGCGTGGGAGCGTTCACAAAATGTGCGTAAATCTTGTTGTTTGCACAAGTCACCGAAATCAAGCTGTGTGCCCCGACTCCATCAATCTCATACACATAATATACCTGCCCTTTATCATCCTTCCTCTCTTCCGAGCTCACGTTGTCTGCAGTGGCAATAAGGTCCTGTAAATCTACGTCCGATAGAGCAAGATTGTTCAAGACCAAATCTTTTGGTGCCAATTTCCGGAACCCATCAAGAAAAGTTAAGTAAACTTTCTCAGTCTTCTTCTTTGGGTTAAAGAATTCACTGTCTGTTCCGTTGGTCCCCTTTTGAATCTTGGTCACCAGCTTTTCCTTCCACCCGTCTGGGACGTCGTAGATGTACTCTGCGGAGGCTTTCTTGTCGGAGTTTCCGCCGAATCCTCCGTAGTTGGCGGCGCTGGCTGCGGTGCCGTAGTAGAGGTGGTAGGTTGTGAGAGAGTCTGCTAGTGATGGTGGGGTACTGGTGGTTAGGATTGTTGTGGCCAGAGCTGTGGCGGCTAGGGTGGTGGTTAAGTTGGGTAGGAATGGTTTTTTGGGCGGTGTAGGGAGGTGGGTTTTTGGCTGCGGCGGGAGTGGTGATTTTGGGGTGGCGGCGGCGGTGGAGGTGGAGGAGAGGAGGGCGGAGGGGGAGAAGATTGTGGCCATTTTGGAGCTTGGGCAGTGGAATCTTGGATTAGTGGATATGGTTTGCTTTGTATATTTAAGATTGGATATGAGGAAGGGACCGTGTACACTAGGTAATAATATTCACCAATCACAATCGTTGATTTCACCACGTCATTTGCAATATAGGCCATCCATAACAACCGCCACTCATAAAAACTAGGGATGTCAATGGGTCTAGATAAAACCTCGACTCGCAATAAAAGATTTATAATGGCTTACAATGAATTTTTATAACAACTTGGGTTAATCATTTTCGTAAAGCGAGGACGAATATGAAGTAGTTGCTATAGGGGCTCATTGTGAAGTCACACAGGTGCGAGCTCGGGGCGTAACACAATGGACCCGTCTCGTCTGGAATGGGTTTGGGCATACTAAATGGGTCATGAGACGGGTCTCGGGTCCAGTTTTTCAGACACGTCTGGATATGGGACGGGTCATGAGTTTTATAATACCGCCTCATATATGTAGATATAAATATTATAGGGTTTTAGTTTTATTAATTTTCATTTTTTTAGTAGTCTACCTCAAGGTCAATCATAGACATATCTGATTCTGTCATTCTCCCACCAACGCTCACTTAACTTCCATTTTTTCAGCCACCAAAGGCACACTGATCACCGAGTGAGTATGTACTAAAAACTTGATTTATTAGTCAATCCATTACGTAATGTCGGTCATTTTGGTGTTGTATAAGAATCAATTGGATTTAGTGAGATGTTCTCCATTGGGATTTGATTAAGATATAACCAACGGATTCAAGTCGATTTTGGAAGAAGGATTCTCAGTGGTGACGATTTTGGAGTTGGAGGCTTGTATGTATTTATACGAAGATATGAATGATATTTGATGTTGAGATTTTGATGGGATTTCAAAGAAAAAGGAAGATGCAAATGTGGTGCAGGTTCGGTGAATTGGTGAAGAGGCAGAGGAGGGATAATTGTAGGGAAGTTTTTTGGTTCATGTCTTCTGGAGCAAGTCAGAAATTTGACTACTATTATTGAAGGAAGCTTATGATTAACTCATAACTTTTTATTGAAAATGTATTTTAATTAAAAGAATAATTTTCAAAATGGCCTTTTAATACGACTTATTTTGTATTTCAGTTGTAACACCCCAATTAACAACTAAGTATTTGTAAAATAAAATTGAGTGATATATTTATGTTAAATAATATAAGTTTAATTTTTAGACAATAATTTAAAAACAAATAAATCATGAATATGATTTGGTATTATCTTATAACTAATGACGAGTTTTTTTTTTATATAGATATTAACATTAGTATTTTAGGTTAATTAAATTCTTTATTAGGATGAGCTTTAGTTTAAGAGTGAGTCTCATGAGAGACCGTCTCACGGATCATAATCTGTGAGACGGGTCAACCCTACCCATATTCACAATAAAAAATAATACTCTTAACATAAAAAGTAATACTTTTTCATGGGTGACCCAAATAAGAGATCCGTCTCACAAATACGACCCGTAAGACTGTCTAACACAAGTTTTTGTCTTAGTTTATTATCCAAATAGATAGACCAATCACAAAATAAAGCATAACACCACAATAACTATATGCTAAATTCCACTCCAAAACTCTTAAGCAAGGTATCTCTCAAATTATTGTGTTGTTAAATGTGATATTGAATAATTGTGATAATTTGGAGTTACGAAACTGTTTTGAAAGGATATGATCAATTAACGGTTGATCATTGTTTGTAAGGTTTAGGTGTAGTTTAATATCGAATAATACATTCCTTTAAACCTCATATTTTAGTAGTTCGTCTTATTGATACAATTTGATATTAATTATGCAGAGACCTATTATATTGAAAAGAAAATGACGTCGTTACTTTGAGCATAATTAGCAGTGTTTTACTAAGTATAATTTTTATTATTTTTAATTAGGTATTTTGAGGAATTCCTGGAACAAATATAAATTATTACACACGCGTAATTATCTTAAGATCACTATAATTTTGCATATTACTGATGGAATCTCAAGATGAAGATAATCTTACGTCTTCTACAAATCTTCATGATAGTAATACAATGATTCCTTTTCAAGAGAATAGTGAAGGTGAAGGTATTGAAGGGAATAAAGACGGTGATGTTAACATGGAAGCTGAGGAGATTTCAGAAATTAATGGTGAGAGAAAACGTTCATCGGACGCTTGGAATCATTTTAGAAGAGTAATGGCGGATCAAATACAGTACGCGGAGTGTAATTATTGCAAAACTCATTTGAAAGCTTCTCCGACCTATGGTATTAATCATTTGAGAAAACATTATGATAAGGCTTGCAAAAAGAGACGTAGAAAAATGGATTTCGTCAAAGTTTTCTATTTTCTAACACGAAAGTTAATGGTATCCAAGAATTGTCGACACGTATTTTTAACCAAGAAGAATCAAGGAATGAGCTAGCTAAAATGGTCATCTTCCATGACTATTGTCTTAGTATTGTTGGACATATTGAATTTCGAAAATTTGTTGCTAGTCTTCAACCTTGCTTTAATATGATTTCAAGAAACTCACTTAGAAATGATGTTTTGAAAAATTATCATGTTCAAAAGAGTAAGTGTGATAAGGATTTGGACAAGCTTAATCCAGAGTTGCTATCATTACTGATATGTGGACATCAAGCAATAATAAGAAAGGTTTCATGGCAATAACCAGACATTATATTGATGATTCATGGATTCTTCACAGTTGCATTTTGAGGTATGTGAAATTTTATATTATAAATCATTTATGTTTTTAGAAAGAAAAAATTATGACATTTATTTGTTATAGGTTTATGTATGTTCCAGCTCTACATACGTGCGAGGTGTTGTCTGATCTATTGGTTGAATCATTTATGGAGTGAAATATTGATAGTAAATTGTCAACAATCACAGTGGATAATTGCACCACCAATGATTCCATGATTCATCTTCTCGTGGACAAGCTTTCAAATCGTGATTTGTTATTGAATGTAAAAGTATTTCACATGCGTTGTTGTGCTCATATTCTGAACTTTATTGTGAAAGATGGTATGGAAGTAATTAGTGGTGCAATGGAAAGAATACGTGATAGTGTTATCTTTTGGAGTGCTTCACCTCCTATAATAGAAAAATTTGAGGACGATGTTCGTCAGTTGCACCATTGAATGTTGTGAGACTCCGAGATTAAAATAGCTTTGATGACATTTTGGTAAATAAGTTGAAAAATATTCAATTTATTTTGATGACATTTTCGTAAATAAGTTGAAAAATAATGAATTAATTTTAAGGGCAAAATGGTAATTATGTTATGGATTTAACATAATAGTCCGAATATTAGCCCAAATAATTTGAGATTTGGATATGACGTAGAAAACTCAAAGATATAGAAGTTTCATGTTTTGAGTTTTGGAAAATTTGATTGTTTGACTGATCCGAAGAGATATACCGAAGTTAAAATGTTAAAATGTATATAATAATATAATATTAAAAAAAATTTAAAAAAAAAAAGAAAAAAGAAGGAAAAATTCGAACCGTACGAATGAAATCAGAAAGCTACAGTAGAAATAGAGAAGAAAGAAACGTGAGAAAGAGAGAAGGAATAAGGATTTTTTTTATTTTCTTTTCGATCGTGCGATTAATCGCTTTATCCAATCGACAAACATACTTCAGTTTTGGGATCGCTGACACGAGGTCTTCGATTTGAGGTATAAATTTCATAGTTTTGGTGATGTTTGAAATTCGTCGATTTCTGGAATAAATCCGATAAATTGTTAAATCATACTGGAATTGAAGATTTTTGAATAGTGTATGATTTTAACGAAGAAGAGATGATTATAGTGATGTTATTTTGAATTATTATCAATTTATTATAATTAGAGAATTTTAATCATTTGATTGAGATTGAATTATTTGTCGGTTATATATGCGGTAGAATAACTGACAAGAAACTAAGTTTTGAAGTCGGAATTGAATTATGATATGATTTTGAATTGATATGAATTTCTGAAGTTTCAAATGATATTTGAAATTCATATTAATGATTTTGGATTATGTTATTGATTGGAGTGAGTATGTTATTGATGTAGATAAAGTATTATACCGATATTTTCAGGCTACATCAATTGGAAACGAAGAATTGAGGTATGTTGCGACCGGGTAACATACGACAGGTATCTGTATTATATGATATATTTTGGATTGATTGGATTGATTGGAATAAGATTACATGTCTATATGCCTTATTTATTGATTGATGTGGCATACATGACATTGAGATTGGAATATCGATGTATAAAATAAATGTTTTGTTAACACACATCATTTGATGCATACATCGATACATGACATGCACGTTGAGCTATGATCCTTGGATACCCTGATATGATTTGATTGGATTTTGGGGTTTGTGAACACAATTGCTATGCTGGTATTATATGACCCGTAAAGCATAAACATTTGTGGCCCCGATTATTGGATATGAGATTTGGGATTTGATGGCGCTTTGTCGACGCTATCATACGAGTATCCCTTATTGAGGCCGGTGTGCCAGCTCGAGCATTGATTTGATAGCGATTCGTTTGATTCTGACATGTGCTCAGTGGATGGGCATTTGACCTGATACCTCCACGACATTCATGCATTGCATACCATATATCATTGTTTAGATATCTGTGGTATATATGATTGTTCGTTCCATACGGAGCTTTGCTCACCCCCAAGGGGGGCTGTTGTTGTCTTTGTGTGTGGACAATGGCAGGTACTCCACGATATCAGGAGACCGGAGAGGGTACTTCTGGAGGGAGCCACAGCTTGGGCTGAGGTTTTATGTTTATGTCTTGTTCTCAGTATATATGTATATATATCTATATACCGGGGCATGTCCCGAGGATATGAGATGTTTGTATGTGATTGGTTTTGATTACGTGTGGGCATGTTTATGACGTGAGATGAGATACTATTTTTAGTATTCAAATATCAGAAGAAATATTTTGGGCTCATCGTAAAGAAAATTTAAACTCGTTTTCCGCTGTAATTAATTAACCCTAATCAGATTGTGTTGTAATAACGATTAGGAGCTAAGGGCCCCACAAATGTAGTAAAAAATTATCTCTTGACTGTAAAACTTGTTGGAATTCAATTTATTTGATGTTAGAAACTGCTATACAATACAGATATGTGTTCCCAAGGGTTAAATATCGAGAGAGATACTACAAAAATGTGTCAACTGATTAAGATTGGGTGAATGCAATTGATATATGTGGGCAACTTAAAACTTTTTATCAAGTGACTGAGATGTTTTCTATAACATTTTACCCCACATCTAACTTTGACTTTCCAAACATTTTCGATATCAAATTAAAGTTATATGAGTGGTTGAAGAGTCCAAATCCAAATATTCGAGGTATGACCCAAAAGATGTTGGAAAAATAAGATAAGTATTGGGATAATTGTCATATTATGATGGAGGTTGCTGCTGTATTGAATCCTAGATATAAGATGAAGCTTGTTGAATTTTATTTTCCCCTAATTTATGGTGAAAGATCACAATCTAAAGTTGATGAAGTTTGACAGAATTGTTGTGATTTGTTGGTTGATTACCAATCCATGACATCAAAATTATTGGGAAATAGTGGTGGTTCAAGGATTGCTGAGACTTCATGTGTTTCTAATATTAATGCATCTGATAGTGATATTTTTTATATCTATGACAAATTTGTGGCTTCAAGTTCAAGCCAAATTGCGTCAAAATCCCCAACCGAGCTGGATATGCATTTGGAAGAAATTTTCTTCCCAAGAACTCAACATTTTGATATTCTTAGTTGGTGGAAGACAAATGAGGCCAAATATCCAAATTTACAGAAAAGGGCAAATGATATTTTAGCAATTCCTGTGTCAACTGTTGCACATGAATCTGCTTTTAGCAATAGTGGAACAATAGTTGGTCATCATCGTAGTAGGCTTAATCCAACGACTTTGGAGGTATTGATGTGCTCGCGAAGATTATTGTGGGATGAGGTGGAAGGTAAATAAATCATAGATTTATTTTGTTATTGTACTTTCATTTTAATTTTGTTACTGTATTTTCTCTCTTTAAATTACAATTTTTTGTCGTTTTAAATTACAGTTTTATTTTTTCAATGTAATTTCTCTCTTTAATTTTTTAGATAATTCTTCAAGTAGTTTACCAACTTGTCCCACCATTCTTGATGAAGAGGAAGATGATTCCGAAGAATGTGTCGGAAATATTTCCTACTCGTTATTTTATATTGATCTGTTTAAGTTCTGTTATAACTTATTTTTTGGGATGTCAAGATTTTTTATGGAGAGCTAGTAACTCCTTTTTTATGTAACTCATTATGTCGTGAAAATACTTTGTTTGTTATTATTAATTGTGGTCGAAGACATGATTAGTTTTATATTGTGTTGAATTTAGAGGCTTGTTTGTTACATAACTTAGTCATGTAACAAAAAAATTACTGTTTTCATTTGAAAAATTTCTGGTCTCACGGGTCTAACTTGCCCCGTTTCGTATTCGGGGTGGGGCGGGTCCGAAGAACATTTAACTGGGGTGGGGCGGGTAGTGGGTCGAAGTTTTCTTCATAGGGCGGATATTCATGAGTTTAGTTATACTCGTCCATACCCGTCCCATTGACATCTCTTATAAAAACACGCACACATTATATTAATATCTTGCTTCTCTAATTTTAATTTTAATCATAACACTCATTATTCATCTGTTTATCTATTTTTTGTAAACATTTTACGTTGAATGAATATATTTTTCAATTTTATTTATAATATTTAAATTATTATTTTTTTTAAATTTTTGTATTACTTAAAAGTATTTCATATTTTTTTATGATTTTAATTTATTGAAAATTAAAAATGTAATATAAATTTGAAATAAAGAAACATAACATAAGAACAAAATCATACTTTCATACTGAAAGTTCTGTTCCCACAATGTGAGTGTGATGAGGGTGATTGTTGTGTGTATCAGAAAGTAGGTGTTGTACGTAGATGTTGTAACACCCACGACAACATGCAGCGGAAGTTTCAGTTTAAGAAGTTAACACACAACTTGAATTATAATAATAATACGAGAGACGAGATATAAATTATGCACAACTATCAAGTACTTGTGCGGTGCCTCAGGGCAAAAATAATTCACTAGGAAAACTTGTAAGTTTACAAAAACCAATACTAGTGAAAGAATAAAACAACTTCCTTACACAAGCGAGTAACAAATTGCATCCTACACCTCTAACAAACCGTATAACAAAACTATGTCGGATGCATCAACCGAGAAGTGAAAAATCTTCGAGACTCAACACACTAATCACAACCGTGATTAGGTGTTGTCTTCAGATGTTGGCAGCACTTCACAGCAACAAGTTATCAATCACATGAAATGGCTACAGTCTCGAAAAACTCTTCGAACTCCTTCGTATCTCGCCCATCCTTTTTTTCGCCCTCATCTCCTATTAAAGTACACACAGAGTTTTATTAGAAAGAAACTCCTTAAAGAATAAGGATATCATATCTTCAAGATATTAAGATTCCATAAATTAAAGATATTATGACTCTCATATCGAATACCAAATCTACACGAGATCACATCATAAATTAGAGATTATTCTCAAGTCTAGAAAGGCAAAACATTAGAGATATTAAAAAGGAATTTATGAAAAAGGAAAATATGTCAAGGAATAAAATTCCTTTCAATCTCCCCCTTTTTGCCTTTCTGGACAAAACACCCCAGCATGTTTATACAGCTCAACTCCCCCTGAGTTAGCAAATCAGTGACTCAGCCAACTTAGTTGTCTCCCCCTAAATTCTGCTGTTAAGCCTTCCCCTAATGAAAAATATCACAGGTGTTGTATGTTAGATGTTGCAACATTCAGAACATAACACCGAAACAGTTGTTCATTTCATTAATCAGGAGGAACAAAGATTAGAGAAAATAAAAGGACAACAAAAGTAAGAAGGACTAGAACCATCAAGAGAGACAAAAACACTCAAAATATCCTTTATCCATCAATATTGCTGTCATCATCATCTCTTTTGGCTCCACTGGTTCCAGCTGTATCATCTACTCCCCCTTTTTGTCTAGAATGGATACTAGCAGCAAGTAGAAGCTCATAATCTGCCACTTGATTTTCGTAATGATCAATGGTCTCCTTGGCATTAGCAATCTGTTGTCGACCATAGGCAATTTGAGCGCGAATGTAGGAGAGAGATAATGTAACATAACTAGGAGGAGGCGTAGGGGGCAGGCTAGTCAAGTCAGGCAGAAACTCCGATGTTGCATCAGCAGTGTTGCCAACATCCGGAGCAACACTGGAAGTCACCTAAGGCAGATCAATCTGTCTGTTGCCTTTAAAATACACAGGAGAAATCTTCAGGGAATCTCTAACAAGGCAGAGATCTTCATCAATGTACTTAATGAACCCTTGAGACTCCAAGATCCCATAGATCAGTGAGGGATATGGTAGCTTAGTCTTCTTGAAGTCCCCTTCAGCATATTGTAATGCTGTCCTGAACACCAACCTCCCAAAATTAAAGGCCCTTCCAGTGCCAATATTAAACAATACCATGGCTTGAGATCTGGTCACAGTGGTGGAATTTGTTGACGGGGTCCAATTCCAAATTGAGGTCTTATGTAGGACAGAGTAAAAGGAAGTGAGATTAGCAGCGTTCAGCTTCTTGGGATAGTCGGGGAAAACTTTGATCACACCGCCAGTGAGCACAAGGGTGACAGCATGTATGTCAAGATCCTCGTCAGCTTCCTCAAGATCCGGAGTGTTGTAGAATTCATTGATCACCGACGGTGAGAACTTGTAGATACGATGCCGAACAAACACTCTTCCATACTTCACCGATTCCTCATGTCCAACACTGCGCAGAAGATTACAGTAGAATTCTAACACCACACGGTGACAGTAGGGCATAACAGTGGTGACTGTGGATAGCAACTTTCTGTTTTTGAGAAACTCAACCAGGTTGTATTTCCCATAGGCAGTGACATCAATATTTTTCTCCTCAACCAACTCTCTCTGAACAAACAGCGGCCATAGTGCCAGGGCATCCTCAGAATAAAATTTGGGGGAAAAGGACTTACTCACATCATAGTCAGCAGAGTCAATGTTGTGCTCGGTGTTGTCAACATCCACCTCAACACCGGTAGCAGCATCAGCAGCAGCATCTTCAGAAGACTCGCTAGCTTCAGAGTCAATGTCCTCAGATGCATCATCACCTTGTTCCTCAAATTCAAAGTCAGATACAGACGATGAGGAGGAGTCATCAGAGGCACCAGGCCGGTTTTGCTCGAATTCCTTCATCATTTCTGAGTCAGGTTCATCCTCCTTAGCCATTTTTTTTCGGGCGGCCTTATCTTCTTTGAGCTGAGCAAGAAACTCTGCCAAAGATTGTTCATCATCTTCAGGTTCACCAGGAAATTGTTCTTCTGCAGCTTCATGAGAATCCGTGAAGGGGTTTGGCTGTTGACTACCAGAAGTAGAACCAGATTCCTTAGCAGCAACAGTTGGTTTGGGGCGAGCCACCAACTCAAAATCATCATCATTGGAGTCGTCTCCAGATGAGAAATCAGGGTCCAGAATATTTGAGAAGGTGGATGCCCTTGGCTTCTTAGTAGGGACAAAGTCAGGATCGAACCCTGCTTGTCTTTTTGACCTTCGGCGCATAGGAGCAGGGGGAAAAGCTCTATTCACGGCCTCAAAATTTGGGGGATCCTCGACATTGATTTCGTTCCCAGGTTCACCAGGAGCGATCATTTCCAGCGGCACTGGTTCTTCTGGTACACCCACAATTTCCAACCTTTCAACATCGGTTGCAGCTGTGGGTGTTGGGTCAGGTGATTTTTCACCCATGCTTGCAGCCATTTCACTCCTAATGTCGTGAGGATCGAAGCCAGCCATCTGCGAAATAGAGAACAAAAAAAATAGTGTGGGTCGAGGAACACAGGAAATCGCGAAGGCAAAGATAATATCCGAAAAAAAATGAATAGTGAGAGCAGGAGAAATTTTAGAACGCACGGGAAAATACTAAATAGTAAAGTTATTCATCATATATTCCTAAGTATTTAAGAACGCCCCTCCAACGGTAACATTCTTTCGAGCCGTGACTGCAGCCCCTTTCCAAATCAGTTTTTACTCTCACCCAACGGTAACTTTCTGAACCAGTGTAATCATTCTTTCAGGAAGATCAGGCAGGATGAAACGCCACATCGAATTAACCCCACTAACCGTTAGATATCAAGGTATTTCAAAATTAAGTTGGTTAGGTTATTTTTCGAATTTCATGAATTAAAAGCTGGTAGTCCACTAGACATGATGAATTCACAAAGCAGTAGTATGAATGACTTAAATTTATGCCTAAAATATGATCAAAAATGAAATACTCACACATGTGATCAAACTGTGATCAGTCTGTAGTTAGGTGTTGGCAACACCTCTTGGCAACACTCACAAGTTGGACTCAAACTTTCTTGAACATTTTTATTTCAGACATGGTAGCTCCCACTCTAGAGGAACGGTCTTCATGGGACTCCTCTAGGTAGCTTTTTCCATCTGGATTTTGACTTAGAAGTGGTAGCTCCCACACTAGAAGAACGGTCTTCATTGGACTCCTCTAGGTAGCTTTTTCCATCTGGATTTTGACTTAGAAGTGGTAGCTCCCACACTAGAAGAACGGTCTTCATTGGACTCCTCTAGGTAGCTTTTCCATTTTCTTCTAAACAATGTTTTTGTTCCATTTTTTTTTTTTCAATTCTTCTCCTCTTTTCTATTTTTCACCTTATTGATCAAGAATTTTCTAAGTCATTGTCTATATTGGACAAGATCATGTAGTACACGAACATCCTCAACAGCTTTACGACTTAGATTGAGCACACTCCATACTTTAGAGAATTTTGATAGAAAGTTTGATTCACAACTGAGAGCGCACCATTCAGTATCCTTCACTTGTACAGGCTTCACACAAAACAAGATGTATGCAATATGTCTAGCATCCTAAAAATAAAATGCACATGCATGCTGAGTGTTGTCCACAGGTGTTGTAACACCGAGGACAACATCCGTGAGTGATCATTGTGTACACAAGCTGAGAGACTTCCTAAAATTGGAAAATCTCTCAAAATCCAATGGTTTTGTAAAGATATCAGCCAGTTGGTTCTCAGTTCCAACAAATTCCATTCGAATCATACCCTTTTCAACCAAATCTCGAATAAAATGATGTCTAATGTCAATGTGTTTCGTTCGAGAGTGTTGCACTGGATTTTTTGAAATATCAATTGCACTTGAATTGTCGCAGTATACAATTAAGGTGTCACTGTTGAATCCATAATCTTTAATCATTTGATTCATCCACAGAAGTTGTGAGCAGCAACTAGCGGCTGCAACATACTCAGATTCAGCAGTGGACAAAGACACACAATTTTGCTTTCTACTATACCATGACACCAAATTGTTACCAAGATAAAAACACCCACCCGTGGTACTTTTCCTATCATCTAAGTTTCCAGCCCAGTCAGCATCACTAAAGCCCACTAAATTGGTGTTTGTTTCTTTGGTGTACCACAAACCTAAGTCAACTGTTCCAGATATATATCGCAAAATTCTTTTGACAGCCTTTAGATGAGTGACTTTAGGATCAGCCTGGTACCTAGCACACAAACATACACTAAACATGATGTCGGGACGACTTGCACTTAAGTAAAGAAGACTTCCTATGATGCTGCGATACTGGGTGTTGTCAACACCTGCCGCAACATCGTCTTTGAACAATTTTTCAGTCGACCCCATTGGTGTTTTCATGTGCTTAGTGTTCTCGGTAGAGAATTTCTTCACCAAATTCTTGGCATACTTGGATTGACATAGAAAGATACCATAATGCATTTGTTTAATTTGCAATCCAAGAAAGAAACTTAATTCTCCTACCATGCTCATTTCAAATGTGGTAGACATGCATTTAACAAATTCATCAACATGCTTTTGAGAAGAAGCACAAAAAATGATGTCATCCACATAAATTTGACACACAAGAATATCATGCTTCGATTTTTGAATAAAAATGGTTTTATCAACCTCACCTCGTTTGAAGCCTAAGTCAAGCAGATATTCAGTAAGCCTACCATACCATGCTCTTGGAGCTTGTTTAAGTCCGTAAAGTGCCTTCTTCAACTTGTAGACATGGTTCGGGTGGTGTGAATCTTCAAATCCTTTAGGTTGGCTTACATAAGCTTCTTCTTTCAAGATGCCATTCAAAAAGGCACTTTTCACATCCATTTGATATAATTTTATGCCCATGTGACATGCAATAGCAAGTAAAAGTCTAACCGATTCAATCCGGGCCACAGGGGCAAACGTTTCCTTCAATTTGAGTATACTCTTGAGCGACTAGCATTGCTTTGTTTCTCACAACAATTCCAGATTCATCAGTTTTGTTTTTAAAAATCCATTTGGTTCCAATAACATTCACATTATCAGGTCTGGGAACCAAATCCCACACATCATTCCTAACAAATTGTTCAAGTTCCTCATGCATTGCATCAACCCAAAATTCATCTTTTAAGGCTTCATTTATATTTTTGGGTTCAATGAGTGAAACAAAACAAGAGTGACTTACTTGAGAATATACGGAAGTCATGCATACTAGTCCTATCATTTTCCGATAGTCTACCTTCTCCTTTCTTCTAGTTTGCATTCCTCCAAAAGTTTCACCAATGATATGAGATGATGGATGATTTTTCTGAATCTTACTGGGAACATCAATCTCTTCATTGGTTACATCGTCATCATTCTCAGTATACTTTCCTAGTTCATTATTAGATTCTGCCAGTGCAGGTGTTGTCTCCGGTGTTCCAACACCGGGTGCAACATCTGTAAAGTACCGTACTTTTTACCATTCAAAATTTGCGGAAAAATTAAAAATTTTCTTAAACATAAAATTCATACAGTCGTTACTTATCATTCAACATAATAATATTTAAAATCAACATCCCATACTCAAATTTTCCAACAAAGTACTTATTCCAAATTATCTCACAACCAACATAAAAACATAGTATTTTAAAGTTTTCATAAAACATAAACATAGTGGTCCTCGGGTTTAGCCTTCCGCTCAGTCCAAGCCTGCCCCTTGGTCGCCACCTCCTGTCTCCTCATCAACATACTCACCTGCATCGATCAAGTCTAGTGAGTCTAAAGACTCAACACGTACAAACTGGGAATAACGAGTACTACATAATATAATCGCATACGACTTCAAAATAGATCGTACATACTTCAAACTTGAACTTTACATAATAAACTTAAACTTTCATAAACTTGCTCTTTACATAAACTTTGAACATATTTGCATACATAATATGACGTGCCATCACATAAACTTTTCTTTAACATGCTTTCATACTTCAACATACTTAACTTCATCATTTTGTGTAGAGGATGTTTCAAAGCAAGTGACCCGTAACATAATAAATATCTGATCAGACAAACCACAGTACTGGGCTGACAGGGACGTATCCACTGCCACATACATGAGATCCCTGTTCATAATTTAACAGGCCAGTTGATCCACGTTCATAATTTAACGCTTCACAACCACGATCTATCCCGTTCATAATTTAACGGGCGGATTGGTCCCCGTTCATAATTTAACGCTTTCCAATCCTAGCTTCAAACCCGTTCATAATTTAACGGGGTGGAGAGGTCCTCGGCCACGTTCATCGACTTCCAAACCCATTCATTTTTGGTCACAAGACATTTAGCATACCTCAAAAACTTCAAATATTTTCTTTGCACGTCATACATACTTACTTTGCATTGAGGGATTCGTTGGATGTCAATCGGGTCATTGCTGCAACATAGTAACATGAATACATAAATTTAACTTGTACAACTTACGTAAAAGTCATGCTTAATCTCAAGCTAAATAAATTCTTAGAACATTCTATAATTTCTCACAACTTGACCTTGTAACACATCATATTTAATCATAGCATAAAACCTCAAACCAAACCTTAAGTGATAAAATATTTATCCCAAAAACTGAAGCTACACGGACCCCGTACCCAGGTCCGTGTAGGTACTGCCTCATATGTGTCGTGTAAAAGAAGGGGCATGGACCCCGTCCCTAGGTCCGTGTAGGGTCCGTGTCTGTGCGTTTAAATATGTGTCGAAGAAATGAGAAGGCACGAACCCCGTGCTAACCTCCGTCTCCGGGTCCGTGTCCGTTTGCCCAACGAATTATTTGATGAAAATTTTATGACATGTCTATTCTCCCAATTAACACATAATGCATCAAGATTCAACACTATGAGACCATTCTAGGACACCATAACAATGAACTAAACTTTTATAGTCACCCTACAATTTATACGACCCAAAAATACTTTCATTTATATTAAAGTTTATTTCTTACAACTTCTTAATAATTCAAGCTCTTAACGACATGAATCAAAACCTCAAAAATACTCTAAACATCATTACTAACTTTCTTATATGCAGCAACGATCACCCGTCGATCCCCAACAAAGCCTGAAACATAAAAACTTCAAGAACATATTAAAATTCATAACTTTCTTGAAACACGATTTGAGCAGTCATACTAAAAACTCCATAACTCACTCGTTTTTAATCCAAATAACTCGAATTTTATATCAAATCGAACGTATCAAAAAGATCTACGTTTTTGTAGTTAAAGGTTTTCTCAAAATCTTTACTGAAAAATCGCAGTATTTTACAGAACAGCAAAAACGTTTTTTAAAAAAATGCATTTTAAGCAGTCCTACGAAAAATGCCATAACTCACTCAATTTTCATCTAAATATTTTGAATTTTATATCAAATCGAACGTATCAAAAAGATCTACTTTCTTGTAGTTAAAAGTTTTCTCAAAGTATTTACTGAAAAATCGCAGTATTTTACAGAACAGCAAAAACGTTTTTAAAAAAATGCAGTTTGAGAAGTCCTACGAAAAACGCCATAACTCACTCAATTTTCATCCAAATATTTCTAATTTTATATCAAATCGAAGGCATCAAAAAGTTCTACGATTTTCACGTTGAAAGGTTTCTCAAAATATGTACCGAAAAATTGCAGTATTTTACAGAACAGCAAAAACGTTTCTAAAAATGCAGTTTGAGCAGTCCTACGAAAAACGCCATAACTCACTCAATTTTCATCCAAATATTTCGAATTTTATATCAAATCGAAGGCATCGAAAAGGTATACGATTTTAACGTTGAAAGTTTTCTCAAAATCAATACCGAAAAACCGCAGTATTTTTACAGAACAGCAAAAACGTGAATTTGGTGATCCAAAATTGTTTCAAACTTGATCTAGATGTGATTGCTCAAACTTCTACGCATCGCACATATAATTTTTGCATAAATAACAACACAACGCATAATATGACAAGATCGATGCATCAAGAACAGAATATACGTGCCTTTTGATATTTAAAATACCGTAACGACGATACCGAAGCGGAAATGATGCGGAAGACGATCCAGGACGAACGTGACTCAATTTTCTTCAAAGAAAACTTACTAAAACTTGCAGGAAATTTGTAAAGGAAAGGAACGATGCTTGTTGAAAGGAAAGGGGAGAGAAGAGGAATAATATGGAGGTTGATGGAGAAGAGTTTAACAAACACTTCTCTTCCCTTTAGTCAAAAGAAGTAATAACATGTGTGTTTTGTTTTAACAATAAAGGTGTGTGTGTACGTGTATGAATATATATATAATTGAATATATGTGTGAGTGATATGGTGATTATTGACAAAAGAGTTTAACACAAAATTCTCTTCTCCTTTAGTCAAATAAAATAATAGAATTGTGTTTATTGTTTTTGTGTATGTGATATACGTGTGTGTATGTAATATGCATAATTGAAGGTGTGTGTGTGTGTCTATTAGTCAAAAGAAGTAGGAGAAACGTGTGGGTGTGTCTAATTAGATATCATTTGTGCTAACTAATAAATAAAATACTAATAAAAATGCTAACCCACTTTAATTTAAAATAAACTTTTCAATTAAAATAACACACACAAAAATACTAATTTTAAAAATCTTAAACTTTTAAAATTACTAATTAAATGATTTAGGTTTAAAATTACAAAACCTAAACAAATCATTTAAATTGCCCCTATCTCAACTTAAAATAAAATGTCACAATTAGAATCACTAAAATCCACATTTGATAAACTTTTAAAATTTAAACTCCTAAAATAACTTAATATTTAAATTAGGTTTTTAAAAATATTAACACTTCATAAATCATTTAAAATGTCTCATACCTAACTTAAAATAAAATACCACACTAAAATTTACTAAAAATCGTCCCGGTCTCCTTTCCTCGATCTCGCCTCGAATAATCGTCTGAAACATAAAACTCAAGAAACATGTTAACATACATTAAATAAACATAAATAATTAAAATAATAAATTTCATAAATTAAATGAAAGCATACATTAAAATCATTTAATAAAATACATAAGAAATTTAAAAACTTGCACTCACGAGGTTCATGTGGACTTCTAATTTTCGAGACATCACAACATCTGTGTTAGGCAGTGTCTCACTTTCGTTCAGCAGTCCATCAATATCATCCTCGATTGTTTTTCTCGTTAGATCTGCAAGATCATAAAAAACAACGTTAATAGATTCCATAGTCGTTCTTGTTCTCAGATTATACACGCGATATGCACGACTATTAGATGAATAACCAATGAATAAACATTTGTCATTTTTAGAGTCAAACTTTGCAAGATGGTCTCGGTAATTCAAAACATAACATACACACCCAAAAACATGAAAATACTTAAGGTTCGGCCTCTTTCCCTTGATGATTTCATAGGATGTCATAGTAGAACCATTCCTTAAGTACACACAATTTGAAATATGACATGCTGTGTTTAAGGCCTCGGCCCAAAATCTCTTTGAAATATTCTTTGAACTCAACATGACCCTAGCCATTTCCTGCAGTGTCCTATTCTTTCTTTCGGCTATTCCATTTTGTTGAGGAGTCTTAGGGGCCGAAAACTCATGAGATATCCCTCTCTTTTCACAGAATGATATAAATTGTGAGTTTTCAAATTCTTTACCATGGTCGGTCCTTATCTTACCAACCCTCAGATTATGTAGATTAGTAATCTTAGCATGTAATTTCTTAAAAACATCAAATGTATCGGATTTTTCTCTAAGAAATCTTACTCATGTAAAGCGAGAGAAATCATCCACACAAACACATGAATACTTCTTACCTCCAAGGCTTTCCACTTTCATTGGACCCATAAGATCCATGTGCAAGAGTTCAAGACACCGTGTTGTCCCAAAGTGTTGCAACACTTGATGGGGAACACGTGTTTGCTTACCTTTTTGACATGCACCACAAACATACGGAATTCCAGAGGATAAATTAGGCATACCTCTCACAGCATCGTACTTACCAAGATTCTTTAATGTCTTGAAGTTTGCATGTCCCAATTTTTGATGCCACAAGTTTAATTCACTCACCTTTGAATGATTGCATACTAAGTCTTCTCCAAGTTGATAGCAATTATCAGCAGACCTTGTACCTATCAAAATACGAGTATTAGCATTATCAAACACTTCACAATTGTCTTTATCAAACTTAACATGCAAACCGTCATCACAAAGTTGACTTATGCTTATTAAGTTTGAGTTAAGTCTTTCGACATAAAGTACATTGTGTAGATTAGGCAGTCCATCAACATTCAAGGTTCCTTTGCCAGCAATTCTTCCTTTAGCACCACCACCATACGTCACATGACCACTCCTCAGTTCAACATAGTCAATCAAATGGTCTTTAGAACCTGTCATGTGGCGTGAACAGCCACTGTCAAAGTACCATATTCCTGCAATGTTAGTTTTTTATGAAGTATAAATAACGAAACATTGAATCTTAGCCTTTGGTACCCAAACCCTTTTCCCATCGGTTTTCTGTTGGCAGTGTTGCGCCGGGTGTTATACAACACCTGTGGCAACACCTGTTCAGATTCCCATCTCTTGTAATCATCTCTCAGTTTAAAGCAGTAGGGTTTGTATGACCAGGTCTAAAACAATAGTGGCAGATAAAGTGGCATTTTCTGGATTTGGACTTCTTGGTAGATATTTGCTCTTTTGATGGAGCACCTTTTTCAGTGTGTGTAGCATTCGAGTTTTCAATAATCCCTTTGACAAAAACTGTTGATTTTCTTTCAGTGTTGGAAGACTCACCAATTTCAAACTGGTGTTTCGGATAGCCAAGTCCAGCTTTATCATTCTTTCCCATCATCAAGAGTGAGTCAAGTTTAGATGTGCTTGAGTTAAGATTCGCAAGAATCTGAGTTGCATCCCCAAGCTCCTCCTTGACTTTGCACAATTCCAGATCTTTCTTACTTAAGATTACTTCCAGTCGTGATATTTGTGACTTTAGTTCAGTGTTTTCTTTGGAGAGAATTGCATTCACTTTATTTATTTTGATCCAGTCTTCATACAATTCTTCATACATTGTCTGCACACTTTCCAGGGTAATTTCATCATCATCTACTTCTTGGGTTTCATACTGACTTGATTCACCAAGTGTTGTAGAATTAAGACATAAAGTGTTGTAGAATTAAGACATAAAGAATTTGAAGCGATGTTGCGACCAGGTATTGCAGCACCGGTGGCAACAACCAAAGGATTGATTTGCATTGAGTGTTTCTCCTTGATCACAACAGATAATGATGTGTGATTTTCAGTTTCATTCGATCCTTGATCATCATCAGACTCTTCATCACTCAGGGTGATAGTCATGCCTTTGTTTTTCCTAAGTCGATTGGCACACTCATTGGCATAGTATCCATATCCCGAACACTCCCTACATTGCACTGAATCCAGGTTTCTGACATTTGATTGGATTTGCAATTCGGTTTTTGGTCGAAATTGTCCTTTCATAGGAGTAAACTTTTGAGCTTTTGCAGAAGTGGTGATGTTGGGTAACACAGATTTCTGTCCAACTTTCTTCTTCTCTTTCATGGTCTTTAAGTAATCACCGAATTTCTTAGTAAACAGAGAGATCGATTCTTCACCTAAATCAGACTTTTCCACCTCTTTCGATATTTGAAGGATTTCATCATAAGATTCGGTTGAGGCTTCAAGGGCTATTGTCTTCCCTTTATCCTTCCTTTGTAAATCAAGGTTCATCTCAAAGGTTCTGAGAGAAATCATTAATTCATCCAGATTGATTTTTGAAGTTTCTTTAGATTCTTCAATTGCACAACATGCGCTGGAAGTTTCAGTTTAAGAAGTTAACACACAACTTGAATTATAATAATAATACGAGAGACGAGATATAAATTATGCACAACTATCAAGTACTTGTGCGGTGCCTCAGGGCAAAAATAATTCACTAGGAAAACTTGTAAGTTTACAAAAACCAATATTAGTGAAAGAATAAAACAACTCCCTTACACAAGCGAGTAACAAATTGCATCCTACACCTCTAACAAACCGTATAACAAAACTATGTCGGATGCATCAACCGAGAAGTGAAAAATCTTCGAGACTCAACACACTAATCACGGATATGTCAAGGAATAAAATTCCTTTCACATACAATTAAAAACAATATATAAATTATATGTTTCAAAATATCTGAAATATTATTATAGAAATAGAAAGAAGATTTGAGATTACAATAATGTGTTTGAATTAATAAAATAATTTGTGAAAATTGATGAATATTTATATGTTTTTTTTGTTAAAAATAATCATTAACTAGACGTTAGATTATTTACGTTTTTTTTTATAATTTCATATTTTTGTTATTTTTTAATTATTTTGATTATTAATACAGTTGGTAGAAATTAAAAAAAAATAATAAACTAAAAAATAAATTGCCCCACACCTTTCAAGTTGAGTGGACGTATGCCCTAAACATAGCACATGTGATGTGGCAATATTAACGGGCGTTTTTAACAATAATCAACATTGGTTTGGACACCACCAATGTGCTTGTCTTTATAGAGAGAGATTTTGATCATGAAAAATTATATATACAAACAGTTGCTATAACATTGACACGAGTAAAGGTTTGCCAAATTTGTTAGGACCAGATATTAATTATTTTTTTATTTGAAAAAAAAAACATAATTAAAATAATTTAGCCAAATTATTAAATAGTGTGTTAAAAATATTTATTAGTCAATATTGAAATTTATTAACATGTCGAGGTTAAAATAATACAGACCGGGTCAATTTTAAATAAAAAACAATAAAACAAAACACATGTATATATTATCTCTGTCGAAACCTTTTATTGGTGAACCGTAAATAAATCTCCAAACAAAAATATAAATTTATCTTAACTCCCTAAAACAATTAAAATGACAAATATATCCTTATAATTGTTGGTTTTAATTGATTGATTTTTACCTATGCAAGAAATTGTATCAGAGCCGAGTTAAGTTATTTCAAAAATACAGAATTAATATTACTGTGTAATTAGATGTTTGAGGATGTGAATTTTCTCAAATAATATGGTCCAAACATAGTTTAGAGATTAATTATTTGCAAGATTTATTTCAATACTTTGAAATATTTGAAACAAGAATATCTAACTAAGATTAGATATCAAGAGCAATGTGTAACTTATCAAAATCCAAAGATAAATTTATTTCACTCTAATAAGCTCCTAGAAATAGTACCAGATTCCTCTAAACTCTTCGAATATTTTAGAAAATTCCAAAAGACAGTACAAAATTATAGCAGTATGATATATTATGCACCACAAAAGCTATAAAAATTATATTTGAAAAACAAGAAGTATTATAACATTAAAAGATATTCAAACAAGAATCCAAACTCTAGAACAACAAACAAGTTCGAGTAAAGTGACTTCGGTAGGAAATGTTATCATCATCCTTTGGTACTGAATCCTTATTACACCAGGGGATGACCAAAGTGACGCCAAAATCTTTAACCGACGGAAAAAATGATCAATATAATTTAAAATGTAGAAAAAAAATTGATGACAACTTTAGAAAATATTGGTCTCAAAGATCTCAAAACCTTACAGAATCTTTTGCAAATCTCAAAATCATAGATCTGAAGATGAACACAGCTGGTGTGAACAACCCACAATAACATGGTCATATTCTAATGAACCACTAATGGAAATTATGGGATTTCATTATACAAATACGAGAGAAACATTTGGCGGAGAAGCACACCCAGCGGGAACAAGGTCAAGGATAAGCCAAATTCCCTTGCACCAAACACCTTATGGAAAATTTGTTCTGGAACCTATACATCCTTATCGGGTTATGCTTAACCTTGATGTATTGGACTTCAAAAAAGATAAGATCTCATACATGATTGGACATCGACTATGAGAATTGCAGCAGAAACACTTGATTTCAATAGATAATGATTCATTAAACTTTTAGAAATGAGTCTTATGAGATCAATAAAAATTGCATGGAACGTGACTTAGGTAGAAATCAAGCCGGAGAATCTCTTGGTGAGATAGTCGGAAGAATGTCTACCCTGTATAAAGCACAATTTATAAAGATAGACTATTTTAACAATCAAGACACAGAGAAGAAAATCGAACATACTCAAGCTATGTATAGTCTTGAATTACATGAAATTTTTTTTGGTTGATGAATATATTATGTTATTTACTAAATATACATGGAATTCATGAGTTGAAAAAAAATATAGCAGTGTAACTTTTTTTTCGCCAAAATGCCAAATCCCTATAGAGATGCTAATTAGGGAATATGTCCATGGAAAACCATATACTCTGGCATGAAAAGCCTATTTTCTCAAAGAAAAATTGGAATAATGGTGTCATATGACAGCATTGCAAAAGAATTACAACAAATTGAGGGGTATTAATAAACATACTCTTTTATATTGCAAAGAAAATGATCTTTCAACGATCATTGGAAGTAAGTCACAAAGCCAGAAAAGGAGAACCTTTAGGACTCATCCTTATGTCAGAAGTAGTGAAAGAAGTTCTATTAAACCAAGAACAGTATGGTTTAGACAAATTTCTAGATCTTTCAAATATGGGCAAATAATGGACCATCAAGGAGTAAAATGTCATCCCAATCACCGAGCACGTCTCGAACACAGAAAAAAACTACAAAGAAAACTTTTCAGAAGGGCTTATATACAAGCTAATGAAAGTTTTAAAGATTGTAATTGTTGGACATGTGGAGCAAGATGTCACATTTCGACCAACTGTCAAGAAAATTATGAAAGGGGAATAAAACGCTTCAATCTGCACCCAGATACTGAAAAAGCAGTTTATTACGAATACATTATTCAAATATATCAGTTTGAAGATATTGCCTCTCACGAAAGTGTATATGAAGAAGAAAAATAAGTCTTGAGTCAAGAAGAATCAAGTGGAACAAAATCAGAATGTGACTAAAGACAAAGTGTTTTGACACGAAACACATGAAGATTTGTCAGGGTTTTTCATCTAGACAACGATATCTCATAACATGTTGTAAAAGATCATGAGAGAAAATTAATTCTCACAGAGATATCAAGGATTCTCCGCAGGACAACTAAAAAAGTTATGAGGAAATCTTGGCCTAAGAAATAAAAAGTATCATCTAATCTATAAAGTTTCCAGAAGGAAAATGGCAATCCAATGGAACTTACGAGAAATAGAATGAGGATGCTATTAATTCCTTCTGAATAAATTAAGGAGAAATTATAAAACTCAAGATAGAAGTAGCACGAACTATGTCCTGGATTCATATCGGAAAAATACAGATTATGACAAAAACGATTTTTAAAGAAGGAATATATTCACCTATCAAAATTGATATATGCGATAAACGAAGGGGCAATCTTCAAGATTAAGTACTAGGAACTATCTCAGGGAATCTATGTACATGAAAAATTGTTGGGTTAATTTATTCAAGAATTTTTTACAACCCGACATATCGAAATTTCACTTGAACTTTGACATTGCATCAAAATTTCAAAGAAAAAAGGGTGGGTGATGAAAGAGGGTAATAGATCATATTTTATTACCTATCAAATTTTATATTCTTTATCTAATACACATCATTCAGAATTATTTATTATAAACGAGTTTATTGAAATACCAAAAATATTTGGAAAATTTGCTCGGTTATATATCCAGAAAGAATCGAGTTTACATACCGATTCTACAAAGAAGTAAAAGTCTTAGATTGGAACTAAGAAAACTATTTTTTCAAGAAGATAGAATAATAAGTCATAGGTGGGGGAAAACACTAGTCCAAGAATTCCAACCGAGAACAAATTTTTTTTCAATAATAAAGGAACTTAGATGCCTGGAAGGATGGAGGAAAGTCAAAATAATATTTGATATTAAAAGACAAATAAATTAATTTCTTTGTAATATTATATACTATTTGGAACAACTTATGATAGGAACTTACCAAGAAATGACCAATATCGAAGAATTGGAAGTTCATATTGAATGAATCTCAGGAATCTTTGACTAGAGTTTCTAGTGGAACACAAACCTTGAAAACGATTGGAAAATGGAATGGAATTCATGGTAGATGATAGAAAGTGGAAGATCCAATGACCACGGACCCATTCTCGATATATATCCCAGTAGGTATGTTATGAACAATATAGACAAATTATTTTGCTGCTTATATTGATTTAAGGGTTGTAATCTTTATAACAAAAAGATGAGTTTTACCAAAAGAATTACCTCAAATTGTTGGACAAAATTTTTCCAAACAAATCTTAATCTTATGCAAATGAATTAAGATTATATAAATATTAATTGGAGATGCTTGACAAACATTTTGGTACAAAGTAAAAACACCACCATTTATTTTCATGATACAGGAACTGACATTCTGTTAGGAAACAATTTCCTACAAATATTTAAGTCATATACACAAGAATAAGACAAAGAGATTATTTTCACAATACCATGTGATCAAAATGTCATAGTCCAGATATTAAGAGATTTATTTTACAAAAAAAATTGTTAATTCATTTTCGCAGTAAGCGTGGTGATTGAATGAAAATTTATGTACCTAAAAATGAAGAATTTTAGATGGTTTGTAGAAATAGTGCTCCGATTGAGAGCTGTAAATGAGCTCCAACCAGAAGAAATAAAATTCCTCGAGATAGCTTTACACCAAAATGACGTAGAGTTTGAATTAAATGTATCCCTAGTAGATATGAAGACAAGGATCAAATAAAACTACAATGAAGATCCTCTAGCATGGTGAGATAAAAACCAACTCGAAGCAAGCCTTAAAAGCAAAGAAGGCAACGAGCTTGAATTTTTCATATGCAAGCCTATATCGATGAACATAATTGATCAAAAAGATATGCGGATTATTATCAACAAAAATATGGACCTTGGATTAATCTAAGTAGAAATTTAACCATATACCAGTCTAGGTTTTCTTGTAAGAAAACATTGTGAGATACAAAGAAATAAACCCAGATAATTAGTTATTAATTACCAAAAAATTAACAAGATTCTCGAGTTTGATGAGTATTTTATACCTAGTAGATAACATTTAATTAGTCACATATGCAATGCCAAAATATTCTTTAAATTTTATTGTAAGTCTGGATTCTATCAGATCCAGATGTAGTAAGAAAGCAAAAAATCCACAGATTTCTCCATATCACAAGGACACTATATTTGAGAGATTTTATCAACGAGATTGGCTAATTCACCCTAGACATTTTAAAAAAAGATGGATAAACTATTTAAAGATTATTTCAAATTTATATTTGGTTATATTGATGATATTTTAATAACATTCAAAAATATGGAAGAACATATCAAGCACTTAGATATTTTATCTGAATTTTTAAAAATAAGGACTGGTTTTACCCCGAAAAAAATCAATCATTGCTACAAGAAAGATTGAATTTCGCGGAATAGAAATCGATGAGTCATAAATAATTTTTGCAAGAACACATAGTAGAAAAAGTGTAAAATTTTCCGGATATACTAAAGGAAAATAAACAATTTCATAAAATAGTTTTTTAAGAGTTTTTAACTATGTTGGAATGTTCAATAAGAATCAGCGAAACACAGGAAATTTTTGTGTCCATTATTTTAAAAAGATGCAAAATTTATATGGACGGAAGAACAAAAAAAAAACCAACTAAATTAGATTTGTAAAAATCTTCCAAAAAATGATTATTTCTCAAGATGAAAATGATCGAGTATTATATACAGATCACATTGATCATTGGTGGGAAGCGGTTTTAACAAAACTCACACCAGAAGTAGAACAACCATGCAAGTATTGCAGTGTTCTATTTTCAGAATCAGAAGCTATAAGATTTCATATCAACGAAAATGAATTTTATGCAGTAAAATTAGCTTTTGAAAAATGGTCATTATTTTTAATAGCAAATAAATTTACTTTAAATATAGCTTTCATAAAAAAAAATTAAATTAAATCTAAACCTAATAAAGCTAGAATATTAATGTAACGTCTCGATAATTTGAAAGTTCACGTAAACCACATGCGTTTAAGTTATTAAATTTCTTTGGTATTTTATTAATTTGTTTTAAAGCATTAAATGCAGGTTTATTTCATAAATTATGAATTTAATTATTTTTATGCATAATTCATGCATGATAAAATTAATTTCACGAAATTTTAAAAGGCCATGCATTAAAGATTTTTAAGTTTCATTTCGCGCTCAAACTAGGAACGTAGACCGGAGAATTTTCAGGAAAATTATTTTAATTACACATTGATTTTTATTAATTAATATAAGATGTTTTAAAGGTGTTTTTCAAGAATTTGGATTTATTGGGTATTTTTACCCGCAATATTTTAATTTTTAATGGTACGTATTTTTTATCGAATCGGGGGACTTTTTGAGGGTTCGCCTAATATTTTCAAAAACTTTCCAATACGAAATATTTTTCGGGAGTGTGTTTGACTTTAATGTGCTTACTTTTAAGCTTATTGGCTTAAATTCCTTTTTAGTTTAATTAAGGTCCATTAGTGCATATTTAATTAACCTAAACTACACTTAAACTAAACCTACCCTACACCAATTATTCTACCATCAACCGACACTCCCTTTCATTACCAAATTTCCCTCTTGTTTCAGCATTTAATCCCCCAGCTAAGGTCTCTGATCTTGCTTGTCTTGGAATAAAGAAATTCCTCCGGCATTCGACTCGATTTCCTCCCGCATTTGCATCATTCAGGCACGCATTTGTATCATTCTTTCTCATCACACTCCATATGTAGGCTGTTATATGCGCATACTCGTAGGGGTTAAAGGCATTGCAGGTTATGTTGTTTATGCATCGGTTTTCAAGAATTTGCACATACTATATTATGCAAACTAACGTTTTCATGCATGCTGGTGTAAGGGGTTGCTGTCTTGGGTGGATAGCAAGCTGTTTTGGTCAAGGATATCAGTGGCAAGGGGCTGGAATTAAGGCTGGTGACGAGTCGAAGGAAAGTTGAAATAGGTAGCCGAGAGTTGGGGTTTGAGGTGTTGTGATGGTTGTGGGGCGCGGTCTGGTGTATGGGTCGGCTGGGGGCCTGGGGCTAGGGTCTGGTGCGTGTTTAAGGGTCCTAGGATGAGTCTCTTTATGGTGGTTCATGGCCCGGAGCGGCAGCTAAGAGACTGAAAAAAGAAAGCTGCGGTTGTGCACTTTGGGACCTTTTAGATGTTTTTAAGGTATGATAAAAAGTTGAGAAAGTTTTGGTTAGTTTCGATTCGATTCGGGTTAAAACCAGGAACCCGGTTCAAGTTTTAAAAAGAATCGGTTAAGTTGTGATTTTGGCTCGAGTTTATGGCTAAGAATACTTTTAAATATGTTCTGGGACATTTTTAAGAGTTCGATAAGCTTCAGGTCAATTTTAGAGGTCTAGGGGTGAAACGATAATTTTTGGGTTTCTAGGGGGAAAATGGTAATTTTGCACCCGGGGTGAGATTTTGGTCTTGGCAGCGCCCTGAGCACATTTTATTATGTTTTAAATATTTATGCATCATGTTTACGATTTTTACGCAATTATGATAAATACGGTGCATGCTTGGTTTAAAAGAAAAATTACGTATATACATGATTTTATTAAGTGCTAAATATGATGACACGTTTTGAAGGAAGTGGTTTAGTTGTGACAAACACGATGACATGATGATATGATTGGAGATATCGTGAGAGAAAAAGCCCCAGAGGGAGCCCGTTTATGGGAGAAAGCCCCAAAGAGAGCCCGACGATCGTATTTCCATTGACATGATATGATGATATGATAGGCCAGGGCTCAGTTGACGGGTGAGAGTATCGCTGATATCCCCGTCGCCCAATACCGTGGTTACACGTAGATGGATCCATCGACTGGCATGATGATACAAAAGTCACGGCTAATGAACTGAATTCAATAAAAAAGAAAATGTTTACGTATACGATGATATGAGATGACATGCTTTGACACGACATGATTTTACACAAGACGTTGATGTTCATGCTTTTAAATTTCATGAAAGATATGTTTACGTATATGATGATATGAGATGACATGCTGCTTTGACATGACATGATTTTACACGAGACGTTGATGTTCATGCTTTTAAAGTTCAGGAAAGATATGTTTACGTATATGATTATATGAGATGACATGCTTTGACACGACATGATTTTATACGACACGTTTATGTTCATGTTTTTAAGTTCATGAAAGATATGTTGAGTATGATATTTTTCACTGTTGTGTGCCTGTATATGTACTTGTTATTCCTCGTACAGGTGTGTTGAGTCTTTAGACTCACTAGGCGTGTGTGATGCAGGTGAGCTTCATGATAGGGAGAGGTGCCGAACTCTGAGTAGGCAGACTTGGTGCGGTGACACGACCCGAGGACCACACGTTTTTCCGTATTATGATTTATGAGATTGAGAAGAGATAAACATTTTTACACGTTGATGATTTTAAGATTTTTATTTGTTTATGGCTATTTTAAACTGCACAATTTTACCGTCAAATTTTTAAGATCATTTTTAAATGTTATATTTTATGTAGATCGCATGCATGCGAAACGTTTTAATGTTATTTCGAAAATGCGAGCTTTTATTTTAAAAAAAATTCCGCACTTTTACAATTAATAGACGTCACAATTAAGATGGCAAGCTTTATGTCAAAATTATATTTTTGATATTGTGATTATAAAATTTCATGAAAATATTCTTGCAGATTTTTTAATAATAGATGCACAGCGGTGTTATTGATATCATAAAAATACAGAGACATTGAGAGAACACCTTGAAATGCTTCAAAACGAGTTGAACAAGCTTGCCCAAAATATAGAAATTTCGGGTAGTCTACAACAAATCGATAAGAGAATTGTCTCTGATCGAATTATAAGATGTTTACAGGCTTATACACAGCTATGATCTGTAATGAAAAGGCATATCCTCAAAGGCATTGAGAAGCCACTGGTTTATCAAATGGAGAGTTTTTGAGTACATGACTCTATAACGGGGAATGTGATTCAAATACTCTCCCCACAAGTGTTAAGTAGGTTCATCTCTAGATGAGTCAGCCAAAACATAAACGGAGGCTTGAGATCTTTATGTCGAGTCGTCAAGTCAACTGTGGGGACCCGGACGCTAATCATCTTATTTATCATCTTTTGGGATTTAATTATCAATTAAGATAAAACAGGATCTAAAAATTTTTCTTTTAAAATGCGGAAGGTAATGGAATCATGCTATTATACAAACCAGTATAATAATACAAATCTTGTACAACCAGTTTCTAGATCAAATTAATCTAAGGTTTAACTACTACATTCAAGTATTAAACCAAGTCTACAATAAGTCCGGAATCACCACGCTAAACTCGTCTTCTCTCATCATTTTCTTGACCCCGATCTTGTCCCACCTGTTGTCATGCACACATACAAAACAAGACAACAGTCGGATACTCCGGTGAGAATAAATCTCAGTATAAAACATGGTAAACATGCATATACATAAAGTGAATCATGAAATATTCTATCATGAATAAACTTAAAAATAATAGATTTCATGATCTGTGAAATTAAATCAAAATAAGCATGCAACTCAAATCAGCTAAACATGCTACTCAAATCAGATCATCAAACATGCTATCATGACTGAAAGCAATAAAAATGGGTTTCATAGTCTATGAAACCACATCCATAAACACATGCAGTTCTAGTCAAATCATGTCTAGACTCGACTCAACTATAACTCTAGGGATCCCGGTGTGAATAAGACGTCACTGATCTGCCACCTACCCTCCCAATCGGGGTGTCGTACGTCTTATTCCTAGACTTCGGTCTGATCTGTATCGACATCTACAATAGGAGAGGTGATCTTCCCCTAAGCTGCGATATCACCGAACGTCTAGAAGTTTGACTGTTCTGTCAAGACTTCCTATCTTAAATGCAATGAATAACAATCTGTAAACAAAGCATAGTCATCTCAAAGGATATGAATATATATCATCTATAAGCACATCATAATCATATCATAAAATAAACAACAATAATTCTAGTATGTGATTTTGTTGGGAAACTCAAATAGGATCTTATTTGAGTTGTATCTTCCCGAATATCACATGCATTATACCTTTGTCGTCCCTGTCTGACGAATACGATGACCTGTATTCAAATCTGTCCATATCAATCTGAAATTACAATATTGAATACGCTGTATCAGTGAATAACTCAATACACAATCTGTTCTGATCAATACTCAACTCAGTACATAATCTGATCAATATCTGAACAAGATACAATTCAATGCATGTCATTGACATCACAATATAATCAAAGTCATATCTGAATCTAATCAATATAACTCAACTGATAGATGACAGCATATCAATATCAATGACATAACAATGCAATCTCAATCAATATCAAATCTGATTAGATGTCAGTCTGCTGATGTTTCGACGGCATAACAATACAATCTGAATAACCCCGTCAGTCTCAACATCACAGATAAAATACTAGAACTCATAATCAATACTGATATAACTCATAATCTCAACGATAACACAAATCTGATATCGAATCTCCGTCAATATCTTTAAAAATCATAACAATTACAGAAACAGTCTTTTCTTTAATCTGACTTCAATTCTACAATGTCTACGGTAGTAAAAACACCATAGCTGAATCATATTCGATTCTAGCAACATCATATTTTCAAAACATCTCAAAACGTAACAAAACTTACGTCCTTGTGTAGCTTGAGTCAAGAGGAACACGATACTGCATTCGGATTTGAATTCTGATAGACGGATCTTTCACAATCGTAAGTCTAAAAGGTATAAAGATTTTTCTCTCAAAACCTCGACCCTTCTCTGAATTTCTGAGAAATTTACGTGTCATTCATCTATATATATACTGCATGCAACACCAGGAAACATGGCTTATTTTTCAAGCTACACGCATGACCGCGGGTGCGGTGATTCCAGGAGCGTGGGTGCGCTCATGCTTCGGCAGCTTTTCATTTTCAAAAATCCAACGACCGCGGGTGCGGTCTTGTTCTTACCGCGGGTGCGGTGTGGCTTCGGCCTTTCTTACAAAATTTCATAATTTATGACCGCGGGTGCGGTAGTGTTTGCACCGCGGGTGCGGTCTTGCAAACCCTAATTTCTCACGTCTTTTCTTCCATCTTTGCATATCATGCATTCTCATATCTTCCGAGTCTTACGTTAATGAAGATTAATAATCTTGTTTTATCAATTCTATAATTCTCGGGCATTACATTTCTCCCCCTCTTAGATCTGAGTTCGTCCTCGAACTCACAAACAATCAATTCAGATATATCAGAAGAAATGTATAACATAGTTTAAATCAAACTCTCATCTCAATGAATCCATTCTGAAATCTCTTTCTTGTATCAACCTCTGATTTCAAATCTGGAATAAGACTTCATGAAGTATACTATCATAATACTTCTTAAACTAACTCTGACAGAATCAATCTTGCCATGTTGGTTATACAACATCCGTATAGACCAATCACAGTTCATAACAAAACAATACCAGTAGTTGTTATCCAATCTGTTTATCCCAATCAGGACATATACCATCTTCAGCTTCAAATACCAATCGTCATCATCTGACGTTGGTGAAAGCGGACCGGTTACAGTGGCCGGAAGCGCAACGGAAGTCAAAAATTTTCGATTTTAATGAATAAAATTCGGCCACCTTGTTTTTGTTTAACATTTACATTCAAACACCATAAAACATGCATAGGGTGTAAGAAATTTTATTACCTATCAACCTCTTGAGGTTAATGTTTGGCTCCAACTTTGTTGTAAACAACAAAGCTCTTCAAAGGATAGAAAAATCTACAAGCTCCTCCTCCTTTGCTCCAAAATAAGGCCCACAACTAACAAGGTAAACCCCCTCAAATATTGCACTAGAAATATTTGAGGATTTATCAAAGAGAAGACTTTTATTCTCCAACACTTTGAAGAACAAAGGAGAGAAAAATTTGAGAGAAAAAATGGCTTGAAGTTTCGGCCAAAGGGTAAGAATGAGGAGGGAGAGTTGAGTCTTGGGGTTGCAAAAAGTTAGATACAAAAGTTGCATGTCATGCAATATTTTATTCAAAAGTAATGCAAACCCCTTCACCTCCCAAGCATGCAAACCCTAGTGGGCTTGTAACCTTTACAAGGCCCATGGACTTTTAATTGTCCCAAACAATTTGAGCCCAATTAAACTTTACTTGATTTTACTCAAGCCCACTAGTTAAATAATTATTTCCAATTGGGCTCTACAAGGCCCAATGTTATTTAATTAATCCAACACTTGAATTAATTTGATTATTTGGACTCTACTATGCCTACTAGTGTTTAATTAATTCAACACTTGAATTAATTTAATTTAGTCCATAATAATGTTTATGAAAATCACAATTTTCAAATACATTATTCACTTGGCCAAATTTTAATCTAGGAACACTTCCATAAATTAAAATTTATATTTCTCTCATAGAAGTCATACTTCTTTTTTCATTTACGTTTATACACACATTTATAAGCCGTTCAACATATTGAACTATTTTACTTCTCATCGGGATTTACAAAGCTAGTACTTGTGTGACCCTCAATGGTTCATTAATACAACTAGCCGTGGGTTCACATCTCCATGTGATTCGGACTAAACATGTCCTTATTCGAGCATACCCCAATTGCTCCATTCTTACTTATCAACTCCTTGATAATAAGAACGTCAGAACTCAAGTCTGATAGTACCCAACCAATCACGTTAAATGCCTAGCAGCATCGCTTACGTGATTCCCTAGGTATCACATGATAGTGCCTGCAAGAACCATTCAATTATGGTTAGCGTACAGTACGGTCCCTTCAACTCATATATCCCGATCGATTCGACAACTATTGGTTTATCGAGACTTGTCAATGAATCGATACTATGTGTCATGTTGTGGTTGCATCGATGGTGTAATCTATGAAACCTCTTTCATAATTACCACCATAGTCTGATCAGAGATTTCAACTCATATATACATGAGAACACATAGGATATCCATACCCGAAGGTAAGCGGTGAATCCCCGACTACAATGCATCGACTCCTATATGTTTCGCCGTAACACCCAACCTTGCCACCTGATGACCCCATAAGAGTCGGTAAACAAGTAAAAGTGAAACGCTAGCACATAGAGTCTCAATGTTGTCCCGGGTCATAAGGACTAATGGTGTACAACCATAAACTAGGACTTTTCCACTCGATAAGTGAGAACCACTTGGAAAGTCCTTTATAGAGGGTTGTTCAGTGCACTCTACCAGGAGCACCTATCTGCATGCTCGGACATCACAATATCCCCTACCAATGAAACATGGTACTCACATCGCAGATACTAGTCTCTAACTCGAGCGGCCTATATCCTTCTTAGTGGCGGCTGAATCGACTAGGAACCGTTTAGAATATACAATATTACAAATATGAGTTTCATGATACTCATCATATGAGCATCTCATATTCTTTTTACTATTTGTATATTCAAGGACTTTATCTATGCAAACTAGCATGGGTATACAGATAAAGATGCGCCAATATAATAAATTCAAATATTATTAAAATAAAGATCGTTTATACATAGAGTTTCATCGTGAACACTCGGCCAACACTTGGCTCGACGTGCACCTACTCTAACAATCTCCCACTTGCACTAGAGCCAACTACCCATATACTTCAGACCCATTGATTCGCGATGCTTCTCGAATGATGGTCCTGGTAAAGGCTTAGTTAGTGGATCAGCAACATTATCTGCGGAGCCGACTTTGTCGATCGACACTTCTCCTCGTTCCACGATCTCTCTGAGGATGTGGTACTTTCTCAATACATGTTTGGACTTCTAATGAGACCTTGGCTCCTTCGCCTGAGCTATGGCTCCCGTGTTGTCACACATCACCAGGATAAGAGTAACTCCATTAGGAATGACGCCCAACTCTTGGACGAAATTCATAATCCAAACAGCCTCCTTTGCTGCAGCCGATGCAGCAATGTATTATGCCTCAGTGGTGGAATCCGCAGTACTGTCTTGCTTGGAACTCTTCCAAGAGACAGCACCACCATTGAGCATGAATATGAATCCGGAGGTTGACTTCGAGTCATCGATATCGCTTTGGAAGCTAGAGTCGGTATAGCCTTCCAATTTTAGTTCTCCACCCCCATAGACCAAGAACAACTTATTGGTCCTTCTCAAATACTTGAGGATGTCTTTCACAGCTTTCCAGTGTGGAAGACCAGGGTTGGATTGATATCTACTCACTACACTTAGTGCAAATGCCACGTCAGGACGTGTAGATATCATCTCATACATGATACTACCAATAGCCGAAGCATACGGAATTCGTTTCATCGCCGCTATCTCTGTATCAGTCTTGGGAGACATAGACTTGGATAGGGACACGCCATGACATATTGGTAGATGTCCTCTCTTGGACTCATTCATCGAGAACCGCTTCACGATGGTATCAATGTATGTGGACTGGGTGAGACCAAGCAATCTTCTTGATCTATCTCTATAGATCTGTATTCCCAATACAAATGATGCTTCACCCAAGTCCTGCATCGAGAACTTACTTGCTAACCATATCTTAGTTGATTGCAACATTCCTACATCATTCCCAATGAGTAGAATGTCATCAACATAAAGAACAAGGAATGTCACAGCACTCCCACTGACCTTCTTATACACACAGGGTTCCTCAGGATTCTTAGTAAAACCAAACTCTTTGATTGTACTATCGAATCTGAGGTTCCAACTCCTAGGTGCCTGCTTAAGACCATAAATAGATCTTTGAAGTTTGCATACCATATGCTCAATTTCGATAGATGTAAATCCTTCAGGTTGAGACATGTAAATTTCTTCCTTAATATCCCCATTAAGGAAGGCAGTCTTGACATCTATCTGCCATATCTCATAGTCATACCATGCAGCTATGGCTATCAAAATCTTAATGGACTTGAACATTGCAACTGGAGAAAAGGTTTCCTCATAGTCAACACCTTGCCTTTGAGTATACCCTTTTGCTACCAATCGCGCCTTGAAGGTCAATACCTTCCCATCCGCCCCAAGTTTCCTCTTGTAAATCCATTTACACCCTATGGGAACAGTTCCCTCAGGTGGATCCACAAGATTCCACACTTGGTTCGAATGCATGGAACTCATCTTAGATTCCATTGCTTCAAGCCATTTGGATGAATCGGCATCAGATAACGCTTTCTTGAAGGTCCTTGGATCACATCCAAGGTTAGGCTCATCATGGCCCTCTTCAAGAAGCAGACCATACCTCATAGGTGGTCTCGAGACTCTCTCGGATCTTCTAGGAGCTTGTATCTCCTCACTTAGCTCATTGGGTGTGGGTTCTACAACTGTGGGTGTCTCTCGAACCTCTTCGAGTTCTATCATCTCGCCTTTTCTATCCAATAGAAATTCCTTTTCCAAAAAGGTTGCATTCCTAGAAACAAACACCTTTGTTCTTGGGGATGATAGAAATAATATCCAACGGAATTCCTTGGATATCCCACAAAGTATTATAAAATGGATCGACTATCCAATTTATCTCCCACTGCCTGCTTCACATAAGCAGGACACCCCCATATTCTAAGGTAAGAATACTTGGGAGGTTTACCCATCCATATCTCATATGGAGTCCTGTCAACTGCCTTTGTATGGACATTGTTCAACAACAGTGCCGCTGTTTCAAGCGCATATCCCCAAAAGGATGGCGGCAACTCCGTGAACCCCATCATAGACCGAACCATGTCCATCAAAGTCCGGTTACGACGCTCCGAAACACCATTCAACTGTGGTGTAGCGGGCGGAGTCCACTGTGAGAGAATCTCATTCTCTCTAAGATACTCTTGGAACTCGGCACTCAAGTACTCACCACCTCGATCCGATCGAAGTGTCTTGATGCTTCGTCCCAATTGCTTCTCTACTTCACTTCTGAATTCTTTGAACCTTTCAAAGGCTTCAGACTTGTATTTCATCAAATACACATACCCATACCTCGAAAAGTCATCGGTAAAGGTGATGAAGTAGGCATGTCCATGCTTAGTGGTGATGCTAAGTGGACCGCACACATCGGTATGGATCAAATCCAATAACCCTTTGGCTCGCTCCGCATGGCCCTTAAAGGGAATTTTGGTCATCTTTCCTTTTAGACAGGATTCACAAGTCGTGAGAGCATTAATATCGGACATATCAAACATGCCAACTCCCACTAGCTTGTTCATCCTTCTTGAGGAAATATGTCCTAATCGAGCATGCCATAATTGTGCCGAATTAAGAGTATCTTGTTTGCGCTTATTTGTTGTTGTTATTGCTTGGACATTGTTAACTGGAATATCTTTCAATTTTGTTTTCAAGTTCTCCGGTACCAACTAAACATTCATTCTTGTAAATATTGCAAACACATTTGCTAAATAAACAAGAAAATCCATCAATATCAAGCATAGCAATGGAAATAATGTTTTTAATCAAGTCTGGTACGAACAAAACATCTCTCAAAACAAACTTAAAATCATTGTTCAAACATAAATAAACATCTACCACAGCTTTGGCAGCAACCCTTGCTCCATTGCCCATCCTCAAGAAGGTCTCACTTTCCCTGAGCTTCCTACTTCTTTCCATCACCTGCAAATCATTACAGAGATGTGAGCCACAGCCGGTATCCAATACCCAAGAAGTAGAGTTAATGGAGATATTTACTTCAATGTAGAATATACCTTTGCCAGAACCCTTCTGGGCAAGATATTCCATGCAGTTACGCCTCCAATGTCCAGGCTTCTTGCAGTGATGACAGATGTCAACTGTCTTCTCAGCCTTGGCTGGCGCGGCTGCCACAACGGGACCCGGAGTCTGCCTCTTCAAGGGCACGCTCTTCTTGGGACGTTGGAAAGAACGCTTCTTTCCCTTCCCATATGGATCGTTCTTTGTGCCAGATGAAGAACCCACATAAAGAGCCAGCTTATCCTTTTTGATAGTGGACTCAAAAGTCACAAGCATGTTCACCAACTCTTCAAGGCTGGGCTCAAGCTTGTTCATATTGAAGTTCACCACAAAAGGATCAAATGATCTTGGCAGCGACAGCAGCAACACATCCATGGTCAACTCCGAAGGCAATACCAAATCCATGCCAACGAGCTTGTCCACGAGCCCAATCAACTTTAGGCCATGCTCATGGACCGAATCCCCATCTCGCATGCGTAAAGTGATGAGCTCCTTGACTGTGGCATGCCTTAGAGGCTGAGTCTGCTCACCAAAGAGCTCCTTGAGGTGCATATGAATGTCAGCAGCATTCTTTGCATCCTCGAATCGCCTCTGCAACTCATCGTTCATCGAAGCCTGCATATAACACCTAGCCTTCAAGTCATGGTCGCACCAATCCTTGTAGGTCTGCAATTCCTCAGGAGTGCAGCTAGTCGGAGCCTCAGCAGGGGGCGACTCAGTCAGTGTGTATGTAATTTTCTCCGAGTTCAAGACAATCTTTAGATTTCTTAGCCAAGTGATATAGTTAGGTCCGGTTAGAACGTGTTTTTCGAGAATAACGGAAAACGGGTTGCGAATTGATGACATTGTCAAAAAATTCTACTGAAAAGTAAAACAGATAAATGTTAATGACTATTTTAAAATATTTAATAAGATATAAAGTTTGGACTTTTACTTTATAAATTGTCGCTCCCACTGTTTTGACATTTTCACTACCCTCTAGTGAAAACGGGAAACACTTTCCTCAGAAGGTACGTAAGGTCCAATTAGCGAATTGTGATCCCGAATAATATCAGCCAATCACAATTCCTAAAAGGTAGTTTTCAATTGCATCGCCATGCAACCCTCTACGTATACTTTTGTCTCACGTTTGATTAGGACCCAATAATATGACGTCGTTCATCTTTACGTGTCAAGCCTAACCCATCGATATTGAACCTTAATGGACGGTCGCCATGAGTTCCCTCAATAATATGAGCCGAAATCATGGGAGTTCTACGTAGTTCACATCACCATGTCAATGGATGTCACAGCTTTCCGGCACCCAGGGCCCCCCCAATAATATGAGCCGAGCCCCGAGTACGGGTAGCGTTCATCATGCACCCATTGTCGATGGAAGACAAGGAAATTATAAACAAATTTATAATTCCCCTTTTCGGACTTGATATTAATTTTGAATCTTATTCAAAATGAGGGTTTTTTAATTTTGAAAGGTCTCATCATTATTTTATTTTAAAAGCTCGCCATATTTTGATCGTATGTTTGTCGGATTCATGCAACTTTGTTATTATCATAATAATAACGCGCATACTCATTATTTATAACATATCATGCATATATTATAAACAGTAAACAAACAAGGATGATCAATCGCCCCAAAACTAATGGCCCGTGTGAGCTAAACACGGGCCTAGGTCCAATCCTAGGGTAAATGCACGGGATGCAAATGCAACTATTACATTAGCTTCTAATATTTACATGTCTTCGATCTTCATAATCATCATGGCCACCATCTTCCAATCTTGATCATCCACTATTCTAATATTTACAAATAAATATACATGGCACATAGGGATACATCTCATGGGGGTGGGAACGGGCCATAAACCAAGCCCACTTTATAAATTGATAATTATTACAATCATTCAACATCAAATATCCTAGCATACACCTAGCAAATTGGGTTTGGGCTTTTGATCATCCTTCATGCATAATATCACATATCATACACCATCAATTAATTATCACAATAATTAATTGATTCAATATTATATATCTTGATCCAATCACTAACCGCCACAATTATAAATTAAATTAACAAAGCATACAAACACGTTTGTCTACTTTCAAATTAATTTATTTTTAATCGAATTTTTTGTAAATCACAATTTACTATAAATAATTAAAGTCCTACTTCAATTATTTATTTTATGAGAAAATATATGCAACAATTGTAAATTTAAACTTAAGGGCCCAAAACTCATTTTTCACCAAAAATACTTTGGCCCATTTAAATTTCACAAAATATGTTAGTCATACAATGGCCCAACAAATCAAGGCCCATGATACTAAGATTGTCCAAAACATTTTTGGAAACCTTAGTCGTCTTCCCCCTCGCCGAAGCTCCGTCGCCGGATTCCGGCAACACCAAAAAAAAAAATTTATTTAAAAACAGTAGCTTCCGGGGGCTGCCCCTTGCTGCCCGAAATTCTCGGGCAGCCCCTCGGGCAGCCCGAAAAATATTATTTTTTTTTTGTTTTTTGTTTCAAAATTTTCGGCCTACATGTTTTCTTTGCAATAATATTTCTCAAGCGGTTAGAAATCGATCTCAACATAATATTACATAAATATTACACAAAAACCGTAACCTTAGCTCGGATACCACTTGAAAGCGGACCGGTTACGGTGGCCGGAAGCGCAACGGAAGTCAAAAATTTTCGATTTTAATGAATAAAATTCGGCAACCTTGTTTTTGTTTAACATTTACATTCAAACACCATAAAACATGCATAGGGTGTAAGAAATTTTATTACCTATCAACCTCTTGAGGTTGATGTTTGGCTCCAACTTTGTTGTAAACAACAAAGCTCTTCAAAGGATAGAAAAATCTACAAGCTCCTCCTCCTTTGCTCCAAAATAAGTCCCACCACTAACAAGGTAAACCCCCTCAAATATTGCACTAGAAATATTTGAGGATTTATCAAAGAGAAGACTTTTATTCTCCAACACTTTGAAGAACAAAAGAGAGAAAAATTTGAGAGAAAAAATGGCTTGAAGTTTCGGCCAAAGGGTAAGAATGAGGAGGGAGAGTTGAGTCTTGGGGTTGCAAAAAGTTAGATACAAAAGTTGCATGTCATGCAATATTTTATTCAAAAGTAATGCAAACCCCTTCACCTCCCAAGCATGCAAACCCTAGTGGGCTTGTAACCTTTACAAGGCCCATGGAATTTTAATTGCCCCAAACAATTTGAGCCCAATTAAACTTTACTTGATTTTACTCAAGCCCACTAGTTAAATAATTATTTCCAATTGGGCTCTACAAGGCCCAATGTTATTTAATTAATCCAACACTTGAATTAATTTGATTATTTGGACTCTACTATGCCCACTAGTGTTTAATTAATTCAACACTTATATTAATTTAATTTAGTCCATAATAATGTTTATGAAAATCACAATTTTCAAATACATTATTCACTTGGCCAAATTTTAATCTAGGAACACTTCCATAAATTAAAATTTATATTTCTCTCATAGAACTCATACTTCTATTTTCCTTTACGCTTATAAACACATTTATAAGCCGTTCAACACATTGAACTATTTTACTTCTCATCGGGATTTACAAAGCTAGTACTTATGTGGCCCTCAATGGTTCATTGATACAACTAGCCGTGGGTTCACATCTCCATGTGATTCGGACTAAACGTGTCCTTATTCGAGCATACCCCAATTACTTATCAACTCCTTGATAATAAGAACGTCAGAACTCAAGTCTGATAGTACCCAACCAATCACGTTAAACGCCTAGCAGCATCGCTTACGTGATTCCCTAGGTATCACATTATAGTGCCTGCAAGAACCATTCAATTATGGTTAGCGTACAGTACGGTCCCTTCAACTCATATATCCCGATCGATTCGACAACTATTGGTTTATCGAGAGTTGTCAATGAATCGATACTATGTGTCATGTTGTGGTTGCGTCGATGGTGTAATCTATGAAACCTCTTTCATAATTACCACCATACTCTGATCAGAGATTTCAACCCACATATACATGAGAACACATAAGATATCCATACCCGAAGGTAAGAGGTGAATCCCCGACTACAATGCATCGACTCTTATATGTTTCGCCGTAACACCCAACCTTGCCACCTGATGACCCCATAAGAGTCGGTAAACAAGTCAAAGTCAAACGCTAGCACATAGAGTCTCAATGTTGTCCCGGGTCATAAGGACTAATGGTGTACAACCATAAACTAGGACTTTTCCACTCGATAAGTGAGAACCACTTGGAAAGTCCTTTATAGAGGGTTGTTCAGTGCACTCTACCAGGAGCACCTATCTGCATGCTCGGACATCACAATGTCCCCTACCAATGAAACATGGTACTCACATCGCAGATACTAGTCTCTAACTCGAGCGGCCTATATCCTTCTTAGTGGCGGCTGAATCGACTAGGAACCGTTTAGAATATACAGTATTACAAATATGAGTTTCATGATACTCATCATATGAGCATCTCATATTCTTTCTACTATTTGTATATTCAAAGACTTTATCTATGTAACTAGCATGGGTATACAGATAAAGATGCGCCATTATAATAAATTCAAATATTATTAAAATAAAGATCGTTTATACATAGAGTTTCATTATGAACACTCGGCCAACACTTGGCTCGACGTGCACCTACTCTAACAGTTGGTTTCTTAAATCTGTTCATTCTGAACTATCTTCATCTTCCTTCGAATTTTCTTCAAAAGAAATCTGTAGTATTCACCGTATACTGTCTTATCTATAACCATCTCATTAGCCATCTGATAAGTTGATAGCTATTGTCATACAGTGATAATAAGTCATATCAATTAGTGCTAACACCCAGCCCTCTATATCTCCACCAAAATTTTCCAATATTTGGATAAAATATACTCTGACTGTCTGTCAATCTGAAAAACAAAATCTAAGAGAGAGCTCATGGTATACTCTGTCATAAGTACAAATCATCCGGAAATCACAATCTGATATACTCTATTTCTGTATTCTAATTATTCTGACCATTTTTCTGACATCGATCTGTGTCATTTGGTCATATTTGTACGTTATCTGGTACAAACTAATAGATATAGATTGAACAATCTGTCAAACACAATCATATCATATCTTAATCTGGAAAAATGGCGGTAATTTCATTACAACAGCCATAGAAATGTACTCCCATTTCTATTTAGAACTATACAATTCTGTAATAAATCTTCTGATTTCTATCTTTCTGTCTTTTCTGTTAGCGATTCAGACGTATCAGTACAATTTCTGTCAACATTTCACTACAATTTCTGTCATAACTGATCTCATCTGTCTATATTACAACTATCTGTTCGAATATCATACCTTTTCAATCATCAGACTGAAAACTGAATCCACTACGGTGCATTTCTGACCCTATCTGTGATTTCAGATCCGAACTACTGACATAAACAAATCAGTTAATAACATAAATTAAAGAAGAAATACCTACCTGGTATTCTGTTCTGACTATCGATATCAAATTCTGTTGACAGCTTTGAAACATTCTGATATCACAAGATAATCATTCTTATACGGTACAAATCACATATCTGCTACTCTGCTCGATGTTTTGCTCTGATTATCACATTCAAGTCCTGAACATTCTGATCACATTTCTGAACTGCTGTAATTCTCGAATTCAGCTCTGATTCGGTTTGAACTGTATGTACTCTCACCGGTTCACAATAATCTGTAGCATATACGGATTCAAAACAACAGTAATATCCAATCAGAGACGAAATATCAATATCCTAAACAGATCTAGTGAGTTCAGTGAACTCATAAAACAATGATTTCTGGTGAATATCTTCATGTTATTCTGATCAACTGTTATATCTCATCTGCAAATCAAATATGCTCCCCAAAACAATATAAGATGTCTCAAATACTGATTTAGAACAATAACAACACTCAGCGGATTTAAAACAACAGTCGAATAAAATAATCTGCCAAATCAGCTAAAATACATTCCTGATATTTCTGACATTTCTGAACTTTCTGATCTTTCTGATATCGGTATCTTATCAGTCACTGATCGCAATCTCAACTGTGTCAAAATCAATCGGTATACTAACTTCAGATATCGCATACTCTGAATACAATCTGTTTCAAGCAGGATTCTTATCTGAATAATTTTTGTATACAATCATCACAGTTCTCAGAATATTCAATACACTCTTCAAATATTCGATTCGATCAATCAAATGCTACAATTATATCAAAATCTCATAGATATAACAGACATAGAATCATCAGAACATCTCTGAAGATATTGGAACACGCCAAAGAGCAACACTAAATCAGATGTGTCGATACTCTTCTACTGATCTTTTAATTCTTTCAGTTCATTCTGTATCATTCTGTACATTCAATGTTATTTTGTACTGAATTCTAAAACAACAGTCAGTAACTGATCTAAATTCAATTCTGAAATCTATCTTTCTGATATAAAGCAATTCTAAAATCTTATCTTACAACATCAGTCAACTCGCACATCATTGGCAAATCTGCCAATGTTAGGCTCGATTTCAGTACATCTACTAAATACATAAGGATACCATCTGTTCCTTTCTGTAAAAATCGAGTCATAGACAATCTAAATATCACAGGAATTCTAAATCTAGAATAATTACTGTGATATCTCTAGTCATTAACCATATCTGGTCTGAATCTTGTACTCTCCTGAAAGAAATCTATAATAGTTTTGTACTTGTTCAGCATATTAGCATCAATAATGCGGTCAGATCAGAAACACAAGTACGTCAAAATCTAACTCAATCTCAGTCTCATCTTACTGTAGTATACAATATGTCACAGAAATCTCTGAGATCAATCTTTCTTTCTCACGAAGTAATGGTATCAATACTACAGTAAACACAGACCCAACAGGTACAGCATATATCAATGCACTTAGTTAAAACATAGGGAATGCATTAGTATATATCAATACATATGCAATCTAATCATAAAAGAATAATACCTGTCACTATATCATCAAGTGCCTCTTGGGTCTGTTCCTCGGTCACTACCACCAGATGGTCCAGCTCCCTGAAATCTGCGGGAACCACTTTGTGGACAGACTCTTGCAAAATGTCCAGGCTATCTACAAATATTGCATCTACCAAGCACTCCTTGGCATTGCTCTGAGGAATGTCTCCCTCCGCAAGTTCTGCAGTACACTCCAGTGTAACTCGAACTAGAATCACTAGAACTAGAGGAACCACTCCCTAACTTCTTGAATGGCTTCTTTCGAGCTTTCAGCAATTCTTGCTTTCCACTCGTGCTGCCGCGATCAAATCGAAGAGGGGATTGCTGTGTCTGGGGTTGTATCGCACATACCCTTGTTAGTTGTCTAATCAGACTCGCCTCCGCTCGCTTCGCTTTACTCAAGACATCGGCAAAATGGTGAGGTCGCTGTATATTCATCAATGCAACGATCTCCGAGTTCAATCCTCTGATGAATTGATCCGCTACAGCTTCATCATTCCCAATCAAATGAGGAGCAAAACGCAGTAGAGTAGAGAATTTAGCCACATATCCTTCAATATTCAATTGACTTTGGCTCAAATTCTCAAACTCTGCTTTCTTGTCCTCTCGGTACGAGGCTGAGAAAAATCTTCGATAAAATTCAGTTCTGAATATTTCCCATGAAATCACTGTACCTCTCTGTTCTAACATTCTTTTACTGGTAATCCACCAATTCCTGACGGCTTCTCGTAACTGATAAGGTACCATTTTAACTCTCTGTTCATCTGTACAATCAAGTAAATCGAACAGTATTTCTATGTCATCAAACCAGTTCTGACAATCTTCGGACGTCTCGATACCATTCAAAATCGGCGGCTGCAATAACTGAAATTCTTTCATCTTTATTTCCATCTGAGTTTCTGATGCATCTATCTGTTCAGACGGAATACTATCCCTCTCTGGAATTCTCCGAGGCGGTATATCTGAATATCAAACAAATTAATACACAATATATATAATCTGTCTCAGCCCTCCTCTGATTATATACCTCTGATTCAGACTCGGTTCTTTACATGCTGTAGTCAACTCAGATAACAAACAACATGTAATAGGGAAAACAATAAATCATGATATGTGCTAGCATGATATAAGCAAGGAAAGAAAACTCAATCTACCCCGCTCATTCTCTTTTATCTCAATCTATCTCAGTCTAAAGGATCTGTCAGTTCTGACTATCTCAATCTAAAGGATCTATCGCTCTGATACCACCTGTTGTGGGGACCCAGACGCTAATCATCTTATTTATCATCTTTTGGGATTTAATTATCAATTAAGATAAAACAGGGTCTAAAAATTTTTCTTTTAAAATGCGGAAGGTAATGGAATCATGCTATTATACAAACCAGTATAATAATACAAATCTTGTACAACGAGTTTCTAGATCAAATTAATCTAAGGTTTAACTACTACATTCAAGTATTAAACCAAGTCTACAATAAGTCCGGAATCACCACGCTAAACTCGTCTTCTCTCATCATTTTCTTGACCCCGATCTTGTCCCACCTGTTGTCATGCACACATACAAAACAAGACAACAGCCGGATACTCCGGTGAGAATAAATCCCAGTATAAAACATGGTAAACATGCATATACATAAAGTGAATCATGAAATATTCTATCATGAATAAACTTAAAAATAATAGATTTCATGATCTGTGAAATTAAATCAAAATAAGCATGCAACTCAAATCAGCTAAACATGCTACTCAAATCAGATCATCAAACATGCTATCATGACTGAAAGCAATAAAAATGGGTTTCATAGTCTATGAAACCACATCCATAAACACATGCAGTTCTAGTCAAATCATGTCTAGACTCGACTCAACTATAACTCTAGGGATCCCGATGTGAATAAGACGTCACTGATCTGCCACCTACCTCCCAATCGGGGTGTCGTACGTCTTATTCCTAGATTTCGGTCTGATCTGTATCGACATCTACAATAGGAGAGGTGATCTTCCCCTAAGCTGCGATATCACCGAACGTCTAGAAGTTTGACTGTTCTTTCAAGGCTTCCTATCTTAAATGCAATGAATAACAATCTCTAAACAAAACATAGTCATCTCAAAGGATATGAATATATATCATCTATAAACACATCATAATCATATCATAAAATAAACAACAATAATTCTAGTATGTGATTTTGTTGGGAAACTCAAATAGGATCTTATTTGAGTTGTATCTTCCCGAATATCACATGCATTATACCTTTGTCGTCCTTGTCTGACGAAGACGATGACCTGTATTCAAATCTGTCCATATCAATCTGAAATTACAATATTGAATACGATGTATCAGTGAATAACTCAATACACAATCTGTTCTGATCAATACTCAACTCAGTACATAATCTGATCAATATCTGAACAAGATACAATTCAATTCATGTCATTGACATCACAATATAATCAAAATCATATCTGAATCTAATCAATCTAACTCAACTGATGTCTTGACAGCATATCAATATCAATGACATAACAATGCAATCTCAATCAATATCAAATCTGATTAGATGTCAGTCTGCTGATGTTTCGACGGCATAACAATACAATCTGAATAACCCCGTCAGTCTCAACATCACAGATATAATACTAGAACTCATAATCAATACTGATATAACTCATAATCTCAACGATAACACAAATCTGATATCGAATCTCCGTCAATATCTTTTAAAAATCATAACAATTACAGAAACAGTCTTTTCTTTAATCTGACTTCAATTCTACAATGTCTACGGTAGTAAAAACACCATATCTGAATCATATTCGATTCTAGCAACATCATATTTTCAAAACATCTCAAAACGTAACAAAACTTACGTCCTTGTGTAGCTTGAGTCAAGAGGAACACGATACTGCGTTCGGATTTGAATTCTGATAGACGGATCTTTCACAATCGTAAGTCTAAAAGGTATAAAGATTTTTCTCTCAAAACCTCGACCCTTCTCTGAATTTCTGAGAAATTTACGTGTCATTCATCTATATATATAATGCATGCAACACCAGGAAACGTGGCTTATTTTTCAAGCTACACGCATGACTGCGGGTGCGGTGATTCCAGGAGCGCGGGTGCGCTCATGCTTCGGCAGCTTTTCATTTTCAAAAATCCAACGACCGCGGGTGCGGTCTTGTTCTTACGGTGGGTGCGGTGTGGCTTCAGCCTTTCTTACAAAATTTCATAATTTATGACCGCGGGTGCGGTCATGTTTGCACCGCGGGTGCGGTCTTGCAAACCCTAATTTCTCACGTCTTTTCTTCCCTCCTTGCATATCATGCATTCTCATATCTTCCGAGTCTTACGTTAATGAAGATTAATAATCTTGTTTTATCAATTCTATAATTCTCGGGCATTACATCAACCATCCACCTCGAGGATCAAAGAGAGAGAGAGAGAGATGAACCTTAGACCTCATATAGACAAAGGTAAATTTAAGGTTGGTACTAATAAATCTACAATTTCTCTATTTCAGGTATATCAGTAGAATTGAGGAAAATTGAAAACAAGAATAGACATTAACCTAGCCATAATTCGGGCTGATGTAGCAAAAAAAATATTTCAGTGTATGGATGAAACGAAATTCATATCAAAAGGAGATCAAGTCATGGTATGAATTTAGGGCTCTTATCTCAGTTTATACAACATCACCCAACTTCACAGAAATTTTAGGATTACCTGAGTGGATTCCGGAATCAGTACACGTGACACATGGACAAACAATGATTATTTGTCCAGATGAGATAATCTGGAACTGTATTGTTTTTAGTGCAGAACCAGAACCAGCCAGAAAAGGTTCACACGAAGCCTTTCATTTTATGAAATTAAGGAGGCCATATACAAATATTCAAAAATTTATTAAGGATCCTTCAGTCGAAGAAAGAACCTGATTGTTTCATCATCTAAAGATGACATTTCTACCAGAAGAGCATGAGGTTTATGGGTCTGTCTCCTTCGAGATGGACAAAGTCAAGTTTCCATTTAAGTTTTATCATAACCCTATAAATGGATCTTTTATGTTAAATATTGTGACAGGAAAAACAACAAGTTTTGTAGAAGACCTATCTATAAAGAAAATAAATCTTGCGTGGAATATCAAGCTGTCGTGAAGCAAAGTAACTCGAGAAAAATTCTGTAGCATGACTAATGTGGGAAGATGGACAGAAAGCATCTGCCCAGAATGCCAGAACCAGAAGAAGCCAGAATTTGGGAAAGATTTTCGGCCAAGATCAGACAAAACATATAATTCAGAGACAAGTCCAAGTAGTGAAGGACAACACCAAAAAAAATTTCCTCGAGGACCATACAAAAATAGAAGATTCCACGACAAAGATAAAGTAGGCATGTGATCCAACCACTCTATTAGTGGAGGATGAACCATCACTAAAAGAGAATTCCACTAATTAGTGGAAGATGGACCACTCAACCACTAATGAGGAAAAACCACTAACTAGTGGTCGACAGAACCACCACTCACAAGATGTTGACCACAACTGACCGAATAATCTACAAGATTTGTATTATGGATTTCAAATCCACTCAGACTTCTATAAATGCCAAGGCAGAAGGAAGGTGAAGGCAACATTCAACCTCTCATTTTCTTTCAAATAAATTGTAATATCTCTCTTTATAAGTTTATGTGGTGTATTCTAGATACTATAGTTAGTTAAGTAAGTTCCCCCTCCTCTGCAAGAGGTTATTATATAATAATAGTTTATATTTGAATAAAAAGATCAAGACTTATCGCTCTCTCATTATTATTTTTAATTTAAACTAATTTACTATACACGTTGAGGTAGGAAATAAAATAGGACTGTGCTAGGTACTATTGAAAGAATCTACGTCAGGAACCATCTATTGCCACTGCATGGTTGGACAGTGAGGAACAATCTATAAAACTCGGTGGGTCAACCCGACGACACTCCGGTCAAAAAAGTAAAATGTTCAATTTATTATACGGAAGCATGATAGACCATTTATAAAAAGAAATCAATCATCTGAAACATGATATATATGCTAAAAATCTTGTGTAGTTGCATGTTGTTGCGTATTTTTCGCTTGCAAGCGCACGGTTGTTAAACTTTTAATATATGTGAGTAAAGTATCGTTTCCATGAGGAATGTGTATGTAAAAATATATCAATGCTTGTAATTAGAATAGTCCCGATATTTTTTAGAAAAAGCAATAAAGGTTTGGTTTGTTTAAACAACTTAATTTCAAATAAATAATTAATCTAATCATCGAATGGAGAAATATCAACAAAAGAAAATATCTAGAGGAGTGATTTCACTAAGTTTCCACGATTATTATTCTCGTTTGAATTTATACTCATGAATTCCAATTATTTAATGTCCAAGAACACTTAATTGTTTTATTCTCCCTTTCCCCAGTGACGAATAAATTGTATCATTCAAACTTCGATCCAAACATTCCTAATAAGAATCTAAGTTTAATTGATATATGCAAACGATGTTCTTACCTAGGCCTCGCTAAATTTATATGTCTTCCGAATGATATAAACATTCAACGATGTATTTATAATGATCTATAATCATAGTCCATCTCCCAAGTTGTAGAACTAATCTGACGACAACAATTTATGGCTAGTAAATTGCAATCGAATAAAAAAAACAAGAAACCCAATTAAACCAAAACAGAATTCAATCATATGAACAACCACGTCAAATCATCGTGTCCACAAAGCTACATCATCCTCTAGATTGAAAAATTAGTTCATAACTAAATCTAAATAAAAAAAACAACGTATGTTTGAAAGTTTAGACATCAAAAACTAGAAAATAAAGATGAAAGAGTCAGATAACAAATCAGAAGTGACGTCTTTGTCCCCAGATTCGTCGTTCTTTGTCTTCGTTATTGATCCTTCCACTCCAGATCGTCGTATCCGTGTTTGCTCTTGTTCTCCCGTGTGTTTTCTCCCAAAATCAGCTCTTCTTCCTCCACTAAAAACCTATTTCCTCTTTATATCCTCGTCTGAGCCCTAAGTTGAAAGCCCATTTGGTGAGTTTCGCCGCCATTAGCGCCGCGGAGCTGCTTGATGCACCCGTGTCTCGGCAAGGTGGGTGTTGCGGAGCTTGTTCCTTAGTGCTTAGGCACTACTAGCTTGAATTGTAGCGCCACGGCGCTGCGGCGCTTGTGCTTCAGGTGTCCTAGCGCAGCAACGCTTGATTGTAGCGCCTCAGCTCTTGCACATCAACATCTCATGCCCATTTTGTACATCAATATCAAATGCCCATTTGCACCTCTAATTTCCTTCTGAAGGATCGCGTTCTAGCACTATCGTAGATGCTTCAAAAAATATATTCTTCAAAAAGTTGCAATAGCTCTTGTTCTAAGAATGTTAACACAGATGAATTAAATCGAGTTTGGTTTTAAAAATCAAGTGGAAGAAACTCGAAGTAATCCTTCGTGAAGAAACATGTTATATTAGAAAACATTTTAACTTATCTAAACTGAATAACTGAAAAGCAAAGAATCAGTTGTCGCATATGTCAGTTCAGTTACGATAAAAAATTGAACTGACGGATGCTCTAATTGATCAAGTCAGTTTGAAAATAAAAGCTAATAAGTTAAGTATACAAGATATGTTTATGGATGTTCAGAGACTTCAACTGCTCCTAAGTCACCCCTTCTACTACCTCGAGTAGGATCCACTAGAAGACTTTGATTTATACAACTACTTTTACAAACCCACTCAGCTTATGACTTACACTACTGCCTCAACTGAACTCCTAGCCTAGACTGAAGGCAGCACCTTTTAGCCAATACTTGTTTAATGTCTGTGTGTCAAAGACTACATACACAAGTTTAATGTCTTTGTACAAGACAGTATTTGAGAGTGAGTGAGTGAGTGAGTGTGTGTGTGTGTGCGGGGGGGGGGGGGGGGGGGGGGACTGAACAAGGAATACACCAGGAAGATATTCCCACACACTGAGAGAAATGGGCTTCTAAACTAAGCTGGTAATACGTTGAAGTGTCCCTCTGTGATGATTGCTTCTTGAAAGATGATAAGCATTAAGCGTGCCCTTTTCTCACTTGAATTGATGTGTTCTTGATATGCTCTTTCTTCTTGTTTTTCTTTTTTTTTTTCGTCTCCACTGATCTTCTATATAGAGGTGGGAATCTGATCATACAGTGAGACTCAATCTCGACTTTTCCGACAAGTCTCCAGAAATCTCTCGGCTTTAATCTTTGCTGCAACGTCCATTAATTGTACTACTGATAGTACATATATTTTACCCAGTGCGCACAACTGGATTCCATTGAATAAGCTTGTCGTGTTCTCCATACTGATTGGTTCCTGACTGATGCTTTGAACTGGTCTGGTGAAATCAGTTGGCTCATCAGCTTAAATGGTTACACTGGTTCAGTGGAACTGGTCAGTTGGACTTTCCATCAGTTGAGCACTTCATCAGCTGGTCGGGCTTCTGAAGGTCTTCTGCTGAATTACCTAACAACTGATCAATCAGTTGAACTGTTCTTCGATACATCAGTTGGACTTTATTCAGCTTGGGAAATCAGTTGGCGTTCTTGAAAGCTTCAGTTAGGCGAGATAACTGATTAGTTCGGCATCTGATCAGTTATATTATCATGCGCACTACGATAAACCATTAGTAACAAAATAACAAGTTTTGTTAACATCAAAATCAAGATTGCGAGCATGAATTGTTCCAACAATCTCCCCTTTTTTTATGATCACAAAACTTGAACAGTTAAAGCGGTAAATACAAATTAAAACCCTTTAACACACTTTTAAATTTCGAGGATTAGTACATTTAAACGTAGTTAAGTGCTCCCCCTCAAGAACTGAATTTAAGAAAATTTTAAAAACTTCAGTTTGAGGGTAAGAGAACTCCCCCTCAACAACTGAATTTAAAAACTCTTATTTGAAAAAATAAATTAACTAAGCACTCATTCAGAGATTATAATCATTCAAGCAATGTAGACAAGAAGTTTGGAAATATTCATTCAGTCAAAACGAAACACAACTGGATAAACATGATGTTCATTAAATCAAATAAACTTCCTTGTATTTTACATTTGAGTACATACATCAATTGTAAGGAAAATTGCTACTACAATATCATATTTAAATAACATCGGTTATCAGTCGGTTTATGTATGACAGAACTGGATATACCAACAACTGGTTGTCTTAACTGCTTGAAATGCTACATTGTTCGTGAGTTTAATTTGCTAGAGAAACGAGCTAATTTGCTTTGAACATGATCTCTGTACTACCCAACTGGTCGAGCTGATTCAAACTGGGCTCAAGCGGAATACAGCTGGTGATTAAATCAAACAACGTCCCAACATGGATGAGTTTCGTCTGAAGAATAGCTGACCTGGAAGGCTTTGTAGATGAAACCTTGTTCACAGAACAATTTAGCTGTACATCTTGACAGGTAAAGCTCAGAACCCTGCAGGCTGATTAAAGCTCCAAAGCTCGGAGTCTAGAGAAGTGGCGACAATATTACTGGCATATCCAATCCTCTCAACCCTTCGCAAGAGTGATAGACAAACATTTTCAAGTAGTATTAAATACTTTTAAATAGATTTTAACACTATTTTAAAGGAGTCTAGAGAAGTGGCGACAATATTACTGGCATATCCAATCCTCTCAACCCTTCACAAGAGTGATAGACAAACATTTTCAAGTAGTATTAAATACTTTTAAATAGATTTTAACACTATTTTAAAGTAAAATATTTTAAAACACAGTTTTATTCAAATGTTCTTCTTAGAACAACTAGCTCTGATACCAATTAAATCGAGTTTAATTTAAAAACCAAGCGAAGAAATTCGAAGTAATCCTTCGTGGAGAAACCTGTTATATTAGAAAATATTTTAACTTATGTAAACCGAATAACTGAAAAGCAAAGAATCAGTTGTCACATATGTCAATTCAGTTATGGTAAAAACTAAACTGACGGATGCTCTGACTGATCAAGTCAGTTTGAAAACAACAGTTAATCAGTTAAGTACACAAGATATGTTTATGGATTTTCAGAGACTTCGACTGCTCCTACGTCACCCCTTCTACCACCTCGGATAGGATCCACTAGAAGACTTTGATTTATACAACTACTTGTACAAACCCACTCAGCTTAAAATTTACACTACTGCCTCAACTGAACTCCTAGCCTAGACTTAAGGTAACACCTTTCAGCCAACACTTGTTTAACGTCTGTGTGTCAAATACTAAATACACATGTTTAACGTCTTTGTGCAAGACATTATTTGAGTTTGTGTGTGTGTGAGAGAGAGAAAACTGAACAAGGAATACACCATAAAGGTGTTCCCACACACTGAGGGAAATTAGCTTCTAAACTAAGCTGATAACACATTGAAGTGTCCCTCTGGGCAGATTGCTTCTTGAAAGTTTATAAGCATTAAGTTTGCCCTATTCTCACTTGAATTGATGTGTTCTTGATATGCTCTCTCTTTTTGTTTTTCTTTTTGTTTTCGTCTCCACTGATCTTCTATATATAGGCCGAAAACTGATTATACAGTGAGACTCAATGATTGTATCCGTTGCAACTTGAATTCGTTCATAGGACTTTGTGTCTCGACTTTTCCGACAAGTATCCAGGAATCTCTCTGCTTCAATATTTGCTGCAACGTCCATTAATTGTACTACTGATAGTACATATATTTTACCCAGTGCGTACAGCTGGATTCCATTGAATAAGCTTGTCGTGTTCTCCATACTGATTGATTCCTGACTGATGCTTTGAACTGGTCTTGAACTGGTCTGGTGGAATCAGTTGGCTCGTCAGCTTAACTGGTTAAACTGGTTCAGTGGAACTGGTCAGTTGGACCTTCCATCAGTTGAGCACTTCATTAGCTGGTCGGGCTTCTGAAGGTATTTTGCTGAATTACCTAACAACTGATCAATCAGTTGAACTGTTCTTCGATACATCAGTTGGACTTTATACAGCTTGGGCAATCAGTTGGCACTATCAGTTGGCGTTCTTGAAAGCTTCAGTTAGGCGAGATAACTGATTAGTTCGGCATCTGATCAGTTATAGTATCATGCGCACTACGATAAAGCATTAGTAACAAAATAACAAGTTTTTCTAACATCAAAATCAAGATTGCGAACATGAAATGTTCCAACACCTTCATTCGTCTAATAATAGCTTATCTCCTGCACGACACAAAAACAACAAAAATCAAACGTAATTCTGTTCGAAACTAACATAATTCAAATGGATTAACATATAAATTAAGTGCGATTCTTGCACTCATCAAATATCTTTGGGCTATATGCCTTTGAGAATATGCTCGATATGTATAATAATGTCACGTTCCATAATTATGAAGATTGAGGATATTTTTGGAAATTTTAAATGATTAGGTAACTCAAACAAATATTTAGAGGAAGAGAGAGTAAGGAGAAAATTATTTTTGAAGATGAGAAGTTATTAATAGTTTTATCACCTATTATCTAGTGAAATAAAAAAAATTATTATCTACCATGGCTATTCTAACTAGCTTATTTTTTCTCAACTCTCCAATTCGTCACCCTTCATATGTCACCCATCTTGTCGCTCTAGCTTTCGGAAAACAGCTCGGAAAAGATAGCCCAAGATTTTTTGTACAGTTTGAATCTTCTATGTGCATAATATATAGTGTTGTGTACTATAGAGCTGTTGGATCATATCTGGTCCACTTGATCCAACGGTGAATTATGTACAACACCATATTTAATTTTTTTTGTTGACCTCGATTGCAACTTGAATCGCGAGTTTTGGGCAATATTGTGCAACCTGAAACCATCCTTTCGCCACGTGGTTCTCGTTTGATTCTGCCGCCCACCGTCTCTGGAATCGAAAATTGGTTGAGCGTGTCTGTTTCTTATGCAATAAGCTTTAGTATCATACCAATCTTGAATAATATTTTAAGATTTCAAACGAAGCCCAAAACCCTAGCTTGCGCTTTTTTGTGTTCTATTTGTTCCTCAATTTTCTATCTGATTCTTGCTAAAATATATGATTTCCCATCAAGAATGAGTTGTATTAGAATTTAGGAAAATTTTCATTCCAGCTCAAGCCATTTCCGTTGTTGTTTGAGCTTTTACAGCGACCTCCTGCCACTCTCTGTCGCCTGACGCCACCTAGGCCACGATTTTTCCAATTTTATTGCTGGCAAATAGGTTAACTCAAATCAGTAGTTGAATAAATTTGGGAAAATGAATTGGAATTTTATGGAAGTAATAATTTTTCACAAGTTTGGAATAACCACGAACCATTTGGAGTTCCTTAAAAATTATTGAGGTATTTTAATTGAATATTTATGTACGGATTGATCGTTTACATTATGACGTTGGGACGTGTAATATGACTGATGTTAGCTTTCGATGTGTGTTGATTGTTTTGAGTTAAAGAAACAAAAGAGAAAATTTAATAATTGGATTTCATTGCCTGCATCATTATCAGAGTTTCGTGTACATTTATGCTTAACATAACAAATAACATTTTGACATCTAGCATGTTTGTTGTAACAAACAAAAAATTTATTTTTCTTTCTTTTATTCTTGTCATGGACTTCTTTCATTGGCTTTTAACACTTCATGTTTTATTCTCTTGTTATTTCATTGATTGGGCTTATGTACTTTGTGGGCTGTTATTCTTTTCCTTTAACTTTCCCCCGCAAAATCAGCAGTGGATGATCTTCCACTCTGAGCTTTAATCTAAGACGGTGAAATGTGAAGGCGTATAATGGCTTAGCAAATACATCAGCAATCTGATCAGAGGATGGGACATATTGAACACAAAGATCTTTTATCAACTGTGAGAACCCGAATTTCCAGCAGCATTATTCAGTAGAAATGGAAAATTTCAGTAGAAGCTAACAATTCCAGCAGCAGTCAATAATTCAGAAGATGATATTTTTCCAGCAGAAAGAATTCCAGCAGACAGAATTCCAGCATATAGAATCCAGCAGCAGAAGAATTCAGCAGCGCAAGATTCCAGCAGACAGTTACTGATTCAGCTTAGACTTGTAACTGAAGCATTAACATGGAATAAAGGCTGTTAATGGCAGATTATGGCCATTAATTGAGAGTCTAACAGTCAGAAACATTGCCTATAAATATCACCCTCAAACACCTGAATTGGTTTACCAAAATCTTGAGTTGTCACTTGAAATATTTGAGCTAAGAGAGTGCTGATTTTCGAGCAGCAGAAACCAGTAGCAAGAACAAGCAGACTTCAGATTTCAACCGAAATACTTTTAGCAAATTACGGTAAGTGGGCTTATGTATAAATATCTTGAAATCCGTTTGATAATTCTGTTTTAAAGTTCAGTTTCTGCATGATTTCTGATATATGATTTTGAAGCACTGAAACTCCCTAGTGAACTAATGGTAGGAATATATATTCTGAACATTTCTGAATTCTGATTCTGATTCTGGCCTCACCCCTTAGAGGAGAGAACATATAGGGGACTGATATCAGTTTAGCCATGAAATTCACTAACATGTTCAGTGCTTACTAATTCTGAATTCTGTTCTGAAACCTGTAAATTTTGAATTCTGATTTCTGTTATGAAATACGAGTTTTCAGTATATTATTGTATTTCAGTTTCTGTTGAAAACGATTTCGAAAACTGGGAGTTATTCCCGCCCCTGCTTACTGAGTGACAATCATATCACTCACCCACCAAACCCATCTCAGATAAGAACGAGGAAGAGTTGATAGAAGAAGATGAGCAACGTCAGTTTTGGGGCTGGTGATGAAGATCGTTGTTCTTAGTTCTGATTTATGTTTTATTTTCCGCTGCATCTGTTCAGACAATGTAATTTTATGGTTTTACATTTCCGCTGTAAAACATTTGTCATTGAGTTGTAACAGACAATGATTATTATGAATAAAAGACGGGTTTATGAAATTCTGTACTTCTGAGGCTTGCTGTTTTCGAATGAATATTTGAGAGCAACGCCGGTGTCAACCAACCCCCGTCCCGGGGCGTGACATTGAAGTGGTATCAGAGCAGAACCGAGTTTCATAATCTGGGGAGGAGGAACTAGAAATAATAAGTTCTTATAGACTTCTGAGAATAAGTTCTGAAGGTTACTAAAATAGACAACTGAAAATAAGCTACTGTAATAGACTACTGAAACGAGTTTTAAAAAAAAAAAAATATTCAGTAGGCCAAACCAGTAGACGAAAAACAGTAGGATAAGACCAGTAGTCTGAAACCAGAACCAGTAGAAGGAAACCAGTAGATCTGAATGCAGAAGACTGGGTCAGTAGACTCGGAATGCAGCAGACAATGCTGGAAAAGCAGCAGACTGAATGCAGTAGCATCAGAATTGCAGTAGCAAGTGTATTACAGCAAGGGAATGCAGTAGACATTGCAAATGGCATAGAAGTTGAGGTGTTTTTCGCGCAAACTTCAAACGGCCATAACTTTTGATCCAGGAGGAATTTTTACCATTAAAAGTAGGCGTTGGAAAGCTCTCGACGAGGAGAACCTAACCTAGAACCATACATCGTTCTAGCACCACCGACGAAGCCCAAAATCCATCGTTTAGATAGTAATATCATCATTTCCGTAAAGTTTTCCAACTTTTCGAAACTTTGAGGAATTTTCATTTCCAAATGGCTAAGTATTTTTGCACCAAACTTGGTACCATTCATATTCTTGATGTGAACGATTTTTAGTAAATTTTTCACGCCATTCTGAGACCGAAAATTTTTGAGCTATTTTTCTGCTATTGAATGTTATAGGCTTACTGACTCTATTCATTACTGTATTTGTCTATAACTCGACCTATATTTTTGAGATCATTTCTGAACCTTTACCCTTATGTTTTTGGATGTAGGATATGGCGGACCAAAGTAGCTACATTAAGAGCTTAGAAAGGAAACTAGAAAAGCTCAAGGGGAATAACTACTGTTTAAAGTTGGACAAAGATGAGTTAGAGCGTCGAGCAGAGCACTTAGAGGGTGATGTTCAACGTTATGCTCATTATCTGCATGAAGCAGAAGAGAGGAATAGGAAGATTCAAGAGGAGTTTGAAATATCCCAAGAGACTGTGGCAGAGTTCATCGAGCTACGTGATACACTTGTTGACAAGATCCAAATACTCAAGGATAAGAATCACCAACTTGTGCACCAGCATAATCAGTATAGTGAGCAGACCGATGCTCAAATTCATGAGTTGCAGAGTACTGTTGAAGTTCTTAGCGACCAGAATGCAGTTCTGCATGGTCATATTGAACATCTACAAACAGTAATATCCAACCAAGATGAACCTGAAGAAGAACCAGAAGAGGAAGAAGAAGTTGGAGAGGATCTTATGGATTTGGGATTAGGAGAATTAGTAGATTAGTTTATCAGTAGTTGTTTTCTTTGTAATAACACTTGTTCCATTTATCTTCTTGTTAACAATTTCGATATTTCGTTGTAATTGCAATTTCTTGGGAAATCAATAAAATCTCTTTCGATCAATTGGTTTCATATTTAATTCTCGGGCAATTACATAAACATTGTGTTTCTTTTGTTTAGTCTCTATTCTGCCATCAATCTTAGAACTTTCATAACTGTAGGAAATGGACGGAAGACCAGTTAGAAACAATCGCAATCCTCGTTACGGCAACCGCAACAATAACCGCAACGATGAGGAAGCACAACAACAACAACCACCTCAACCACCACCAGCAGTTGGCCTCAGTCAGGCCGATTTGATGGCCATAGCCACGATCGTGGCAACTACGTTACAAGGGTTAGTGAACCCCAATGCTAACCAGCCACCGCCACCACCTCCAGCTCAGAACAACGGGACTAAGCAGCACTACGAGGCTCTCCGAAGAGCAAGAGTCCCTAACTTCGATGGAAGCACCGATCCAGAGGTCGGACAGAATTGGATGAAAGAGGTGGAAAATCATCTTCGATTACTTGAGGTTCCCCAAAGGATCAGAGTAGAGGTGATTACACCTTTTCTTGTCGATCAAGCTGCCAAATGGTGGGAAGGAGTCTCACCAGCTATGTTAGAGGCGGGACCTATCACTTGGCAAAGGTTCCGAGAGGCATTCCTGAGGCAGTACTTTCCGACAGCAGTTCGAGTACAAAAGCTGTCAGAATTTGAAAGCTTGGTTCAAGAACCAAACATGACTGTGGTGGAGTATTCATCTAAGTTCCACTCATTGGGAACTTACTCCCCAACCATAATGGGAGAAGAAGCCTTGAAGATGCATCGCTTCAAGAAGGGATTGAACAGCCGTATTCAATCTGCCCTTGCCGTGATCGAGCCCAATAGTTTTGATGAATTGATGGGAGCCGCCATCAGGGCGGATAATGACATCAAGAGGCGTGAAGGCGAGAACAAACTCAAACGTCCTCAGCCAAGCCAGTACCAATCGGGCCAGCAATTCAAGAGGCCTAGGTTTTCGAGCAACCAATTTACCAGTACTCCATCCAAAGGAACCACTTCTTCTCAATCAAACAAAGAAGGAGTCAAGTGCCAAACTTGCGGATTCACACACACTGGTGAATGTCGTAGGAATTCTGGAGCTTGTTTCCGTTGTGGAAAGATGGACCATCGCATTGCTCAATGTCCTATGCCAGATCCAAGGAATAATCCAGCAGGTGGAACAACTCCAAATAAACCAAAGGAGAACAAGCCCAATGCTCGAGTCTATGCTATCCTCAAGAAGAGGCGGACAACTTAGAAGAATATACCTGCCTATGTGTTATTTGATTGTGGTGCTACGCATTCATTCATGTCTAAGAGATTTGCCAAGAGGTTAAGAGCTAAGCCTGATAACTTAGAAGAACCATATAGAGTAGCAACTCCTGCCAATCGAATTTTAGAAACTCGCACTCTATATCGGAATATTGGTGTTCTCATAGAAGATCAGAATTTCAAGGCAAACCTGATTCAACTAAACATGGTGGAATTCGACGTAATTCTTGGAATGGATTGGTTAGCCAAGAATCATGCCGTAGTAGACTGTCATGGAAAGACGGTAACTATCCAAACTCCACACCAAGAGAAACTTTTATTTCATGGCAAGACCAAAGAACGAAAGACTCTTCTTTCTGCTTCTCAAGCTTGGGCAGCCATGAAAAGTGGAGAAGAAGTTTACCTAGCAATGCTAAGCGAGGTAAAGAAAGAAACCACACTCACGCTTGAAGAGATTCCAGTAGTACAAGAATTTCCAGATGTCTTTCCAGAAGAACTCCCTGGCGAACTTCCTGATCGCGAAGTGGAATTTGAGATTAACCTAGTGCCCAATGCTACACCAATCTCAAAAACACCATACCAAATGGCTCCAGCAGAGTTAAAAGAACTCAAAGAGCAACTTCAAGAGTTGTTGGACAAGAAGAAAATCCGACCAAGCGCATCTCCGTGGGGAGCTCCTGTACTATTTGTAAAGAAGAAGGACGGAAGCATGAGGATGTGTATCGATTACAGAGAGCTGAACAAGATCACAATCAAAAACAAGTATCTGTTTCCACGGATAGATGACTTGTTTGACCAACTCAAAGGAGCTTCAGTCTTTTCCAAGCTCGACTTAAGGTCAGGCTATCACCAACTCAAGGTTAAGACAGACGACATTCCGAAGACAGCCTTCAGAACAAGGTATGGACACTATGAGTTCACAGTGATGCCGTTCGGATTAACAAACGCTCCGGCAGTATTCATGGATCTCATGAACAGAGTGTTTAAACCATTTTTAGACAAGTTTGTTGTGGTATTCATCGACGATATTCTAGTATATTCGTCAAGTGAAGAAGACCACAAAGAACATCTTCGTCTTACCCTACAGAAGTTGAGAGAAAAGGAACTATACGCCAAGTTCAAGAAATGCGAATTCTGGCTAGAGAGCATCGCATTCTTGGGACACATAATATCAATAGCAGGAGTATCTGTGGACCCTAAGAAAGTGGAGGCAATCTCGGATTGGCCTACACCAAAGAATGTGACAGAAGTACGAAGCTTCTTGGGACTAGCAGGCTATTACCGAAAATTTGTTGAAGGATTTTCCTCAATAGCCATACCTCTCACCAAGCTCACACAGAAGAACTCTAAGTTTCAATGGAGTGAAAAATGTGAGCAAAGCTTCGAGACCTTGAAGAAGAAGCTTACATCCACACCAGTGCTAGTATTACCTATGGAAGGTAAGGACTACACCGTCTATAGTGATGCATCCAAAGAAGGTTTAGGATGTGTACTCATGCAAGAGGGAAGGGTGATTGCATACGCGTCAAGACAGTTGAAGCCGTATGAACAGAATTACCCAACACATGACCTTGAATTAGCTGCAGTGGTGTTCGCACTAAAGATTTGGAGACACTATCTTTATGGAGCCAAGTGTGAGATTTTCACCGATCATCAAAGTCTCAAATATTTGTTCACTCAAAAGGAACTAAATATGAGACAAAGACGATGGATCGAACTCATGAAGGATTACGACTTGACAATAAGCAACCATCCAGGCAAAGCCAACAAAGTAGCAGATGCTTTAAGTCGAAAGAATATGAGTAAGGTGATCCTGACATCACTTTCAGCACAACCATGTCTTCGAGAGACAATCAAGATGAGTCAAGATAGAGATCCCGCTTTGGTGAAACTAAAAGAGCAAGTTAAAGAAGGGAAATCACCAGATTTCGAGACGGATAACAAAGGAACATTGTGGATGAAAGGACGATTGTGCGTACCAGACATCGATAATCTTCGACAAGAAGTAATGTCTGAGGCACATAAGTCGAAATTTTCAGTCCATCCGGGCAGTACCAAGATGTACAGAGATTTGAAGAAAAATTTTTGGTGGAGTGGAATGAAGAAAGACGTGGCAATATTTGTTTCCAAGTGTCACGTGTGTCAGCAAGTGAAGGCAGAGCACCAAAGACCTGGTGGACTTCTTCAACCATTAGAAATCCCGGAATGGAAATGGGAACATATTTCCATGGATTTTGTAGTTGGTTTACCAAAGTCGAGACAAAGTCATGATGGAATATGGGTAATCGTGGATAGACTCACAAAATCTGCACATTTCTTACCTGTCCGCATGAATTATAATTTGGATAAGCTAGCCACATTGTACATGAATGAGATCGTACGATTGCATGGAGTTCCAGCTAGCATACTGTCAGACAGAGATCCTAGATTTACATCTCGATTTTGGAAGAGCTTTCAACAAGCTATGGGGACTAAGGTTACTCTTAGCACGGCCTACCATCCGCAAACTGATGGCCAAACTGAGAGGACAATACAAACTCTAGAAGATATGCTGAGAGCATGTGCCTTGGACTTCAGTGGTAATTGGAGCGAACATCTGCCCTTAATCGAGTTCGCATACAATAATAGTTACCACAGCAGCATTGAAATGGCACCATACGAAGCTCTGTATGGACGAAAATGTCGATCACCACTGTATTGGGATGAAGTAGGAGAAAAAGCCATCGTTGGACCTGAACTGATCCAAGAAACAGTGGATAAAGTTGCTCTGATCAAAGAGCGACTAAAAGCTGCACAAGATCGACAGAAAAGTTGGGCTGACTTGAAAAGAAGACCTGTTGAATTCGAAGTTGGAGAGAAGGCATATGTGAAAGTGTCACCCATGAAGGGTGTAATCCGATTCAATAAGGCTGGGAAATTGAATCCTAGATACGTCGGACCATTTGAAATTCTTGAGAAAGTGGGAACGCTTGCTTATAGATTAGCACTTCCACCCGACATGTCAAGAATTCATAATGTATTCCACGTCTCGCAGCTGAGGAGATATATTCCTGATCCAAGTCACATACTGGAAGCTGGACCACTTCTGGCGGAGAGTAATCTAAATGAAGAGCTGAAATATGAAGAGATTCTGATTCGAATTGTGGATCACAAAAACCAAGTACTGAGGCGACGAACTATTCCATATGTCAAGGTACAATGGTCCAACCACACCGAAAGAGAAGCTACTTGGGAGTTGGAAGAAAAGATGCGAACACAATATCCATATCTCTTTGAAGATCAAGTATAGCCAAGTTTCGAGGACGAAACTTTTCATAAGGAGGGAGGGATGTGAGAACCCGAATTTCCAGCAGCATTATTCAGTAGCAATGTAAAATTTCAGTAGAAGCTAACAATTACAACAGCAGTCAATAATTCAGAAGATGATATTTTTCCAGCAGACAGAATTCCAGCAGACAGAATTCAAGCATATAGAATCCAGCAGCGCAAGATTCCAGCAGACAGTTACTGATTCAGCTTAGACTTGTAACTGAAGCATTAACATGGAATAAAGGCTGTTAATGGCAGATTATGGCCATTAATTGAGAGTCTAACAGTCAGAAACATTGCCTATAAATATCACCCTCAAACACCTGAATTGGTTTACCAAAATCTTGAGTTGTCACTTGAAATATTTGAGCTAAGAGAGTGCTGATTTTCGAGCAGCAGAAACCAGTAGCAAGAACAAGCAGACTTCAGATTTCAACCGAAATACTTTTAGCAAATTATGGTAAGTGGGCTTATGTATAAATATCTTGAAATCTGTTTGATAATTCTGTTTTAAAGTTCAGTTTCTGCATGATTTCTGATATATGATTTTGAAGCACTGAAACTCCCTAGTGAACTAATGGTAGGAATATATATTCTGAACATTTCTGAATTCTGATTCTGATTCTGGCCTCACCCCTTAGAGGAGAGAACATATAGGGGACTGATATCAGTTTAGCCATGAAATTAACTAACATGTTCAGTGCTTACTAATTCTGAATTCTGTTCTGAAACCTGTAAATTTTGAATTCTGATTTCTGTTATGAAATACGAGTTTTCAGTATATTATTGTATTTCTGTTTCTGTTGAAAACGATTTCGAAAACTGGGAGTTATTCCCGCCCCTGCTTACTGAGTGACAATCATATCACTCACCCACCAAACCCATCTCAGATAAGAACGAGGAAGACTTGATAGAAGAAGATGAGCAACGTCAGTTTTGAGGCTGGTGATGAAGATCGTTGTTCTTAGTTCTGATTTATGTTTTATTTTCCGCTGCATCTGTTCAGACAATGTAATTTTATGGTTTTACATTTCCGCTAAAACATTTGTCATTGAGTTGTAACAGACAATGATTATTATGAATAAAAGACGGGTTTCTGAAATTCTGTACTTCTGAGGCTTGTTGTTTTCGAATGAATATTTGAGAGCAACGCCGGTGTCAACCAACCCCCGTCCCGGGACGTGACATCAACACCTTTTCTCGGACAAAGTAAATATCGAGCTCCAGATGTTTAGTTCAAGCATGTAGTATAGGATTGGAACTAAGTGCAATCATGCTGATATTGTCACACCATAGCACTGATGTAAGCTATAAAGATACATGAAGTTCATATAAGATAGATATAATCCAAAGTAACTCGGAGGTTGCATTTGCGAGGCTGTAGTATTCTATTTTTGTGGTTGATCGTGAAACAACATAATGCTTTTTAGAGCTCCATGAGATCGGGGCTGTGCAAAGAAACCAAAAAAATCTAGACATGGAACGACGGTCATCAGGGTCACTGCCCCAATCAGCGTCGCAATAACCTTGCCGAGAGAGATCATAGGAGGCGGTGAGAAAAATACCAAAATGAAATGTGCCATTCCAATATCGAAGAATACGTTTCTCTGCCTTCCAATGATAAAGAATGGTGATTGCATGAACTGGAAGACTTTGTTTACACTGTAATCTATGTCAGGACGAGTAATTGTCAATTATCGAATAGCCCTAACCGTTCTCCGATAAAGAGTAACATCAGAAAAATGATCATCATCAGCAGATGATAATTTAAATCTAGAAGCCATTGGAGTAGGAAAATTTTTAGCATCATGAATCTTTGTACGAAGCAGCAAGTCTAGAGTATATTTAGATTGTGCTAGGAAAAGAGAACCGGATGAAGACTTGATAACCTCAATGCCCAAAAACTAAGACAAATCACCGAGATCTTTGAGAGAAAATTGATAGTTCAATTGATGGACAATAACATCAAGTTGTGTCTTGTTATTACCTGTGAGTAAGATATAATCGAAATAGAGTATTGAAGTAGCAGTAAATTTAATAAACAAATATGAATCAGCTTTAGAAGCAACAAACCCCATGGATAAAAGAGAGTGACAGAGTCGATCAAACCAAGCTCCCACATCCTGTCTGAGACCATAAAGGGCCTTGTGCAGTTTACACACTAAGTTCTTGTTGGGATCAGTGATTTCGAATCCTGGAGGTTGTTTCATGTACATTGTTTCAGATACTGTACCACTTAGAAATGTGTTATTGACATCAAATTGCTTCACATTCCACCCTTGTGAAATTGCAATGGTTAACAAAATTCTAATGGTGGTTGGCTTAACCACTGGACTAAAAGTTTCAGAAAAATTGAGCCTCGGAGTTTGAGAATAACCCTTAGAAACTAGACGAGCCTTGTTCTAAGCAACAGAATCATCAGGATTGGTTTTGTTTTTGAATACCCATTTAAATTTTATTATTGGTGCATTCAAAGGAACCTTGACTAGAGACCGTGTGTGATTATGCATCAACGCATCATATTCAGATTGCATAGCAGCACACCATTCGGGATGGGATTGAGCATCTTTGAAGTTTAAGGATTCAAATCTATTGATTTGGTAGTTACCAAGACCTTGGGCTTAAATATTCCATATTTAGCACAAGTAATCATGGGATGGTGATTCACATGGGAGGGAGAAAAGGATTCCACTAGAAAAGAGGGAACATAAGAAACACCAGGAGATTGTATAGGTGGTTGAGAAAGTGAAGGAGAGAAATAAGAGGCAGTAGACTCAGGAGGGATGGGAAGAGATTATGGTGAATAAATATGTGGTAAGAATAAACAAGATGAATCAGAATTTGTATTAGCAGAAATTGAGCTTTTTTAGATTTCGAATGAAAAGCAAAGGAAAAGTGAATTCATCGAACTTCATGCATTTACAGCCTTCATTCACAGAGCTGATCTAAACTCAAGTTTATGAACATTATGTGGACAGAAAACAAAGATATTCAAATGTTCGAAGAAGAGCATAATTAGGGGCTTTGTAGTAAAGTTTCTGGAGTGGGATTGCTCCATGAAGACCTGAAGTAGGAAGCCTGTTTATAAGGTATACCACAGTGGAAAAAGCATCTTTCCAGTAAGAGCGTGGCATCAATGCATGAGCGAGGAGTGAAATTCATGTCTCGACAATGTGACGATGTTTCGTTCAACAGGGTCATTTTGTTTAGAGTGTAAGGGCAAGAAAATCGGTGAATGATACCACAATTTTGAAGAAAATGAGTTAAACATTTAGACTCTCCACTCGAATCAGATTGAATGCACTTGATTTTTCTATCAAACTGAAGTCCAACGTGTTTCTTGAAGCACGTGAATATTTGTGAAACTTCAGATTTAAGTTTAAGGAAATATATCTTAGTGTAAACGGGTATGAACATCAACAAAACTCAAGTAATATCGAGAACCATTTCTAGAGATGGTATGAGCAGGTTCCCACACATCACAACATATTGATTCAAGACGCATAGAAACAATAGTATTCTAAGGAGAAAGGATAATTGATATTTGATAACTTTTTCCAAGTTCGCAAGCATTGCAAATATTAACTACTTCATTTCTTGAAAAGAGAACATTACAACTAAGCAAGACTTTCTTAACTACAGAGGAAGTGGGATGTCCTAGCATAAGATGCCATTGCTCTAACACTGGAGAAGACTGTCGAACAATGATTAGATGGCAAGACTCTTGATCCAAAGTATTGACTGAGGGAAGGACAGAGTTGAAGCAAAATGACTGTCAAGAGGGAACTGAGACTGGAGATGAAACTTGTAGGGACCTTCATGCGAAGTCCTATGGAGAATGATTGATTGTATTGCTAGATCATTCACAAGATAGAAACGAGGATGAAATTCAAAGAAAACATGATTATCTTGAGTAAATTTGCTTACACTAAGGAGATTTTTAGTTATCATAGGAACTTTAAGAAGATTATTCGAAAGAAGTACTCGAGAGGAAGAAGGGTAGTATAACTGAGACTTTCTAGTGTGAGAGATGGACAAACCTGCACCATTTCCCATGTCTATATTACCACCCCCAGCATACTCGCTCTTAGCGGAGAGGTTGGAGAGATCATGAGTAACTTGATGGGATGCACCAGAATCTGAGAACCACCAAGCTTCAGGTGATGATTCAGATTTAGTGGTAGTAAAGACAGTTGTTGGATAAGCTTGAGATGATCCACCAGACCCTTGAGAGGGTAGACGAGGAGGTCCGGAAGAACGCTGAGCCTGAACAAAATCTTTGTCAAATCTGCAGTAGCAAATCTCGGAAACATGACCCTGAATCCCACAAATTTGACAGTTTGGTTTGCCATTGTTAGTGGTCCATGGTTTCCGACCTCCTCCTATATCAAATCTACCTCGACCACGACTTCTCTGGGACGAAGGAAAGGACTGACGGGAAAGTTTTGATTGTCTTTTTTTTGTCGCTGAGGAAATATAGAAGTTTTTGCTGTAGGTGGAGATGCACCATTGAAGTTGTGAGAATCGAGTCTTCCTTCACGAGACATGAGAACTGCACTAACTTCAGAAAAAATGAGAGACTCGGTTTTAGAGGTAATATGCACCACAACTGAATCATACTCAATACACACACCACCAATAATATATAAAATTTCGTCCTCATCTGAAATGGGATGACCACAAGCAGCAAGTACAGTTGTAGTTTGTAATGCATAACTCGAGCCTTTGAGCGCATAGCAAAAATGGTGGATACCCGAGTCGATAAACTGGATAGATGTCTCACATCCAATCATTTGATTCTGGACACTTTCAATCATAGATGCCAAAAAGAAATAAACAAAAGTTGATCTTGAAAGCACCAGGCGATAAATGTCGGATTGACAATCTCCGAAGCTCCATCACCGAAGATGACTTGAGGAGGAACATGGGGGTGAGCTGAAATGAAACTTTCGAGTCCAAGTCCTCGGAGGCCAGCTAAAACCTGTAGATTCCGTAGAAGAAAATTTTCATCGATTAGTTAACAGAGTTGACTAATTGGCCGAATTTACGAGTAAAATGTTTGGATTAGTGATAGAAGCAACATTCGACGATGAGATGGATCCAGGATCAAGAGAGGTGTCAGCCATTTCTTGATGACTATTTGGTTTATATTTGATTGTATTATTGTTGTCAAGAATTGTTGACTTCCTCGATAGGTCCTGTTAGGATTATTTTGTCCGACATATATTAATAAATAATGAGAATATCAGAATATGATGTAAAAAAGAGAATTTGTGTTTTGTCAGAATTAAATGTTGTGCCAGATGTTACAACATCTCGGACAACATCTAAATGCAGCGGAAAATTAACTTTTATAACACAAATTGACTTGAAACAAATAGATGGACACTATTAAATATGCACAAGTATAAATACTTGTGCGGTGCCTTATGACAAAAATTAATCACTAGAAAACTTAACTGTTCACAAAAACCTATCACTAGTGATTTTTACAAAAATCAATTTCCTCAACACTTTGAGAAAATAAAGCTTTCTAAAAACAACCAACAATATTAAAACGTTAACAAGAAAGCAAAACTTGATCCCGAAAAACACCATCAATTTAGATGTAATCTTCAGTCAACATCGTTACGGATGTTGTCTGTAGATGTTGGCAACACTCAAAGTAACACGGGATCAACACTCTTCAAAACGCAGCACGTCTCTTGAATAGGATTTTCTCTGAAATTCTGAACGTGCACAAGTGAGTGAATATTAACCGAGGAAGAGAGAGCACCACGAAAACTTTCCCACGAAAAGACTCCTCCACTAAAACTCTATGAATCTCTCTTAGTCTCTCTCTACAATCTTCTCTCTATTTTCCCACCACCACTTCACGTTGATCACATCATATATATAGCTTTCATATCTCCTAGAGTTTATCTTCCATAAAGAAATCTACAAGATATGGTAAACAAGAATTCTATTAGAAACAAATCAATAATACCATATAATGTAAATCATTATCATAAATATTATATCTAGAAGATATTTATCCCAAAGATAATATCTAGAAAGATAAAACCCAATATTCCACATAATCTTATCAATAGGAAATTAAATTCAAGTAAGAAATCATATCACAATAAAATCTTAACATAATTATCTAGAAAGGCAAAACCATAATTAAATATTATACACAATCAAATCAACAAGTAAAACATAATATTAGGGAAATATATTCAACAAAATATATCAATTAAAATCGGAAATATTATTTCCCTTCAATCTCCCCCTTTTTGCCTTTCTGGACAAAATCAAATCAAACTTAGCTTCTCAGTTAAACTCCAATTAACTCCCCCTTAATATGAGAATTTTTCTCCCCCTGAATAAAATCAAGTTAGTACGGGTGTTGTTCGTCGTGTTGACAACACCTGAGAAAACACCTGCAAAAATCATTAACAGTTCATTAAACAGAATCACATAAGGGAAGCAGAACTTTAACAGAGCAGAATATTAAAAATGAAATCAAGTAAAGATATCAGATCGATGGTATCATGTGATCCTTTCAATTCACAGTCCCTTGAGTTTGAGTCGCATCTTCTCCCCCTTTTTGTCCAGAATGGACATCCACCTCCATAGCCAGACAATAGTCAGAAACTAAGTTCTCATAAGAGACAAAATCAGCTTTAGCGAGTAATCACTATCCAAAATTACTGAATAATTGCGTCAAGAATCATTTCAAAAAATTCCAGAATTGAAGCACACATCGAATTAACACCACCGAACCATAAAAAATCACAAATATTGGATTTCTAGCAAAATCCGGATTTTCATCAAATTTTCTCTATTGAAATACGCATACCCTCTTGACCAACAATATTCACAATGTTATGTTTATGCATGACTTATTTATGCCTAATAACAGAATGTAACAGAATAGAAACATGAAAACAAATATGAGATATGTTCAGAAAAGAAATGTTGGCACAAATGTTGGCAACATCTTCTGACAACACGCACAATTCCAGAAAAACAATTTTGATTTTTTTTTTCTTCACACTTAAAGACTTGTCAACTTTCTGATCATAGAAGTGGTAGCTCCCACACTAGAAGAACGGTCTTCTTTAGGACTCCTCTAGGTAGCTTTTTCCATTTTCTTCTATTTTTGCCCTTTGTATTAAATTCAGAAGAGGTAGCTCTCACACTAAAAGCACAGTCTTCATTGGACTCTTTTAGGTAGCTTTTTCCCATCTTTTCTTCTGATACAGAGCATATGCATAATTGATTTTTCTTTTTATTCAATCTTTTCAAGTCACTTTTCGTATGGGACAATGTCATGGAGTACATGATCATCCTTCAACTATTTTGTGATTTAATCAGATTGTTAAGCATCTTCAAGTGTGCTAAGTTTAGATAGAACAAGAAATTGTAAGTGCACCAGAAGATTTATGCAACATTGTGATAACACATCATATAACAGTATGAATGCAAATGCAGTATGTCTAAGTCCTAGAAATGCACATGCATGTTGGGTGTTGTCCGAGATGTTGTAACATCTGAGACAACATCTATGAATGATCAGGCAGAAAACATGCTGAAAGATTTCCTAAGGTTGGAGAACCCCTTAAAAGTCTAATGCTTTTGTGAATATATTGGTCAATTGGTTATTTGTATCAACAAATTCCATCCGAATCAATCCTTTCTCTACTAGATCTCGAATAAAGTGATGAAGAATGTCAATGTGTTTGGTTCGAGAGTGTTGTACTGGGTTTTTGAAATGTTTATTGCACTAGAATTATCACAGTATACAACTAAAGTTTCACTTGAATGTCCATAGTATTCAATCATTTGATTCATCAACAAAAGATGAGTCCAACCACTTCCTGCTGCCACATATTTGGATTCAGCAGTTGAAAGAGACACAAAAAGATGTCATCATGCATTTGTTTTATTTTTAAATCAAGAAAGAAACTTAATTAACCAACCATGCTCATTTCAAATGTAGATGACATGCACTTATCAGCATGCTTTTGAGATGAGGAACCAAAGATTATATCAACAACACAGACTTGAAAAATAAGAATCTCACCTTTGGACTTTTTGAATAAAAAGAGTTTTGTCTACCTCACCTCGTTTGAAGCCAATTTCCATTAGATATTACTCAATATATCATACCAAACATGTGGTGCTTGCTCTGAGTATATGGAGCTCATGCAAATAAGTCCAGCCATCTTTCGGTAATCCACTTTTTCTTTCTTTCGAGTTTGGACACCTTCATGCATACTTCCAATTATTTGAGATGATGGATGGTTTTTCTGAATTTTACTTGGAATATTATGTCCATCATCTACTGCGTCATCATTGTTATTCGTTTCGTCCTCAGCTTCATTGACTGCGTCAAGTGTTGTGCTAGGTGTTGCAACATCTGGAGCAACATCTGGAGCAACATCTGCATTTTTCAGTATGATTGGAATTTCCAGTAGGTCTTCCACATTATTTGCAGTTGTTTTCTTTTTCAAATCATGGTCAGTCCTTATCTTTCTCACCTTCAATTTATGAATGTTTGTAATCCTTGTGACCAATTTTTTAAAGACATTGAAAGTGTCTGATTTCTCCCTAATAAAACTTATCCATGAAAACTGTGAGAAATCATCAACACAAACAAATGAATACTTCTTACCTCCAAAACTTTCCACTTCCACGGGACCCATAAGATTCATGTGTAGCAATTCGAGGCAACGTGTTGTCCCAAAGTGGGGCAACATGTGATGAGACACGCGAGTTTTCTTACCCTTTTGACAGTCTCCACAAAGATATGGTGTACTAAATGATAGGTTAGGCATACCTCGTACAGCATCGTACTTACTCAAATTCTTCAGGGTTTTGAAACTAGCATGTCCAAGTTTTTGATGCCATAGGTCGAGTTCACTAACTTCTGCATGTTCGCATGAAAGTTCTTCACCTATTTGGTAAAAATTGTCCGAAGACCTTGTACCTGTCATAATGCACAAGTTAGTTTCATCAAAAACTTCACAAGTATGTTTATCAAACTTGACATGCAAATTATCATCACACAATTGGCTTATGCTTATCAAATTTGAATTTAATCCTTCAACATGAAGCACATTGTAGAGCTTTGGTAGTCCTTCAACATTCAAAGTACCCTTTCCAACAATTTTTCCTTTAGCTCCCCCTCCATATGTCACTCTACCACATTTTTGCTCAACATAATCGGTGAGATATTCTCGTAATCCCGTCATGTGGCTTGAGCTTCCACTATCAAAGTACCAATGACCTGCAGTATTAGTTTTCAACGAAGTATAGACAACTTTACAGTGAGTTTTTACCTTTGGTACCCAAATTGTTCTTACTGTAGATCGATGGTGGGAGGTGTTGCAGAAAGTGTTGGACAACATTTGGGGCAACATCTAGCTCGACTTTTGATTCATGCGATCATCCCTGAGTTTAAAACAGTAGGGCCTGATATGACCAAACTTAAAGCAGTAATGACATACATACCTTCGTTTTCTTCTCTTAGGGACATGTGTAGTATGTTGTCTTTTTGATGGAGAGATTTTCATTGAAGGCATAGGCTGTGATGGTGTGAGTGTTTCAGTCTTTCCCTTCACAAAAACAGTGGATTTTGAAGATTCATTAGTTTTATGTACACTGTCTTTGAAGCCTAAGTCTTTTTTGTCATCTCTTCCCATCAAAAGTATGGAATCAAGCTTGGATGTGCTTGAATTGAACTTGGACAAGGTTTCAGTTGCCTTTTGAAGTTCTTCTCTGGTCTTACCAAGTTCAAAATCCTTTTTGCTCAAAATTACCTCAAGTTTGGCAACTACGGCTTTTAGATCAGTGTTCTCCTTCACAAGACTTGAGTTCAACTTGTTTCTTTTGGTCCAATCTTCAAATAACTCTTCATAAAGCGTTTGTACACCCTCAAGAGTGAGTTCTTCATAATCAGCCTCTGATCCATCATCTCCACTCAAATTTCCAGAAGTTGTGGAGTTCAAACGTACTGAATTTTTGCAGATGTTGCGGCCAGGAGTGGCAACACCTAGGGCAACACCTAAAGGATTCACTTGCAACCAGCGTTTTTCTTCATTCATTGGTCGAAACTGTTGTTGGACAGGAGGTTTAGGAGCTGGTGGTCGAAGTGCTCCGTTTGCAAGTGATGTGTCCATTAAATATTTCTGTCAAAACAAAATAAAAACCAGAATCAACACTTAGTATATCAAGAGTTGGCTCTGATACCACTTGTTAGGATTATTTTGTCCGACATATATTAATAAATAATGAGAATATCAGAATATGATGTAAAAAAGAGAATTTGTGTTTTGTCAGAATTAAATGTTGTGCCAGATGTTACAACATCTCGGACAACATCTACATGCAGCGGAAAATTAACTTTTATAACACAAATTGACTTGAAACAAATAGATGGACACTATTAAATATGCACAAGTATAAATACTTGTGCGGTGCCTTATGGCAAAAATTAATCACTAGAAAACTTAACTGTTCACAAAAACATTTCACTAGTGATTTTTACAAAAATCAATTTCCTCAACACTTTGAGAAAATAAAGCTTTCTAAAAACAACCAACAATATTAAAACGTTAACAAGAAAGCAAAACTTGATCCCGAAAAACACGATCAATTTAGATGTAATCTTCAGTCAACATCGTTACGGATGTTGTCTGTAGATGTTGGCAACACTCAAAGTAACACGGGATCAACACTCTTCAAAACGCAGCACGTCTCTTGAATAGGATTTTCTCTGAAATTCTGAACGTGCACAAGTGAGTGAATATTAACCGAGGAAGAGAGAGCACCACGAAAACTTTCCCACGAAAAAACTCCTCCACTAAAACTCTATGAATCTCTCTTAGTCTCTCTCTACAATCTTCTCTCTATTTTCCCACCACCACTTCACGTTGATCACATCATATATATAGCTTTCATATCTCCTAGAGTTTATCTTCCATAAAGAAATCTACAAGATATGGTAAACAAGAATTCTATTAGAAACAAATCAATAATACCATATCATGTAAATCATTATCATAAATATTATATCTAGAAGATATTTATCCCAAAGATAATATCTAGAAAGATAAAACCCAATATTCCACATAATCTTATCAATAGGAAATTAAATTCAAGTAAGAAATCATATCACAATAAAATCTTAACATAATTATCTAGAAAGGCAAAACCATAATTAAATATTATACACAATCAAATCAACAAGGAAAACATAATATTAGGGAAATATATTCAACAAAATATATCAATTAAAATCGGAAATATTATTTCCCTTCAGGTCCTATTTATGGGGAGGTCATACCGTAATTTCGGTATCTCTGGAAGCAAATTTTTAACTCGTTTTTCGCTGTTCACGCTAATTATTCATGATTTCATGCTAATTAAATATTAATCAAGAACGAGCTCTCACATTTGTTGTCACTGTACAATGAGATACGCTCGAATTATTGTCTACAACACTCTAGTTGGACACAAATATTGCGTGTGTGTTTGATTGCCTGTTATTATGTGTATTTGTTTTGCTTTACTTGAATTTTTTGAGTTAGATCTAGCAGTCACTAGTCTTTGATTTTTAGTTCAAGCTAGTACGATCATAATTTACTTATGTGTCAAATGTACTATATTTTTTTCTGTGGTTTGAATTATAGTTTTTTGTAGAATGACACTTGGAGGTGGAGGCAGAAAGGAGAAAGAATTATTACACGAATCACGAGTTCAGAATGATGGCGCTGATGACAGAGTTGTCCGAGGTAGATGTGACTGTCCTGCAAGAGGGGGAGACCACAATGCTAATGTTGAAGTGGAACAATGGATCAATCGATTCAATGACATGGAACTTGTGGTGGCTAGATTCCAGAATCTGAGCCCTCCTATTTCCGTGGCATAGAAGGTAATAAAAAAAATGAGAGTTGGTTAAGGCCCATGAATCATCTGTTTGATTTGGTGGTGTATGATTCATACCGAACAGTGAAAATGATAGTCATCCAACCGAGAGACATTGCTCAGCGTTTATGAGAGTCTACTGCTGGAGCTTTACGGGATGCTAGTACTGCTCTTACTTGGGAATTTTTTTGTATTAAATTCAAGCATGAGTACTCTTCACTCTCTTATTATGCAGCCAACGTATCAAAATTCAATAACTTGGTTCAGGGTAATTTAGATGTGACAAAGTATGCTCGGTAGTTGTCTTTTTTGTTTACTTATGCACCACATGTGGCTGGGAGAGAGGATGCAAAACTTGGCAAATTTATGGAAGGATTGGGTTCTCGATTGTATTCCTTGGTGTTGATTAATAATCATACTGACTACACCGATGCAGTGGACAACGAAATAAGGCAAGAGGAAGGAATGCGAAGGGATGTACCACAATATACTCTGCATACACCCACTGAAGGTGCACAGTTTCCTATGAAAACACACTCTTACATACCTCAACAATCTTTCAAGCAACCAAAACAGAAGAGTTTCAAGCTCAGGGGAAAGCGGTTTAAGTAGAAGTCCTATAGAAATTCTGCAGCTCTCGTGGTTCGTCCGAGAGTCATGTTATAAGTGTGGGGGCAGGCATTCATCTGCTCAGTGTACATGAGTTCAGGGTACTTGTCCTACGTGTGGTCAGCAGAGACATTATGTCAGAGTTTGTCCTAATGCGGGAGACAACAGTTCCAGTCACCTCGGTTTAGTCTGTTTCCCCGGGCTTAAATTGCTAGACCATTTACTCCTCATTACACACCACAACCAAGTTTCCCGCACAGAATCCTAGCAGACCAAAGTTCATGTAGTGACTCAAGACCATGCTCACGAGGCACTTGAAGGGGTTATTGCAGGTTCGCATGCATATTAATAAAAAAAAGAGCATCTCATTCATTTATATATGTTGTTGTTTAGTACGAGATAGAGATTACCTTGTTGATTGACACAATGTTGTGTCAACCCTTGTTGGTGTGTTTTTTAGGTCTCGTGAAATAGATTTGAATTGCGCGATCTACTTCGGTAAAAGTATCATGATAACCAATTTCATTAAATTGTCTATGTCTGAATTTGACAGCAATTATCAGAATGGATATTTTGACAAATAATCGAGCTATCGTCGACTGTTTCCATGAATTTGTGAGATTCCAACCATGTTTTGGCAATAAATAAAATTTTTATGACAATGATTCACAATCTTGCATTCCGTTAATATCAGAAATGCAGATGTTTCGATTGTTATTAACAAATAATCAAGATATTTGATTTATTCGATTGATGCCACTCAAGAAAAGGGATAATTTGTTTCTGACATTCCAGTGGTTGAGGAATTTCTAGATCTTTCTTTTAAAAAGTTGTTCATGAACCGATCACCATTAGTTTCACTACATTCATAATGTGTAACAAATTAATTTTGATTGCCAAAACAGGGTAATTCAAATCATCGATCGAACTTCCTCTCAACAGCACTCGGCATAGAACAAAATGAATCAAACTTAAATTCAAACACACAAAATCACATTTTTTTACTTCGAATCGAGCTCCGAGCCTGCTTAAAAAATTAAACTCGAATTCAAATACGAATCGCTCTCTATCATCAACCTTATTCAGTTGGTGATCATCCCTATGGTAAATTGGGTGCGCACAACTATTTCAGGAGGTACAAAGCACATAACCAGTAACCACTTGATGTCTTTTAATCTTCCTTTTTTTTTTTTACATCTTTTCACATAGATAAGAAAAAAAAAAGTTGTAAAAAAATAGCGCCTGGGTTGATTCCATCTCGTATTCACAGAGTAAAATCTAGGCAACAATTGTTTTAATTAATGCTACTGCATAAAAGACTAAATTGTACCGCATGTTAACCCTTCAAGATCATGCAGATCACCTGGAAAACTTTACTAAACAGAGCAAAAATTATGGAAAACCACCCCCATCATCTCTGAGCGTGGCCATGTATCCATCCCATGATTCCAGGTGCAGCCTTTTATCTCACGACTGAAGAAAACACGGTACGAAAATAAATCCAGTTCAACATTTATCCTGAAGTTCAAAAATTGCACTTCGTTGAATTGGACGCCCCATCAAAATATTAAGCAGTGCCAGAACTTCCATTTGCCTTAGGTTCTGTTCGAACATACGTTAGGCTACGGGTAGTCGAAGGTGGAACAATACTGTTGGAGGCCTGATTTGAGGTCTCAGTCAAGGTGGCCCCTCTCTTCCACTGAAAACTCCTAGCAACGGGTATACTAGGTATACGAGACCTGTATAAAGCGGGTATACCTCTAGCAAAAGGACCTCTGCTAAATCTTGGAACAGTAAATGGAGATGCTCGAGCAACTCGAGGCCATGTAGTAAGAAAGGCAGCTTTAGGTTGAACAGAAGAACTTTTTCTCACAATCTGTGGATGATCAGACATTATACAGGTTAGATTCATTTAGAACAAATGTTAAATGGGAAGACGAGAAGAAAAGACCATCAGCGCATGTAAAGGGGTAACAAAGTTGTTAACATTCAGTGAAATCAGTTTAACAGATGAATTTTTATAATCCAGTTTTTTGGAAAAACATTTCAATAAATGTTTTGCTTCCAATCTGGCATTTGGAATAAACAATTTTTAAAAACTTCTATAAAAGTTAAGATCTTCTCTTTCAAAATCTGGATTCAACATAATATTTCAATTTTAATTTTAATTCATCACACTTTCAGTCTTAGATGAACACTCCATTCTTAGAGATGATATGAATTCAAGAACTGGCTGGTGATCATTGCCTGAGGTTCATATGACCATCTTTCTATATTTTTGCACCTTAGCTTAGCTGATTGCCGTCCATGGAGTTGCACAAAATTTCTGTATCTGACTTAATGCAGTAGTCCTACTAGGTTAGGGTACCTTTTCTTGATTCTGGATTTCCAATTTCAACTAAACAATTAGGAAAATGATTGATCCAGGTGAACAAAATAAAGCTCCATACCTACTACAGCCTACGGTTCAGATTCCTTAATTTCCCGCCGCATATTATGAGAGAGCAATTCGGGACTCCAAATCCGATTTTTTTATAGGAAACGATATTATATTAGTAGAAGCTATTAATAACAAAAAAAGGGACAAGTGGTCCATGTTAACAACAAATAAGACTACAATCCCGAAACTTAATATTGTCTCAGTATTCTTCATGCGATTCTTCTAGATTGTCAAAAATAATCATATTATTCCCCAATAAAAACCAACCAACAAATATAATGAACTATCACAATCCAAAAAATTTTACAGCTCGTGTCAAGGTCGCGACTAAGATCTGTTGCAAATAAATCCCTCGTTGATCTCGAAGCTACCCAAACCAGACCCAACTCCTCCAATGCTTTGAAGTAAAGATAGCTCGTAAAAAGACAATGAATAAAAATGTGGTCTGGGGTCTCCACCTCTTGCAGTCATAACACACACCGACTCGAACAAACAGAGTAAGTGGGCCACCTTTTTTGCATCGCAAGTTGGTAATTTTCCTAGCATTGGAATCCAAGAGAACACTTGAACCTTGGATGGGATCGACGCTTTCCAAACGACATGATAAAGAGGAAAATAGGGAAAACAATTGTCTGGAAAAAAAGACTAGTATAAAGATTTAACTGAAAATAGCTTGAGGAATCCCAAACCCATTTTTTCTAATGTTGGCAGCTCCTTCAACCAAACTAACCCTCTCTAAGGACCCTAGCAGTTCACTCAAAATGCTCGTTTCCTCATCCCTCAAATCCCAACGAAAGTGCAAATCCCAAGGAAGGAAGAAATAGATGAAGTGTCAGAATGAATAAAATGGGAAAGTGTCATTATGAGCCTTAGAGATCTGAAATAAATATAGATGGATAAAGATCCTGAAAAGATGAATCTCCCTCCACCAACTATCGTCCTATCCTCCGAAAACCTGATCTTATTGACCCTTTTTTTACCACAGCCCTCACTGACTGATGAAAAACTGGATGAATCCTAGAAACAAACTTCTATGGACTCTGACTCTGACATTCCTCGCTAGGCCCGCATCCCACCCATTATACTGTAAGCCATATTTGCTGGTGATAATCTTCTTCCATAACAGCTCTCTCTCACAAGCAAATCTCCACCATTTTCCTAGATGGGCCATATCTCTCTCACAAGCAAATCTCCACCATTTTCCTAGATGGGCCATATTACTCGGACAAGTTTCCAATACCCAGGCCCCCTCTTTCCTTCGGTGCAAACCTGATCCCAACCGACCAAGTAACAATGTAGATCCCCATCACCTTCATCCCACAAAAAATCCCTAATAATCTTCTCCATGGCCTCCGCTATGCCCCGTAGAATCCTAAAAAGAGATACGAAGTACGCTGACAAAGCATTCAGCACTACTAAGATCAAAGTCAATCTCCCCCCTGTAGAAAAAAACGCTTGCTTCCAACTCGCTAACTTATTGGACATCTTGGAAAAGACAGGCTCCCAAAACGAGACTTTTTAATGGATTTCCACCTAATGGAACCGCCAAATATCTAATGGGCCAAAACTCCCTCCGACACCCAACCTCACTTGCTAACCCTTCCACTTATTCTTCTTCATACTTAAGGCCCAATAAGGCGCTTTTTTCCATATTAATCTTTAATACTAACAAATTACAAAATGAATACAAAATCTCCACCAAAAATCTCAAATGGCCATCATTCTTCACAAAGAACAAAATATCGTCTGCAAATTGAACATGAGAGATCTCTACCTACTTCCAAACCGTGGATGAGGTTCATGGGCTTTGTCTTGTCGATCAATCTGCCCAACGCATCTACTACCAAGTTAAAAAGGAACGGGGAAAACAGATCTCCATTTCTAAATCCTTTTTCTCCCTTAAATTTACCCCCTAGGCCTTTCATTAATAAGTAATGAGGACACAGTTGAAAAGAAACCCTCTATCCATTTTCTCCAACACTCTCCGAAAACTTTTGTGAATAAGACAAAATCCAAAAACTCCGATTCACGTTGTCATAAGCCTTATCGAAATCAACTTTAAAAACCCAACACTTCTTTTTCTTCAGCCTCAGGTCCTCCACCAACTCATTTGCTATGAGACAACAATCTAAAATCTGCCTACCTTCGATGAAAGCAGTTCTTAGTTTCTGCTATTGTAACGGGGTTGCCTTCTTCAATCTCAAAGACAAGACTTTAGCAATAATCTTATAGATGCTGGTTACCAAACTGATAGGCCGAAAATCTCTTATCCGAACAAACTCTTGTTTTCTAGGGATCAAACATATGTAAGTTTCATTGGTGATACCATTGATAATACCTCTAAAATACCTCTAAAAAATACGATATTAGTGAATTTTAGAAAGAAAAGATACAAAGGTAATTTCAGAAGTCACCTCTTAGAATTATTTTTTGATAACAAAACCTACACCGAAAAACTAACCTCGATCTCAGCTTTCTAAAGAAAAGCATGCAAAGGATATTCCCAGAAATCAGCGTATTTCACTAATTAATTCTACTTATAAAGATGAAATTTTTCTTAAAACTAAACTTGCATGGAGCTCCAAATATAAACTTTAAGAAAATAAGTTGACTTGAATAATATGTGAAACTTGAAAAAACAAAGAAGACAGAAACTGTGCTACTATAATAGCAAGTAACTTCTTGCACCGTGTATGTGTATGTCTTCTCTTTTTCAAAATAATACAAATAAAGAAGTATTATTACTATAATTATTTCAGCAACATTTATTTCACGTCTTACATTTAAATATTTATTTCACATCGTTACATTTTACACGGCAAGGGTTTTATTCAATAGTTTTTTTTTAAGAAAAAATAATCTATTGAAAATTCCAACTCATTGGATCAACAAAGAAGTTTTCATTATAAGTTTTAGATGATTAGAGTGCACATGCAACTAATCAAAACATCATCATCAGGCAACAAATGAAATTTCAGCCTCAACAAGTTTCTTTTTTCCCTGTAGGAAAGTAGGAGTAACAGGATTTTCACAAAAACAAACAAATAAGGGAAAAACCCAAAATTAGCCAGTAAAAAAAGGCAACCAAACAAACCTGTGACAGTATAAAGCGAAATAACAGAGACCAAACAAACAATCCATCATGCAGCCACAGAAAACAAAAAAGGCTGGACATTCATCAACTAAATAATTCACATTAGCATCCTTCAATCACTTACCTTGAGAAACCGAGACATAAAAGAGGTACCATCCAAAGACAGAGCATGCTCAGCAGCTTCTTTTCTCATGAATTCTATATAAGCTGATCTGAATAAGCAATACACTTCAGGATCTCCTTTATAAAAATGGGGTAAAAATATTAATAAATGGCAATGATGCATCTAAGAAACCTTACCCTTTCGGTTGCCCAGTGGCAGGATCAGTTAAAATAATTACTTTCAGGACTTCTCCAAACTTGTTGAAATGTCGTGAAAGACTGTCCTTGGTGGCAGCAAAATGAACCTAATGCAGGGGATAATATGTCAATGACAAAGAAAAGCAATAGAAATAAAGAACAGAGTCCTTATAAATCAGAATGTTTAGAATCAGATTCGGGTAATTACATTGCTAAGAAAAATGGTTCGAGAATCAGCATCTTCTGTAGGCCCACTTGTAGAATATAATCCTGCATACGTATGTTCAGATAAAAGGATCAATATCGTAGGATCTTAAAGATCCAATTATTTTACTGGTGGCATGGAGAATCAGTTGTGCATCTTGATTTAAACTTTGAATATCAAACCAGGACGAAAAACCCAAAATGACATAAGTTGGAAGCAACCATCAGTTTTAACAAGTAAAAACATGACTACAATGCCAAAACCACATAAGTTGGAAGCAACCATCAGTTTAAACAAATAAAAAAATTGATGCATATGCTCTCACATCAGTTCTGCAAATTAAAGATGCACTAGGATGGGGAAAAAAGAAGGCTTACCAAGTGGTGCCGGAGCCATTTGTAGTTCATGTTTAGGATCAATACCTGGTTGTGCCTACAGAAGAGCAAGCAAGAAGACATAGGTGAACAAATGCATAATGGCTATAAAACAGCTCATTATGACAAACAAGCAAAGGACACAAAAACATAAGACATTATTTCACTCGGATATCTTACGTGTCCATTGAAACCTACTAAGGAGTCGTTCTCCTTTGTCAACCACACTTCAGATTTAGCAACCAAAGTATCGGTCCCTATGAATTCTTCAAGATTATGCATCTTAGATTCCTCCCTAGCCTCCTGATATTGCGGAAGTCTCAAGGTGTTCATGTTTACAGATGAAGAAATCTTGAAGGATTTACTAGGCATATCCACAAGACGATCTTGTTGTGGCCTATGTGCTCTTCCTTCAGAATTATTAGTTGCACCATACTGAAACTGTAAGGTGTTCTCTGCCAATTTTCCTCTGGATAAGCCTAACGCATTAGTCACTCTTTGCCCCATCACATCATCATAATCATCATAACCTACACCAAAATCCAAAGCCACAACAGGGTTGTCATCAAAGGATGAAGTACTCCCATCTTGTTGCAACATGCCATCACTCTGTGGATAATAAGTAGAACGAAAATCCTCACTTTCATTAACAAAATCAGCTTCATCAACAATATCTCTGAATTCATCTTGATTGATGATGTTTGAAGGAATAGTAGGATGATCAAGCCTATCAAACACATTACGCGATGGTCTATCTTTGCTCAGATCTTTCACCGCATCTGTTACAGCCTTAATAGCAGCTGACATGTCAGCACGCAATCCAGCCACTTGTCTAGTTCTCCGTTGATGTTCTTTCGGGGAAACATCCTCTGTCGAAGTGGAAATAACAGAACGAAGGCGTTTGAGGGAAGGTTCTGCCGGCCTAGAAGTACCAACAGCTTCTCGTACTGCAAACTGCAACAACCTTTTTGGGGCACTGATGGTTTCTGAAATTTTCCTCTGCAAATGTCAAACAAGTGAGAAAAATGGAAATAAACAAGGGACTCCATATCTTTTGGCATATTGAGCAAGGAATATTTGACAGAACTACTGCTACATGAAGCATGAAAAGAAAAAGGAATGAATAGCAGCCACCGATTGAACTTTTTATAGGTCTAGGACAATTTCAATAAACAATAAAGAAAAAAATATGTCAGAGCCCATGTAGAAGTTTTCCATCCGAACTTAAGAAAAGGCATGACATAACTAATGAAATAAATTATAATGAGGTCATACCTCAGGACAATAAAAGATGAAAAAGAACCGTAAACAATACCAATGGAAGTTATATTGCGATGCATAAAGAAGAATCTTGAATGAAGCCAGTTTCGCACATAGGAAAAACATCTATTATGGTGAAGATCTGCACCCAAGCACTTTATTACCAAAAACTCGGACCAACCAATTCAAAGGTACAGTGGAATAAACATTATTATGGATCCATGAAGTAGCATAAAATAAAACAAGAGAATTCATACAATATCACCCCTTCCTAGTACAACGGTTCCAGGTATCCTAATATCAAATGAAGACTATATACTCAATGTGCTATGTTGGTTTCTCATTTCTATCATTGTAAAAATTTTCAAGAAAATTAAAAAGGCGAAAGAAGAAAAGGGACAAACATTTGCACAGGTGTTAATCTATTATGTTTTCAGAGTCAATGTGTTAAGAAAAGATTAATGTTGGGTAATTATTATTTGCAAAAATAAATAGAAAACAGAGTGGTTCAGTAAATATTGAGAGAACGTCAGGGTGGTGGGTCTGATATCAATAATGAAGTGTTCAAAATATTTGGAGGATATTCTTGAAAAAGAATGCTAATTTTTTCCATAAAACAACGGAAGAAGAGTGGAAAGAGGAGAGAATCAGCCATACATTTTTCCACGAGAAAACTTGAACCTTAAATGGGATCGGCACTTTTCAAATTACATGAAAAAGAGAGAAGGAAAACCACTGACAGAAAAACTCATAGAAAGAATTGACAGAAAAAATCCCTCAAGGATCCCAAACCGAAATTCTAGTATCTGCAACCCCTTCAACCAACCTGATATCCTAATGTATTTATTTTATTGGTGTGCCTTTTTTAACTCTGCTTGAAATATCTTTGTATCAAATTAAAAAAAAATTATTCTAGACACTATGGGAACTGAATAGAAGATAAAGAAGTTTCTCAAACAACATGAGATATACTTTATTTCATCTCCAATTAGTCAGTTTTCCAATAGTTAGGTACAAATGATCTCTTTTTACTTATTGCATAATTTACATATGAGCCATACAAAAGATAATGCTGCCACAGGAGGCATAATTTTTTCACTCTACTCCCTATATGAATCAAAATTCCACTTCGTTTAAATACATTCAACTGTTTCACCTACTTCCTGTTTCAATTCTTGATGAATGAATAAACAAAATCTCAGCAAAAAAAAGAGAAAATAACAAGTCATGTCATTTAACTGTCAGGAATCATCTTGTTTCACATTTAAACAATATCAATAGGCCATACAATACGAATCATCAGAATATTTCAAAACATGTAATCATGCCAATTTTGTGCAGACCACCACAGAGTTCGCCAAAGAAACAATGATACCAACAAAAGGAAACAGAACTGAGAACTTGGAGACTATAAATTCATTTCTATATATTGACATCAAGAAAAATGCATTTATTGGCTTCCAAAAAGGATACATCTCTATAACTACCTTCCCACATGGCTCCATCACAGGGCATTTACACACAACCACCATCCACCACATGATAGCAGTTATAAAATTAAGATTTAGCAAATTATCACAGTGAACTCTATAGCTACTAGTCAATTGGTAAAGTGAAACTAGATCACAAAAGGGGGGATGCAACATATGATGGAAACTCTCAGAAAACCCCAGTCCAAAATATCATATATAAAATCCTATTTCTAAACTATATGGAAGAAAGAAAGAAATTCAAGAATTTTCTACTTAAATAGCAAATTGAGAAGGCTTCAAGCAGCATGGAACTCGAGGGAATAAAATCACCTTTCTTGGACGTTTCTCCTCAGTTTGCCTTCTTCTCTTCTGTGTAATTGGCCTAGGTGAACGAGATAGTTTAGTTCGATCAACTCTGTGACGAGGGTTATCCTTGGAATGCACATTCTCAGCCAAAGAGTTTCTAGAAAGGCGGATTACATTTTCATCCTTGTCCCTCTCTAAACCATTCCCTTCCCTATTGTAACGTTTTCCAGATGTTTTATCAGAAGTACTTTTCTCAGCTTCAGGTGAAGCATGCTGCAAGTCTGTTTTTCCAACTTGTTTCCCTGTTGAGGACTTCACACTAGGGGCTCGATCTGGATGAAGTGCCAAGGGTTGCACATATAGACTTAAATGAGATCCTAAATGATCCCATAGCCTGAGCAAAACAACAATATTGATCAGAGAGAGTGGTAAAATGTTTGCTGCCAAGAAAAACATTTAGCATGAAAAAATAATCTTACCAAGATATGAATGTGTCACTGTCGTCTCCCAGAAAGACATTTAACTCACCCTTTGCTTCATCTTTCCGCCTACCATTTTTTAGCAAGACTATAACATATTCCTATAGCCAAATAACAGAAGATCAATGATAAGTGGAAAAAATTTGGTAGATTGGCATTATAATACATGATAGATGAATTGAGATTCAATAAAAAATCAGTGAATGTCAAATTTTTACATAGTAAAATACAGTTAGGCACATGAACTGCTAATGCAAAAACCAATTTTCAGTAAACGATACTGGATTGAGCAAAAATATAATCAAAGCCAAGGAAACTAGAAGTGATCCGGATATATTAAATATATATAAACAAAAAAGGCATTCATGAAAGAGAAGTGCCCCTAGGAGAAACCAAATAGTAACTATCTCAACATAAACCAATTCTTAAGGTATCTAACCATCGCTGTGCTGCAAAGCATGGGGAATGTGGGAACGACTGGAATATAGATGTATAGAACAATATAGCAGGAAAAAACAAATAACGAAAGGAAATGGCTAAGCTTAATAGTTCTACCAAGAGTATTAAGTAGGTCCACCACAAAAACAACAAAGGAATATGAAATATCAAATGATCAAAAATATCAAAGTTGAGTGATCAAAATTGAACAGATCATGAAGACGTGAAAGAACTCAAATATTTACGATACAGCAGTAAAATCACTAAGAATGTGTAATAGATTTAAAAAATCTGTTTCCAAGTTAGATCAGCGTATGCTGCATTCACGTAAGTTGATCGAAGATTTATAAACTAGAGACACAATCATTCCATTTGAACATCTGCTTCAAATTTAGAGGGATCAGTTCATGTCATGACCTCTTCCCACAAGCAAAAGATGTGCACGCAAAAAAGTAAAAACTCTTCCAAATGAGCCTCACCATTTTTGCTCATCTAGCAATAAGATGGCGAAAAGAAATGAAATCAAAAGAAAGAAAATGTGGGCACTAAAAACCACAACTACAAAGAAAAGGATGTGCATGTATGCAGTTCTTGGTTATTCATCCGTTAATTTTTCAGAAACTTGCAAGAAAATATGCATAATGTAAAGCAGATCAATCTACCGCAATTGTCAATCAACCAACAACTGATTTCATCAAAGAACTCAAAAGAACGGGCTGTGTGACACAGTTCAACAATAAGAAAATGAATCGAAGAAAGACATAAAAAATCAATAATTGCATCATTTCAAAGTCTCATACCATATGCAATGTTGCATAACTAGTCATTAATTCAATTCACAACATGACAGTTTTCATTTGTTTTTAATTGCATAGTACATTGTACTCCTTGAATGGTATAATGGAATGACTATCTTTAGCGAAGAAGAGTTTTCATTACTGTTCATATAATTTAATCGACCACATGTTACTATATTAATCAAGTACCAGAACTAATTCATACACCAAAACCTCACTATAGCTACCTGGGTTGAGAAACCTTCATATTTTGGCAGCATTAATAAATACAAATTCCCCTGCAGATTCAGTCACCTATTTATATCTGACATAGATAGATCCAATAATTTGCCTTTGTCCATACTACACCAGGAGTGTCACTCCCGGTGTAGTTTTATACAAGACGTTCGTATGAACATCTCACATAAACACAAATAATGTGGCTCCAAGAGTACTTTTTTGCTTTCGATTCAGATGTCAATATGAACATCTTTGTGTAAATTACACCGGGAGTGTTATAGACAGCCATAAAAACTCAAATGTAAAAAAATAACATATTGGATAGGTGGCTCTCAAACTTACGTACGAGTCACACTCCAAATGACTGGGGAGCAAACTTGGGATCACAACAATTAATGAGGTGACACATTCCACATTTGTTCTATCAAACATTTAGCACATCAATGACCTCGAAGACTTATCTATAACCAATTTCCTTTTAAAGGCAAAGCAAGAAATCTCAACAGTGAACCGCACGTGTTACAGGCTTAAAAAGAAAAACAAGAAGAGAGATAATTAGCAAAGAAGGTGAGCCCAAGATTAATGAAAAATAACAGAAGCAACATCATACCACCAGAGTGTCGTCAGTGTAGTCACCCATAAACTCCTTCAGTTTCTCGTTGATTTCCGCTCGAAGCCGTTCAACTCCTGCGTCTGAGAATTCGCCCCCAAATGTCCGCTCATCTCCCACCATGAATCCACTCCACCAAAAAAACCAATGGGGTATTCCTAAAACCCTAATCACAATTGCAATGACGACGCTCCAACAACTTGATTCAGTTCCCAAAAATCCAAAAAACTCAGTCTAAAACAAATGAAATGATACTACAGACAACCGGAAAAGAAAAGGCCGATTAGAAAATTAAGATTGCGCCGAATCGTTCCACAGATATTGATTAGGGCTTTTCATTTAAAAGTAAATCAACAAAAAAGAAAATAATTTGGAACAAAATCAAGTTTAGGGATTTTGGGGAAGAGAATCCAGAAGCCTTTCGCTGAGCGGCAGTGAAAAGGGTCGCAAGGAACCCGACGTCGATTTGTATTTTTTAGTATCTGCTGGCTTAAAAATGATACAAAGGTTATATAGCACAAAGAAAACAAACATTTTTCAAGGTGATTTGGACAATTTTAGAAGGTTATAAAAAACGTGAAGCGTCTCGAAACGTAGACGACGAGCATCAAATTTTTCAAACTTGAGTGAGATTAGCGTGAAAAAGAGTTTTTTATATTTGATGTAATTATAATTATCTCAAACCAATAAATAAATAAAATAATACATAATCATGAAAAATTTAACTCTAATTTATTAATTCTCATATTTATAAAAGCAAATACTTGTGTGAGACGGACTCACGGATCGTATTTGTGAGACGGATCTCTTATTTGGATCATCCATGAAAAAATATTATTTTTTATGCTAACAGTACTACTTTTTATTGTGAATCTGGGTAGTGTTGACCCGTCTCACATATTAGGATCCGTGAGACGGTCTCACATGATACCCACTCATTTATAAAAGCATAAAAATCTCAAAATTACGATCTTTATTTGTTTTTGCAACTAAACCACGTTAAAAATACTAAATATTTGTCAAATCATTATCAGACATGCTTAATCATAATTAAAATAAAAAAATAAAAAATATTATAAACCTAATTTGTTATTTTAAAATAAAAAAACATACCTTCAAAATAAATAAATGTGATTAATTGTACTTAAATACACTTAATTAAATGTTTTAATTACGCTTAATTCGGTCAGACTACAGTTTAACTGTTTTTTTCTGTTTTTCTCCGAAACGGGGACGTTTTTGTCGCGTTTCAAACTTAAGCGCGCTTAAGCATGTTTTTAGAACACTGCTATTTTATAGACTTTCTCTCATATTTTTTTCAAATCAAATAAAATATCGTTTATGAGATAAATAATATGCAGATAAGTAATATTTTTTAATAATAAAATATATGAAAATGATAGTTAATATAATGTTTGATTTGATTGATTATTTGATTAAATTTGAGATAATGTGATATTATAGTTTTGTCTTTTTGGAAATATTGATAAAACATTTATAATATTATTTATTAAGGGTAATATTGTAATTTCAATTCAAATGATTTGATTGATGTGAAATAAATAATTGATGATTTTATTGATGTAAGATAAATAATCGATAAATGGATAAATAATATGATGCATGAAACATTATATTAGATTGGATAAAAATATAGATAAATAATATAACGAACCAAACAGTACTTAATTGTCTAATTATGATTTTTTTATCAATATTATTTCGGACGAGATTATTTATAGAATTTTTTTAATATAATTTATTAGATATTGGGGACAAAGTACAAACAAATGTCTTGTTTTTAAATATTACAAATTCAAAAATATTCCTAAAAAATCAAATTATTATTATTATTATATATACGAAAATGATACCTTACACACCTTTGGTGTACTTCCTTGGGCGTCGCTGAGTTGACGCCCACATGGCCCCCATTTTTTTTCAATTGTCAATACACAAAATCACGATGACTCCTATTTTTTTTTCAATTGTAAATACACAAAATCTGGAAAACAAATCTCTTCTTCTCAAAAAATAAGCGATCGACACTTACTCACCACTTCTAAAAATGGTAGAGTTCAAATTATTTTACGAGACGAGCTTGATTTTATACGGGAAGCTGGTTTTGGGCAAACGAGAGACTTTTAAAGTATCAAAATCAATATTTTTGAAAACTAATTTTTATAAACTTTTATTTTACAATTAAAATAGGTATTATTAGGCCTAATTTGTCTAAGATTAGAAGCCCAATTATCCTTAAACAAAAAGCTCAAAAACCTTAAACCATTATGCATGCAATTTTCGAAAATAATAAAAAAGAAATCCTAGGTTTGTTCTTGAGGAATAGTAGCCGAAACACACACATACTAACACACATATTTTCGAAAAAATCAATAGCAAAAACATGGATTCTTTGTCGCCATTCGTCATTCTTCGCGTCTCACGCCGACTATCGTATATTCGAGTGTCCTAAAATGCAAAGGCACGTTTCTAAATTTTTTGACGCATCATTCAAATCATATTATGTTGGTTTATTTATTTTTGCATGAAGAATATTTATGCACGATTCGTTTAACGATATATTAAATATTTTCAAACTTTTGATGATTTTACGCTTATTGGAAAAACATTATGATTCCTAAGGACACGCTGCCAATAGAAGGTCTTTAAGGGACGAGAAAATAGTCGTTAGGGGACAAAATACATGCTAGAACCGAGCTTGGCAAGGGAGATAACCAACCTAGTGTTTTATAGGGTTTCTTGAGGGAGAAAGGCTACGAAATGGTGCATGGATGCGTGCAGCTGGGCCGGGGCTTGGGCAAGGGCATGTGCTAAAGGTGGTTCAGAGTTGGGAAGAGTCCTGGCATGGCTAGGACTCAAGAGCAGCCAGTAGGGAAGAGTCCTTCACCGCAAGGACCCTTCCCATGCACACATAGGTGCGATTCAGAGGGGACGGTTCGTGGATTGATGGGGGTGGTTTAGGCCGGTCCAGTAAGGTCTAGGGAGGATGGCCTGGGGTCAGGGCTCGGGCTGGGGTGGCTTGGTTCATGGGGGCTCGATGATAGTAGAAGAGAGTTCGCGCGGCTAGGGAGTTGATCGCGCATGGGCTCTTGAGTGGGCTGGGGTTGGGTTTAGGAGGGTTCGATGAGGGTCCAGGAGGGCTAGGGCCAGGTCGGGTCAAGGGTGGCTCGTGGTAGGGGAGTCAAAAATGAACCTGACACGGGACGACACGAAAAATATGGGGTTTGGGTTTATGATTTTCGGGTTCGGATCGAAACAGGTCGGACCCGAATGCAAACCCGTAAATAAATTTTCTGGGTGGGTTCGGGTTGACTGAAACAAATATCAGGTCACCCGATGACCCGAACCCACTCGACCCATTATGTTGTTTTTTCAAAAAAAAAATCCAACAATTTACAAAACTATTATCCAGGGTTTCTCACTTTCTAAACTAAAAATTAAAATAAAGCCCAACCCAAAAATTCTCTAATACATCTAAGTATTAACCCTTGTTGGCTTCTCATTTCTCATCTTGTCCAGGTGTATCCTTCTCCGCTTCTCACTCAAGCGTCCAATTAAAACCCTACTCCGCTTCTCTTCTAGCCGTCTAGGTGAACGAACTGAGTTTTATTAAAGAAATCTTCGTTCAGCATGACAATTGCATACAGACCACAAAATATAGTCTATGTTTCGTGGAAAACATGCTGATGGCATTTATTCAAGTTCTTTCGAGTTAATATGGTTTAATAGAGCAAAAGACAAGGGAGGTTTAGATTGCTGAGATTTTTTCAAGGATTTATATTAACAAATAACAATTCATTTCTATGTTTTCACAGCTTCTGGAAACATCATGGTTATTTATTAAAAAAAGCTTCAATTTGAATCGATCTTCCTGCAAGCATGACGTTTGTGGTCCTTCAAAAAGGGTTTGTATGACTGGGAACTTCATTTTCTTGCCCATTTGGGGAGTGGTAACTTAAACTTCAGGAGGCATGTGAGTGAAGAAAAGATGTGGTCTAAAGATAGTGATGTAATATTTTAATGTTGTCTCTTTTTTACTCGGTAAACAAAATTTAAAGCACACAAAAATGATATGTTTACTTCAATGGCATATTTCAAGTAAGAAATAGGTAAATAAAAATGGATGATGAGATAAAACTATATTTAATGCTATTTTGTTGTTAGATTATAATAAATATGATATGATATTATTCAAAGTAAATGCAATGTTTTTGTATTTTGGAATATTTAACATATAATTTGAAATATGAATATTCTTCAGTATATTTGTTCAGTTCCCATATTTCTGTAATGCTTTGTATCATAAATTAAATATATATTGAACCTAAATTTTAGCAAGAATAGTTTTGACACCATGAGATATATTAAAGTTTCAAAATGTTCAAATGTAAAATCCAATACATACATTTTATTAAAATTGTTTTGCATGGTTTTTTATTGTTTAATGCTATTCAACCGTCCAGGTGAAACTTCTTTTGAGTCTTTGACATATAAATTATAATAAATTCAAGTATACACTTGTTTATTTAATTTTGAAACGATGTCATTTATCTTTATACAATGCCTTGTTTACTTACTCGGGTTGTGACTTGTTTTCAAGGAATTGTCATTTTTTTGCTTGTAGCTAATCCTATTGTTACGTCTTTTAATTGATAGAATGAGTTCAGAACATATTGCTCTTGTTCACAAGGAGGATAGTGTGGAGGGTGTACATGTATTGGATTTAGATATTGATGAAGAAACATGTACTAACTTGCAAGGTAGGGCCTCCGGAAGTGTTAAACGAAAGAGACCATTAAAATCACAATGGTGACAGTATTTTGAGATGCTTCCAGAAGTAGAAGGAAAAGAAAAGCGTTGCAAATGTAAAGCATGTGGGACTACGTACAAAGCAGACAGTAGCATGGGGACAGGTAATCTCCAACGCCATATTCTAAAACAGTGTCCTAGACAGAGAACTCGTGATATTGCTCAGGCTTTGTTAGAACAAGGCAATAAAAGTCATGTCATATGGTCACAATAGTTCAGCCAAAAAAGATTTAGAGAGTAGCTAATATTAGCAATTGTGAGACATGATTTACCGTTTCAATTTTTGGAATATAAGGCAATTAGATCAATTTTTACATATTTGGAACCTCAAGTCAATCATTTCACTAGAAACACCGCAAGGACTGATATTCTCAAGATGGATAAAAATGAATACAATAGACTAGCTCAAGAAATGCATTCATGCCCTGGAAAAATTTGTTTCACTTCCAATTTGTGGACTTCTATTGCCACTGATGGCTATGTATGTTTGACAGCGCATTTCATTGATTCTAATTCGATTTTGCAAAAAAAAGATTATCAACTTCTCTTACATGCCTCCACCTCACTCTGGTATTGCATTGTGCGATAAAATCAATAGCTTATTCAATGCCTGTGGAATTCAGTGAAAGGAAAAATGTTGGAAAATGCCGCTGTAAATGATGTAATTGTTGGCCTTTTAAAGGATAGTTTAAATTGTTCATTAGTGAATGGTGGCGAGTTTTTGCATGTTCGTCGTTGTGCACACATTCTCAATTTAATTGTCCGAGAAGGTTAGAAAATAATTGATCATTCCGTTGACAAGATTCATGAATGTGTAAAGTATGAAAAATGCAGTCAAGTGAGAAAGAAAAGGTTTGTAGAATCTGTTATCCAAACTTCACTGGATCCTAAGAAATCACTTAGGCAAGATGTTCCTACTAGATGGAATTCTACGTATTTGATGCTTTCTAGTGCCACATATTATCGGTGTGCTTTTAATCATTTGAAATTATACTAATTTCACACACTATCCGTTGGTTGAAGAGTGGGGTCAAGCTGAAAAAATATGCAAATTTCTTAAGGTTTTCTATGAGACAACAACTTTGTTTTTTGAGGTGATATATCCTACTGCCAACCTTTATTTTCCTCGTGTCTTTACGGTTGTCAATACTTGCAAAGCTCTGATGATTTCATGATATCAATAGCCAATCGGATGTTTCAGAAATTTGACAAGTATTGGAAATACTATAACTTTTTGTTGTCTATTGCTGTGATAGTTGATCCGAGGTTCAAGATGCAGTTTGTTGAGTTTTTGTGGGGACCCGGACGCTAATCGTGTTCTAAATCATAATTATGACTAATTAATCAATTAGTATAAACAAGGTCTAATTTTTTTTTAAATGCAAAGCAGAAACGTAATGTAATTTACTTCAAATTACATATTAAACATAAACATACAATCATGTGTTATCTACAAGAATTCAACTAGGTTCAACTACATATCAGTGCTGAATCCTACGTTGCTTCGAAGCCCGGATCTCCACGCTATCTAGTCCAGCTTCGTTCTCTTCTTGACCATGATCCTATCTCACCTGTTGCCATGTACACATACAAACAAGACAACAGCCGGATAACTCCGGTGAGAATTACATTCTCAGTATAAATCATGTATACATGCATTTCATATATCAAGTATAAAAGCATGAAATAAACATTCATAACATGTATCAAAATCAACACATAAACCATATCGAGAATACATCCTATTCTCAGCATGTACCCTCATCAGGAACATAAATCAAAACAAATCAATATAAACTGTCAATTAGACTCGTGACTCCACATTTTAGACCAGACTCAATCCTAGCCTAGGGATCCCGGTTTCCAGATGTGGTATTCCTATATCGACCAATAGTAATAGAAAAGACTCCAGTTCTATCCACGTCGATATAACCAAAACACCCAGATGTAAAGATGTTGGTATTCCTATATCGACCAACAGTAATAGAAAAGACTTCAGTTTTATCCACGTCGATATAACCAAAACATCTAGTGTCCTGACCTAACCGTCATGGACTGTAGTCCTATGGCCAATACACTATCTTGTGACATCGTGCAATGTACTTGTGGCTATCCCGCCACTATCAGGTACTTCTGTCACAAGATTACTCGTCTAATGAGTGCTCCTATAACTCCATAGAACATGCATTTAATCAAATCATTAATCACAATGATAAAACATAATAATATCAAATAATATGTGATTTAGGGAAACTCGAGTCAAACCTCACTCGAGTTGTGCAATCCCAACTCAACATTAATTTATACCTTTATCTTCTCGCTCAGAAGAAGAAGAATTCCCGAATCCAACTCTGTTCATCCCCAATCTGGTAATAACAATACCAAACAGACACAATATCAATATATAACTCAATTCAAAACCTGTTCTGATCAATACTCAAATCAAAATACACTCTGATCAATGTTAATCGACATACGGTACCACAATACAATCTAAATCAATACCAAATCTGATCAATATCAATCAACCGATGTTTTGACAGCATAACAATAGAGTCTCAATAATCCCGTCAGTCCCAACATCACAGATATAATACCAGAACTCATAATCGGTATCGATACAACTCATAATCTCAACGATAATACAAATCTGATGTCAAATCTCAATCAAATCGACTCAGAAAATCATAACAATTACATAAACAATCTGTTCTTCATTCTGACTTCAAATATACGATGTCTACTGTATCAGAAACACTATATATGATTTGTATTCAATTCTGATAATATCATATTTTCAAATCGTATCTAAACGTAACAAAACTTACGTCCAGTTGTAGCCTGCGTCGACAGGAACTCCGTACTATACTCAGATTGAAAATCAAACGGACGGATCAAAATAAAAAGGCGTAAGGATTTCTGGTAAACCTCCTCGGCCCTTTTCTCGATTTCTTCTCTCTTTTCTTCTGAAACTTCGTTTGTTGATATGTATGTGTGTGTGTGTGTGTGTGTATATACATACACATCGCATGCAAAGGCAAGTGGCATCTTTCCATTCTGCATGACTCGCGCATATGCGCGCTCAAAGTTCGCGCATATGCGCCGGAAGCTTTATCCGCCTACTGGACTACTCGCGCATATGCGTGCACTGACATCGCGCATATGCGCGAGACCTACTGTCTCGTGCCTCCACTTACTCGCGCATATGCGAGCCTTTCGTCGCGCATGTACGCCGTACTCTCTGCCCTGCTCGCGCATATGCGCCGTCCACGTCGCGCATATGCGCCGAGCACTCCACTAGGCTACTGTACACCTCGCGCATATGCGCGCCCTCACGCCGCGCATATGCGTGGAGTCTTCTGTCAAAACCGCGCATGTGTGCGCACCAACTCGCGCATGTGCACGCATGGCATTTCTTTCGCACATATTTCGCGTCTGTTCTCGTCTTTCCCGGTCCACTCCGTTCCGTCTATAATTACTTCAATTAATCAAGAAATCATCCCAGATTAATCTCAGATTACGGTAAATATACCCAAATCATTTCAGATTACGGTAATCAAATTCTCGGGCATTACAGTTTTGTTGCAATGTGTTATTCAGACATGGTAGTAAAAAATTAAGTCTGGTGAAGTCTAAATTAGTTTTTTTGTTTGTGGAATTCCTTCCAAATCAAGTATTAGCAACACATCTACGAGTTCTCGCAGTGGCATTGACGATAATGCTTCTCTTCCTCTTAATCCAGGCAGTGGTTGCATGGATGTTTGAAGTTATTTATGATAAATTTTTTTCTTTTTCTCACTATTTTTACTTTTCGTTACCAATTCGTTTAATTATGATGTAGGAATTTGACACATTTCAAAGAACATAATTTAATGATAGAGCTCAAAAGAGTCAATTAGATCTTTATTTGGATGAACCGAAAATTGACAGATCTTCAAAATGTGTTGTTCTTGCGTTTTGTAAAGCTTACCAATTTAGGTATCCTGAAGTTGCACAAATGGCCTGAGATATTTTGAGTGTTCCAATTTCTACAGTTGCTTTTGAATCAGCTTTTAGCACCGATGGTAGGATATTTGACCAATATCGTAGTGCAATGAAGCCTGATGTTGTTGAGGCGTTGGCTTGTTGTAGAAATCGGTTAGTTGGACAAAAAGGTTAGTGATTCTTCTTGTTATTTTCATTTTAAAGTTGTCTGTTTTTCTAATATTTTATTTTTGTAGAAACTATTGAGGTGAGGTTGGATGATTTCACTGAAAATATTATGAATTTTTTCATAAATGAGGATGATGGATCAAATAATGCTGCAACGGATGATTGATGATTCTAACAATGCTATGATACCTAGTATTGAAAAGTAAGTGAAAATTTATAAATTCATAATTTTTGAAAACTTTCACCCTTTCATATTTTAATTTTTTTAAAATGTCGTTTAAATGTTTGACTTGTACAAACAAATCTAGAACAATGAAGAAGTCAGAAGACAGACGCGGAGCTTGATTATTGTCACTTGAAAGTTGAAAATTATTCTGTGATGTTTGAAAACTTTTTGACGAGCTTTTGTTATTATGTGTTTGAATTAAATGTTATTATTATTGTTATGTGTTTTTAATATTTATCTAATTATTGTGTTGAAAAATTAATACTACAAATAGACAACTAAAATTCTATTACACACAATTACAGCATTACACATTCTTAATGAGAAACTTGTGAGGATATTATTATAAATGTTAGTTATATGACAATAAAGTTGTATAATAAGTTATAATTATAATAAATAACAAAAAATAGAATTTTACTCACTAAATATGACAAAAATAAGTAGTTTTTGAGGATTTGTAGATTGTTAAGATATATGGATATTGTTGAAATTGAATGAATTATAATATAAATAAATATATGATCAAACTCTCTCCATTTTCATCTTAGTTTTGAGTTTTGTTTCCTAAAGTGTTCATATCTCTTTTTACATTCTTCATACAAAAATATCTTTAATTATATTTGTAAAAGTTAATTAAAAAATTATATAGTTTTAATTAAAAAAAACCATTTTAAAATTTCCTTGCCATCCAATGATATTGTATCTGGTCTGGTTACACGGGTTATTCAGGTTAAGTGGGTTGCTTCGGGTTCAGGTTCTAGTTTGCTATTTTCAGGTTGGTTCGAGTTAAGGTTTTTTAGGTACTAATATGCTTCAACCCAACCCGACCCACCCGAATTGACACCCCTAGCTCGTGGTTTGGGTAAGGTCGAGAGTCCTCGAGAGAGTATTGGGGTTCGGTCTTAGGCTAGGAAGGAAAAAGTTGTTCGAACCATGGTCCCAGGGGGGTCTATTCATGGTTCACGAGAGTAGTTTAGGTATAAAAAGTTGATGTTTAAAGTTTGGGAAGAAAATATTAAAGTTGAGATTAATTTGGGATTTCAACGCTTCACAGTTTAGAAATTAAGGAATTAAATCAAAAAGCTCGATTTTACGTTAATAAAAATATTAGAAGTCAAATTTAAGCTTAAATAAATATTTGGGATAATCTCGAGTCAATAAAAGTAATAAAAAATTAAAATTGAAAATTTTAGGGTCTAAGGGTATAATGTTCATTTTACAACTAGGTAGTATAAAAAAGGTTGGCAGTGTCCAGAAGAATCATAACATATGCTAAATAATATTTTAAAACGTTTATGATGAAAATATAAGATTTTATGATTTATGGTAAAACTTTAAAAATTTTACTGAAAAAAATGTCATTTTACAAATGGGGAAAGGACACGATATTTTATGATTAAGAAGAAAAGAAAAATATTTTAAGGGATGTGAATTGACCGTGATAAAAATGATATGATTTTTTGGGAATATCGCGAGGGAGAAGGCCCTAGACGGAGCCCAACAACCAACGATCGTATTTCCATTTTACTTCGTTGCCTCGTGCCCATCTCCATGCGCAATGGTGAGCTAAGACTGATCAGTCGACCAGAGGATACAACGAGTCACTTTCAAGGATAAAATTTCACTCAAAATGATAAATGAATGAAAGCTTTACGATTTGACGATTTATGATTAAATTATGCTTATAAATTGATGCTAGATTACTTTTAATAAAAATACGATTTTAATGCATGTGTTTGTATATGTTTTATTTGTTACTCATTTTTAGAACGTACTGAATTATTAGACTCACTAGATTTGATAAAAAGGATATGATTTTTTGAGAATATCGCGAGGGAGAAGGCCCTAGACGGAGCCCGTTTACGGGAGAAGGCCCCAGAGGGAGCCCAACAGCCAACGATCGTATTTCCATTTTACTTCGATGTCTCGTGCCCGTCTCCATGCGCAATGGTGAGCTAAGACTGATCAGTCAACCAGAGGATACAGCCAGTCACTTTCAAGGATAAAATTTCACCCAAAATGATAAATGAATGAAAGCTTTACGATTTGACGATTTATGATTAAATTATGCTTATAAATTCATGCTAGATTACTTTTAATAAAAATACGATTTTAATGCATGTGTTTGTATATGTTTTATTTGTTACTCATATTTAGAACGTACTGAATTATTAGACTCACTAGATTTGAATGCTGCAAGTGAGGATGAGGTTAAGGGAGGGGCTGACGCTTAAGCGGATCGAGGCCGGCAGTACATTCCCGAGGGACACTTAATTTCCGCATTAACTTGATAATCAAAGTTTTGAAATAAAGATTTTGATAATGATTTATTAGAGATTTTTATACTTTATTTTGAAGTTAGTTTTGATCATGTTAAAAGGTGGAAGTTGGATTTTTGTTAATAGACGATTTATGGATTTTATGCACTTAAGATTTTAAATGTTAAATTAAGTTTTTGGTTATGAAAATGTTGAGCTAATTTAAATGTAAAAGTTAGAATTTTATGCTTCAAAAACAAAAAAAAAATTAGTAGGATTTTAAAGTTAAGAAGTAGGAGACGTTTCAAAAATATTCACACTCTAAAATCTAGCACAAAAAATAAACACATTTATTAGTATGATATAAATTAACAACGATATTTCATAAAATGAACAATATTTAGTTACTTGTAAAAGATGAATGAATCCACTTTTATGGAAGCTACCGCACCAACTGAAATCTGGATAATTCCCACGGCGTGCGACCAAATTTTCATAGCTTCTAAACTTACTTTCGAGATCTTTTCTAAGTCTATAAAGTACTTACTCGAAAGCTATTCTACCTCATGGATATTTAATAAAACTATCAAAATTATTAACTAATCTAATCCATTCTAAATCTACTGTATAATTTTTATTTTTTCTTTGTGTACCCAATACATCTGCCACGAACAAAATACTGGTCAATTTCAACTTCTCTACGTTCATCTCTTTCTCTAAGTCATTCTCATACTCATCCATTATAACTATGAAATCCCTTAAACCTATATTGTCTCTTCCACCAAAATGCCTCAATCTACATTCATCTTCCTCAAGTATCACATAATAAAATTTTGAACAATTTAGCCTCGTTAGCAAACAATACTCTAACAATAAAAATCATAAATGTCATTTACGATATACCATCCAAAATTCATTACATCCACTGTCATAACTATATCTACTCATAAAAAACCATAATAATTGATTCAAATTTTTATAATCCTTAGCACATATAATTAAATTACCAAATTGTGTATGCTGGAACAAATATAAGTTGAGATGTGAATTGAGTTGAGTTGACTGAAGTTGAATCGTATAAGTTTTTTATTTAATTAAATTATAAATTTTATTATATATAAAATTAAAATAAAAATTTAAATACACTAATAAAAAAATTAAATTTTAAACTAATTTTTTTAAAAAATAAAAAAATAAATTACATTTAACTCTTTTTTTTTTAACAAACACTTCCCACAATCCGGTTTTCCTCGTTTTCCCCTCAACTTTTTGTGTTGCGGCTTTGGGGGAAAAAGACTCGATTAGGGTTCCGATTTTGGTCTTTGCATCAACCTTTTTTCAAGTTATCCATTGATTTCACCGTTCTTCCGGTAACATTACGTTCTTTTTATCAATCAATTGATGTTATTTGTCAAATTTGGGGTTTCGGCACTGTTCGCATTAAAAAATCGTATATTTTTGCAACAGATACAAAGCTTCCAATTATTTTGGAGATTTTGATTTATTATTCGATCGCATTAGTCTGATTTTTCTTTGTTGTTGTTCTTATTGGTAAATTGAAGCGTCCAATTTGGTCTAGCTACGCTTTAAGTGGTTCGTGATCGACTGAAATGATTTTATGATTTGTGAATTTTCCTACAGTTCTTGTATGGGTTGTATGGAATGAAGATTTATTTGTAATTTTCTACCAAGGTTGCTTTTCTGCGCTGCTTGTTTTTCAATAGAAAACAAAGTAACTAAGCTATTTATCTTTCTATGAGTTCATACTTTTTTCTATCTTTTCCCTTTTTTCTTGTTTGTGATCAAAATGGGAAAAAGTTACTGGAACAGGATTGTCGCCGTTTAAATGAAGTGCTGTACCTTTATATTTGCATCTGCCGAGTTTGGGAGTTTCTTTTAGTTGTGCTGCTTTTCTGTGTTGGATGTTATGTTTGAGTTGTATATTGTAATATATCATTCTACTCGATGTAGCAGAAATACTTGGCCTTCTAATCAAGTTGAGTTACATTTAAACAAGTTGGACTTTTGGCCTTGCCATTATTGCATATCCCTTAGGAAATCAACCCTTTGTAATCAGTTACAGTTGCTTCTTCGAGCGATGTAGATCCTAATTTTACGTGCAATGTGAAAGTCATTTCTTCACTGTTATGTTACTGGTAAAGAGGAGTGGCTTAAAGATATTTAACTTAGGTTGACAGTTAAATAAATTTTTCTTTCTGAAGTTTTCATTTATGATCGAATGGTTATTTTCATTTATTCCATGAAAATGACCACTTTCTGGAACTGGAAAATTTTGTCTTAATGTGCATCCACTTAAAGAGATGTGCTTCTGTCAATAGCAAGAGTTATCTGATGGACCACTTCTATGGCTAAATAGCTTGTGAGATTGCTTGTTTAGCAGTGAGTAATTGCAAGCTCTGTGAAAGATAGCTGGCACTTAGGCAATGGACAAAGCAACAGATCGTGGCATTTTTGCTAATGATGGGTCATTCATGGAGAGGTTCAAACAACTTCAACAGGAAAAAGATAAGAAGGATGAAGTACAGAAGAAGTCTTTGTCGGGCTCAAGTACATCTGTGAATTCATACCCTAAAACAGTCAAAAGTAAACCAACTCTGAATTTTAAGGCTAATAACTCTCAGAAAATTATCCAGTCTCCTTCAAGTGGAAAACTTGCCTTCAGTTTGAAACAAAAGTCAAAACTTGTTTCACCCGCTGTTAAATTTGATGAAGATGAGGATGAGAATGAAGATGAAAAGAATCATGGAAATTCCTCAGATGATGCACCTATGAAGCGACCAAAATTGGCCGATCATAGTGCTTCTGACCAGCAGTCTCAAGCTGATGTTGGTAACTACTTTTCCTTTTTTTTTTTAAATTATCTGTGAATTTTAATTGTCGCATAAGTTTGTCATTACTCGATGTCATCCTTGATCCTTCACATTTAGATCAATTCCTTTGGTTTTCTAGGTTGCATGGTTCTATATAGTTCATATGAGGCTGGCTCCTGGATATAATGTTTCCAGTTGATAAATTTGTGCGTTTTTCCCCGTTTCATATCAATCAGATGTTTTTGGTTCATGCTTCCTTTGTATATTTTTAATTTCTTCTCATTTATTTTGATTGGCGCTCCATTAAGTTACAACTTGCATTGGCTGGTAACACTAACACCATCGTATGTTATACTATTTTCTGGAAAATTCACCTGAATTGTAGTTAGTCCATGTCAGAATTTGGCAAAATATCTTTGGATTTTTGCCTGAGCTTGTTGATACGTAGGGTAAGACATTCTTGTGTTACTTCTATCTGATGAATGCAGCTTAAGACTAAAGATTTGGAAAATCTTTGTCAGAGGAAAGGAGATGTCTCAAAATTTGGAGACTTTGGCACGCCTGCTTCAAAGTAATTCACACTTGATAAGTCTCTTGTTACTAATCAGTTTATTAAGTGCATGCAGTACCGCCTTTGCCAAGTGACCTGACAGTGAGGAAAGTAGCAGACAAACTAGCAAGTTTTGTGGCTAAGAATGGAAGGCAGTTTGAGCATGTAACACGACAAAAAAACCCTGGAGACACTCCCTTCAAGTATGTGGTATTCCTTTCTTGTGTATGTTAATAGCCCACTTACTTTCTTATAGAATTGTGTTATCTCTGTGAATTCAACTTTATACCATTATATGATCTTGTAATTCTTTCTGAAAACTGATTTTCTTTGGGTAGTGATGCTCTTTTTTTAGTTTCTTATGTCTGACCTCTGTTTAGCTTTGCTTAATGTTGTCTACTCATTTTTTAGGAAGAAATTCGAGCAACTGAGATACATGTATTTCCTAAAAAGGAAATGAGATTAGGCCATGAGAAGAAGAATGCTATTCAGATTTTAGACGGTATGCCTGTTGATAATTTTTCTAGGAAGAAAGCTGTACATGCGGTCATATGGGTTTAGGTCCATCAACATGTCAGAGTCAAACGGGATTCAACTTTTTCCAGATATATTTCCTACTTACGTCTGAGTAGGTCTGGAATAAGATCTAGGTTATATTTTACTTCCAGACAAAAGTTATAGACAAACCACAATAATGAAAAATTTGATTATGGTAGTGGTGTATAGTGGTGGCACAAAAAAAAAAAGAAAAATCTGAAAAGATTGAATCGGATGCAAACATAAAAGGAGAAGGAAAGTAACTAACTAGAGGAACAAGAAACTGTAGATGAAGAGTAGGAAGTGGAACAGAGACGGGATTGGAATGAGGAGTAGTATGATATTAAGGCTTTTTTGTAAAATGTTTCACGTGTAAATAGATGGAACATCGGCTGTAGTTTTCATTTGGTGTGTTTAAATAGATTTCATTTTGACATTTGACATGAAAAATAAAATGGCAGGCTGCTATACAAATTAGTTCTGTATGATAAAAACATATAGTATCCATATTTATTTAAGGCGCAAGGCACACTAAAGCTCATGGGCGTGATGCCTGATATGCAATGTGCAGGGCGAGGCGCGCGCCTTATCGAAGTAAGGTGCAATAGGCATAAATTTTAGAATTCACATATATAAAGACTAAACTGCATTTTACAAAGATATTACGTAAAAAAAATATGTTTCACAAAAACTAAATAATAGTGCGAAATTGCAAATAAAAATTTAGTAGTAAATATCTAGTGAATTACAGGATCTTGTTATAATTTACTGTGAAAAGGAAAACAAAATTAATAAAGTGTCTACCACAAAGGAGAGAAAGAGCGTAACATTAGAACCCAAATAAATCTGTGCTGTGCATCATTTAGTTAATTAAGTTGGTTAGTATAGTGGGCTTGGGTTGTTGGGCTTCAGTTAATTGTGCCCAGTATAAGCGCATCACTTTTATATTGGAATGACCATTTTGGGCATTGTTTCATTAAGTGCGCACTGACATGACTGAACCACAATCTGTGCTTGGCATAGGCGCGCCTAATGCATGAGGGTTGCCTGGGTGTGCCCTGCGCCCGAGTGCAGCCAGGTGCTCGCATTCACAACTGTTATAATATCTAAAAAAAATTGGATCTTTTATGGAACTTACCAGTAAATTTTGTATTTGCAAATGGGCTCATCCATAAAAAATCCATGAAAGGCCCTAAATTACCGAACCTAACTAACACCAGATTTGGATGAATATTCAAATGTATATTTTATTACTTTAGCTAGAACATGTGCAAATTGTGAATCATCATACAGGATTCGTTGCTTCTCGTCTTTTAATAGAAAACACAGATGTCTACTTAGTAAAATTCTTTTTCTTGTTAATTTGTTTTAATTGAATTAGATATTAGTTTTAATTGGTTAATTTGGTAAAATGCACGATACTACGGTCATTTATGCAGCAAGTGGTTTATGCATGAAATCTGTTATGCCTAAAAAAGAACGATTGGTTTCTAAGTTCTTTCTTTACTCTGTGTGGTTTATGCAACATACGAGATGCTTTTTGAATGAAGTAGGCATAAAGCAGGCTACTAGAAAACATTTAGAATGCTACCTCTGATCCTCAGTTCTCTCTCTCTCTGATCTTATTGATAAAGCTATATTGCTAGCCATTATGCATATTCAGCTTCTTCACCTCCATCGTTTTCTTTACTGGAGGCTGCTTGGAAATTTATTACCAGTTGTTGGCAAGACTGCTTTATATAATTAAAATTGGATATAAATATTCTTAAGACCCAGAATGCAAATACTTTCTTGTGTCTACATCTATATTTTGTGGGGGCACTACATAAATTCATGTATCCTGTATGTAAGTGAAATTTTTAAGTATTGAGGCAATCTAATGATGTGGCTTAGAATGATTTTTGTAAGATGCACTAAAATGTCAAGTAGGAAGATTTGTGATTGATAAGCAGGCTGGATACTGATTTAGTTGGACTTCAAATGGTCATGACAGTCTTTTGTTGTATGATTGGTTTTTCTTTTGCGTTTTATTTCCTTACTTACCATCTAGCCTTTAAATGTTTTGTGAGAATTACAGTTTGTTTATTCTTAAAAATTGTTGTTACTTTTTCTTTAAGCTTAATATAAACATTTCGGATTTCAATTTGATTCCATTCCGTGCAGGTTTTTATTTGATGAAAACTGCTCGGATTACAAGTATTATCTGTATCGACTCAGTGAAGAGCAAAAGGGTTTGGCCCAAAGTAGGGATTCCCAAACATCACAAAATGGTTGGTGTATTGATTCTGTAGTACCTGCTATGAGTTACATTCCAAAGTACTGTTTGAGTGCAATATTTAAGAATGCTGAAATCACCTTATCCAGTATGTTATCAATTCTTGTAACCTTTTTTAGTCGTGTTTGTAACTTGCCATTCATCACTTGGAATCATGTGTTCATCTTCTTTAGACTCCAAATATATGGCTCAATAAATTTATCAACTCCACCAATACGGTTATGCTTATATCATATCATTGTGGTCTCACATAAGCAAATAATGAAAAATTGAGTTCACTGAGTTTTCTCTCTTTTTATTTCTCCTAGTTGATCAACTCTAATTGTGTCACAGACCCTAAAGTATACCCTTCTAATTGTTGAGGAATTTCTCCTCTTTTTGGCTTCTACGCCCTTCCCTGCTGAATTCAAGTGGATTCGTTGAAGCAAAATTTCCCCGTGTGGGCCATGGATACAACACATTAGTTGGTATTATTGTTCCATAAGATGCATCCTTTTCTAAAATAGCCAGGCTCTTTTGGTGTTTGATCTGTCTGTATAATTTCTTAGTTTGTTGCATGCTCAATTGATTGAGGGATGAGTATTTTTTTGATTGGATCACATTGGTGTTTTAGATCAAACTTAAATTTGAGATATTTCACTGTAGCATCTTTTCCCGTTTCTTTGTTGCATGATGAGAGGCTTGTGATTTTATCGTGAAGTTGTTCATTAGTTTGTAATTTGTGGCCTGATAAAGTGATTAGTTTGTATTAGTCCCCTTCTATTCCTTGTTTTCCTTTCTCATGTTTTTCCGTGGCACCACGTGGTTATAGCTGTCACATAAATTTTTGTCCTGTGCATGAAATTTATGATTTTAACTGTTTAGTTTTCAAGTTGTTGCGTTGGTAATTTGGCTCAGTTTGTATAGACACTGCAACCCCCCATTCAGGAAGTAGTTCTCAGAGGCCACATAATCAGCATTCAAAATATCAAACTCCTTCCTCAGCTTTATACGAGTCTACAGAGCATATGGAACATACTCATTTATCCCAAATAACAAGTGGAAAAAATGGTCTCTCTCTCTGCCTGCATTTTTTCTTCAGATCTTTGTTAAGCTTTATTAACTGCATCATCGGGGAAATATATTCTATAATAATGAAAAACTGAGTTGACTTCTGGTTTTCTGTGAGATAAGCTATTGCAGCTGTCAGTACTTTAGTGTTGTATGGAGTAGCAAATTGTTTTGAGGCACTATGAAATGTTTCTTTGTTAATTCCTGGGAGAAATTTGCTGCATGCCAGTGAGTTGCATAATTGTATGTATGATATGGAGTATGGGAAATGGGTACTGGACCTTTTCAATGCTTATTATCCTTATTGTGCCAAATAATGATAGGTGAATCAAGTACCCCAACTGCCACAGACCCTATAGCGATGATGGAATTTTACATGAAGAAGGCTGCACAAGAAGAGAAATTGAGGCCTCCTAAACCATCAAAGGATGAGATGCCGCCTCCTGCTGCTCTCCAAGGTTGATTCGTATTTAGGGTTCTCCAAGTTTTGTATTGTTGTCCTTTTTTTTATCTACAGTGAATTTTTTTTGGATTCCTAGTTTAGTGGTGTATCATTCAAAAGTTTTAATTTTTTGTTGTACTGATGATGTCTTCTCAATGTGCAGCGTCTGCTAAGAAAGGACACCACATGGGTGATTATATTCCTCTAGAAGAACTTGAAAAATTCATGGCTACCTGTAATGATGTTTCTTCTCAGAAAGCTGCAAAAGAATATGCAGATAGAGCAAAAATCCAGGCAGATAATGTTGGTCACAAGCTTTTGTCGAAAATGGGCTGGAAGGAAGGTAAAGGGAAGGGATCACAATAATGGTACCTTGACACATGAATAGTGATCTCACTTTAAATTATGTAATAGATTTCGTCTTTTATGGCCCTTGTCTGTTCAAGTCAATCTATTTTCTGAATTTTTTTCATTTATCGTATTAACATTTATGTAAGCCTCTTTCTCAGAATCACCCTTCTTAATTGTTTCTTTAGCTGCTAATCTATCGAGAGTGAAGATATTCTAGAGCATATCTTATTGTTTAGGGTCATGGCTTTTTCGTTCTGTATATTCTTAATGGATAGTGAACTTATTTCCTGTTTTGGTCGTGTCTTATGGGATACTTGTATTTTGTCTCGACTTCAACCTTAATAACAATCATAAGATACACGTACCAAGATATCTTTGATGTCCATGCTTCCAGGTTGCAGGAAATCACCTCGGTGGATTATTTATTTGAACAGTGATTGACTGATTGTCTATGAAATGTCATTTTTAATACCTGACCATTGTTAATTTGCTTTGGCTGTAAACGTAATGGTTCCGCCAAAACTCTGTCTGCCCTATTATCTCCCGAGGTTGTGGGAAGTTGGTTCATGATCATAACTTGGGATCTCTGTTTGATTGTCTTTGTTTATGGACAGCTGTGAGAGATTGTAGAATGCTACTTGAATTTCTGTCTTGATTTGATTGTGAACTGCAGGCGAGGGCCTGGGGAGCTCCAAAAGTGGAATTGCTGCACCAATTATGGCAGGTGATGTAAAAAAGGATAACCTGGGCATAGGTGCTCATGCTCCAGGTGAGGTTACTGCTGAAGATGACATATATGAGCAGTACAAGAAGCGAATGATGCTCGGTTATCGCCATAGACCTAATCCCTTGGTATAGTGTATAAGTTATTCTTAATTTATTCATATTTAGATACCCAGTTTATTTTCTTCGCCCCGTTGTATTTAGCACACATTGTTCTCGCAAGATTGATCTCATGCATCTCGGTGATTTGCTTATTGCAGAACAATCCACGGAAATCGTATTACTGAAGACAATGTCTCTGGTTCTTGAGGATAATCAGAGGATTCTAAGTTCTTTGGATTGAATCTGTGCTGCTTGCTTGTGTTTCCTCAATGTGCCAAGGTAGTTCCTGATTACCGTCTTCTTGAAGCCGTGCTGCAAATTTTAATTGAGGTTGTATCAAACAACTTTAATTTTTAATATCGCACCAGTGTTGAAATTTACATGTTTATTTTAATTTTTTTTCCTTGTCGATTAAGCACTTGGAATGCGATTCTCCGAATGCAGATAGTGTTCTTGGTTCACAATATAATATATGTTAGATCGATTATTTTCAATGTATTAGAATTGATTGGTAGATGAATTTAAAATCGATGAATTTTGATTATAGTTTGATTGATTACAAGGAAAAAATATATGAAACTCTGAATTCACACGTTATTTATTTAGTAAAATTTATTTTAAAAGATGAACTCGAAATCTAATCGAAAAATTAATATATTAATCAGAATTACATTCAGTCTTGATATTTTAATGATATTCACAAGTCACAATATATCAATTTAGATCATTTTTAAAAGAAATGTAATTCAGGAATTCAGAGACTGACAATAATTAAATTATGGTTGAGGATTCGAACCGTTATCATTAAATATAATATAAATATAAATAATTATTAATAATATTTATGGTTAATTACATATACGATCTTTGTGAAATCATGTTGAAAGTCCTCCGTGATTATTAACTAAGTGGGGTGTATTCAATTCAGAGTTTTTAATGACTTTTTAAAATGATAGACTTTTATGGATTTGATAAATTTTTATTGATTTTTGTGGAATCTCACAGATTTATAAACAGATTTATGTGGATTTATGTAGACTTTTTTGCAAGATTTTTATAAACTTTTGTAGATTTTTTTTTATAGAATTTTATAAATTTTGTACTTAACTATAGCATGTGATTTTTTATTAATTTCTTTGAACCAATAATTAATTGACATATATAAAATATTCAATTTGAAATTATTTTTAATATTTATATTAATAAATAAATGTACTTATTTAAAAGTTAAATCGTTTAATCCTTACATGTATATATATGTGGGTTTATATGCATGTTTGTAAATTTTTTAAAATACATCAATTGATTAACATGTAATCTTATTTTTAAATTGATAATATAAATGTAAAAATAATATTATTTATTATTGTGTGAATATAATTTTGTATAAAAATATCATAGCTTACATATTAATTAAAATACGAAAATGAATTTAAAAAATCATTGTTGTTACGAAACTATTCAATTATGAAGAATTAAACAACATTTTTTGATCATCTTTTATTATTATTGAATATTACATTAATTTGTATAAATCATAAATTAAAAATCACAAAATCAATTCTATAATTCAAAATTTCCCCGTGTTATTAAAATAAAAAATTATTAAATGAACAATCAGCCAAAAAATGAAAAATTTGAAAAAGAAAGATGAAAATATATATAGAGATACACTTCGAAAATTTGAGAGAGTAATAGAAATAGATGAGAGGAGAGAAGATATGAAGATATGTGATGTGAAGCGACAGAGAGAGAGTTAGAAGTTTTAAAAATCCATTCAAATCTTTGGGGTGAACCAAATACAATTTTTTACAATTTGTAGTTGTACCTTAGGCTTTAATATTTGTATGTCAATGAATTCCATGGAGTTATTAAAAGTCCATGGAAAATTTGAATACCTGTAGACTTTTATAGAGTTTATAAAAGTCAATGTTGAATACCACTTGACTTTTTAAAACTCCATGAAAGTGTATTTTGAATACCACAAGACTTCTATAGAGTATGCAAAAGTCTTGATTGAATACCTCTAGATTTTTAAAATCTACAAAAGTCAATAAATTTCCCACGTTGAATACACCCCATGTGTTTTCAACTTTTGAATATACACACCCATAAAAACACACACGGATAATGGTGCGTGTGCTCAAGTTTTGAAAACATGATGATGCATATAGTCAAGAGTTGGAAACACGAAGAGTTAATAGATCATTTTTTTCATGGGAAATATTTAGCAATATCGTGATTTCAGAGGGATAATATATGAAATCAAGTTTTAAAAACATGATGATGCATATAGTCAAGATTTGGAAACACAAGGAGTTAATAGATCATTTTTCTCATGGGAAATTTTTAACAATATCGAGATTTCAGAGGGATAATGTATGAAATTAACCGTAATATATATATTAGGAGTGAGTCTCATGTGAGACCGTCTCACGAATCTTAATCTGTGAGACGGGTCAACCATACCCATATTCTAAATAAGAGATCCGTCTCATAAATATGATCCGTGAGACCGTCTCACACAAGTTTTTGCCATATAGAGTGAGTCTCATGTGAGACCGTCTCACGGATCTTAATCTGTGAGACGGGTCAACCATACTCATATTCTAAATAAGAGATCCGTCTCACAAATATGATCCGTGAGACCGTCTCACACAAGTTTTTGCCATATATTAGAACAGATTTATTAAAACGAGCAATATCCGGATTCCACAGTGTCGGCATTCCAAAATCGCTAATCTAAATGTATCAACATAAGAAGTCCATCAGTTGGTGACTATGAGTGAGTTTCACAAATCAACGTCAGAATATTGAATTGGGATAAAAAGGAAAAAGACATGACAACAAGTCCAGTAAGGTAGAAACACTTGGAAGAATCCCCATTACCAGAACAAGATCCGAGAGTTTCAAGAATGAGAAAAATTGGTGAATAGAGAGGAAAAACTTTAGAATTATATATAGACTTATTTTTGCAAAACTCGTGTATCAATCTTGTGGCAGTAATAAAACAAGTGTGGCTATTATTCTCCCGTGGATGTAGGTCTTCGACTGAACCATTAAATTCGTTTGTGTCTTGCTGTGAATTTTTTTTCCGTTGTGTTTTGACTCCTTGTTACCACTCTCTATTCGAGTTCAATATTCGGTTCGGGATTCTTGTGTTCATCGTTGATAATTAGTCCATGACTAATTCCAAAATTCTTATCAAGAAATCAAAAACTTGATTTAACAAGTAGCACCGTATGTGGGAATCAACGATAATTAGTCCATGACTAATTCCAAAATTCTTATCAAGAAATCAAAAACTTGATTTAACAAGTAGCACCGTATGTGGGAATCGAGCACACGATGGTTTGATATCGAGAAGTTTACTGGAAGAAACAATTTCGGATTATGGAGAGTCAATATGCGAGCAATCTGGATTCAACAAGGTCTCATCAATGCATTAAAGAAAGATGATGGACCATCTGTTTCAAACAAGGATGATGGATCTGACAAATTATTCGAGGGAAAAAGGACAAAGTGCTATCATTCTATTTCTCGAGAATCTATCTGTACATGATCAAGTCCTTGGCAAACAGATTATACATGAAACATCAACTTTATTCATTTAAGATTCTAGAGGAGAAAAGCCTAGTGGATCAGATTGACGAATTTGTCAAGATCTTGAATGATCTTGAGAATATCAAAATTAAATTGGAGGAGGAAGACAAGGTACTAATTTTACTCAGTGCTATCCCAATGCCCTATGAAAATTTCAAAGATTTCATGTTATATGACAGGGAACAAATAATAACCTTGGAATAAGTACAATATGTCATGCAATCAAAGCAGTTGCAAAAGAAAACTAACAACAATGATGAATCACATTGGAAAATTTTGATTGCTCGGTGAAGGACAGAAAAGAGGACCAACAAGGGATTCAAGGGCAGGTCTCGATCAAGAATTCAAGGTGTGTATAAGTGCTTTCATTTTCATAAGGAAGAGCACTTTAAACGGGACTACCCAGACATGAAGAAAAGGCCTCAAGAAAGATTCAAGAATGATAGAGAAACAACTATAGCCTGGGATGGATAGGAGTCAATAGAAGAGCTAGCCATTACAGATCAAGATTCTACTAAAGAATGGATACTAGACACAGGTTTTACATTCCACATGTGCCCGACTAAATCTTGGTTTGAGAAATTGAGGAATCAAATCAAGGGCTCTTTCTTTTGGGGAATGATAAATCTTGTAGCGTCAAATGGATACGCACCATTAGATTGAGGATGCAAGACAAAATAGACAGAATCTTGCAAGGGTGTGTTCCTGAGCTCAAACGTAATCTAGTATTCCTTAGTACTTTACTCTTTTAAATCTGAGATGAGTTGCATCAAAGTAACAAATGGCTCATTGGTTATGATGAAACCAGATAAGATTCAAGGTTTAGAGCCCTATGAGTATTGTCTAATCAGAAAGTCAAAAAGAGTTCAATTTGGTGTGGGAAAACATAATACATCAATACTTTTCGAATACGTCCATACCCAACTATGGGGTCCCTCTAAAGCCACAATACATGGAGGAGGAAGATACTTTATGTCAATAATAGATTATTATTCAAGAATATTGTGAGTCTATATGTTGAAATCAAATGATGAAGCCTATAGTAGGTTCAAGGAATGGCTGGTGTGAATGGAGAATAAGTTGGACAAGAAACTTAAACTTCCGATGGCTGATAATGGGTTAGAGTAATTTTCATAACAATTTAGATAGAAAGGAATTAGAAGACATAGGTCAGTTTCGGGGACACCACAACAAAATGGCTTGGAAGACCGCATGAACTGCACATTACTCGAAAGGGTGAAATCAATGATATTAAAAACTTGTTTAGCAAAGTCTTTCTGGGGTGAGGCAATCACCACAGCCTGTTATTCGATCAACAGGAGCCCATCAAGTGCTTTAAACTTCAGGACTCCTATGGAACTCTGTAAAGGAATTACTACAGACAGCTCCACTTGAGAGCCTTTGAATGCTCGGCCTATGCACATGTAAAATAAGACAAATTGGATGTGAGGGCTCTTAGGTATATTTTTATAGGATATCCAGAGAGCATGAAGGGATAAAAAGTTAGGAATCATGAGCCCACAGGACCTCGATTCTTCAACTCAAGAGACATAAAATTTGATAAATACACTAAAGAAACAACAACTCCTTTACAGAAGAGATAAATGACTTGGATTTACATATCGATGTGGAGAACCATGGAGAGAAAATGAAACAAGGAGTTGGTGAACGTCATGAAGATGAATAGATGATAATGGTCACAATGACATAGAACAAGAAAGATAACCAGAAGAAAAATCCAGTGGTTACATGCTTGATAGAGATCGAGTAAGAAGAGAAATAAGACCACAAAAAAGATTTCTATAACCCGATATAAACTCCTATGCATTCACAATAGTGGGATAGGTGGAGGTTCTTGGAGCCAACTTCATATAAGAACTACATAAAGAACAAGGACAAGGACACATGGCTTGAGAAAATGAATGAAGAAATTAGTTCACTAAAGGAAAACAATACCTGACAGATAATAAATAAACCAAAGGCACAAAGAGTAGTTGGGATTCAAGTTGAACTTTAAGGTAAAATAAGTCCCTTATACTGATGAACCAATGACGTTCAAGCCTAGGCTTGTTGCAAAAAGATTCACACAAGTAGAAGGACTGGATTTTCATGAAATATATTCACTAGTTGTGAGACGCTGCTCGATAAGGATAATGCTGGCACTAGTCAAACAATTGGACCTTGAACTAGAGCAACTTGACGTAAAGACTGCCTTTCTCCATGGTGAACTTGAAGAAACACTTTTATGGAACAACCGGAAGGATACATAAATACTAGAGATGAGAATAAGTATGTTTGCGGAAAAAATCGTTGTTTGGCATCAAGAAAAGTCTCTGGCAGTGTCATAAACGATTTAACAAATTTATGGCTCGAATACTCTTTAAAAGAAATAATTTTGACAGATGTGTTTACATAAAGAATGTGAATGATAGAATGAGAAATCTCTTATTATTATACATAGATGACATGCTAATTTCGAGTGTCAATAAAGAGGAGCTTAAAATCTTAAAGGCACATTACAGTATGGAGATTAAAAGGGACAGAAGATCAAGGGGGTTGTTCTTAACTCAAGGTTCTTTCATAAAGATCGTGTTACAACGTTTTAATATGCATGATTCCAAGGAAATATCGACACCACTAGGGCAACACTTCAAACTTTCATGTGATCAATCACCTGAAAGTGCTGACCAGTAGGAAGTATGAAATATATCCCATATTCTATTGGTGTAGGCAGTGTGATGCGTGGTATGGTGTGCAGCATTCCGGATCTTGCTTATGCCATAAGTGTAGTTTCAAAATTCATAGCTAATCCCGGAAAATTACACTGGGAAGCAACGAAATGGATCTTAATGTACTTGAAGTGATCGTCCGGTTTGGGATTATGGTTTGAAAAACAAGGGGATATAACTCAACCACTCAAGGAATTTGTGGATTCAGACAATGCTGAAAACTTATATACCAAGAAATCATTAACTAGTTTTATCTTCACTCTATCTGGTGCTCCATTCATTAGTAGTTTCCTTGTCTAAAATCGAGGGAGAGTATATAGCTTTCATCGATGCCAGTAAAGAAGCAATGTGGCTGAAGTTCGATAGCTTCAAGGCTCAAGTAATCAAGAATCTAAGCACAATTGAATCACAAGTTCGAGTAGCCACTACTCAATCGAAGATTAAAAGTCAAGACATCACCATAAGCAGAGAATTGGCAGCTCAACATACTCGAGCCCAAGTCAATATGATGTAGAGTTGAAAGTCCAAGCGACTCAAGTTCTATAACATATGGATGAATGTGTTGATACTTTGGGTGACCAGTTGCAAGAAATTCTAGAATATATGCGACATGGTGGTGCCAAATGTCGGTAAAAGAATTTCATTAAATGTGAATGTTGGTCGTTGGTGGTTGGTGCAGACTTCTTTGAATGTGACGGACAAAGAATTATTGTCAAATTTGGCAAAAGTTTGAATACGAGTTTTTAACGCGTATGCACACGGACAAAGGGTTCTATATCTATAATATTTGTGAGGTGTTTGTTCTTCTGTATGAAGAGGGAGTGTTCTCTTTGAAAACACAGTGAGTGAGTTGTACACCACAAAATATTATAGTGGAATTCTTTTCATCTTGCCCGTGGTTTTTTACCTTAATAATTTTTAGGGGGTCTCCACTTAATCTCGGTGTCCAGTTTATTCTTTATTTTCGGGTTTTATTATCTCAAATTCCGCACGTGGGACCAACAAGTGATATCAGAGCCTTGGTTTAAAATTTCTTAAAATTCTGAATATGCTCTGTGGTTGCAGCCTAGAATGATCTTCCACATCAGAAAAGATTTTTTGAGATTTTTTATTAAGGCGAGATTAATTTTTTCCAGTCTACTAAATTGTTATAGACATAATGGCGGGAAGGTACGAGATAACAAAGTTCAACGTGAGCAATTTTATGCTGTGGAAAATAAAGATACAAGTAGTTTTAAGAAAGGATAATTGCTTGGCGGCTATTGGAGATAGACCGGTGGAAACTACGGATGATGGAAAATGGAATGAGATGAATGATAATGTTGTTGCCAATTTACACTTGGCTATAGTGGACGAAGTTTGTCAAGTATCTTTGAGATAAAAACAACCAAAGTTATCTGCGATACTCTGACAAAGATGAACAAGGTCAAGTCGCTACACAACATGATTTTTCTAAAGAGAAGGCTTTATACTCTTCGGATGGCAGAATCTTCATCGATGACCAACCATATCAACACACTAAATACTCTATTTGCCCAAATCACTTCCATGGGGCATAAAATAGGGGAAAATGAACGTACAGAGCTTCTACTTCAAAGTCTACCAGATTCATGATCAACTTATCATCAACATTACCAACAATATTCTTATGGGCTTTCTAAGATTCGACGGTGTCTTAACTGCGGTTCTTGGAGAAGAAATCCGGCGCAAGAATAAGGAAGATAGGTTGGTAACATCAAAGTAGGCAGAGGCGTTACTGATGATTAGAGGAAGATTTATGGACCGTGACTCCAGTGGGAGCCAAAGACGAGGTAGATCAAAGTCGAGAAGTAGGAAGAAAAATATTTACTGCTTTAAATGTGGCGGTAAAGGGCACTTCAAGAAAGAGTGTATAAGTATCTAGAGTTCTCAAGGAAATGTGGCCAGTAGTTTTCAGGCAATGGTGAAATATCATTCAGCGAAGCGACAACAGTTGCAGAAGACAGACACAAATTTTGTGACACATGGATTATGAATTCAGGAGCGACGTTGCACATGACGTCTCGGAGAGAATGGTTTGATCATTGTGAACCAGTCTCAGGAAGATCTGTATTCATGGGAAATGATCATGCCTTGGAAATCGCTGGGGTCAGTACTATCAAAATTAAAATGTTTGATGGCACCATTCGCAACATACATGAGGTACGACATGTGAAAGAACTGACGAAATTTTTTTTGTCCTTGGGGCAATTGGATGACATCGGGTGCAAAACTCGTATCGAGAACGAGATCATGAAAATTGTGAAGGGTGCGCTTGTGGTTATTAAGGCGGAAAAAGTTGCTGCAAATCTGCATGTAATTTTGGGGGAAACACACAAAGAGGCAGAACTAGATGTTGCATCAATATTTTCAGGAGAATAAATAACAGTGTTATGGCATAGAAAGCTTGGGCATATGTCAAAACGAGGGTTGAAAATTCTCTCAGAACAGAAGGTGCTGCCAGAACTTACAAAAGTGTCACTACCCTTTTGTGAACATTGTGTTATCAGTAAACAACACAGATTAAAGTTTGACACTTCTACTGCCAGGAGCAAAGTATATTGGAGCTGATTCATTCGGATGTTTGGCAAGCACTAGTTGTATCCCTAGGAGGAGCGAGATACTTTGTCTCGTTCATTGATGATTTCTCTAGGAGATGTTGGGTGTATCCAATCAAGAAGAAATCAGATGTTTTCCAATTCTTCAAAGATTTCAAAGCGCGGGTTGAACTTGATTTTGAAAAGAAAATCAAGTGTCTGAGGAATGATAATGGAGGAGAATATACCAGTGTCGAATTTGATGCATATTGTCAACATGAAGGCATCAAAAGACAATTCACGACGACTTACACGCCTCAACAAAATGGAGTGGCAGAGCGGATGAATAGAACCTTGTTGGACAAAACAAGAGCTATGTTGATGGCTGCAGGTCTACACAAGTCATTTTGAGCAGAAGCAGTCAAAACCGCTTGTTATATTATCAATCGTTCTCCTTCAGTGACGATTGATCTGAAGACTCTGATGGAGATGTGCACCGGGAAGCCGATAGATTATTCTCATTTGCATACATTTGGAAGTCCGGTTTACGTTCTGTATAATGAACAAGAAAGATCAAAGTTGGATTTGAAACCCAGAAAATGTATCTTCTTGGGTTATGCTGATGGAGTAAAGGGGTTTCGCTTGTGGGATTCTACTGTTCACAAGGCAGGGATGCTATCTTCGAGGAAGATAAAGTAAAGAGAGACAAATGCACACTAAATTGAGAAACTACTATATTTCAGGTGAAAAATAAGACAAACGAAGGCCAAATTTCTTGTGAAGCAGTACCAGAGCACGAAGAACAATAACATTTTGAGTATGAAGTTTCCAATGTGAGGCAGTCAACTCGAGACAGAAGACCACCAGGTTGGCTTTATGTCACTGAAAGCAACATTGCATATTGTCTATTATCAGAGGATGGTGAGCCATCGAGTTTCCACGAGGCTAATCAAAGCTCGGATGTATCTTTGTGGATGATAGCAGTGCAAGAATAATTGGAGGCCTTAGACAGGAATAAAACTTGGGATCTTGTTACACTACCACAAGGAAGGAAAGCCATTGGTAACAGATGGGTCTATAAGATCAAACGTGATGGCAATAACCAAGTGGAGTGGTATCGTACTAGATTGGTGGTAAAAAGGTATGCTCAGAAAGAAAGCGTTGAATTCAATGAGATATTTTCTCCTGTGATTCGGCTTACAACAGTCAGAGTGGTCCTGGCATTGTGTAAGGTGTTTGACCTACATCTATAACGTCTAGATGTGAAAACGACATTTGTGGGGACCCGGACGCTAATCTTTTCTTAATCATCTTTGGGATTTAATTATCAGTTCTGATAAGCAGGGTCTAAAAATTTTTCTTTTTAAAATATAACTGCGGAAGGTAATGGAATCTAAATAATATACATGTCTGTATAAAAACTACATTTCAGAATAAAGGTACAATACTGTACAACTTAAATCTAAGGTTCCGTTACTAAATTCCAGTAATAAACCAAGTCTGCTACAAGTCCGGAATCACCACGCTAACTCGGCTCCTCTCATCGTCATCTCGACCCTGATCCAGCCCCACCTGTTGTCATGCGCACATACAAAACAAGACAACAGCCGGATAACTCCGGTGAGAATAAATCCCAGTATAAAACATGGTAAACATGCATATACACATAATAATTCATGAAACATACTGTCATGACTGAAAGCAATAACAATAGGTTCCATAATCTATGAACCCAATTCATATACGCATGCAGTTCTAATCAAATCATGTCTAGACTTGACTCAACTATAACTCTAGGGATCCCGGTGTGAATAAGACTTCGCTGGCTGTCACCTACCCAACCACTCGGGGTGACTGTACGTCTTATTCCTAGACTTCGGTCTGAGCTGTATCGACGGCTGGCAATAGGAATAATGGCTACTCCTACGCTGAGATACATCGAACATCTAGAGAATTGACAATGACTGTCAAAGACTCTCCTATCTTAGCTGCAATGAATATCAATCTGTAAACAAAGCATAATCATATTCATATCTGAATATGGCAATAATCTCATACTTTTGAATAAAATGCTAAAATCAAAGCATAAACATATCAAAGTATAAAGAACAGTCTAGTATGTGATTTTGTTTGGAAACTCAAATGAAATCTGATTTGAGTTGTATCTTCCCAAATATCACATGAATTATACCTTTGTCGTCCATGTCTGACGAAGACGAAGTCTGGTATTCAACTCTGTCCATATCAAATCTGAAATGACAATATCGAATACGCTGTATCAGTGAATAACTCAATACACAATCTGTTCTGATCAATACTCAACTCAGTACCTAATCTGATCAATATCTGAACAATACACAATCTGATTCATATCAACGCTATCACGATGAAATATAAATCATTACTGAATCTGATCAATCTGAATTAGCTGATGTTTCGACGGTATAATAATACAATCTGAATAACCCCGTCACTCTGAACATCACAAATATAATACTGGAACTCATAATCTGTGTCAACATAATTCATACTCTGAATATTAACACAATTCTGATATAGAATCTCAGTCAATAACTTTCAAAAATCATAACAATTACAGAAACGGTCTGTTCTTTAATCTGACTTCAATTCTATAATGTCTACGGTAGCAGAAACACCATATCTGAATCATATTCAATTCTGACAATATCATAAATTCAAATCTTGTCTAAACTTAACAAAACTTACGTCCAGTTGTAGCCGTCGTCGCTAGAAACACGATACCGAAGTCGGATTTCAATTCAGATAGACGGTTCGTTCATAAATTGAATTATAAACTCACGAACCCAAAAGTTCCTTCCAGCTTCCCATTTCCTTCTGAATAATGTATAAGGGACGAGTTGCAAACATATATATATATATTGCATGCAAATCATACGTGTCATCTCCGAAATTTTCCACCAAACTATTCCCGCATATGCGCGCTCATTCTCGCGCATATGCGCGAGACTCTCGGCCTCGACGCAATCGCCACTGGTCCTCGCGCGCATATGCGCGTTATCTCATCGCGCATGTGCGCCCCTCCTCGCGCATGTGCGCGCCCCACATCGCGCATGTGCGCGAGACTCCCTGCTCGGCACTCATTGGCTGGCGCATATGCGCGACACACCTCCGCGCATATGCGCCCAACCTACTGGACCCTGCGCGCAGGTGCGCGTGCTCGCTTCGCGCATGTGCGCCAACTCTTCGGACGGTTCGCGCATGTGCGTGCATATCGTCGCGCATATGCGCTGATGCTACTGTCCTTGCACACCAATTATCGCACGTCATCTAATTTCGTGTCTCGATTATCCCTTTCATAATCGTCTTGATTAAAAATCTATAATCGTAATTTAACACGATATAACATCTCGGGCCTTACATTTCTCCCCCTCTTAGATTTGAGTTCGTCCTCGAACTCACAAGTAATCAATCCAGATTTATCAGAAAAAATGTATAACAGAGTTTAACATCCAAACTCATCTCACTAATATCATTCTGTGGTGTCTTTCTCTGGTCAATCTCTGATTCTAGTCTGAACTCAAAATTCAAGAATTATAATATCATAATCCTTTTTCAACTCGTTCTAGCCGAATCAATCCCGCATTACTGGATATACAACATCCGTATATGCCAATCTGCAGTCTATAACCAAACAACACCACCTGTAGTTGTTATCCCATCAGTTTATCCCAATCTAGGACATAATCAATCTTCATCTTCCAATACCAAACGTCATCATCCGACATTGGTTTCTTAAATCTGTCCATTCTGAACTATCTCAATAACTATTGTCATACAGTAAGTCACACAATGACAATAATCTATATAAACTAGTACTAACATCCAGTACTAAAGCTCTACAAATATCTGTCAATATCTGGTAATACACTCTGACTACCTGTCAGTCTGTAATAATCTGTACAAGAGAGTTTATGATATAATTTATCACAAGTACAACTCCATCAAAATTACCACCTAATATCATCTAATTCAAAATTCTAGCCAATCTGACTATTTCTTTGACAGTGATCTCCGTCATCTGATTTTGTTTGTACGTAATCTGGTACAAACTGATAGATATAGATTGAGTAATCTGTCAATCATAATCATATCATATCAAAATCTAAAGAAAATGGCGGTAATGTCATTACGAAAGCCATAGAAATGTACTTCCATTTCTATTCAGAAATATACAAATTCTGTAATAATCTTCTGATTTCTATCTTTTTGGCTTCTTCTGTTAGCAATTCAAACTTATCAGTACAATGTCTGCCAACATTTCTGTACAAATTCTGTTATAACCGATCTAATCTGTTTATATTATACCTGTCTGTTCAAATATCATACAGTTCACAATCACCTGAATGAAAACTGAATCCACTACTGTGCCTTTCTGACACTATCTGTGATTTCAAATTTGAACTCTCCTGTATAAACAATCAGTTAATAATATAAAATAAAGAAGAAATACCTACCTGGCATTCGGTTCTGACTATAGATATCAAATTCTGTTATACAATTCTGAAACATTCTGATATCACAAGATAATCAATCTGATACAAACACAAATCACATATCGGTTGCTCTGACCGCAACTCTGTTCTGATTATCGAAATACAATTCTGAGCATTCTGATCATATTTCTGAACTGTTGCCACTCTCAACTGTTTACAATATTCTGTATCAAACATACATGCAAACCACAGTAATATCAATCAGATTCGGAATACAAACAACCTATACAGATCTAGTGAGTTTAAGAAAACTCATAAACAACGATTGCTGGCAATACTGATAATTCTGACTACTGATCAATCTTCGCAGTGCCCAAATCATCTGCCATACCTCATCTGCAATTAGAATATGCTTCCAACCAATATAAGATGTCTCAAATACTGATTTAGAGCAATCACAATACGCAAGCAGATATAACATAATAAGGGAATAAGAGAATAAGAAAATCTGTAAAACTCAGCAATTCTGACTTTCTGACATTCCTGCTAATTCTGATATATCTGTTATCTGTGTCGTTTACGGTCGCTGATTTCTGTCTCAACTGACTAATTTCTGTAGACAATAATCATGGTTCTCTGAATATTCAATAGAATCTTCAAATATTCCATTTAAATAAATCAGATGCTGTTCACATATCAAATATCATAGAGATAACAAGCATAAAATCATCAGAATATCTCTGAACATAAGAGTTAGCAATCTGTACCCTTCTATTAATCTTCAATATCATTCTGTACTGAATTCTAGTATATAACCATTACCTGGTATCGATTAAATTCTGAAATCTACCTTTCTGATATCAAACACATCTTTAAACTTATCTAGGCAAATATCAATCCTTACGTAACTATCAAATCTGTAGTTGCTAAACTCGATTTCAGTAGGTCTACTGAATAAATAAGGATACCATTTGTTCCTTGCTGTAATTATCGAGTCATATACAATATCGATATCAAAGGAATTCTAAATCTAGAATTCTTATCGTGGTGTCTCCACGGATCAGTCATCTCTGGTCTGACTCTTACCATTTCTGGAAAATTTCTACAATATATTTGTACTTGTTCAGCATATATATATATCAATAATGCGTTCAAATCAGAAAACACAAGTATATCATAATCTATTTCTATTTCATGTTCAGCTTACTTCAGTATACAATATATACAGAAATCTCTGATATCAACATTTCCTCAACAAGCAAGGACATCAATACTACCATACATACAAACTCAACAGATACAACATATCTCTATGCAACTCAGTCAAAGATCTTCTTAACAAATGCATTAGTATATATCAATACATATGCAATAGAATCATAAAGAATAGTACCTGTTGTGAATTCTAGATCTGTGTTTCCAATTGAACTCTGTTCCCTACAATCTTCGGGAACGCTTCTGGGGACAGACTTTAGTAAAGTGTCCCGGCTGTCCACAAATATTGCATCTACCAGTCACTCCCTGGCATTGCTCGGTGGAATGTCTCCCTCCGCAAGTCCTGCAATATACTCCAGTATAACTCGGGCTAGAACCACTGGAGCTAGAGGAACCACTTCCCAACTTCTTGAATGCCTTCTTACGAGTTTTCAGCAGATCTTGCTTTCCACTCATGCTGCCACGCTCCATCCGAAGAGGGGACTGCTGTGTCTGGGGTGGCTTCACACACAACCTTGTCAATTGTCTAATCAGACTCGCCTCCGCTCTCTTCGCTCTACTCAGGATGTCAGCAAAATGATAAGGTCGTTGCAAAATCATAAATGCAACTACCTCCGAATTCAATCCTCTGATGAACTGATTCACTATAGCTTCATCATTTCCAGCTATCTGAGGAACAAAATGCAGTAGAGTAGAGAATTTAGCAATATATTCATCAATATTCAATTGACCTTGGCTTAAATTTTCAAACTCTGCTTTCTTGTCCTCTCGGTACGAAGCTGAGAAAAATCTTCGATAGAATTCAGTTCTGAATATTTTCCACGAAATCACTGTACCTCTCTGTGCCCACATTCTTGTATTGGTAATCCACCAACTCTTGGCGGCTTCTCGTAACTGATAAGGCACCATTTTAACCCTCTGCTCATCTGTGCAGTCAAGTAAATCGAACAAGATTTCTATATCATCGAACCAGTTCTGACAATCTTCAGATGTCTCGGTACCATTCAGAACCGGCGGCTGTAATAACTCAAATTCTTTCATCTTTTCTTCTAACTGAGTTTCTGATACATCTCTCTGTTCAGACGAAGTACTGCCCTTTTCTGAAATTCTTCGAGGCGGTATATCTGAATATCAAACAGATTAGTACATAATTTATGCAATCTGTCTCAGCCCTCCTCTGATCATATACCTCTGATTCAGACTCGGTTTTGATCCATGCTTAATAATTACATGCTGCAATCAACTCAGATAACAAACAACATGTAATAGGGAAAGCAATAAATCATGCTAGCACCCATAATGTAATTCAACATTATAATAAATCTCATGCTAGCAATCACATGCAAAGAAGAAAATTCAATCTACCCCGCTCATTCTCTACTATCTCAGTCTAAAAGATCTATCAATTCTGACTATCTCAATCTAAAGGATCTATCGCTCTGATACCACCTGTTGTGGGGACCCGGACGCTAATCTTTTCTTAATCATCTTTGGGATTTAATTATCAGTTCTGATAAGCAGGGTCTAAAAATTTTTCTTTTTAAAATATAACTGCGGAAGGTAATGGAATCTAAATAATATACATGTCTGTATAAAAACTACATTTCAGAATAAAGGTACAATACTGTACAACTTAAATCTAAGGTTCCGTTACTAAATTCCAGTAATAAACCAAGTCTGCTACAAGTCCGGAATCACCACGCTAACTCGGCTCCTCTCATCGTCATCTCGACCCTGATCCAGCCCCACCTGTTGTCATGCACACATACAAAACAAGACAACAGCCGGATAACTCCAGTGAGAATAAATCCCAGTATAAAACATGGTAAACATGCATATACACATAATAATTCATGAAACATACTGTCATGACAGAAAGCAATAACAATAGGTTCCATAATCTATGAACCCAATTCATATACGCATGCAGTTCTAATCAAATCATGTCTAGACTTGACTCAACTATAACTCTAGGGATCCCGGTGTGAATAAGACGTCGCTGGCTGTCACCTACCCAACCACTCGGGGTGACTGTACGTCTTATTCCTAGACTTCGGTCTGAGCTGTATCGACGGCTGGCAATAGGAATAATGGCTACTCCTACGCTGAGATACACCGAACATCTAGAGAATTGACAATGACTGTCAAAGACTCTCCTATCTTAGCTGCAATGAATATCAATCTGTAAACAAAGCATAATCATATTCATATCTGAATATGGCAATAATCTCATACTTTTGAATAAAATGCTAAAATCAAAGCATAAACATATCAAAGTATAAAGAACAGTCTAGTATGTGATTTTGTTGGGAAACTCAAATGAAATCTGATTTGAGTTGTATCTTCCCAAATATCACATGAATTATACCTTTGTCGTCCCTGTCTGACGAAGACGAAGTCTGGTATTCAACTCTGTCCATATCAAATCTGAAATGACAATATCGAATACGCTGTATCAGTGAATAACTCAATACACAATCTGTTCTGATCAATACTCAACTCAGTACCTAATCTGATCAATATCTGAACAATACACAATCTGATTCATATCAACGCTATCACGATGAAATATAAATCATTACTGAATCTGATCAATCTGAATTAGCTGATGTTTCGACGGTATAATAATACAATCTGAATAACCCCGTCACTCTGAACATCACAAATATAATACTGGAACTCATAATCTGTGTCAACATAATTCATACTCTGAATATTAACACAATTCTGATATAGAATCTCAGTCAATAACTTTCAAAAATCATAACAATTACAGAAACAGTCTGTTCTTTAATCTGACTTCAATTCTATAATGTCTACGGTAGCAGAAACACCATATCTGAATCATATTCAATTCTGACAATATCATAAATTCAAATCTTGTCTAAACTTAACAAAACTTACGTCCAGTTGTAGCCGTCGTCGCTAGAAACACGATACCGAAGTCGGATTTCAATTCAGATAGACGGTTCGTTCATAAATTGAATTATAAACTCACGAACCCAAAAGTTCCTTCCAGCTTCCCATTTCCTTCTGAATAATGTATAAGGGACGAGTTGCAAACATATATATATATTGCATGCAAATCATACGTGTCATCTCCGAAATTTTCCACCAAACTACTCGCGCATATGCGCGCTCATTCTCGCGCATATGCGCGAGACTCTCGGCCTCGACGCAATCACCACTGGTCCTCGCGCGCATATGCGCGTTATCTCATCGCGCATGTGCGCCCCTCCTCGCGCATGTGCGCGCCCCACATCGCGCATGTGCGCGAGACTCCCTGCTCGGCACTCATTGGCTGGCGCATATGCGCGACACACCTCCGCGCATATGCGCCCAACCTACTGGACCCTGCGCGCAGGTGCGCGTGCTCGCTTCGCGCATGTGCGCCAACTCTTCGGACGGTTCGCGCATGTGCGTGCATATCATCGCGCATATGCGCTGATGCTACTGTCCTTGCACACCAATTATCGCACGTCATCTAATTTCGTGTCTCGATTATCCCTTTCATAATCGTCTTGATTAAAAATCTATAATCGTAATTTAACACGATATAACATCTCGGGCCTTACAACATTTCTTCATGGAGATCTTGAAGAAGAAATCTATATGCTCCAGCCAGAAGGTTTTGCAGAAAAAGGCAAAGAGAACTTGGTTTGCAGGTTGAACAAATCTCTGTACGGTCTCAAACAGGCACCGAGGTATTGGTACAAGAGATTTGATTCCTACATCATGAGCCTTGGATACAACAGATTGAGTGCAGACCCTTGTACGTATTTCAAGAGGTCCGGTGATGATTATATCATTTTGCTGTTGTATGTGGACGACATGTTGGTAGCAGGCCCCAACAAAGATCAGGTCCAAGGATTGAAGGCACACTTGGCTAGGGAATTTGATATGAAGGGACTTGAGACCAGCAAACAAGATTCTAGGGATGCAAGTTCACCGAGACAGAAGTAACAGAAAGATTTGACTTTCGCAGAAAAATTATTTGTAGAAAGTCTTGCAACATTTCAATATGCAAGATAGTAAGCCAATATCGACCCCTCTTCCTGTTAACTTCAAGTTATCTTCTGAGATGTGTCCTAGCAGTGAAGCAGAGAGGATGGAGATGTCTCGAGTACCATATGCATCAGCAGTGGGTAGTTTGATGTTCGCTATGATATGTGTAAGACCGGACATTGCTCAAGTAGTGGGAGCAGTTAGTCGGTATATGGCGAATCCTGGACGAGAGCATTGGAGCATTGTTAAGAGGATCCTTAGATATATTAAAGGTACCTCGAAAGCTGCATTATGTTATGGAGGATCGGATTTTACACTCAGGGGCTATGTTGATTCAGATTATGCAGGTGATCCTGATAAGAAGAAATCCACTACTAGCTATGTTTTTACACTTGCATGGAGAGCAGTAAGCTGAGTTTCAAAACTACAGACATTTGTGGCGTTATCTACAACAGAGACAGAATACATGGCAGCTGCTCAAGCTTGCAAGGGGGCAATATGGATTAAAAGGTTATTGGAAGAGATCGGGCACAAACAAGAGAATGTTCATTTGTTTTATGACAGTTAGAGTGCCTTGCACATTACAAAGAATCCAGCCTTTTATTCTAGGACTAAACACATTGAAGTCCAATTTCAATTTGTGCAAGAAGTAGTAGAGGAAGGAAGCGTGGATATGCAGAAGATCCATACAAAGGATAACATAGCTGATTTTCTGACCAAGCCAGTGAACACTGATAAGTTTGAGTGGTGTAGATCCTCAAGTGGTTTAGCGGAAACATAAACAGCAGGGAATGACAAGATTGAAAGGATGTGTGAAGATGTGTTTGATTCTCAATCAAATCTCCAAGTGAGAGAAATGTCGGTAAAATAATTGCATTAAATGTGAATGTTGGTGGTTGGTGGCTGGTGGCTAGTGGCTGGTGCAGACTTCTTTGAACGTGACAGACAAAGAATTGCAATTGTCAAATTTAGCGTTTTTAACGCGTATTCACACGGACAAAAGGTTCTATAAATAGAGCTCCCCCCTTCATTATGAAATTATCCCTTCTTCGAGTTTTCTCTCATCTTATAAGCATTTGAGTGCTTAGTTCTATAATATTTGTGAGGTGTTTGTTCTCCTGTATTAAGAGGGAGTGTTCTCTTTGGAAACACAGTGAGTGAGTTGTACACCACAAAATATTATAGTGGAATTCTTTTCATCTTGCCCGTGATTTTTTACCCTAATAATTTTTAGGGCTTTTCCACGTAAATCTCGGTGTCCAGTTTATTCTTTATTTTCGGGTTTTATTACCTCAAATTCCGCACGTGGGACCAACACCAAAAAGAGGGAAGTGGTGGACTACAAAAAGATTGAAGAGCGAAAACGATGAGCTGAGAGAGTCAAATACGAAAAATCTAAGAGAGTTGAAGAAAGAAAAAGGGAAAAAGATAGAAGGAAAAGAAGATGTGGCAGAATCGGTTTGAGTCATAGACGTTGGATTTTATATTTTATTTGTGTGTGTATTAGGACTTACTTTTCTGCACTTGTACAATGAAATTTCATTTCTTTAATGAAATTAATTTTTTTAACTTATTTTTTTATTGTTCTTGTAATCTTTGTATAAAATCGCAACTTGGTTTTGTGATCACCAGAAATGGAGAAATTGTTAGAATATTTCATTTATCCTAATTTTAGTGCATGACAAAATTCGGCATCAAGTTGTTTCATGAAACTAATCACTATATTATATGTATTTCAGATTTCCGGCTGCTTATTCAAATTCCAATCGCTCGAGTATCATTCTTTACAAGTGGCAGATCATCTAATTAGTTCTGACCATATATTAAATGAAGACCGTTACTATCCAACCACCGATAAGAAATGAGCAAATCAATGAGTATATGTTACTTCCAACCATTCTGAATATTACCAGTTTTATGATGAAGCACACTACTTCACCAAATCCTAATGCGACAAAAAAATTTCATAGTGAACTAAGTCAGAATAGTTTTTAGAGGTTATTCGAGCTAAAGCACAAAACAGCCAAGGGGTCATTTAATGGTATCTATTACAGTATACGATGTTGATAAAGACAAGGTCATTCTGTTAGAGACAAGTAGAAGCTATCAGATCATTCAAGGATCTTTCAGTGATAATTTACCAACTCTAGCCATTAGAAGCTAACCGTTGGTTATTTGTTTAGTTGTCTCATGAACCGAGGATTCTTAAAAAGTCATATTTGTAAGGTGATCACTAAGAATTTTAAATTAGGTATTTGGTAACTCCTAGTTGAAGTGAGTCGTTACAAACATTTGTAAAATTAAAGTTTTTTTTATTGAAATACTTCTAAGTGAAGGAATGAGTGATGTATGAGTATTTTTTTGTTATTTACCTTATCATACTCTATCTTTCTAGCTGTTGCTTATTATTCGTTGTCTTATTTGAATATATATTTTATCATTAGCCTAATCAGCCGTTTCTGCCCTTGTTTATTCTTTGGTTGTCTAAAGAAATCATCCGTTCAAGGATATTAGTTTTAACAACTTAAAAACTCTTAAAACATCTCGTCTTAAAAAATATATATTAAAGAATTTATTTACTTCCATCTAAACTATGTACCGATCCCAACAATCTTAAATTCTATCTTTTTATAACATAATTCAAAAAACAAACGTGCAATGTTAAAAAATCGAGTCAAACCTTGAGCTCTACAAAAAAATTATTGAATTAGAATTTAGCTCATGTATTACCTAACTTCTACTTATCCTATCCTTCAAGCAACTCCACCCAATGGGTGTGTATATATATGAATGTGACTTTTAAAATTGGTAATGTAGAATAGAGAATATAGATTTTAATAATCTAACTAGTGAAAAGACAAAAACTTGTGTGAGACGGTCTCACGGATCGTATTTGTGAGATGAATATCTTATTTGGGTCATCCATGAAAAAATATTACTTTTTATGCTAAGAGTATTACTTTTTATTGTAAATATCAGTAGGGTTGACCTGGAGAGAACTACTCTAGTTAAAATCTAGTCTTAGTATATAACTCATTTTTCTAAAAACTCTTTTAGTGGATTTTGGAGTTGTATTGATATGGCGTTCGCATAAATCAATAATATTTAGTATCAAGTCAGTAAAAATCATATCAAACGTATTTTAAAAAAAATTCACATCTATTGCGTTCATTTTTGTAGACCAACTTACAAGATAATTAAATCTATGGAGTTTTCCCAATAAGGTCAAAATTGGGATCATCAACTATTTGTTTAGATTAATTGGATCAGTGGTGTCAAATAAAAAGATTAAATAGATTTTGGCTAATGCTCTGTCCAAGGTAGCAAGTCATTTCCAATTTATGAACTTGAGAACAACGTCTTAAACCCTTTCCTTTCGTGTATACATGTGCATGCAAGTTCAATCTGTTCTTGGAACATTGTCTCAAGTGTGTATCAAACAATCCATATTTTTGAATGACGATGTAACCCACATCCGCTATCCTATGGTTTCACTGGATAAACCTCCGGCTAATATAATAGTCTACAAACTACGGTGACCAGGTAAACTACACAAAGAAAACTCCGTGAATTATATTTATTCTTACAGTCTCAAATTCAATATTTGTTCCTGTTTATATTTTTTTCATATCATTCTTTACGTTTTATGATTGTTTTATGATTGTGCGTATGTAAATCGAATTTAATTCTTCAGTATTTCATATTTCTATCAGAAATATATTCTCATTAACTTTGGTTCAAATCGAACACTTGTTCCTCAATTCAATTTCCACCCCTTACGATTTATATATAATTCAACATAATTTTCATTAACACAAACCCAATCTTCTCATACTTGTGATTCATGAAAATCAAAGTTGTACTTGATACTGACTAGGACAAAAATTATATAAGGATTTGAGAATTTTCAGTCTCAAAACATATTATTACAAGATATTTTTTTTTTTTCTAAAACACACAAAATAGTACCCATTATTATCTTATGCCGGGGTACGATAGTTAACCATGATAAGAGAGCAACTGAAACAGTGTATTTTGAGATGATGTACGATTTAGAAGATTGAAGTTGTACTTGTGTCATTACCATCAACTATGAATTTTGATAAAAAGACAAATGTTCGATCCCATACTTCATTGTTTGAAAAACCTGCTTATAAAAAATCATACAATTTTTTTAATAATTTTGTTAATATTACAACTTTTTAATAATAATATTTCAGATTTCCGGCTACTTATACACAAATTGGGGAATTTAGGTAGATAATACTCAACAACAACCAATTTAAAAAACTAACACTCACTTTTAAAATGTCTATTTTACCCTTATTTTAAATATTTTTTTAAATCTTTTTTTTTTCTTTGAACTTAAACTAACGTTTTCTTCTTCTTCTTTGGGGCAGCTCATTTGTTCTTATTCTTTTAAGTGATACGATAAAAACAAAGCGAACAAATTCGTGTTTTATATCTTATTTACTATATTATGATACGTTTTCATTGATAAAAAACTACTAAATTAAAAATAGTATGTAATGAGACAAAAATGACTGAGGCGACCGAATGGCGACTGAGAGCGACCGAATGAAAATTGAGTTATATAGTAAAAAATAGTGAGTAAGTTCATATTTTATATGCTACTTAATATGTTATGATATATTTTTATGGATAAGAGATTATAAGATGAAAAATAGCGTGAAATAAGCTAAAAGGCGATTGAGGGCGACCGAATGACGATTGAGTGATATGGTAAAAATAAAGTGAGCAAATTCGTATTTTATATCACATTTACTATATTATGGTACGTTTTCATGGATAAGAAATTACGAAATTAAATATAGTGTGAAATAAGACAAAAATGACTGAGGGCGACTGAATGGCGACTGAGAGCGACCGAATAGCGACTGAGTTATATAGTAAAAAATATTGAGCAAGTTCATATTTTATATACTACTTAATATATTATAATACATTTTTATGGATAAGAGATTATAAAATGAAAAATAATGTGAAATAAGCTAAAAAGCGATTGAGGGCGACCGAATGACGATTGAGTGATATGGTAAAAACGAAGTGAGTAAATTCGTGTTTTATATCATATTTACTATATTATGGTATTTTTTCATGTATACGAAATTATGAAATTAAACGTAGTATGAAATAAAGCAAAAATTACTGAGTGCGACTGAATGGCGACTGAGTTATATAGTAAAAAATAGTGAGCAAGTTCATGTTTTATATCCTACTTAATATATTATGACATATTTTTTATAGATGAGAGATTATAAAATGAAAAATAGTGTGAAATAAGCTAAAAAGCGATTGAGTGATATGATAAAAACAAAGTGAGAAAATTCATGTTTTATATCTTATTTACTATATTATGGTATGTTTTCATGTATAAAAAATTACGAAATTCAACATATTGTGAAATAAGGCAAAAATGACTGAGGGCGACTGAATGGCGACTGAGACCGACCGAATGACGAATGAGTTATATATGAAAAAATAGTGACCAAGTTCATGTTTTATATGTTACTTAATATATTATGATATATTTTTATGGATAAGAGATTATAAAATGAAAAATAATATGAAATAAGGTAAAAACAATATTTTCTAGTACATCAAATGGTTCTATTAGATCACTCATATATCACTCAGTCACTTGTATTATGACATTATTTTTATTTTTTACAATATCATTCCATTATCATATACTAAAATATAGTAAATAGACCTCAAACGTGAAGTTGCTCGTATTTTCTATTATAAGAATCATATATCACTCAGTCGCTCTTTGAATTATTTTACGCCACTTTTATATTTTATACTCACACGATTATAATATATTATAATATAGTAAATAATTCACAAAATATTAATTTGATCACCTTTTATACATTAAATAGTACAAAATATCTTCGATTCATTCATTCATACTAAATCATTAATGTTCAATTACATTAAAAAAAAATACATCCAACCATCCACTTTCAAAATAAAATATTTTCTTATTAAAAGTACAAATAAGCAATAAAGATGTCATAAAAATTAAATGATTTAACATATAATCGGATGACATAACATATCAAATTGGGCGACTGAAAACAGAATTGAGCGACTGAGAACATAATTAGGCGACTGAACTTATAATGTTTAGGCGACCGAACAATTAAGAATGAAATATATGAAAAATTATATTTACAATATATACATTGTAATAAAAACCGGTAAAGCGATAAAAAAATTGAGATGACATTAGAACTTACACCCGATTTAAAATCTTTGACAATGTTGAGAAAAATTGAAACTTTTTTTAGGAAAACAAATGACTACAATATTATCTTGCTTAATGTAGAGGAAAAAAAAATTGAAGAGAAGACCAATGAATGAAGGATGGAGAAAAAAAAATCGTTGTGAGAAGGATGAGAAGAATGAAGAGAACAAGAACCCATTTTCTTTCTCCCTTTTTTGTTTTGTATTGTATTTTGTTTTTTAATTAATTAATATTTTTTAAGTGAATGTTATTTATCAAATTTTGAATTCTAAAAGGCTAATATTTAAAATTAAGCTTTACTTAAGGTTATATTTTAAAATGGCCCATACAAATTGCAGTCGCTCGAGTATATCATTCTTTACAAGTGGCAGATCATCTAAGTTCTGACCATATATTAAATGAAGATTGTTACTATCCAACCACCGATAAAAAATAGCAAATCAATGAGTATATATTACTTCCAACCATTCTAAATATTACCAGTTTTATGATGAAGCACACTACTTCACCAAATCCTAATGTGACAAAGAAATTTCAAAGTGACCTAAGTCATAATACCTTTTAGACGTTACTCGAGCTAAAGCAAAAAAAAAAAAAAAAAGCCAAGGGGTCGTTTAAAGGTATTTATTACAGTATACGATGTTGATATAGACAAGGTCATTCGGTTAGAGACAAGTACATATGATCGTAAAAAGCCAAGGGGTCATTTAGTGGTATTTATTACAGTATACGATGTTGATATAGACAAGGTCATTCTATTAGAGATAAGTACATATGATTGTATAAAAGCAAATCTGACCGCTAAAGCTTTTCAACTATATATATATATATATATATATATATATATATATATATATATATAAGGCTAGCAATTAAAGTTTTTTATATTGAAATACTTCTAAGTGAAAAAATGAGTGATGTAGGAGTATTTATCTATGAACTTATATTTTTTTGTTATTTACTTTATCATGCTATATCTTTCTAGCCGTTGCTTATTTTGTTGTCTTATTTGAATATATATTTTATCATTAGCCTAATCGGCCGTTTCTGCACTTGTTTATTTTTTGGTTGTCTAAAGAAATCATCATATTAGTTTTGACAGCTTAAAAACTGTTAAAACATCTCGTCTTTAAGAAAATATATTAAAGAGTTTATTTACTTCCTTCTAAACTATGTTCCGATCCCACCATTCTTAAATTCTATCTTTTTATAACATAATTCAGAAAACAAACGTGCAATGTTAAGAAATCGAGTCAAACCTTGAGCTCTACAAAAAAATCATTGAATTAGAATTTAGCTCATGTATTACCTAGCTTCTACTTATCCTATCCTTCAAGTAACTCCACCCAATGGGTGTATATATATATGAATGTGACTTTTAAAATTGGTAATGTAGAATAGAGAATATAGATTTTAATAATCTAGCTAGTGAAAAGACAAAAACTTGTGCGAGACGGTCTCACGGATCGTATTTTGTGAGACGGATCTCTTATTTGGGTCATCCATGAAAAAATATTACTTTTTATGCTAAGAGTATTAATTTTTATTGTAAATATCAGTAGGGTTGACTCGTCTCACAGATAAATATTCGTGAGACTGTCTCATAAGAGAACTACTCTAGTTAAAATCTAGTCTTAGTATATAACTGATTTCTCTAAAAACTCATTTAGTGGATTTTGGAGTTGTATTGATATGACATCGCATAAATCAATAATATTTAGTATCAAGTCAGTAAAAATCAGATCAAAAGTATTTAAAAAAAATTCACATCTATTGTGTTCATTTTGTAGACCAACTTACAAGATAATCTGTGGAGTTTTCCCAATAAGGTCAAAATTGGGATCATCAACTATTTGTTTAGATTAATTGGATCAGTAGTGAAAACCAAATCCCTATCCTATGGTTTCACTGGATAAACCTCCGGCTAATATAATAGCCTACAAATTACGGTGACCAAGTAAACTATACAAAGAAAACCCCGTGAATTATATTTATTCTTATAGTCTCAAATTCAATATCAATGGCTGGAGGTAATAATTTGTTTTTTTTATATCATTCTTTACGTTTTATGATTGTGCGTTCAGTATTTTATATTTCTATCATAAATAAATTCTCATTAACTTTGGTTCAAATCGAACACTTGTTCCTCATTTCAAGTTCCACCCCTTACGATTTATATATAATTCAACATAATTTTCATTAACACAAACCCAATCTTCTCATACTTGTGATTCATGAAAATCAAAGTTGTACTTGATACTGACTAGGACAAAAATTATATATGGATTTGAGAATTTTCAGTCTCAAAACATATTATTACTAGATATTTTTTTCCAAAATACACAAAATAGTACCCATTATTATCTTATGCCGGGGTACAATAGTTAACCATGATAAGAGAGCAACTGAAACAGTGTATTTTGAGATGATGTACGATTTAGAAGATTGAAGTTGTACTTGTGTCGTTACCATCAACTATGAATTTTGATAAAAAAACAAATTTTCGATCCCATACTTCATTGTTTGAAAAACCTGCTTATAAAAAATCATACAATTTTTTTAAGAATTTTGTTAATATTACAACTTTTTAATAATAATATCAGGGGCGGATTTAGAGTAGGGCGAACGGGGGCCACGGCCCCCCCAAAAAATTTAAAAAAAAATTTTAGTATATAGCGACGGGTTTAACCAAACCGTCGCCGAAAAAAAATTTTAGTATATAGCGACGGGTTTAACCAAACCGTCGCCGATCTAGATCGGCGACGGTTATTGTCAAAACCATCGCTATATTGCGACGGTTATTGTCAAAACCATACGTTGTTAAGAAACGTACGGTTGATGTTTTGTTCATTAATGTTACCCGTAGAATTTTTGTCTTTTCCCTTTTAAATTTTTGTTTGTCTTTTGTAAGCGGCCCCCCAGTGTCGAAATCCTAGATCCGCCCCTGAATAATATCACGTTGACTTTTTGCATGTTACAATTATATCACAAAATTATTAAAAGTGAATGAAGGTTAGCCACGATCACAAAAAAAAATTATTTTATAGAAAAATTTTATCAATATATTGTATAAAAGCCAAAGTCAAGTACCTCTAGAAACTTAAAATAATACGGTAATCACGTGATTTATTCATTAAAAAATTGCAATTAATGGAATCTCGTACATTAATAATAATAGTAGTTTATCCATGCACGAGTTGTATTTTTTTATAATTAATTATTAAAATTAAGTATTGATGTTTGAGAATTTAATAAAATTGATGATATAATATAATTATATATTTAAGTTTTAAATATTATTATAAAAACTTATTATATCAAAAATTCAAAAGTTTTGTCAATAAAAAAATTTGATTAAAAATTTTAATTATTTTTTAGAATATGTTTAAAAATATTTATATTGAAATTCTAATTAAGATACAAAATAATAATAATAATAATAATAATAATAATAATAATAATAATAATAATAATAATAATAATAATAATAATAATAATAATAATAATAAAATGAAAAATATTTTGCAGGATGTAAATTGACTGTGACATAAATGATATGATGATATATGATTTTTGGGAATATCCTGAGAGAGAAGGCCCAGAGGGAGCCCAACGATCGTATTTCCATTTACGTCGATGACTAGTGCCCGTTCTCATGCGCAATGGTGAGCTAAGACTGATCAGCTGACCAGAGAATACAGCTAGCCACTTTCAAGGATCAAACTTCACCCAAAACGATAAATGAAGAAAAGCTTTATGATCTGACGATTTAAGATTAAATTATGCATACAAATTTATACTAGCTTATTTTGAATAAAAGTATGATTTTAATTCATGTGCTTGTATATGTATTATTTGTTAATAATATTTAGAATGTGCTGAGTCGTTAGACTCACTAGGTTTGAATGTTGCAGTTGAGGATGAGATTGAGGGAGGCGCTGATGCTTGGGTAGATCAACTCCGACAGTACACTTCCGAGGGACATTATTTTCCGCATTAGTTTGATAGTCAAAGTTTTAAAGATTTTGTGAATGATTTAATTAGAGATTTTTATGCTTTATTTTGAAGTTAGTTTTGATTATATTAATGGTTGAGGTAGGATTTTTGTTAATTGACGATTTAGAGATTTGATATACTTGAGATTCTAAAGGTTAAATTAGTTTCTGGATTATGGTAATGTTGAGTATTTTAAATTGCAATTTTCGAATTTCAAAAAAAAAACTTGTAGGATTTTAAAGTTAAAAGTAGTGGACATTTCAAAAACACATCACAACGTTCGGAATCCACACACTGGCTTTGATACCAAATGTAACGACACAACCCACTTGCGATATTGTTCACTTTGACCCGCGGCCTCGCGACTTTAGAATGCATTACAACATGTGGAATCCATACATTGTCTCTGATACTAAATATAACAGCCAAACAACTTGTGATATTATTCGTTTTGGCTCGCGGCCTAACGACTTTAAAATGCGCCACAACATGTGATGCCCCCCCTTGACCTAGAAAATACAACTTTTCCCAAAATTAGTTTTCTATTCAGTAGTTTTGGTGGCTGGTCATTTGCATCACCAAGCTGTGAGACATTATCAAAACACTGAAACTCGCAAGATTTTCCGTTTAGCTAAATTCGAGTTCTTGCTTCCAACTTGAGATAACAACTACACACTTAAGTAAATATATTAGAAACACAATAACAATTTTTGTTATTATCAAAATCAAGATTGCTTGTGTTTCTAAACCCAACAATCTCTCCATTTTTTATGATCACAAAACTTGGATAAACAATGATTTTAACTAACATATTTCTTCGTTTTTTTGTGTGAAATCAAAAACATAAATTTAAAAAACACGTTAAGCAAAAAAATTTATCCTCTACAACATTTAAATCAATCTCTTCCGTAAAATCATAACTAGCTCTCCTTTTTTTATTTTTGAAAGTTTGAAATTGATAAAAGTAGATGAATGACTAACCAACATAAATATTTTCAAAATGATGATATTTTCAAAATATGCAATGAACAAATAATAGCAAAAAAAATAAATATTCAACACATGGATACAAGAATCAAACATCTATCTTCAACAAGAATAAGCAACTCAAACTCATAGATTTCAACCAACACAAAATCACGACATGCTTACCAATTTCAGTATTCATAGAAATTAGAACTTTCCCTTATTAGTGATTAAACACAATCGACAAATGCAAGGGAATTGCTAGCCAAACTAGCATAATATAGAATATTTAATTTACATTTTATTCAAGTACCATAGAATAAATAAAACTTGGAGCGAGTGTACATAGTTTTCTTGATGATATGTGACTGAAATTTGAGTTTTTTGCCTTTTCCATTAATGATGGAAATATGCTTGAATTGTTTGACAAAAACTCTAACTTTTCCTTAGCCTATTTTCTTGTGGCAACACACTGGTCTCAATTTAAATCAATAAACTGCTTTTGTTCATGCACAACAAGGCCGCAAATCTTATACCCTGCATTCCTCTATGAGTCTAGTTTGCAAAGAAAAAAACGGTTTGTCATTTGGACACCCGAGCAAAGAATTATGCTATTTTTCCCAAGGTTGCTGCAAGCTGCCAAAAAATTGGATCTTTGCATATATTTGATAAAAAATTTGAAAAAAATTTTAAAACTAAAAATCAATTTCAAATGCGTTTTCAAGAACAATCTTCTATGATACCAATTGATTGGATCGATTGGGGGATAATCGTTGAGCTACAATAGCTTGGTTCTTGAAATATTGAACACCAATATATTAAATCGATTTTGGTTTTCAAACCAAGCTGAAGATACTCAAAATAATCATTCATAGAAATTGAATAAACATTTTGATAAAACATTTAAAAGATATACAAGTTGAATGTGTAAAAAAAATTTTGGTTGAAATATTTTATCAAACACTCGGTATGCAATATTTTGGTATTTGAACTACACATAAAATGCTTTAACAATTTGTCTTAAAAATAATAGCAATATTAAGTAAATACGATAAATAAATAGACACAAATTTGTTTATGGATATTTGGAGATTAACAAGTCTTAAGTAATACGTCACATTTTCTTTCCCTTGGAAAAAATTCACTAGAAGACTTTGATTTATATAACTTCTTGTACAAACACATTTCAACTTAGGACTTATCTCTTACCTAATTGAAATTCCTAGCACACTCTCGACTGTAGACCACAACCTTACAATCTGCACAATATTTAACGCCCCTTATACCAAGACTACAAACACAATCTTTAGTATCTTTGTCTGAAGACTCGCTTATCTAAACTTTGAAGCTCAATCTCATGTGTATATATATATATATGTGTGTGTGTATATATATATATATATATATATATATATATATATATATATATATATATATATATATATGCAACAAGTGATTGTGTGTCTATTACACTGTATGTATCTTGCAAATGTATCCTCACACTTAGGCTTGCTCTCATTCTTGCTAATTTCTTCATGTAGGTTGTCCATGCTTTGAATCCCTTCAAAAGCTTGTATTTGATATTCAATATATTATATTTATGGTCTCCGAGAATGATATATACGTTATACACAAGAATATGACCGTTTGGAATGTTTTTGATATTGAAACTGTCATTTCCACCTTGCTGGTCACTTTTCACGAGCCTAACTAATTTTGATGTTTTGTTCAATTGGGCTCTTCAGCTATACTGATCTTCCATTTTGGCTAGTCTGCTAGACTGGTCATTTAATTTTGCTCGTCTGCTAGACTTATCATTCAGTTTGCTCCTCTACTAAACTGAGTCAAACTGATGTGGTCTGCTAAAATCAGTAGCATTCACAAAACTTGTATCTTCATTGTCATGTATCTACATCTTACATTCTGAGTCTTAATTTGACTTGTGAATATTATTTGCAGATCGTCGTCTTAGCTTCGTAACGCATACTGAATCGTTTCATTTGGAAAACTGAGATGATCATGCTGGCCAAACTACCGCAACTACTCATGCACAACTGATTGTTGTTTTTGTGCAATCAGTTTGGTATTGCAACCATCGGTTTGCCTAGATAATAGCCGATTTAGCCCAACTGACTTGAAATAAAACTTGTCCCAAATTAAGTTTTCTGTTCAATATTTTTGGCTGATGGTAATTTGCATCATCGAGCATCAGCGTGAAGGCCCTTAGGCAGAAATCCCATATCACCAAACCACGTGAGAGATGGTGGCCTTAATTGGGCATTTAGCAACCGTTTTTGACGCGTTTTAAAGCTGTGAGGCCACTGGCCAATGCGGAGAATATCACAAATGTGATGAATCGTTACATTTGATATCAGAGCGGTGTGTGGACACCGCACGTTGTGACGCGTTTTAAAACGTGAGTCCGCAAGACAAAGTGGACTATATCACAAGTGAGCTGAGTCGCTACATTTGGTATCAGAACTAATGTGCCGAGCACGCACATTGTGACGCATTTTAAAGCCGTGAGACCACTTGTCAAAGCAAACAATATCACAAGTGGGCTAGGACATTATATTTGGTATCAGAGTCAGTGTGTGGACGTTGCACGTTGTGACGCATTTTAAAGTCGAGAGGCCATCTGTAATGCCCGAGATTTTATTTCATATTAATCTGAGATTATTGATTATGAACTGATATGATTATAGACGGGCCATTCCGAGATCAGATAGGGTGAAGCATGTGATTTATGTATATTTTGTACAAAATTATTGGCGCCCGAGCGGTAGAAAAGGGCCGCCCGAGCGCCAATGCATCACAAGAATGGATTTTGGACAGAGATTCTGACACCCGAGCGGTAGTTTTTGACCGCCCGAGCGCCAGGGTTCAATAGGATTATGTTCGGGCAGAAGATGTGGCGCCCGGGAGGTAGTTTGTGACCGCCCGAGCGCCAGTGCATAATAAAACAAGTGCATGGACAGAGAATGCCGCGCCCGAGGTTTGTTTAACACCACCCGAGAACCGACCGAGATTCAAGAAAAGAGGACACATTGCATTAACATGCAGCTTGGTGTATATATATACATATATTTCGATCCGTCCGTCTGATTTCAATTGGACTGCGGTACCGTGTTTCTATCGACGAGAGCTTCAACTGGACGTAAGTTTTATTGATTTCTACTATGATTTGAAATTATGATATTGGAAGAATCAGATATGATTCATATATAGTGTTCTTGATATGTTAGACATCGTAGAATCGAAGTCAGATTGAGAAACAGATTGATTATGGAATTGTTATGATTTTTCAGATTATATTGATTGATATTGGACAGATTTGAATTATGAATTGATTACAGATTGTGTTGGATATCAGTTATGGATTGTAATTATTATCTGCTGATGTGGTATGGACCGGGATATCGGGATTTTTCCGTTATGCCGTTGGTTTTGAGTTAAATCCAGAGTGATCAAATTGGTATTGATTTGAGCAGTATATTGATATGATATTATTAATATTGTCATCGCCAGATCGAGGGTTGACAGACTTTGAATTCCACACGGGAACGGCGTCAGAACTGCAATAAAAGAAATGTATAAGTCAATGTCATACCGGGAGAACGACTCGAGTAGGATATACTTGAGTTTTCATAAATCACATAATTATTGTTATTATTTACATTGATTTGAATTGATATGCTTGTTCTATTGATTTATAGAAGCATATATTAGATGAGTATTAGACGAGTGATCTTGTGACATAAGTGCCGATAGTGATGGAATCGTCGCTGGCACATTGCACATTGTCACAAGATAGTGAATTGGCGATAGTGCCACAGTCTGTGACGGATAGGTCAAGGCACCGGATGTTTGGTTATATCGACTGAATAGAATTTGAGTTTCTTCTATTACTGAATTCGATATAGGAATGCCAACATCTGGAAATCGAGATCCCTAGACTAGGATTGAGTCTAGTCTGAGACGTGGAGTCACGAGTTTGATTAATGATTTTATATTGATTATGTTTCCGATTTTGATACATGTTACTGATATATGTTACATGCTTTTACATTGTTTATATGATTGCATGTTTCGTTGATTTATACTGGGATGTATTTCTCACCGGAATTATCCGGCTGTTGTCGTGTTTGTATGTGTGCATGACAATAGGTGAGACAGGTTCGGGGTCAAGGAGATAAGAGAGATCGTGATTAGAGTGGAGACTACGGACTTTGATTAGAGATAGGGTTTGGAACACTTGATATGTAATTGTTAAACCTTAGTTTGAATGATTGTACATAGTACACGACTTGTACTTTTAATACTGACATGTATATTAGAATGTATTCCATTACGTTCCGCATTTAATACTGTATTTAAAAAAAATTAGACCCTGTTTATTATAAGTGATTAAATTGTCTCAATGATGATTAAGCTATTGATTCCGGCTCCCCACACCACCAGCCAAAGTGCACAATATCACAAGTTGGTTGGCTCGTTATATTTTGTATCAAAGTAGTGCGTGGACGCCGCATGATGTGACACAATTTAAAGCCTTGAGACCACTGACCGAAACAGATAATATCACAAGTGGGCCAAGCCGTTACATTTGGTATCAGAGTCAGTGTGTGGACATCGCACGTTGTGACGCGTTTTAAAGCCTTAAGGCCACTGACTAAAGTGGACAATATCACTAAGGAACTGAGCCATTACATTTGGTACCAGAGTCAGTGTGTGGACGCCGCACATTGTGACATATTTTAAAGCTATGAGACCACTGACCAAAGAGGACAATATCACAAGAGGCTGAGCTGTTACATTTGGTATCAGAGTTAGTGTGTGAACGCCGTGGGCCAAAACAGAAAATATCACAAGTGTGTTAGGCTGTTACATTTGGTATTAAAGTCAGTGTGTCGATGCCGCACGCTGTGACACGTTTTAAAACCATGATGTCACTAGCCAAAACAGACAATATCACAATTGGATTGAACATTTACATTCAGTGAATGCCCTTAAGAGAAATCTCATATCGTAAAACTACATAAGAAATGTTGAGCATTACATGAGCGTGTATTAATCTTTCGTGATATGTTTTAAAGCCGTGAGATCACCTGCTAAAACGATCATGATTTGTATGAATGACATTTAATTTTTCTAGATCATTAGAAAATTTTAAATATAACTCATTAATTGTATTTATGTGATATAATTGATAATTATTAAAGAATGAGAGTTGATATTTACACTCTATTTTTTGTTATTTATAATCTGTTTATGAATATGGAAAATGGAATGTAATTCATTTATAAAATAATATATATAAAATTAACGTCATCAATGGATTTGGGAAAGGATAAACCCAAAGCCAGAGAGTGGCAGTGTGAGGCAAATGGAGTCAATAATTACTAAATAGGGATGACAACAATTTTGAGCAAAATCTGATTCCTTTTTGCCTTTTCTGGTGCTGTTTGTGGATTTGCAGAAATAGAAAGAAACAGCCTTTTACCACTGTAGATTCTTGCAGGGATTTAATATGCCGCCCCCTCGAATTCGACCATGTTTCTTTCTTTTTCGAGAAATCAGCTGAAATAAAGAGGAGAAAGTTTCCATTTTGATGCTTCAGTACTCAACCCAAAGCTTCGAATCCAAGATTTCCATCTCTCTCCCTCTCGAACTACCCGATCTTCAAGACGCCATTAACGTTGACTTGGTGCTCTGCACTTGTTATAAGCCCAAGAAACATGAGCAGAACAGGAAATAGCAGTAGCTTTCTTTTCCCTAACAGCAGCAGCAATATCAAGAATATTTCAGCCGAGGGGGAGTTTTTAAGGAGCAAAGAATCGATGGGGTCGGATTTGTTTGGGAATCAGCAAAATCAAGAGCATTGTTGTGGGTTAGCGAGGTATCGAACTGCTCCGGGTTCGTTTCTCGCAACCCTCCTGGAATCCACCGCGGACAATAACAGCAGCACCGGTGATGATTCTGAAGCTCTCTTTTCTGCTTTCTTGGATAACGGGCACCTTGATCTGAACCAGATGCAGTGTTCGATGAAGCAGGAGATTGGCGGGGAGATGGGGTATGTGGGATCTTATTCTGTGGGAATGGAGAGTCAAGTTCATAAGGTGAATAATAATGGCTCAAATCTTGCTAGGCAAACGAGTTCTCCTGCTGGATTTCTCTCTGGTAGGTTTCTTTATTCATTTTCTCGAGGTTTCATTTTTCCTTTTCTTTAACGTCGTTTTTGGTGCTGGGATTTTGTGTACTTTTCGCAGGAATTGCTTGTTTTGTTGATTGTTAGTCTGTTTTTATATAATTATGCTTTGTCTCTGTATCTCAGGATATACAATGAACCCGTCTGAGAGCCAGAATAGGCAATTCTAGTTTCGAGCAATTCATGATTTCTGCTTGTTTTCTCACTTCATTATTCATTATATGTTCTTGCTGCTGCCGTCACTTACCAGAATTCGATTAGGACGAGACAATTTAGAACTTGGAGGGAGATCCTCTGGTCAAACCTGGCTCCGCCACCGATTGGTTCTATGTTTAAATATTCTTGTACAAGTATTAGTCACTAGATACCTTGACCGAGAAACTCAATATTCCTGTTTCAAGCAGACGGGAGTTTGGTGGGAATTGGTACAAGGGGTGATAACTTGTCAAATGGAGAAGTTTTTATATTTCATTTATAGTTTTTGCGCTCTGTATTAGTTCAAAATATTCAAAATAGGCATAAGTTGTGTACTAATACTGGTTAAAACATGTATTTTCACCTCAGAATTAGGTTCAATGGGAGGATTGGGAAATTACAGAATCCAAAATCACGCGGAACACAATTCATCAAGAGGTATGAACAATCAAATCAACTTTTCATCGCCCCCATCTACTACAACCTCAAGGTTCATGCCCGCAATACCCGAGAACTGCAATGAGAGCATAATCACAACTAGCTCCGTAGACAAACGATCGGCACAGAGTACACACATTATTGACAGCAGAGAATACGAGCCGTGGAATGATTCTTCTTTCAATGTTTTGAAAAGAACTCGAGATGGTGATTTGAAGATGTTTTCCGGTTTCAATGGATTGGAAAATCAGGTCCAAATTCTGTTTTCTTTCCATTTTCTTGATTTTTTTTCCGTGGTTTATTGTATTCTGAGTGTCATTTTTATTTTTCAGAATGAGGAAATTACTAGGAAGAAACCTCCTGGTTTAGTTCATCATTTGAGCTTGCCAAATACATCTTCTAATACTGTCGAAATGCAGAAGTTCTTGCACTTTCAACAAGACACTGTACCTTGTCAAATCCGGGCCAAACGAGGTTTCGCCACTCATCCGAGAAGCATAGCCGAAAGGGTAAATAACCTATTGCATAGTGTAGGATCAACTTTGCATGTGGTTGTACGCACATGTATGTATTCAAATCTTTATACCGTACAACAACCCAAGCTCTTGCAGCTGTTAGTTGCATTAAAAAATATTTTCTTTGACGATAATGGCATAACTCAAATATTTTAAAACATACAATAGCCTCCGTGTTCTGGTTCAATCATTATACCATATAGACCATCAAGATTATCTAAAGATTGGATGTAAAACTCGTCAAGATTTTGGTGGCGAAAACATTTTTTTCCTGGTTTTGTAGATGAGGCGGACCAGAATAAGTGAAAAAATGAAGAAGCTGCAAGATCTTTTCCCAAATATGGACAAGGTACTTTTTAAATTTTGTAGTCCCGTTTGTTGGAAAATACACTTGCAAAGCCTGGTCATGTGGACCTCTTGTAAGGGATGACATCTCGTGAATATTTAATAGTGACACAACCAAGGCCAGGCGCTGTTTATATATGGCACATGTGCATGCACCAGGTGATCTTCACCTGAAGCCCCGATACTCTCGAATTGCCCCTGTAATTTTACGGGGTCGGATGCAATGTGTTGGGGGGACAAATCTGCTTACCGGCGATGGATTTTAGTCCTAAAATTTTGTTGAATTTGATCAAAATGGTGAAATTTCTATTGGTCGGGTTGACAAAATTCAATTTTATTGATCTCCTTTTCAGATTAAACTCTGTTTTCTTTTATTTTTCCCCCTTAATTTTTTTTAATGTTATTGGCAGCAAACAAATACATCAGATATGCTAGACCTGGCAGTTGAGTACATTAAAGACTTGCAAAAACAAGTCAAGGTAAGAAAACAAACTTCCACCTCTTCACATGAAATTTCTCATCGTCATCATCATCGTCATCTTCATCTTTTATTTCATCCATCATCATGTAGATACTCACGGATACGAGGGCGAGGTGCATCTGTTCACGAGGATCGTAAGCGAAAAATACTACTGCGACTTAGTCGTCTCTTTTGACAACACATTAATATTCCTACGGCTCTGGACAAGAACATTGTGATGATGTGGATTCATCGCTACCCGATGTGCCAATAATGCCAGCATTTTATCTGACTATATATTAACCAGATAGGTTGTGGAATTTGCAAGACATGTACTATATGGGAACTTGAATTGGTTCGAATATGTATGTATACACGGTGATTGTGTATATTATGTGTTGGACGTAGTAGGTGCCATGACTCGTTTTCGCCTTCTTTTATTTCTGTTGTAACTTTGGTACTCTGTATAATGTATACTTTTCCATTTAAAAAAAAGAAGAAGCAACCAAGTGGTTTTGTAAATGGTGGAAAGTGAAACAAGTTAAATGAATGTGTGTAAAGAGTTGATTAATTTAGTTATTTTTTTATTACTTTACTTGTTTGTATATGATTGGATTCAATTTCTATAAAAATAAAACTAAATATGAATGTTCGAATCTGAATTTTATTTATGAACCCCAAAAGATAGAATTGTTTTTCTTCTTTTATTTTTATTTTTCGTCTCAAATTAAGCAAAAACATGTGTGAGACGGTCTCACGAGTCATATTTTGTGAGATGGATATCTTATTTGGATATGATTGATCCGTCTCACATATAAATATTCGTGATTTTTTTTAATAAAAAAATTAGCTTTAGTCAAAAAATTGGGTTGGGCCTCTCCAAGATCAAGGAATCCAATGGTGTAACTACTAAGAATGACATGACAATGGAACGAGACGAGTGAATTTGTTATCCGCATGTTGGTCTCGAATTATATCTCTGTTCACATCCCTGAATCTATCTAACTGGGGAATCTCCATCCCCGAATCCGTGGGGATCAAATCCATGTCTCCGAACCCGCTTGAAATACCAAATTGTTTTAATGAAACTTCAAGTACTCGTTGAGTTAGCCAAAAAAATAAAGCCTTTAAATGGAATCATAAAAAAATTTATAAAGTATCTGATAAGAGTTTATACCAAATATCAAATACTCTAGCAAAAGGATGCAACTCAAACCCTCAAAGAAAATAGTGTGAGCATCGTACCACATAAAAGCAGCCACATACAAGATTGGAGAAACAACTACTGTCATCCAAGACAAACTTTAGAAATAGGTCCACAGATTCATTTTACCAGAAATTATGTTCACATCCTTAAATTCAGTTGAAGGTCCAGTGGTAAAGATGAGTGCTGATACAAAAGTTTTTAAACCGTTGTTAAAACGGTTCAATCATCGAAACGAATGTGAAATGTTAAACATGGATGGATGTACTATCCAATTTCCTCACAGGCGGCTGATGACTTCTCCAACTTCTGTTGGTCCTACTTGCGGTAATTTGAGATAATAAACCCGAAAATAAAGAATAAACTGGACACCAAGATTTACGTGAAAAACCCCTAAAAATTATTAGGGTAAAAACCACTGACAAGATGAAAAGAATTTTCACTATAAAATTTTTTGGTGTACAACTCACTCACTGTGTTTCCAAAGAGAACACACTCTCTTGATACAGAAGAACAAACACCTCACAAATATTATAAAACTAATAGGATAGAAGAAAGACAACTCAAGATGTTGCTTGAGAATGAGATACATTGAAATGCTGAATGATGCCTCTATTTATAGATGCATCATTCGGTGTGAACCTTTGTCCACCATTTCAGAAAATCAGCTGTCATGTTCTAATTCTCTTCAAAGAAGGCTGCCCCAACTGCATTGTGTTTGTCTGCCTATTTTCTTCTGCCCACTTCCTACATGCATTTAATGCACTCACAATTGCCAACATTTCTCCCACTTAGAGATTTGTTTGAGAATCAAACACATCTCCACACATTCTTCAATCTTGTCATTACCTGCTGCGTACGTTTCTGCTAGGCCACTTGAGGATTAACACCACTCAAACTTTTTAATGTTCATTGGCTTGGTCAGAACATCAGCTATATTTTCCTTCGTATGGACCTTCTGCATATCCATGCTTCCTTCTTCTGCTATTTCCCGTACAAAGTGAAATTGTACTCCAATGTCTTTCGTCCTGGAATGAAAAGCTGGATTCCTTGCGATGTGCAAGGCACTCTGACTATCACAAAACAAAGGAACATTCTCTTGCTTGTGTCTGATTTCCTCCAATAACCTTTTTAATCCATATTGCCTCCTTACAAGCTTGAGTAGCTGCCATATATTCTGCTTCTGCCGTAGATAACGCCACAACTGTTTGCAGTTTTGAAACCCAGCTTACTACTCCTCCTGCAAGTGTAAACACATAAACAGTAGTAGATATCATCTTATCAGGATCACCTGCATAATATGAATCGACATAGCCCCTGAGTGTAAAATCCGATCCTCCATAACATAATGAAGCATTCGAGGTACCCTTAATGTATCTAAGGATCCTCTTAACAGTGCTCCAATGCTCTCGTCCAGGATTCGCCATACCCCGACTAACTGCTCCCACTACTTGAGCAATGTCTGGTATTGTACAGATCATGGCGAACATCAAACTTCCCACCGATGATGCATATAGTACTCGAGACATCTCCATCCTCTCTGCTTCACTGCTAGGACATATCTCAGAAGATAACTTGAAGTTAACAGGAAGAGGGGTCGAAATTGTCTTACTATCTTTCATGTTGAAGCGTTGCAAGACTTTCTTCAAATAATTTTTCTGGGAAAGCCAAATCTTTCTGTTACTTCTGTCTCGGTGAACTTGCATCCCTAGAATCTTTTTTGTTGGTCCCAAGTCCTTCATATCAAATTCCATAGCCAACTGTGCCTTCAATCCTTGGACCTAATCTATGTTGGGGCCTGCTACCAACATGTCGTCCACATACAACAGCAAAATGATATAATCATCATCAGACCTCTTGAAATATGTACAAGGGTCTGCACTCAATATGTTGTATCCAAGGCTCGTGATATATGGATCAAATCTCTTGTACCAACATCTCGGCGCATGTTTGAGACCGTACATAGATTTGTTCAACCTGCAAACCAAGTTATCTTTGCCTTTTTCGTAAAACCTTCTGGCTGAAGCATATTGATTTCTTCTTCAAGATCTCCATGAAGAAACATTGTTTTCACATCTAGCTGTTCTAGATGTAGGTAAAACACTGCACATAATGCCAACACTACTCTGATTATTGTAAGCTGAACCACATGAGAAAATATCTCATTGAAGTCAATGCCTTCTTTCTGAGCATACCCTTTTATCATCAATCTAGCATGATACCACTCCACTTGGTTATTGCCATCACGCTTGATCTTATAGACCCATTTGTTTCCAATGACTTTACTTCCTCGTGATAGTGTAACAAGATCCCAAGTTTTATTCATGTTTAATGCTTCCAACTCTTCTTGCATTGCTATCATCCACAAGGATATATCCGAGTTTGAGTAGCCTCGTGGAAACTCAATGGCTCACCAACCTCTGATAATAGACAATATGCAATATTGCTTTCAGTGACATAATTTGAAAGCCAACCTGGTGGTTTTCTGTCTCGAGTTGACTGCCTCACATTGGAAACTTCAGACTCAACATGTTCTTGTTCTTCGTGCTCTGGTACTGCTTCACAAGAAACTTGATCTTCATCCATCTTATTTTCCACCTGAAAAATAGTAGTTTCTGAATTTGGTGTGCCTTTGTCTCCCTTTACTTTATCTTCCTCGAAGATAACATCCCCGTTGATGACAAGCTTGTGAGAAATAGGATCCCACAAGCGAAACCCCTTTATTCTATCAGCATAACCCAAGAAGATACATTTCTGGATTTCGAATCCAACTTTGATGGGTAAAGCCTCTGCCTGCTTCGAGGTTACCAACATATCTTCCTTATTATTGTCCTGGCTTTCTTCTTCGAGAACCGTAGTTAAGACATCATCGAATCTTAGATAGCCCATAAGAATATTGTTGGTTATGTTGATGATAAGTTGATCATATGAATCTGGTAGACTTTGAAGTAGAAGATCTGCACGCTCATTTTCCCCTATTTTATGCCTCATGGATGTGAGTTGGGAAAATAGAGTATTTAGTGTATTGATGGTCGGTCATCGATGAAGATTCCGACATCCGAAGAGTATAAAACCTTATCTTTAGGAAAATCATGTTGTGTAGCGACTTGACCTCGTACATCTTTGTGAGAGTATCCCAGATAACTTTGGCTGTTTTTATCTCAGAGATACTTGACAAAACTTCGTCTGCTATAGCCAAGTGTAAATTGGCAACAACATTATCATTCATCTCATTCCACTTTCCATCATCCGTAATTTTTTTAAAAAACTGCTTGTATCTTTATTTTCCACAGCATAAAATTGCTTCCATTGAACTTTGCTATATCGTACCTGCCCGCCATTATGTCTACAAAAATTTAGTAGACTGAACAAAAATTATCCCGCCTTAATAAAAAAAAATTCAAAAATCTTTTCTGATGTGGAAGATCAGTCTATGCTGTAACCACAGAGCATACTCAGAATGTGGGGACCCGGACGCTAATCAAGTTCTTAATCATGTTTGGGACTAATTAATCAATTATAAAACAGGGTCTAAATTTTTTTTTTTAAAATACAAAGCGGAAACGTAATGTAATTTACTCAAATTACATATTAAACATGAACATACAAATCTTGCGTTATCTACAAGAATTCAACTAAGTTCAACTACATATCAGTGCTGAATCCTATGTTGCTTCGAAGCCCGGATCTCCACGCTATCTAATCTTCTCTCATCCTCTTCTTGACCCTGATCCAGCCCCACCTGTTGTCATGCACACATACAAACAAGACAACAGCCGGATAACTCCGGTGAGATATAAATATCCCAGTATAAACAATGTAAACATGCAGTCATATAAAAGCATATACGAAAGCATATAAGAATTATTCATAACAGGTCTCAACTCAGAAACATAAATTCATATCAAACATTCAATCATCATGAATGGCATAAACAATGTAAATCAACGTGTCATATCAGACTCAACTCAACCGACGCGTTGTCTCAGACTCGACTCCACTGACGCGTCGTCTCAGACTCGACTCAACTCTATCCTAGGGATCCCGATGTCTGGATATAGGTAATTATATCGAATCTCAGTCGATAGGAATGAATCAATTCCTAAACGGCATCGATATAATTAATATCTCCAGTGTCTGGGCGAATCAGCCGCAGAATTGACGACTCAGTCAATAACCTGACGAATCAGCCAGTAATTAGGCGAATCAGCCAATAATCAGACAACTCAGCCTGTAATTAAGCGAATCAGCTTAAGTTTAGACGAATCAGTCTATCACCAGACGAATCAGCCGGTGACTAGGCGAATCAGCCTATAATGGACGAATCAGACAATAACCCGACGAATCAGCCGGTGACTAGGCGAATCAGCCTATGACTCAACGACTCAGTAATCAATACATACAGTCAGTATCTAAGCAAATCAATCAATGACTAGCAAATCAGCAGTCATTACATACAGTGTCTATAAATCAATAGACAACAAACATTAATCTCATCAATTACAAGAATCAATGTAATAAACTAAGTATGTGATTTAGGGAAACTCGAGTCAAACCTTCCTCGAGTTGTGCAATCCCAACACAACATAATTTATACCCTTTACTCTGATACTCTGACTCTGTCGAAGTCTCGAACTCAAATCCTGTCAATTACTCAATCTGACAATAGCCATATCGAGGGTACGGTATCAATACACCACTCACTCAATACTGGATATAATCAGAATTTAATCAAATTCTGTTTCAACATCATAACGTCATATTTTCAATATATCCAGCACTACCATATCACTCAGATATAAATCCAACATCTCATAATCAAGAACAACTCAATCCTGATATCAAGTCTCAGTTAATCTAACTTTGAAATTCATAACAATTTCATATGGTATCCTTTTCTCAATCCAGTTCAGATTATACGATGTCTAACATGCCAAGAACATCATATATGAATCATATCAGATTCTGACAATACCATATTGTTAAATCATATTCAAACGTAGCAAAACTTACGTCAAGTCGTAGTCTACGTCGATAGGAACTCAGTACCGAAGTCGGATTCAAAATCGGACGGGCGGATTTCTCAGAAAACCCATATTATTCCCAGAAAAATATAAAGAAGCCTCATTTTTCGAAACACCTTTTGACTACTGGGACTATCAACAGGCCTGGTACAATTCTTTCTTAATTCAAAACCAAAAACACAAGCATACATGGTTATTCTATTTTGATACCAAGATTTGTAACCCCAAAAAATTCCCAGCTTGGTGGTACACATGGTGGGAATATTTCGGATCCACTTATGAGATACTCAAACACCCTGTCCAACATTCATTTAATCTTTTTAGAACCCAATATACCCCAACAGTAGAAGAAAAACGATTCCATCCTCTTGCCCTTTTTTGTATGAAATTCTATCTTCCTGGGTCCTTTCATGGACTGTTGAATTTTCAGATGAGAAAATTTTACAAATTAAGAGAAGATTCAAAGTTAAATGGTGGGACAAATTCAAAATTCCTCCGAGCCTTACAGCTACCAATGTCCAAGATTGGATCGTTAATAATAAAAATACCAGAGTCCCAACTCAGAAACCACTTTACAGGATTCCAACACGGCAACATACAGAATTCCTAGCACAGAAATCCCATATGACGGCAATGCTTGCATCTGCAAAAACTCCTGAAGAAATGCAAGCTATATTAATGAAATTCTCACCAGGACCTTCAAGAAAGTCAGAATCCTCTGATGATTCGCTCAATTTGGAAGACGATGACCTCCTTGGACCAGACGACCCTGGACCGATTTTTGGAAATAGTGGAGTATAAATGCTTGTATAAATTCCTGTATTAGATTGTTGAGTATTGTATTTGTATTTGTATTTATGTACAGTTTCATGTGTTAAAAAAAAAAAAAAAAAAAAAAAATTCCGAAAATACCCCTAAAAAAGTCTATAAAAGGGGACTCACTCTCGGTATTAAGGCACCGAAACATTTTACTACTCTCTACCCACATCTCTCTTCTTCTCTTTCTCTCTCCCTCTCTCTCTTTACCACTCATTTCCAGATCAAAATTCCTTCAACCCATTTTCCAGAAATACCGAAACCCTTTCTCAGATCCAAATCCCTTTAAACATTATCCAGAAATCCGAAACCCTTTTGATTTGTATCTTTCATTTATGTAAAGATTTGATTCCAAAGGTTAGTAATAAAATTTTGTTTTTAATTGTGGTGTTCTTTCATATATATATATAAATACATTCATGGCTGGTTAAACCGCCTACTTCTTTAAGATTCGTGGAGTTCTTTGCAAAAGTATGCTCTGTATATAGACCCCTTAAAGGTTTATATACATCAGAAACTGGAGGAACCACAGCCTTAAAGAATTTTATTATTTTCCGCAAATTACTTTCTGCATATATTCGTGGATTTCCTTTAATAGGGAACCATCGTTGTTATTTTCTGAATTACTTTCTTTGTTACTTTCTGAATTATTTTCCTGGTGTATCATTCTCTGCCTATGTGGTATCAGAGCCACGGGGGGTGTGTGTTTATAGAAAATAAAATCTTTAATAAAAAATTAAGTCTAGAAATTTAAGATCTCTTGAGTGTTTTGCCTAAGAAAGTCTGGGTAGTAAGTCCTTTAAGGCCGTTAACCCTAAGAATTGCTTAGGATTGTAGAGAGAAATTTTATTTCAAGATAAAATTTTTAATTATGGATTCAATTTTCTCTAGATCTACCTCTCTAAACTCTGCTGGTACATCTTTTTATGATAATAATAAAATAATTAATGCCGAAGAAATAATTATAGAAGATTTTTATAAATCTATTGATAACTGGGAAATTCCTAGAATAAATAAAGATCAGATTTACAAATACTCCAGATTCCAAATATTTAAATCTGATTTCACGATTAAAACAGAAGAAAGAGATATACAACTTACTAAACCTTTTGAAACAATTAATTTATTATCTCAAAATTCCTTACAAAAACACAAAGATAAAAATTATAAATATATTCATATAGGTTTAGTTCAAGTAGGAATAAAACCCTTAACTAAGGAAGGATTAAATACTTCCATCCTTACTATTTTAAGAGATGCCAGATTCACAAATTTCGAAGATTCATTATTAAGTTCTGTTGAATCCAGTCTGTGTACCGGACCAATTTCTTTTGATTGTTATCCAAACTTCTCTGTATCTCTAAACGATAAAAACATTTTAAAATCCTTAGTCTTACAAATAAAAACTCATAATTATAATATGCTTAAAGGATCAATTCCGGTTGCTGTCATTTTTAGAATCCATTACAAGGCTATGAATTCTGCCTTTGCTACAAAAGTAAAATATCATAGTAAGAAAGGAGAAACCCTATTATTACAAACAGATTTAGGAAAATCCAATACTGTAATTCCAAAACCAATTCAATGGAAAGATATAACACTACCTGAAGAATGGATCTTAGAAGGTGCTATTAATCCAGAACCTATAGGACACATAGAAACAAATACTCAACTAAAAGAAATAACTCAATACGCAGATGGAAAAGTTAAACTCTCATTTAATCGAAAATCTGGTAGTAGCAATAGATACGATGAATCATCTATTACAGATACCATAGATCTAGGAAGAATATCACAAATCCCTTCGGTCATAAATATTTCTCCCTATAAAACACAACCTAGATATTCTACTTCAGATTTACCTAATTCAGTTTTAAGAAATGTAGATTATGCCTCTGAAATTCCTAGACCAATCTATACGAAAATAAAAGAAGAAAGCTCTCAAAAACAATTTCATAATTCAGAATCATATCAAGAACCAACTAGTCCAACATTTTCTGCAATTACAGAAAACATTACAAATGAATTAAATGTTATAGAAAAAGAATTTAAAATAAATAAAAAAATATTACATGATGATTTTTATGCCAAACATAATATGGAAAAAAGAATATGGTTTTTCCAACACTTTATAAATTCTAGAAAAGTTATTCAAGAAGAATTTTATGAATTTATAAAAATAAATAAAATACATATTTTATTTTTTGACTGGTTTGAAATATATGCTTCTCAAAATTCATTAAAATATCCCTTTTCTAAAAGTATAAATCCCGTTACAATAAGAAATAAAACACAAGAATGGCAAACAATAACTGATACTAGGACAATCCAATCTAATCATCCTCCTTTACAAGGAATTAAAATAAATATACAAAATCAACAAATAGAAGCTATTCCAATAAAAAATCCAGGAGAAAATGATAAGGTTAATATAAAAAATATTATAACACAAAATAATTTCACAAATGTTAATTTAAATACTATAGGAAAGCAATTAGACAAATTAGAAAAATATTTACAAAAGCAACCGATAATAAACCCTGAAAACATTGACACTAAACTTAAAAATCCCATTTTTAAACCTTACCAAATATCTAAACCTAGTGTAAAAAATATTCAAGATAATAAGTCTGAATTTATAAAAAATATTCAAGATCAATTAAGTAGAATAATGGCAACAACCAGCGGTTCTAATGAAACAATGAATCAAACTGTTCCAGATTCACCTTCATCGGTCCCTAGAATAAATACTTTAAGTCAAGATTCTGATATTAGTGAAACTATCGAACAATTCCAAAATTCTACAAAAATCAATAAAATAAGTTGGGATCAATCCCTACAAATTATTCCTGCTCCTGATTTAGGAGTAGTTAAACCATTGACCCAACCAAATTTTAAGGCATCTTCAGTCTATAATTGGAATATAGATGGTATGACAGAATACAACATTCTGAATTTATTACAACAAATGACTATGGCTGCAAATGCCTATAAAACCCAAATCGGAACTCAAGATAAAACTATTGCTGAGCTCCTCATTGCTGGATTCTCTGGTCAAATAAAAGGTTGGTGGGATTACTATCTCACAAACCAACAACAAGAAGATATTTTAAATTCTATAAAAACAGATGAGGAAGGAATACCAATTCTAGATGAAAATGGTAATCCGCAACAAGATGCTGTTGCAACTTTAATATTAACGATTTCATTACATTTTATTGGAGATCCTTCACATCTAAAAGATAAAAATGCAGAACTCCTATCAAATCTGAAATGTAAAAAATTAAGTAATTTTCAATGGTATAAAAATACTTTTTTAACTAGAATAATGCTTAGAGAAGATTCTAATCAACCATTTTGGAAAGAAAAATTCCTTGCAGGCTTACCAACTCTTCTAGGAGATAAGGTAAGAAATAAAATTAGAGAAAACAGTGGTAAACAAATTATAGCATATAATGAATATACTTATGGTCAATTAATTAGTCTAACCCAACAAGAAGGGCTAAAAATATGCCAAGATTTAAAGTTACAAAAACATCTAAAATGGGAAATGAAAAGAACAAAACAAGAATTGGGAACTTTTTGTAATCAATTCGATATAAATACTAATAAACCACCCTTAACAAAATGCTCTGAAAATTGTCAAAAAATACATAAAAAACCCTATAAGAAAAACTTTAGAAGAAATCAAAAAGATAATTTTAATCCGAAAGAAGAATTTTATAAAAAACCAAGAAGAAAACCATTTAGAAAATTTAAAAATAACAAACAAGAATTCAAAAAATCCTTCAAAGATATTGAATGTTATAGATGCCATAAGAAAGGTCATACGGCAAATTATTGTAGATTAAATAGGAAATTAAATGAATTAGAATTAGAAGAAGAAATATTAAATAAAATTTCAAATCTCTTAATTGATTCTTCTGAAGGAAACTCAGAAACTGAATACTCTACCAATACTGATGAATCATTAATTGATGAAATCATAACTAGTAGTGATTCTGAAAAACAAATCAATATGCTCACCAGAGATCAATCACTTCTTTTAGATATATTGAAAAATATTAACGACCCAACAATCCAAAAAGAATATTTAGAAAAAATTTTAAAATCTCTTAATGACAAAGAAGAAAATAAAAAATCCCCAAGTACTTCAAAAAATACTTACGACTTAACTGAAATATTAGAAAAAAGAAAAAAGGATAAAGGAATCACAATCCAAGACTTACAAAAAGATATAAAAGAAATAAAATTAGAAATAAGAGAATTAAAAGAAAAACAGATTCAAAATACTGAAGCAATAAAACTAATCTTACAAAATATAAATATTGAGAGTTCCTCAGAAACAGAAAACGATGAAACCCAAAACGTTCAAAATATTGAAAAAATTCCTGAAGATTTTCTTTTTGTTTTAAGAGAAATAACTTCTAGAAAATACATCTTAAAAATAAATCTAGTATTTTCAGAAAATTTCAAAATGAATACAATAGCCTTATTTGATACTGGTGCAGATTTAAATTGTATTAAATCAGGAATAATACCCACTGAATTCCAACAAAAAACACAAGAAAAACTTTCAGCTGCTAACAATTCAAGATTAAATGTAAATTCAAAAACAGACGCATCAATAATAAATAATGGTATTTACATTAAGACTACTTTTGTCTTAGTAAATGATATTCATCACACTGTAATATTAGGAACTCCTTTTATTAGTTTAATTACCCCATATAAAGTTAACAATGATTCTATTTCTTCTAAAATCAATCATAAAAAATTAAAATTTGAATTTTTAGAAAAACCCCGAACTAGAAACCTTAACTTAATAAAAGCATGTTCAATCTATGAAAATAATATTAATACTATAATCCAAGGAAAAACTTTTCAATTAGAAAATCTTAAAAAAGATGTTTCTTTAAAAAGAATACAAAACCAAATAGAAACAAAAGAAATTCAAAATAAAATTCAAAATTTCCTAAAAATATTAGAAACAGAAGTCTGTTCAGAAATTCCTAATGCTTTTTGGAACAGAAAAGAACATATTGTTGATCTCCCCTATGAAGAAGATTTCAATGACAGACAAATACCAACTAAAGCAAGACCAATCCAAATGAATTCTGAATTAGAAGAACATTGTAAAAAAGAAATTCAAGATTTAGAAGAAAAAGGATTAATTTCTAAATCTAGATCTCCTTGGAGTTGTGCTGCCTTTTATGTTAATAAAAATTCAGAAATTGAAAGAGGAACACCCAGATTAGTAATTAATTACAAACCATTAAATAAAGCGTTAAAATGGATCAGATATCCAATACCAAATAAAAAAGACTTATTACAAAAACTCCATAATGCTTATATATTTTCTAAATTCGATATGAAATCTGGATTTTGGCAAATACAAATTTCTGAAAAAGACAAATATAAAACTGCTTTTACAGTTCCCTTTGGACAATATGAATGGAATGTGATGCCCTTCGGACTTAAAAATGCTCCTTCTGAATTCCAAAGAATTATGAATGAAATCTATAATGATTATTCAAAATTTTGCATTGTTTACATTGATGATGTATTAATATTCTCTAATAATGTTGATGATCATTTTAAACATCTAAAAACATTTCTTTATGTCACAAAACAAAATGGTCTGGTTGTATCAAAATCAAAAATAAGCTGTTTTCAGACTAGAATAAGATTTTTAGGTCATTACATATCTCGTGGTACTATAACTCCCATTGAGAGATCTTTAGAATTTACAAATAAATTTCCAGACAAAATACTCGATAAAACCCAATTACAAAGATTCTTAGGAAGCCTAAATTATGTTCTAGATTTTTGTCCAAATATCAATAAGATAGCAAAACCCTTACATGATAGACTCAGAAAAAACCCAAAACCATGGACAGAAAAACATACCGAAATCGTAAAAAATATCAAAAACAAGTGTTAGAAATTCCATGTCTTCACATAGCAGATCCCAACCTACAAAAAATCGTAGAGACAGATGCATCAGATTTAGGATATGGAGGTATATTAAAACAAAAACAAGAGAATAAAGAAAACATAGTTCAGTACACTTCTGCCCATTGGAATGATACCCAGAAAAATTATTCAGCCATAAAGAAAGAAATTCTGAGTATTGTCTTATGTGTTCAAAAATTTCAGAGTGATCTTTTAAATCAAAACTTTTATTAAGAATAGATTGTAAAAGTGCAAAAGAAATTTTACAAAAGGATGTCCAAAATCTTGCCTCAAAACAAATTTTTGCAAGATGGCAAGCTATTCTTAGCATATTTGATTTTGAAATCGAATTCATAAAAGGAGATACAAATTCTTTACCTGATTTTCTCACAAGAGAATTTCTCCAAAACAGAAATGCCACCCAAAAAGGATAAAAAGCCTGTTCAAACCCCTACTGAACCAGAAAAAATCAAAACCTGGTATGACATCGTTACAAAGGAAGAAGAAGAGGATCTTAAAGATACTGCACAATCAAAACCACAGGTAAGTGATGATTTGGAAAAAAGACTCAAATTCCTTGAATCCCTTCTCCAAACACCTGAAATAAAAAATGCCCTTGAAAAAGCCCAGACAAGTGAAAGCTCCGACAAAAAACCTTCTAAAGAAATTCTTACCAAAGATTCCTTCCAAACTGTTTCGTTTTCAGATAATTCCTCAAAAACCTATCACACTACAAATTCCCAGCTTGTTCTTACACAACCACCATTAAACGCTCCTTCTGATTATTTTGTGAAAAATAATTGGCAAAATATAATACATGTTGAATTAGGATTCCATGAAAAAGATCCATTTGAAACACTTCAGAAATACTTTGGAAAAGGTCGATATTATAAACCTTGGAATGTAAATAAGACTCCTTTTTTCTACCAAGCAATTCTGGAAACTACTGACTCAGCATTGTTTAAAAATTTCTACCTAGACCAAAGCCATAATGATCCCGCTTATTCCACCTGCAAAATCCTAAAAGTCATTGCTCCAATTGACTGGGGCTATAATCTTTCAAAACCCATATTATTCTCAGAAAAATATAAAGAAGCCTCATTTTTCGAAACACCTTTTGACTACTGGGACTATCAACAGGCCTGGTACAATTCTTTCTTAATTCAAAACCAAAAACACAAGCATACATGGTTATTCTATTTTGATACCAAGATTTGTAACCCCAAAAAATTCCCAGCTTGGTGGTACACATGGTGGGAATATTTCGGATCCACTTATGAGATACTCAAACACCCTGTCCAACATTCATTTAATCTTTTTAGAACCCAATATACCCCAACAGCAGAAGAAAAACGATTCCATCCTCTTGCCCTTTTTTGTATGAAATTCTATCTTCCCTGGGTCCTTTCATGGACTGTTGAATTTTCAGATGAGAAAATTTTACAAATTAAGAGAAGATTCAAAGTTAAATGGTGGGACAAATTCAAAATTCCTCCGAGCCTTACAGCTACCAATGTCCAAGATTGGATCGTTAATAATAAAAATACCAGAGTCCCAACTCAGAAACCACTTTACAGGATTCCAACACGGCAACATACAGAATTCCTAGCACAGAAATCCCATATGACGGCAATGCTTGCATCTGCAAAAACTCCTGAAGAAATGCAAGCTATATTAATGAAATTCTCACCAGGACCTTCAAGAAAGTCAGAATCCTCTGATGATTCGCTCAATTTGGAAGACGATGACCTCCTTGGACCAGACGACCCTGGACCGATTTTTGGAAATAGTGGAGTATAAATGCTTGTATAAATTCCTGTATTAGATTGTTGAGTATTGTATTTGTATTTGTATTTATGTACAGTTTCATGTGTTAAAAAAAAAAAAAAAAAAAAAAAATTCCGAAAATACCCCTAAAAAAGTCTATAAAAGGGGACTCACTCTCGGTATTAAGGTACCGAAACATTTTACTACTCTCTACCCACATCTCTCTTCTTCTCTTTCTCTCTCCCTCTCTCTCTTTACCACTCATTTCCAGATCAAAATTCCTTCAACCCATTTTCCAGAAATACCGAAACCCTTTCTCAGATCCAAATCCCTTTAAACATTATCCAGAAATCCGAAACCCTTTTGATTTGTATCTTTCATTTATGTAAAGATTTGATTCCAAAGGTTAGTAATAAAATTTTGTTTTTAATTGTGGTGTTCTTTCATATATATATATAAATACATTCATGGCTGGTTAAACCGCCTACTTCTTTAAGATTCGTGGAGTTCTTTGCAAAAGTATGCTCTGTATATAGACCCCTTAAAGGTTTATATACATCAGAAACTGGAGGAACCACAGCCTTAAAGAATTTTATTATTTTCCGCAAATTACTTTCTGCATATATTCGTGGATTTCCTTTAATAGGGAACCATCGTTGTTATTTTCTGAATTACTTTCTTTGTTACTTTCTGAATTATTTTCCTGGTGTATCATTCTCTGCCTATGTGGTATCAGAGCCACGGGGGGTGTGTGTTTATAGAAAATAAAATCTTTAATAAAAAATTAAGTCTAGAAATTTAAGATCTCTTGAGTGTTTTGCCTAAGAAAGTCTGGGTAGTAAGTCCTTTAAGGCCGTTAACCCTAAGAATTGCTTAGGATTGTAGAGAGAAATTTTATTTCAAGATAAAATTTTTAATTATGGATTCAATTTTCTCTAGATCTACCTCTCTAAACTCTGCTGGTACATCTTTTTATGATAATAATAAAATAATTAATGCCGAAGAAATAATTATAGAAGATTTTTATAAATCTATTGATAACTGGGAAATTCCTAGAATAAATAAAGATCAGATTTACAAATACTCCAGATTCCAAATATTTAAATCTGATTTCACGATTAAAACAGAAGAAAGAGATATACAACTTACTAAACCTTTTGAAACAATTAATTTATTATCTCAAAATTCCTTACAAAAACACAAAGATAAAAATTATAAATATATTCATATAGGTTTAGTTCAAGTAGGAATAAAACCCTTAACTAAGGAAGGATTAAATACTTCCATCCTTACTATTTTAAGAGATGCCAGATTCACAAATTTCGAAGATTCATTATTAAGTTCTGTTGAATCCAGTCTGTGTACCGGACCAATTTCTTTTGATTGTTATCCAAACTTCTCTGTATCTCTAAACGATAAAAACATTTTAAAATCCTTAGTCTTACAAATAAAAACTCATAATTATAATATGCTTAAAGGATCAATTCCGGTTGCTGTCATTTTTAGAATCCATTACAAGGCTATGAATTCTGCCTTTGCTACAAAAGTAAAATATCATAGTAAGAAAGGAGAAACCCTATTATTACAAACAGATTTAGGAAAATCCAATACTGTAATTCCAAAACCAATTCAATGGAAAGATATAACACTACCTGAAGAATGGATCTTAGAAGGTGCTATTAATCCAGAACCTATAGGACACATAGAAACAAATACTCAACTAAAAGAAATAACTCAATACGCAGATGGAAAAGTTAAACTCTCATTTAATCGAAAATCTGGTAGTAGCAATAGATACGATGAATCATCTATTACAGATACCATAGATCTAGGAAGAATATCACAAATCCCTTCGGTCATAAATATTTCTCCCTATAAAACACAACCTAGATATTCTACTTCAGATTTACCTAATTCAGTTTTAAGAAATGTAGATTATGCCTCTGAAATTCCTAGACCAATCTATACGAAAATAAAAGAAGAAAGCTCTCAAAAACAATTTCATAATTCAGAATCATATCAAGAACCAACTAGTCCAACATTTTCTGCAATTACAGAAAACATTACAAATGAATTAAATGTTATAGAAAAAGAATTTAAAATAAATAAAAAAATATTACATGATGATTTTTATGCCAAACATAATATGGAAAAAAGAATATGGTTTTTCCAACACTTTATAAATTCTAGAAAAGTTATTCAAGAAGAATTTTATGAATTTATAAAAATAAATAAAATACATATTTTATTTTTTGACTGGTTTGAAATATATGCTTCTCAAAATTCATTAAAATATCCCTTTTCTAAAAGTATAAATCCCGTTACAATAAGAAATAAAACACAAGAATGGCAAACAATAACTGATACTAGGACAATCCAATCTAATCATCCTCCTTTACAAGGAATTAAAATAAATATACAAAATCAACAAATAGAAGCTATTCCAATAAAAAATCCAGGAGAAAATGATAAGGTTAATATAAAAAATATTATAACACAAAATAATTTCACAAATGTTAATTTAAATACTATAGGAAAGCAATTAGACAAATTAGAAAAATATTTACAAAAGCAACCGATAATAAACCCTGAAAACATTGACACTAAACTTAAAAATCCCATTTTTAAACCTTACCAAATATCTAAACCTAGTGTAAAAAATATTCAAGATAATAAGTCTGAATTTATAAAAAATATTCAAGATCAATTAAGTAGAATAATGGCAACAACCAGCGGTTCTAATGAAACAATGAATCAAACTGTTCCAGATTCACCTTCATCGGTCCCTAGAATAAATACTTTAAGTCAAGATTCTGATATTAGTGAAACTATCGAACAATTCCAAAATTCTACAAAAATCAATAAAATAAGTTGGGATCAATCCCTACAAATTATTCCTGCTCCTGATTTAGGAGTAGTTAAACCATTGACCCAACCAAATTTTAAGGCATCTTCAGTCTATAATTGGAATATAGATGGTATGACAGAATACAACATTCTGAATTTATTACAACAAATGACTATGGCTGCAAATGCCTATAAAACCCAAATCGGAACTCAAGATAAAACTATTGCTGAGCTCCTCATTGCTGGATTCTCTGGTCAAATAAAAGGTTGGTGGGATTACTATCTCACAAACCAACAACAAGAAGATATTTTAAATTCTATAAAAACAGATGAGGAAGGAATACCAATTCTAGATGAAAATGGTAATCCGCAACAAGATGCTGTTGCAACTTTAATATTAACGATTTCATTACATTTTATTGGAGATCCTTCACATCTAAAAGATAAAAATGCAGAACTCCTATCAAATCTGAAATGTAAAAAATTAAGTAATTTTCAATGGTATAAAAATACTTTTTTAACTAGAATAATGCTTAGAGAAGATTCTAATCAACCATTTTGGAAAGAAAAATTCCTTGCAGGCTTACCAACTCTTCTAGGAGATAAGGTAAGAAATAAAATTAGAGAAAACAGTGGTAAACAAATTATAGCATATAATGAATATACTTATGGTCAATTAATTAGTCTAACCCAACAAGAAGGGCTAAAAATATGCCAAGATTTAAAGTTACAAAAACATCTAAAATGGGAAATGAAAAGAACAAAACAAGAATTGGGAACTTTTTGTAATCAATTCGATATAAATACTAATAAACCACCCTTAACAAAATGCTCTGAAAATTGTCAAAAAATACATAAAAAACCCTATAAGAAAAACTTTAGAAGAAATCAAAAAGATAATTTTAATCCGAAAGAAGAATTTTATAAAAAACCAAGAAGAAAACCATTTAGAAAATTTAAAAATAACAAACAAGAATTCAAAAAATCCTTCAAAGATATTGAATGTTATAGATGCCATAAGAAAGGTCATACGGCAAATTATTGTAGATTAAATAGGAAATTAAATGAATTAGAATTAGAAGAAGAAATATTAAATAAAATTTCAAATCTCTTAATTGATTCTTCTGAAGGAAACTCAGAAACTGAATACTCTACCAATACTGATGAATCATTAATTGATGAAATCATAACTAGTAGTGATTCTGAAAAACAAATCAATATGCTCACCAGAGATCAATCACTTCTTTTAGATATATTGAAAAATATTAACGACCCAACAATCCAAAAAGAATATTTAGAAAAAATTTTAAAATCTCTTAATGACAAAGAAGAAAATAAAAAATCCCCAAGTACTTCAAAAAATACTTACGACTTAACTGAAATATTAGAAAAAAGAAAAAAGGATAAAGGAATCACAATCCAAGACTTACAAAAAGATATAAAAGAAATAAAATTAGAAATAAGAGAATTAAAAGAAAAACAGATTCAAAATACTGAAGCAATAAAACTAATCTTACAAAATATAAATATTGAGAGTTCCTCAGAAACAGAAAACGATGAAACCCAAAACGTTCAAAATATTGAAAAAATTCCTGAAGATTTTCTTTTTGTTTTAAGAGAAATAACTTCTAGAAAATACATCTTAAAAATAAATCTAGTATTTTCAGAAAATTTCAAAATGAATACAATAGCCTTATTTGATACTGGTGCAGATTTAAATTGTATTAAATCAGGAATAATACCCACTGAATTCCAACAAAAAACACAAGAAAAACTTTCAGCTGCTAACAATTCAAGATTAAATGTAAATTCAAAAACAGACGCATCAATAATAAATAATGGTATTTACATTAAGACTACTTTTGTCTTAGTAAATGATATTCATCACACTGTAATATTAGGAACTCCTTTTATTAGTTTAATTACCCCATATAAAGTTAACAATGATTCTATTTCTTCTAAAATCAATCATAAAAAATTAAAATTTGAATTTTTAGAAAAACCCCGAACTAGAAACCTTAACTTAATAAAAGCATGTTCAATCTATGAAAATAATATTAATACTATAATCCAAGGAAAAACTTTTCAATTAGAAAATCTTAAAAAAGATGTTTCTTTAAAAAGAATACAAAACCAAATAGAAACAAAAGAAATTCAAAATAAAATTCAAAATTTCCTAAAAATATTAGAAACAGAAGTCTGTTCAGAAATTCCTAATGCTTTTTGGAACAGAAAAGAACATATTGTTGATCTCCCCTATGAAGAAGATTTCAATGACAGACAAATACCAACTAAAGCAAGACCAATCCAAATGAATTCTGAATTAGAAGAACATTGTAAAAAAGAAATTCAAGATTTAGAAGAAAAAGGATTAATTTCTAAATCTAGATCTCCTTGGAGTTGTGCTGCCTTTTATGTTAATAAAAATTCAGAAATTGAAAGAGGAACACCCAGATTAGTAATTAATTACAAACCATTAAATAAAGCGTTAAAATGGATCAGATATCCAATACCAAATAAAAAAGACTTATTACAAAAACTCCATAATGCTTATATATTTTCTAAATTCGATATGAAATCTGGATTTTGGCAAATACAAATTTCTGAAAAAGACAAATATAAAACTGCTTTTACAGTTCCCTTTGGACAATATGAATGGAATGTGATGCCCTTCGGACTTAAAAATGCTCCTTCTGAATTCCAAAGAATTATGAATGAAATCTATAATGATTATTCAAAATTTTGCATTGTTTACATTGATGATGTATTAATATTCTCTAATAATGTTGATGATCATTTTAAACATCTAAAAACATTTCTTTATGTCACAAAACAAAATGGTCTGGTTGTATCAAAATCAAAAATAAGCTGTTTTCAGACTAGAATAAGATTTTTAGGTCATTACATATCTCGTGGTACTATAACTCCCATTGAGAGATCTTTAGAATTTACAAATAAATTTCCAGACAAAATACTCGATAAAACCCAATTACAAAGATTCTTAGGAAGCCTAAATTATGTTCTAGATTTTTGTCCAAATATCAATAAGATAGCAAAACCCTTACATGATAGACTCAGAAAAAACCCAAAACCATGGACAGAAAAACATACAGAAATCGTAAAAAATATCAAAAAACAAGTGTTAGAAATTCCATGTCTTCACATAGCAGATCCCAACCTACAAAAAATCGTAGAGACAGATGCATCAGATTTAGGATATGGAGGTATATTAAAACAAAAACAAGAGAATAAAGAAAACATAGTTCAGTACACTTCTGCCCATTGGAATGATACCCAGAAAAATTATTCAGCCATAAAGAAAGAAATTCTGAGTATTGTCTTATGTGTTCAAAAATTTCAGAGTGATCTTTTAAATCAAAAATTTTTATTAAGAATAGATTGTAAAAGTGCAAAAGAAATTTTACAAAAGGATGTCCAAAATCTTGCCTCAAAACAAATTTTTGCAAGATGGCAAGCTATTCTTAGCATATTTGATTTTGAAATCGAATTCATAAAAGGAGATACAAATTCTTTACCTGATTTTCTCACAAGAGAATTTCTCCAAAACAGAAATGCCACCCAAAAAGGATAAAAAGCCTGTTCAAACCCCTACTGAACCAGAAAAAATCAAAACCTGGTATGACATCGTTACAAAGGAAGAAGAAGAGGATCTTAAAGATACTGCACAATCAAAACCACAGGTAAGTGATGATTTGGAAAAAAGACTCAAATTCCTTGAATCCCTTCTCCAAACACCTGAAATAAAAAATGCCCTTGAAAAAGCCCAGACAAGTGAAAGCTCCGACAAAAAACCTTCTAAAGAAATTCTTACCAAAGATTCCTTCCAAACTGTTTCGTTTTCAGATAATTCCTCAAAAACCTATCACACTACAAATTCCCAGCTTGTTCTTACACAACCACCATTAAACGCTCCTTCTGATTATTTTGTGAAAAATAATTGGCAAAATATAATACATGTTGAATTAGGATTCCATGAAAAAGATCCATTTGAAACACTTCAGAAATACTTTGGAAAAGGTCGATATTATAAACCTTGGAATGTAAATAAGACTCCTTTTTTCTACCAAGCAATTCTGGAAACTACTGACTCAGCATTGTTTAAAAATTTCTACCTAGACCAAAGCCATAATGATCCCGCTTATTCCACCTGCAAAATCCTAAAAGTCATTGCTCCAATTGACTGGGGCTATAATCTTTCAAAACCCATATTATTCCCAGAAAAATATAAAGAAGCCTCATTTTTCGAAACACCTTTTGACTACTGGGACTATCAACAGGCCTGGTACAATTCTTTCTTAATTCAAAACCAAAAACACAAGCATACATGGTTATTCTATTTTGATACCAAGATTTGTAACCCCAAAAAATTCCCAGCTTGGTGGTACACATGGTGGGAATATTTCGGATCCACTTATGAGATACTCAAACACCCTGTCCAACATTCATTTAATCTTTTTAGAACCCAATATACCCCAACAGTAGAAGAAAAACGATTCCATCCTCTTGCCCTTTTTTGTATGAAATTCTATCTTCCCTGGGTCCTTTCATGGACTGTTGAATTTTCAGATGAGAAAATTTTACAAATTAAGAGAAGATTCAAAGTTAAATGGTGGGACAAATTCAAAATTCCTCCGAGCCTTACAGCTACCAATGTCCAAGATTGGATCGTTAATAATAAAAATACCAGAGTCCCAACTCAGAAACCACTTTACAGGATTCCAACACGGCAACATACAGAATTCCTAGCACAGAAATCCCATATGACGGCAATGCTTGCATCTGCAAAAACTCCTGAAGAAATGCAAGCTATATTAATGAAATTCTCACCAGGACCTTCAAGAAAGTCAGAATCCTCTGATGATTCGCTCAATTTGGAAGACGATGACCTCCTTGGACCAGACGACCCTGGACCGATTTTTGGAAATAGTGGAGTATAAATGCTTGTATAAATTCCTGTATTAGATTGTTGAGTATTGTATTTGTATTTGTATTTATGTACAGTTTCATGTGTTAAAAAAAAAAAAAAAAAAAAAAAATTCCGAAAATACCCCTAAAAAAGTCTATAAAAGGGGACTCACTCTCGGTATTAAGGCACCGAAACATTTTACTACTCTCTACCCACATCTCTCTTCTTCTCTTTCTCTCTCCCTCTCTCTCTTTACCACTCATTTCCAGATCAAAATTCCTTCAACCCATTTTCCAGAAATACCGAAACCCTTTCTCAGATCCAAATCCCTTTAAACATTATCCAGAAATCCGAAACCCTTTTGATTTGTATCTTTCATTTATGTAAAGATTTGATTCCAAAGGTTAGTAATAAAATTTTGTTTTTAATTGTGGTGTTCTTTCATATATATATATAAATACATTCATGGCTGGTTAAACCGCCTACTTCTTTAAGATTCGTGGAGTTCTTTGCAAAAGTATGCTCTGTATATAGACCCCTTAAAGGTTTATATACATCAGAAACTGGAGGAACCACAGCCTTAAAGAATTTTATTATTTTCCGCAAATTACTTTCTGCATATATTCGTGGATTTCCTTTAATAGGGAACCATCGTTGTTATTTTCTGAATTACTTTCTTTGTTACTTTCTGAATTATTTTCCTGGTGTATCATTCTCTGCCTATGGTATATATATATATATATATATATATATATATATATATATATATATACCCACGCACATGCAAACTGACGAGTGGCTCTTTCTTCATGCAACACGTCTCGCGCTCGAGCGGTAAGAAAGTACCGCTCGGGCGGTGACAATCTGCCGCCCGGGCGCGAGGCTCTCTGTCCGGATGCTCCTCCATTGGCGCTCGAGCGGTACTATTCTACCGCTCGGGCGCCACCTCTTCTGCCCGAGACTCTTCTTTGTTGAACATTGGCGCTCGGGCGGTCTCTTTCTACCGCTCGGGCGCCACCGGTTCTGCCCAAACATTACATAACTCATATGCTTTAACCAATTTGGTTCATGTTGTGGTCTAACTATACTCATATTCGTTCATCATCAATAAATCATCTCAGATTACGTTAATCATTTCAGATTATGTTAATCAAATTCTTGGGCATTACACAGAATTTTAAGAAATATAAACCAAGGCTCTGATACCACTTGTTGGTCCTATTTGCGGTAATTTGAGATAATAAACCCGAAAATAAAGAATAAACTGGACACCGAGATTTATGTGGAAAACCCCTAAAAATTATTAGGGTAAAAACCACGGGCAAGATGAAAAGAATTTCCACTATAATATTTTGTGGTGTACAACTCACTCACTGTGTTTTCAAAGAGAATACACTCTCTTAATACAGGAGAACAAACACCTTACAAATATTATAGAACTAATAGGATAGAAGAAAGACAACTCAAGATGTTGCTTGAGAATGGGATACATTGAAAGACAACTCAAGATGTTGCTTGAGAATGGGATACATTGAAATGCCGAATGATGCCTCTATTTATAGATGCATCATTCAGTGTGAACCTTCGTCCGCCATTTCAGAAAATCAGTTGTTCTAATTCTCTTCAAAAAAGTTTGCCCCAACTGCATTGTGTTTGTCTGCCCACTCCCGACATGCATTTAATGCACTCACAATTGCCGACAACTTCAACTAGGGTGTAAGATGATAAGTAGGTGCCAACTAGCAAAATCGACGTTATTGGTTGCAACCTTTTCCTCCATAACTTGCTATCAGGATATATAACACAATAGTTTCTGCTTCGTTTAGAGTAAGATCATGAACGAAAAGAATAAACGTATAACCTTAGGCTTCAGATTTTTTCATTTTTTTTTCGGAATATTGGAATGTATAGCATAGCATAATAAAAACTAACGATCACACTAATCATTATCATCACCGTCATCAGATTATTTTCTTCTCCATTATGCCACATCACATCACTCCAGATATTAATAAATATTACTATTAGTGTGTGACTCCGGCTCCTACAAATTAATAAGACTAGTAGAAAAAAATTGTATAAATTCAAAACACTTTAATACAATGAAAAAACCAACAACTTATTGCTTAAGTTTGTATCAAAATCATTGTCGAACTTTTGATCATTTGAAAATGTAGAATATAATAATTAAGACAAATAAATAACAAAATTACAAATAAAAAAATAAACAAAGTAGTAGAAACAATTTAATTTGAAACTATTTAATACCTTGAATTTCACCCCATAACCAATCTCGAGCAAACATCAAAGCCTCCACATTTTTTGGATGTAGCCTATTACGGTAAGCACTTAAAACTCTCCCACTGGTAATGAATGTAGATTCGGAAGCAACAGTCGTCACAGGAATAGCCAACACATCCCTAGCAATGTAATGAAAAATGAGTATTTGATCTCATTCATCTTCCACCAACATAAGATTCAAAGTCACTTGTATTCTTTTAAATAATAATCCAACTCAAATGAATGGCCAGACATCACCAAATTCACAAATCCCCTCAAGAGTTCTGCATAAATGAGTAAAGAAGGACAACTCAAATCGACCGTAAATGAGTAAAAGGAGATTCTATTAGATTCAGATGCATGAAGAAAGCGAGAAATTCACAGTTTTCTCCACACTACAAGGACACTATATTTGGGAAATCTTACCAATGAGATTGACTAATTTACCCCAGATATTTCAAAGAAAACGGATAATATATTTAAAGATTATTTCAAATTTATGTTTATATATATTAATGATGTTTTAATAAAGTCTAAAAATATGGAAGAACATATCAAACAGTTAGAGATTTTCTCTAAAATTTGTAAGAAAAAATGACTTGTTTTATCTGAAGGGAAAGCAGTCATCGCTACTAGAAAGATTGAATATCTTGGAATAGAAATCGAGGTGTCTGTAATAATTTTGCAAGAATACATGACAGAAAAAATGCAAAATTTTCCAAGCGTTCTAAAGGAAAAGAAACAATTTCAAAGTTTTTTAGGAGTTGTTAATTTTACTGAGATATTCATTAAGAACATAGCAAAACACATGAAAGCTTTTAGTCTAATGCTGAAAAAAGAAGCAAAATTTATATGGATAGAAGAACACACAAAGAGACTTAGCCAATTAAAGGAGATTTGCAAAAATCTTCCAAAAATGGTTATTTCTGAAGATGAAGATGATCTGATATTATACAAAGATGTCAGTGATCATTGGTGGACAATGGTTTTAACTAAGTTCACACCAAATAGAGAACAACCATGAAGGTATCGTAGTAGTATATTATCAGAAGCAGAAGTCATATGATGACATATCAATGAAGATAAATTTCACTTTAATTCAAAAAAATTGAAAAATGACCATTATTTTTAATGGCAAATAAATTTATTTTAAACGTTGATAATACACAAGTAAAATATTTTTGAAAATATAATAGAATCTAAATCCGAGAAGCCTAGATTATTAAAATGCAAGCTTTATGCGTAAATTATATTTTTGATATTGTGATTATTAGATCTCATGAAAATATTCTTACAAATTTTTTAACAAGATATGGACAGCGGTGATATCGATGTCATCATAAAAATACATAACCATTTGTTGGAACGTCTTGAAATGCTTCAAAAAAAGTTCAACATGTTTGCTCTAAATGCAGAAGTTGCGGGTAGGCTACAACAAGCTGATAAGAGAATTGTATCTGATTGAATTACATGATGTTTACAGGAATATACCCATCTATGGTCTGTATTGCAAAGGCATATCCTCCAAGGCATTGAGACGCCACCGGTTTCACAAATGGAGAGTTTTTTTATTACAAGACTACATACATGTAGCAGGGATTCAAATACCCCTAACACGAGTGTTAAGTCGGGATCATCTCCAAATGTGTAACGTACTGTACTTTTAACTATTTTAAAATTTGCAAAAAAATAAAAATTTTCTTAAATACAAAATAAACTTTCAAATTTGCATTAAAAGAACTTGCTCGTCTAAAAACATTTGCAATAAAAACAACCAAAACCAAGTTTGCGCCAAAATAATAAACGTTTAAACATCATAAATCACTTCATGAAAATCAGAGTATTTGAAACATTGCATAATTTCATAAACACATGGGCGACCCTCGGGTTTAGCCTCCTGCTCAGTCCAAGTCGGCTAATTGGTCTCCACCTCTCGTCTCTTCAAAGTCATCATCACCTGCATCGATCAAGTCTAGTGATTCTAAAGACTCAACATGTATAAACTGGATATAACAAGTAATACGTAATAAAACCATATGCATCTTTAAAATAGAGCGTACATACTTGAAACTTGAACGTAATAGCATAAACATGATTGCTTCATACATACTTGAACATACATAAACTTCATCATTTTGCGTAGATATATGTTTCAAAGCAAGTGACACATACATAAATGTGCCTGATCAGACTAAACCACAGTACAGGGCTGACAGGGAAAATCCACCGTCACATACATGAAATCCTCGGTCATGCTTTACCGAGTGTATTGGTCTCTGGTCAGGCTTTACCGCTTTCCAATCCTGATCTAAACCTGATCATGCTTTACCTGGGTGGAGAGGTCTTCGGCCACGTTCACCGAATTTCAAACTCGTTCATAATTTGGTCACAAGACATTTAGCATACCTCAAAAACTTAAAAGATTTTCTTTTGCATGTCGAACATACTTACTTGGCGTTGAGGGATTCGTTAGATCTCGCTTGGGAGCAATGCTGCACATACTAACATGAGTTCGAATACCTATCTTGCATAACTTAGATGTATAGTCATGCTCACACCCAAAAATGACAAATTTCCTTATGACATTCTAAATCTCTCGAGATTCGACCTCGTTTAATCATCGTACTAAATCATGACATCAAAACCCCAAAACAATCCCTAAAAAAATTTTAAAGGACAGTCGGGTCTGTGTAGGTGCTGGAAATTCTCATTTTGAAGGAAAAATGGACACGGACTCTGTGTCGGGGTCCGGGCAGCCTCTGAACTTGCAAACTCGCGAAAATTCACTAACATATTGATTCATTCTTCCAATCCAAGCCTAGGGACCATGAACTAACACCTCGAGACTCATCCTAGGATGCTAATACATTGATTCAAACCCGTAAAAACACCACAAACGTCCCCAATCATCGACGAGCAACTTCAATACAACACTAACCCGTAATTCGACATCATTTCGCTTCTTACGACTTCTATTACATCCCAAGCCAATCCCGACCCAAACGAATCACCAAATAACACCTAAATACATCCCATAACATATCTAAATCCAGTAGCATAAGCCCGGCGGTGCCCAACTAAGCCTGCAACTCAAAAGCTTCAAGAACGTATTTTCAGAAAAACGCAGTTTGATCAGTCTCACGAAACGATCATAACTCACGCATTTTGTATCCAAATATTTCGAGTTTACTGTCAAATCGAATGTATCAAAAATTTATATGTTTTATATGTTGAACAGTTTTCCAGAAAATCGACCATAAAGTCGCGGTTTTTAAAATGACGGCAAATTTCGAGTTTTCAGATCTAAAATCGTTTCAAAATCGATCCAACTAATTTTTGCTCAAACTTTGTACAACATACATGAATTTTTACACATAATAAACATAAAAACAAATAATATGACGAGATCGATGCATAAACGAAAGAATATACATGCCTTTGATCTTTAAAAATTATGAAACTACGATACCGAAGCGGGGAAGGTGCGAGGGTTGATCCGGAACGATTTGTGGCTCGATTTCTTGCAACAAAATCAACGTGAATTGCTGGAAAAATTTGAAGGGAGAGGGGCGACTACTAAAAGTTCTTGGAACCCTAGGTTTTCCTCTCAAAAAATCTGAAAATGAAATGAAATATGTATGTGTGTGTTGTGTGTTGTGTATTTGTGTGTGTGCGTGTGTTTGGTTAATTAGGGTGATAAATTGCTAAATTAAAAAATTGAAATGCTAATTAAAAAAAAATGTTAATCCCCACTAGTATACACAACCACTTAAGTTAAAATAAAATGCACATTTACTAATTTTTAAAAGTTTTAAAAATCATAAAATCGCCTAATAATTAAATTAGGCTTTTAAAATGCTTAAAACTCAATAAATCATTTAAAATGCTCCAATCCTAATTTAAAATAAAATATCACATTTTAAAATTACCAAAATCGTTGGCGGTCTCTTTTCCTCGATCCTGCATCGAATAATCGCCTGAAACATGAAACTCAAAAAAATATTTAACGTGTATCACATAACCATAAATAATTTAAAATGATGAAATTAAATAGATCATGCATCGCTATAATTATTTTAAACTTGATTAAATAATTTAAAATTTTAAATAAATGCATGAGTTTTACGTGTACTGATTTTGGGCTCTACAAAATGAGTCAGTTGAAACAAAAATTAAAACTCCATATCTTTATCTCGAGTCTTCAGTCAACCCTTCACCTTGGGGATTCAAGAGGGAAAGATCAACTTTAGACATTATACAGGCAAGGATAAATCTAAGGTTGATACTAATGAAACTACAGTTTCTTCATTTTAGGTGTATCAACAAAACTGAGAGAAATTGAAAACAATAGTAGGCATTAACCCAGCCACAATCCGGGTTGATTTAGAAGAAAAATAACACAGGTTATGGATGAAATCAAATTCATATCCAAAGGATGTTAATGCATAGTATGAATTCGGGACCATTGCCTAAGTTTATACCACATCACTTAGCTTCCCAGAAATTTTAGGATTACCTAAGTGGATCCAGAAAGCAGTGCATGAGACGTGAAAAGATATTGATTATTTGTCCAGAGAAAATGTTCTGAAGCTATATTCTTTCAGTACAACACCAGAACTAGCAGGAAAAGGCTTACATGAAACTTTTCATTTTATCAAGTTAAAAAGGCGAGATACAAATATTCATAAATTTATCAAAGATCCTCCGATCGTAGAAACACACATTGTTGCTTCATTAACTTAAGATGATATTTCTACCCGAAGAGTATGGGGTCTATGAATCTGTTTAACCGAGATAAACAAATTCAAGTTTCCACTTAAGTTTTTTCATAATTCTGTAAATGGATCGTTCATGTTAAGTACTGTGATATGAAGTTACAACAAGTTTTGGAAAATATATTTAAAAAGAAAAGAAAGCTTATATGAAATAGTAAGCGGCCGAGGAGTAAAGAAACTCGCCTAAAATTCTATAACATAGCTCATGTTGGAAGATGGTCAAAAAGCATCTGACCAAAAGGAGCCAAAATTCGGAAAATGGTTTTTGACCTAGATTAGACAGAAAGTATTTTGCAGAAACATAACCAAGTAGTGAAGGACCACACAAAAATTAATTTTCTCGGAGACCATACAAAAAAAAATATTCTCCGACAAAGATAAAGTAGGCATGTGATCCAACAACTCCATTAGTGGAGGACGGACCACCTCTAAAAGACGATTCTACTAACTAGTAGAAAGATGGACCACTCAATCTCCCATAAAGAGAATTCACCAACTAGTGATTGAATGGATCACCACTTACAAGATGTTTTCGGCCACAACTTGCAAAAGAATTCCCAAGATTTGTAGTCCGGATTTCAAATCTATCAGGACTACTATAAATACCAAGACAGAAGGAAGATGAAAGCATAATTCCACCTTTTCATTTTCTTTTAAATAAATTATAATATTTTCTCTTTCTAGTTTATATGTGTTGTATTCTCAACTACTATAAGTAGCTAAACTAGTTTCTCATCCTCTATGTTGGATGTTTGAGTAAAAGAACAAAGGCTTATTGTCCCTCTCGTGTATTATTTTCAAAATTAAATTTTACTATAAATTTCGAGGTAGGAAACGAAATAGGGTTGTACTAGGTGATGTTGAAAGAATCTACATCAGGAACCATCTCTTACTATGTCAAAGAGGTAAACTGTTTAATTTATTATACAACAATATGATGGACCATTTAAAAAAAATCGATCATATGAACATAGTATATAGGGTGTAAACCTTGTGTAGCTTCATGTCTTTATGTTATATGTTTTTAAGAACATATTTGTTAGGTAAAACAATTACTCATACCATAATTATAAAAATTGATGATATTTTTGGTAATTTTAAAAAAATTAGAGAACTCAAACAAACATTTGAAGAAATGAAGAGTGAGGAGGAAGTTGCATTTGAGGATGTGGAGTTGATTGATAATTTGTCTTTATAATAATTTATGAACAAAATTTTTTTTTAAAAAAAACGAAATATCTGTTTTGAAAAAAACTGTAAAATATTTTCCTCAAGTGAACAAAATAAGATGTTGGAGAGAGAATAAGGAGACGCAAAAGCTGTGGGAATTACAAAGATAATTATGAAATTTTAGAATAGGTTTCACCAAAACACCTTCAAAATTTAATTTTGATTGATAGATTAGAAGGTAAAAGATTCAAATCTATAATAACAAATTCATCATCTTGTTTGAATAAATTCTTCCGATAATATATTTTAAATCATCAACTAGTTTGTAATGACTTTCAAATCTATATTAAAATATAATTATTTCAAGAGTGGGTATCATGTGAGACCGTCTCACGGATCTTAATATGTAAGACGGATCAACCCTACTCATATTCACAATAAAAAATAATACTCTTAGCATAAAAAGTAATACTTTTTCATAGATGACCCAAATAAGATATCTGTCTCACAAATACAACCCGTGAGACCGTTTCACACAAGTTTTTTCTTTATTTCAAATCATTCATTCAAACACTTCATCAAATTCAAATATAATGTGAAATGTTCCATTTTTATTAATAGTATCGATGACCATTCGGTTTCCATTATATGCTTAGAAATCTCTTGAATTTTTTGCGATCTGCCGAATTATTTATAACTCCGGTTGAAGTGTTTTTATTTTAAATAAATGTTTGAATTTAAGCTTTGTATCTTACAAATTCGGGCCTAAAAGTTACGTGTATGAAATTCGGAAACAAAATGAAATATAGAGAAAATGGAAGAGAAGGATTTGAACAAATCAAAATTTGAATGAAAACACGTTTAGAATGCATGGAATCATGGAAAATTATTAGGACAACAAATGTAGCACTCACATCCCACAAAGAAGAGCTTGGATTGACTGATAAAAGGGTTATAATTAACTCCTGTAACAACATATATTAATCATTTTCGTAGAGCGACGAAGAATACGATGTAATTGCTACAAGAGCCGCATAACCTCAAGTACCCTTGACATATCTTCTGCTAGCTACCATCGGGTTTATATCAGCTCCGAGTTGCATTTATTCATGAAGGAATCCAGACTGCAAATACTGTCGATAAGTCCATAGGATGAAATCAATGAACAAGTCCAGTCTATTAGGGTCGTGTGGGATAATGTGTTACTGGTATGAGGCACAAAGAATCGCAAAGAAGACGATATTCAAGCAATATTGACATATCAAGTTGACAACATTTTTCTCATTCCTGGTTTAAACACATCTTTTAGGCTCCTATTTCACATGCTAAATTCAGAAAAAAAAAATTACTAGAAAAAAATAGTGAGACTCGTTACAATATAGAGAAAATTCAGCTATTATCCTTGCAAGAGCTCGTTTGTTGATGGACTAGAAGTACAAGTACTTGAAACAAATGAACATACATTAGTCATAATTCAGAAACATGGCTATATAAATAAATTACAGCCAGTTCCTTTGTTCCTGGCTCCTAACAATGGAAGCTCCAGCTTCCCACGATTTCCCATTTTCCCCCAACCCCTCCAATGGGCAGACTTCCCAGAACCCGTCCCTCCAGTGTGTAAGATATACTTTAGGAATATGTTTAACTTTCAAGTGTTCGCCATCGGACATAATAAACTCTCCTGGCATGTCAAAAAATTCAAGAACTTTCATGTTTGTGAGGTGCTCAATCCCAAATGGGATGCTCTCTAACAGATTACATCGCTGGATTATAAGTTTTTCGAGAAGAGGCGAGGTGCCCTCTTCGAAGATCACCGATTTTAGTGTTTCTAACTTGTCAAGTCCGAGCAGTTTCAACTTCTGAAACTTGCCTGCCTTAAAACATAATACCTGTCCAGTATAGGCCTGAAGGAACTCGATATGGACAAGATTAGGCAGGTCTTGAAGGTACTGAAGCGGATCTTCCCTTAATTGACTCCATCTCATGTAAATTTTAACCAAGCTACTAAGAGATTGAATCCAATGTGGGAACTGTTGCATACGTCCGTTCAGATATAACCGTTGAAGGAATGGTGGCGGCGAAGAGACAAGTTGAAGATCAAGGATGTCTCCTTCCCTTGCTCTTAGACCTAATGAAGTGATCTTGCGAAGATTTTCAATCATGGTGCACAAAACAATGCTGTCTATAGCTCTTAACTCCGTGAGGCTAATTTTCCTAAGTTCGGTCATTGATGCGATCTCTTTAAACACACGGCCTCCTCGACTTGCTTCTATAAATCCGAGTTTTTGCAGCGATTTTAAACGTCCAATTCCTTTCAAAGCTTTGAAAGCATTTACGTAGTTGTAAGGCATATATGAATCACGGACATGATGGTAAACTAAAAGCTGGCGAAGATGTTGAAGCTTCAGAATCCCAGTAGGCAACTTGGTTATTTTAGTCTCTTTAAGATCCAACACCTCTAGCTTCCGAAGATTCTTGATCAATCCTGGCAGCCTTTTGATCCTAGAATTTCTCAAGCATAGATACTTCAAATGAAACAATTCGAAAATAATTTCGGGACATGTCTCCAAAGGAACACCCCTCAAGTCCAAAACTTTTAGCAATTTACAGTTTCCGATCAACTGCAAGATTCCTGAAACTGATGCACTATCGGCTGCACCAAATGACTGAAGAGAACAGAGTCGAGAACCGTATCTCTCAACTCCATTATTGCGGAATGTGCCGTGGATTGATAGACGCCGAACCCTTTTAGGCCACAAAATGTTTTCTGAAGAGGAAAGAGTCATTAAGTTCTGATCACTCGATTTTTGAACTATAAGCTCCCGGTATAAGTCATGAATGCAGCTCGATTTCACACTTCCATCATCATTTGTCACCATGGGACGGATCAAGCTTCGATTAATGAGCTCATTGAGGTAGCCTTCGGCAACTTCTTCAAGGGTTCGTCCCTCTTTCTGCTTCACAAATCCCTCAGCTATCCAAAGTCGGATAAGGGTGTTGTGCTCAATCAAGTGATCCTCTGGATATTTGCTCAAATACATAAAACATGGCTTGAGATAGTAAGGGAGATGGTTAAAGCTTAGTAACAAAATCGCTTTGAGACTTCTGAGCCGATCGTTGCCTTCAAGTTCAGAACCAATGCCATTCATAAAAGTCCTCCATTGATCAATATTAGTCACCTTCTTTGTCGACAGCACCCCACTCATTGCAACAATTGCAAGTGGCAAACCCCGACATCTTCTCAAGATGTTCTTGGAAATGTCTACCAAATGTGCAGGGCAAGAATCCCCCCTAAACACTTTCTGGCAGAAAAGAGTCCATGAATCCTCTTCCGATAAGGGATCCAATTCATACACATAAGCATCATTCTCAACCGTATCCCTAAAACGCGTCGTGATTATGACCCGACTGCCTTGCTCTTCATCAGGAAACACATGTTTGATCCCTTCCCAGGCCTCTGCGCTCCAGACATCGTCAAAAACAAGCAAAAACTTCCTCTGCCGCAAGAAATCCTTAACCATGGCTTTCAGCCTACCGCTAGTCATGGTGCCCAATTCCAGAGGAACAGGCAGCTTCACCTGTCCATACAATTGCCGAATCATATCCTTCAAAAGCTCCTCCATCTTAAAAGATTCAGAAACCGTAATCCACGCGTGATTGTGGAAATGTTTCTTCATAACACCATCATCAAACACTTTCTTGACAAGAGTTGTCTTCCCAGAACCTCCCATCCCCACGACAGACACCATTCGAAGCCTCAAACCCCCCTCCCGAACCCGAAAAATGACTTCTTTTCTCCGGTCATCAATACCCACAAGCTCCCCTTCTTCCAAAAGAAGCGCATCACCTCGACGATCAATTCCACTAGAGGTGTTCCCTCCCCCAACACCATCCGACATACTTGATCCCTGATTCAGTACACTCTTAACGTACCCATATCTCTGGTGCCTCTCCGCCACATCCTTCATCCGGGATTTGATTTCCCGGATCTCCGAAGCGGTTTGATGACGGGTTTTCAGTTTCTTGAGACAAGAAATCAGATTTCCAGGGAAACGGTCCCTGCTATCAGGAATCTGATGCATGAAATTATCTACGATATCTTCAATATCATGAGCAAGTACCCGTACCTGCCTCACCCAAACATCCAGCTCCGGATCGCTGCTACCTGCAGAATCAGCGTTTCTGAGGAAAGAGATGATTCTCTCAAGTTCATCCCTCACATATTCAACATCCCTTCTGGCCCCATTCACCAAATTCACTTTCTCCTCCAATAGATCTGTTAACTTCTCGAGAACAAACGTAAGACACTCTGCCATATCTCTTTTCTTTTCTTTTCTTTCAAATCCCAAAGAAGAAGAGGGATTGATTTCAAGTGCTCCAACGATTCAGAAGTTTATTGTAATTCATTACAGCGATTGTGAGCACTAACTCTGACTCGCACCACATATTTATAACCTATTCCAATGATTGATCAGTCCTAAAACCACAAGAACATGTTTTTCGATTAAGATAATTTAATCAACTGTTATTTACGCCACAGTCTAATATTCAAATATCAAAATATAAAGTATATATATAAACAATTTTGATATATCTATCATCTCAGATAATTGAGTGTCATTTCAAAAAAACATATAAAAATGAACAGAGTTAGTATATTTGATAGACAAGATATCAAAATTATTCGTCTACTAAGCATTTTAGCGATGAATATATTTATGATCACGGTTGATAGATAATATGTTAAAATTATATATATGTCAAACCTTTATAATAAATCCATGCTTTTAAAAATCAAATATACAAACTATTGTCCTTTAGAGATGTTCTATATGAATATGAGTTTGATTCTTTTTACCAATATTTTATCAGACGAACACAAAATTTGTACAACGTGATTTAAGCTACTGCATTAATCCAAAAATATACTCAATACATGTCGAAAAATAAAGTTTTGACAATCAAAATATATATATACACATAGACAAACTCTTACAAACAAGATAAACATACTTATATAAAAATATATTCATTACTCATTGCCCCGGAGGTTCTCCCATCAATCATTTTCTCCATTCGAAAAATTCAAATCCAATATCTTATTTGAACGGAGCCGTATTTCTGACCGGTTCAAGTCACCTATGGGAACACGAATCTTTTTTATATATTCTTTTGTTTTTTTGTTTTCGCGTTAAATGTTGTTTCTTGGAAGTTACCAAGAGGCAACTAGCTACTCGGTTCTAGGGAAAGTCAAGAAAGTCACGAAAGTTATTGGACAGAAATAAGTCAACCACGACATGTTTTGGCCACGGCTCCGTTTTCATCGTCTTCTGGAAAAATTAACGTAGATGGACCATTCTCGGACTGAGATGAAACTGTTGGGGTATTTTCGTGATTTATGTTTATAAAAACTTAAAACAAATCAACATCATCGTAAAAAATAATATAAAGTCACTACGAAACCTTTCAGAGAAAGTAGGAGTTTATAGTTTTATAAATAAGAACATCACCCCTAGAGTTTATCTCCATAAGAAAACTTATTACACAAAGAAAGTAGGAGTTTAATTAGGGACAAACTCGTTTTAATCATTGATATCATATCATGACAATATTTACATAATTATCTCATTATCTAGAAAAGCAAAATTTCACTGCAATCAAATCAACAAGAAAAATATAAAATTAGGGAAATAAGTTAAATTAGGAAATTATATTTCTCTTCAATCTCTTTTTTTTTTGTCTTTCTGGACAAAATGAGATCAAACACATTTATCTATATTAGCTCAAGTCATCTCCCCCTGACTTCGAGAATTTTTCTCCCTCTGAATAAAAGCAAGTTAGCACGGATGTTATTAGGCGTGTTGGAAACACGTGAGACAGCACATCCAGGAGCAAAAATAGTTTATTAGATAAGAGCAACAAAAACATTTCAGGGAAACAACTAATAACAAGATCTACACTAGCAAAGCAAAAAACAGTAAAATCATTAACAATAGAAAACTTTCAAAAGATGAGCATAAAGAGTTTCAAGTGATCCTCAATTCAATCCTCTATCCCTTCATCAGCATTTGTGTCTGTATCCTTGGTTCCTGATGGGCCAGCGTCAGTGTCAGCAGCAGCTTGAGTGGTTGCTTGAGCTTCATCTCCTCCCTTTTTTTGCCCAGAATGGACACCAACATCCAGGAACATCCGGTAATGAGCCACTTGATCTTCATAATGTGGGATCAAGTCCTTAGCACGTACAATCTCATTTAGAGCAAAATCAATTTGAGCTTGAAGAACGGAAGGAGCAAGCTGAACAAAATCAGATGTGGAGAACGGAGGCGCAACATGTTGTGCAGTCTCAAGGACAATATTAGGTGTAACACTTGGTGCAACACGGTCTGCGCACCAGGGTAGATCAATTTAACTATTGCCCTTGAAAAAAGCAGGAGCTATCTTGAATAGATCATTGGTATCAGAAAAAGGCTCAGCAATGTCATAGACAAGACCTTGAGAAGCAAGAATGCACTAGATCAGAGAAGGAAACAGAAGTTTTGAGGCCTTGAGGCCACCCTCGGCATATTGAAGAACCATTTGGAAAACATGCTTTCCAAAATCAAGCACTCCATTATTCCCAATGGAGTACAATACCAAAGGTTGGTGGCGAGTCACGATAGTTGAGTTGGTGGATAAAGTCCAATTTTGAATGGCTAGATTGTGCAGAATAGAGTAAAAGGTCATCAAATTGGAAGCCGACAGACGTTGCCCATGTGCAGGAAATTGTGTAATAAGGCCGCCGGCGAGTGTGGTCGTAACATCATGAATATCGGGGAAGAGCCCTTCTTCAATGTTCGCTGGTGTATGAAAATACTGATTTATGACAGCATCATTAAAATTGAAAATCTTTTCACGCACAAACACTTCCATATTTGGCAGACCATTCATCATCAACGTCGGTTGATAAATTTGCATAAAATTCACGGATAGGCCTGCGACAATGTGGAGTGACAGCAGAAACAGTCGAGTAAAGCTGGCAGTGCTTGAGAAAAGACATAAGATTTTTCCTAGTAAAGGCATTCGAATCCACGTTCTTTTCCTCCAGAAATTCTTTATTTGCATACACAGACCACTGAGCAACAGCTGCTTCAGTATAGAACTTATCACTAAAGGTTGTGCCCAAGTCATAGTCATTAAGGTCTGTGTTGTCCGCAATGTGGGCAACATCTTCAGCAGCATCCTGCTCAGCAGACTCACTTTCTTCAAAAATGTCATCTTGTTCAACAAACTCGTCAGTAGAATTGTCAGACCCAGTAGTGGATGAAGAGTCACTGGGTCGATTGTCGTCAAATTCTCTCTGCATCTCAGAGTCTGGATCACTATCAGATTCTTGGGAAGCAACAGAAACAGACGTAATTTCAGCTTTTTGACTCTTCAAGTTGGCCATAAACGGGCCAATGTGATTTCCTCCTCATTTGATGGAGATGGCTCTGGTAGAGGAACACGGGGTGCTTCCTCATCGGATTCAGTGGCTTCGCTGGAAGAATTACTATCGTTCTTAGGCGAAGAGGTCTTCTTACGAGCCACAAACTCGTAATCAGCATTAGCAGAGTCGTCTCCAGAAGTGTTTTCAGGATAAGCAAGGGAAGGAACATTTTATGGTTCCCCTCTGTGACGAAATCGTTTGTTTGGTGTGAAGTCAGGATTGTATCCCCTCATTCTCTTTGATCGGCGTTTTGGAGCAGGGGGTGGAACCACACGATTGACAGCATCCCAATCCCAAGGAGGGTTTTCAACATCAAATTCATTTCCTGGTTCTCCTGGGAGAATGGTTTCCAATGGTACTGGGTGTGCAACAACTGGTATCAACGCCATGGATGGTTCTACACTGGGTGTTTCCACAGTTGTTGTGACAGATGTTGTGGGGGTAGGAGCAAGATCGTCATAATAGCCCATTTCGTTCCTAATATCATGAGGATCATAACCCTTGCCTGCCATTGATTATGAATTGAATTTCAAGTAAGGGAAAACAGTAAGAGATTACAAAAAAAAAAAGAGAAATCGCACATAGATAGTTTTCGAAGATTTGCAAGAAGATAAGAATGCGGGTAACATGAATTTTGAATTAAAAAAGTGCGGATTAATAAATAAAGCATGTGCAATCACCACAACGGTAGCGAAATTAGGGTTTACAATCAATTGATTTGCTTCTAACGGTAAAGAGATTAACGGGTGAAAAATTAAATCGCCGGAAATTTAGCCATGTACGGTGATGTTAATTCAGCTCAATTTGATTTCAAAATAATTGCCAGAATTGGAAACCCACATCGATTTTAACACCACTAAAACATCAAATATCACGCATATTCAATTTTTGTAAAATCTGGATTTTCGTCGAACTTTCTTTGTCGAAATACTCATGTTCTCATGACACACCAATATTCACAATGTTATGTTTATGCATGACCTATGTATGTCTAATAACAGAATGTAATAGAAATATGAAAACAAATATGAGATATGTTTACAGACGAAGTGTTGCCACCAATGTCGGCAACATCTTCTGACACACGTTCAATTCCAAAAAATTTGATTCTTATGTACATTTAGAGACTTGTTAACTTTCTGATCATAGAAGTGGTAGCTCTCACACTAGAAGAACGGTCTTATTTAGGATTCCTCTAGGTAGTTTTTTCCAATTTCTTCTATTTTACCTTCTGTATTAAATTCAGAATAGGTAACTCCCACACGAAAAGCACAGTCTTCATTGGACTCTTTTAGATAAATTTTTCCATTCTTTTCTTCTGATACAGAGCATATTCATTATTTATTCTTCTCAAGTCACTTTTCGCATGGGTCAATGTCATGGAGTACATTATCATCCTTTAACTAGTTTGTGATTTAATCAGATTATTAATCATGTCCAAGTGTTTTAAGTTTAAATAGACAATAATTTGTCAGCACACCACAAGATTATGCAACATTATGCCAACACATCATATCACAATATGAATGAAATGCAGAACGCCTAAGTCCTAAAATTCACATTCATGTTAGGTGTTGTTCGAGATGTTATAACATCTAAGACAACATCCATGAATGACCAGATTACACACGTTCTAAGAGATTTCCTAAAGTTAGATAATCTCTCAAATTCTAATGCTTTAGTGAATATGTCTGTCAATTGATTATTTGTATCAACAAATTCCATTCGAATCAATCTTTTTTCTACTAGATCTCGAATAAAATGATGTATAATGTCAATGTGTTTTGTTCGAGAGTGTTGTACTAGATTTTTTGAAATATCGATTGCACTAGAATTATCATAGTACACAACTAAAGTTTCACTCTTAAGCCCATAGAATTTTACAATTTGGTTCATCCATAAAAGTTGAGAACAACAACTTGCAGCTGCCACATATTCAGATTTAGCTGGTTAAAGTGAAACATAATTTTGTTTTCTACTATGCCACGAGATCAAATTATTGTCAAGATAAAAATATCATTCAGATGTGCTTTTCCTACCATCTAAGTCACTAGCCCAATCAGCATCATAAAATCCTACCAAATTCGAATTGTTTTCTGTAGTGTACCATAATCCTAAATCAATACTTCCGGCTATATAACGTAGGATACGCTTCACAGCTTTTAGATGAGAAATTTTAGGATTGGTTTAGTATCTATCACACAAGCATACACTAAACATGATGTCAGGTCGACCGGCTGTCAAATACAGGAGGCTACCTATGATGTTGCGGTATAAAATGTTGTCAACATTTTCGGCAACATCATCTTTGCACAATTTTTTACTCGAGCCAATAGGTGTCTTCATGTGTTTGGTGTTCTCATTTGCAAATTTCTTAACCAAATTCTTAGCATACTTACTTTGACACAGAAATATGTCATCATGCACTTGTTTGATTTGCAAACCAAGAAAGAAACTCAACTCACCAACCATACTTGTGATACCCTTGTCCCACATCGAAAAAAATCAAGATTTAAAATGAGTTTATAATGGCTTACAATGGACTTCTATAGCAACTTGGGTTAATCATTTTCGTAAAGCGAGGACGAATACGAAGTAGTTGCTATAGGGGCCCATTGTGCAGTCACGCAGGCGCGGGCCTGGGCTCGGGGCGTGACAGAATGGTATCAGAGCTGGTCACCGGCATGGAACACCGGGAAATAAGTGCTATGCGGGGCAAAGTGCTACGTGCATGAGAGCCACCTCTTGAACCTGCGGGGCAAAGTGCTACATGACGGGAGCCACCTCTTGAACCTGTAGGAGCCATCTCTAGATTCTCGGTGCTGGTGGATCGAGGGGTCAGGCCGCGACGAGGACGTCGCGTTCTGAAGGAGGGGTAATTGTGATACCCTTGTCCCACATCGAAAAAAAACAAGATTTAAAATGAGTTTATAATGGCTTACAATGGACTTCTATAGCAACTTGGGTTAATCATTTTCGTAAAGCGAGGACGAATACGAAGTAGTTGCTATAGGGGCCCATTGTGCAGTCACGCAGGCGCGGGCCTGGGCTCGGGGCGTGACAATACTCATTTCAAAAGTAGATGACATACACTCAACAAAATCATCGGAATGCTTTTGAGATGAAGAACCAAAGATTATATCATCAACAAAAACTTGAAAAATAAGAATCTCACATTTGGATTTCTGAATAAAAAGAGTTTTGTCTACATCACCTCGTTTGAAGCCAATTTCAAGTAGATACTCTATCAATCTTCCATACCATGCACATGGTGCTTGCTTCTACCCATAAAGTGTCCTTTAATTTGTAAACATGATCCAAATGATGTGGATCATCAAAACTCTTAGGTTGTCTAACATACACTTCTTCACACAAAATTCCATTTAAAAAGTACTTTTGACATCCATTTGAAAAGTTTGATTTTCATATAGCATGCAATAGCTAGCAATAGTCGAACTGACTCTATACGAGCTACAAGAGCAAAGGTCTCATCGAAGTCAACCCCCTCAATATGTGTGTATTCTCGAGCAACCAACCTTGCTTTGTTTCGAATGATGTTTCCGACTCATCTGTTTTATTTGTGAAAATCCATTTTGTGCCAATTATATTACCATTGTCAGGAGGTGGAAGTAAATACCACATATCATTTCGAACAAATTGTTCAAGCTCATCATTCATTGCATTAATCCTAAATTTATCTTTTAAAACCTCATCAACATTTTTGGGTTCAAAATTGGATATATAACATGAAAATGACTTGTGGGTACATAGAGCTCATGCATATAAGTCCAGCAATCTTGCGGTAATCTACTTTTTCTTTTTTTCGAGTTTGAACATCTCAACGCATATTTCCAATACTTTCTAATTCATTTGGCTGAAACAATAAGTATTTTAAAATATGAATATTTTGCACCATTTAAAAATAACTCAACCAACTATTATTTAAAATCCAAAAAAAAGTAATTCAAATGTAAAATCGTAAAGCGTCGACCAATCTAACCTAACATTGTTTCAAAAATAAACTTAACTCTATAATCCTCTCAAAAACCTCTCAAAAGCATCATAAGTCATAAAATCTTAGAAGTAACTTAAATCATTAGCATAAGTCATAAACAAAAACCATAACCGTAAGTCATAAACGTAAGTACGGAAAACTAGCGCTGGTACTCGGGTTATGTGCAACTTTAGTCCAGCAAGATCAACCATCAAGTCCATCGCTAACATCAACATCATGCTCGCATGCATCAATCACACCTAGAGAATTTATTGACTCAAAAAACCCTAACCATGATAACCAGTAATACATTTACATCCACATGTAACAGTGAAAATACTTTCACTTAAAATTGCTTTTCATGAACATGCATAAACATAAACATTTTTTCTTTCATCATAAACATTTTCATTTTCATCATATACGTATATGTTTCATTTCTATTGAATTCGGATCATTAATTGTGACTTTTGTATCAGTTGAAGGTTGATAGATCCATCTACGTGTGACCACAGTACTGGGTGGCGGGGACATCAGCGACACTCTCACCCATCAATTGAGCATTGGCCTATCATATAATCATATCATGTCAATGGAAATACGATCGTCGGGGTCCCTCTGAGCCTTCTCCCATAAACAGGCTCTCTCTAGGCCTTTTCCCTCATATTATCTCCAATCATATCATCGTATCATCGTATTAGTCACAATCACTTCGCCTTCTCCAACGTTTCATATTTTCATCAGTTATAAAAATTCATGCATATATATAAATCACTTTTCTTTTAAACCAAACATTCAACACGTCTTTTAGCGTTAACGTTTCATCATAAAATTTCATAAACATTTAACATAAGTATTTTAACATATATTACAGAATTCAGGGTACTGCCAAGACACCTAATCAATCTTTGGGTGTAAAATGACCGTTTTACCCCTAATAGCATATTTTTTGCATTTATCTTTTAAACCTCGGAACGACGTCCCGAACTTATCCTAATACCTTAAAACACTCCCATAAATATATCGGCTTAAAATTTAGCTTTTTGATAGGTTTCTTGATTCGTTTTTAAACATAGACGTACATCTCGGTTTTGACTCGTATGGACTCAAAACTTAACCAAAATTTACTAAACTTGAACCAAAGCTTCCTAAAACATAACTCAACCATATCGAACCCAATTCAAGCCCACTGAGCCCCTTGAACACGCCCTTACCAGCTACTGAATATCTGCACAAGGAATCCTAGTCCTAGTGGGATTCTAACTTCTATCACCTCGGCTCCAGCCCTTAACCAACAAAACCAGTCGCTCACCAGCCATCCTATGACCCAGACCGATCCCTCAACACACTGCTGGACCAGATCTAGTCAGCCATGCACAAGCATGTGCATGGTTCGATCCTCCCACACTCGTGCATGGATAGAATGGGCCCTAGCCATGCGCTTACCCCTTCCTAGCCTATCAGACCACGTGGACCATCTTGACTCCTGGCTTAGACCCTCACAAGCCCAGCCTTTGACCGGACAGTCCCCCTTCACGACCCTTCCTTCGTTTTCTTAAGGACCGCACGCCCTAGCCCCAAAACAGCATGCATCCTGCGTGCACTCTTTCCAGCCTTTGCACGGCCACTCTAGGACCCTCGTACCATCCCCTTATGTCTCCTGGAGGTGACCCTAACAGCAGCAAGCCGTCGTGCTCTCCTAAGAAGGAAGGCCGAAACCCTAGGACTCTAGGATTCCCAATCTCGTTCAAAATGTTTACCCATTCTTTCCAGCCTTTTATCATACTCCTAAGTGTCCTTAAACATGTGGAAAAACATCCCTTCAAGATATCCTAGAATTGAAGCCCCTTCACGCATCCTTAACATGAGTTTTATATCATCAAAACATGAGTTATATGCACATATGCCCATAAAAACGAAAATAAATCTTGTGCAACATATTTTTCATGCAAGGTTAATCAAATATATAATATGGTGTGAAAGATGTTTGAAAGAAAGTTAAGCCGTGCTTTTGCGTTTTTTACGCACGACAAATAAGTTGAGATGTGAAGAACGACGACGAACGGAACCCTTGTTTGCTAATATCTCAAAGGTGTGGCATTCCTTCTCAATATGTGTGTGGTGTGTGTGTGTGTGTGTGTTGTAGCTGCTAGGAGAGCTCTAGTGTGTGTATGGTGTGTGGGGCGTGTGTTTTATGGCTTTAGGTTAGGGTTTTAGGGCTATTTATTTGTTAGTTAAACATGTGTGCAAACTAGGTCCCATTAGTCTAGTATAATAGGCCCATTAAGCCCATCTGTAAATATTTAAAATATTTTGTTTAGTAAAGTTGGTGCAAATATTAGCTGAGTTCTCAAAAAGTTCATATTTTCGTCAAAAATTGAATATCATTTAAAAATATGACTCGATGTGTAAAATCACTTCAAAACACCTCATTTTCGAAAATTCCATTTAAAATACACCACAAATTAAACAATTAAAAATAATTATTTAATAAAATATTTTTCATTATATAGTCACCGGTCTCCGTTCCTCGATCGCGTCTCGAATAACCTTTAAAAACGCAGTTTTACGCATTATAGTAGAAACCATATTTTAAATATGTAAACATGCCTACCATAATTAATTCATGAAATTAAAACAATTTAATTAAAATACATAAGAAATTTGATAACTTGCATGTATGTGAATCACGTGAACCTTCAAATTTTCGGGACGTTACAAGATATGAATCATCAATATTTTTAATGAATTGATCAACTGCTAACATTTGTTCAAATTCTTCAATCGTAGACATATACTGTTTTTTTATCAACATTCGATACATCACATTCTTCTCGATTGTGTACCATCGAACCTAAAGCAAACAATTAAGAGAAAACTTACAAATATTATGATTTCAAAGATAATATAATCAAATAAATTAAAATTAAGTATAAATTTTCCAGTACTCAAAAAATATAAGTTTTACATAGTTATTATGATAACATACATAGTTGAAAATATTCTTTATATAATATCATACTTAAATGGAGAAAATAACATATAATACACAAATTGAATAGTAAATTGAATATATAAAATATCGTTACTTTTAGAAAAAATGAACGTCCCTTCTCTATTTTCATTTCAAAGCACTCATTTAATCTGACAAAAATATAGATAATGTTGACATGCAATTATAAGTTCCATTTGTCAAATTTTCTAAATCTAAATTTTGATTTAAAAGAATTAAAAATGATATGTTTTCGAACCTGGAGAAAAAAATTGCGGAAGAAATTTTGGTAAAAATGATAATGTAGATGACAATAATAAAAATATTAGTGATAGAGTAAGGTTTTTTTTTATCTCTTTTAAATTTTTGTTAACTAATGATATATTTTAAAAAAAAAAAGTAATTTGGTGGTAAAAAAAATGACTACTGACGAGAATAGCAAATGTGAGAATTAGCTACACATAATTGTTTAACCGTGATCGCCCGATAGACTCAAACATGTTTTCGAATTTCAAATTCCTTGGTAGACCGATTGGTGCATATATTTTTAGATGGTTAGATGACAAAGAATACCATGCAGCAAGTACATACATTCTCCTCAACTATGATGAGGTGAAACCTTTCATAAAGTGAGTTTGATTCTACTTCATAAAATATTTATTTTTCTAACTTTTTTTTTTTGAAGTATCATCGTTGCTTAAAATTTTCATTTGTAGTATGTACGAACAAGAATTGCGAAAAGAAAATCCAGCAATTCGACTTGATGAAGTGGACAAAATGTTGGATACAAATTTTGCATCGTGGTTTGAAAGCCATGTAAGTGTTGATGTAATATAATTTTGTAGGTTTATGTTAAGCTTATTTACTTTATGTTAGATCTTACTTTTCAGGTGAAGGAACCAAAATCAATAAAGGATTTTAAGAGCGGACCTCTGCGTAACACGAGAGTGTACTCGGGTTACTACGTTAATGGTTTCTAATTCCATGTGGCACGGTGTAATTCAACCACATTGACTAGTAATTCAGGTTGTTTGTGTGAAAGGATCTAGCAACTTAACTGCTGAACTTGATTACTATGGTATGCTTGATGAAATCATCGAGGTGGAATATAGAGCTTTACCTATAAGAGGATAGTATTATTCAAATGTTCATGGTATGATCCGACGCCCAGGATTGGTACGAGAGTATATATAAACTACAAGTTAGTTGAAGTCAATGCAAATAGAAGATTCAATAATTTGAACTTTTCATTTTTGCGGTACAAGCGGGTCAAGTATTCTATGCTACATATCCAACGATAAGAAGAGGACCTAGTGAATGGACAACAATTTGTAGAATGAAGGCTCGATCAACGATCAACCAAGAAATGGCAACTTCTCTCACGCCTAAGCCAACTATGCCTTTCATATGAGGAAGCAGGGGGACATTCACTTGATTCACAAGTTCAAACTGCATCACAGTTAGTTGTAGATGTAAACGTTACTCGTGAGCAATTAGATGATGAAGAGATGTCCACCGATGAAGAGATTGATGTAATAATAGAGTCAGACCATGATAACTTGGAAATTAATGGTGATTATGATACAGATTATGATGATGATTGAATTGTATGATTGAGAACTATGATATTTTTATTTCACATTTATTTCTTGTCTAAGAACTTTCATGTTAAAAGGCCATGATGTATTTTTTTTTATGTGATTGAGTAATATTTCAAAATTGTTTGTGTTAAGATTTGATTTGCAGACATCATCATGGTTGACATTGCAGAAGAAGAAGTTGGAGATCGGATTGAGCTCAGAGTAGTGGATAATAAGTAAGTATTTTTTTTTTGAAGAAGTAATAAGTATTTTATTATCTTTAAATGTTATAATATTCAATCCATTTTCATTTTTACGAATTTTCCATTGCAGTTTTGTTCCTCATGGACATAGGGTTTCTGCATATATATATCACTTCTAAGTTCAAACTACGACTGTATGCATCTGGTAATACATGGGGACATTTTGATGAAGACGGAAAAGATTTTTATTACAAAGAGTTTTTGGTAAGAAGTTAATACTAATAATAATAGTAGAAACAATAATTATTTTCTTTTTTCTATTGGTTTAAACATTGCAGAAGATATAAAAATGGCAACCTGGGAAAGAAGAACAATTTAAATCAACATCAAATTTGTATTGTCGAGAACTATACAAAAAACTGTTGCACAAATGGAGAAAAAAGATTCATCTGCCAACACAAGTTCCTATTAATGTATGGGCTGCATGGTAGATTGTTTGGAGCGGGGTAAAATGGAAAAAAAATCAGAGATAGCTAAAATAACATAAATAATGAGGTGGCTGGCACAGGCACTGGAGTTACTAACTGCACGGCCGAATCACGCTCTATAATTGAGCATACTTTGAAATTGGTGGGTTTCAAATAATATATTTCATTCGTTAATATTACAAACTTAGCATATTTGAACTTGTTTGTGCAGGAAGCGGATTTAAAGCGAAAAGATGATTGTTGGGAAGTGTTTCGAATTACACATCGTCACAAGGATGGAACATTTGTCGATGCTCTCTATCTCAAGCTATAGATGTAAGTATTAAAAATTTATTAGTAAATAATATAGTTCCACCATATTCAATGCTTGTGTGCTAAAAACTCATCTTTTCTATTGGATTTAATTTTATTTTTTGAAATTTTTTTCTTTGACATAGGATAATATGACACAAGAATTTTCGAGATATCTCAAGCTACTACAGAGGGGGAGGAGCCACATACTCCATCACAGGATGCCATAAACGACATATATTATGACGTTGTTGGAGGGATGAAGAAAAGATGCATTTTTGGACTTGGCTCCCAAGAAAAAATTGTCTTTCCTCATGCGACGTCTGCTTCTACAGGAAGGGTTCGTCCAAGTAGCTCATGTGTTGAGATACAAGAGTTGAAGGATGAGAATGCAGATTTGAAGACTCGAGTTACTGAATTGGAGGAAAAGATGCGTGAATTTATGGCTCGTATGGTGTTTTCTCAAACACTAAACCGTCCTTCTGCTTTTCCAGACTTTTCTTCACCCATTATATATTCTGATGAGACTCAAGCTCCTTAGACACCATCCCAGTAGTTAAAGTTTGAGTTTCGATTAGATTGACTTGAAAATGTTTGGAAGTGGTTGAACATTTTGTAGAATGAATTGACACTTGTTTTGGAAATTTGACACTTGAATAGTTGGTATATTTGTATTGATTTTCGTGTTGATAAGTTGTGGCTTGGAATAGTTGTATTGATGTTAATATTGTGTTGTGCTTTTTGGATGGTTATATTGATTGATTATGCATATTGTGTTGTGTTTGGATTGGTGTAAATAATAGAGGATGAATGAGGAAAAACAATAAGTCTCTAAATTAGAGATTGATTGTGTTGCGGTGGTCTCTCATATAGCGACCGAATTATGGTTCGGTCTCTATGTTAGAGACTGACTTTAATTATTCGGTATCTAAATTATAAACCGGATATAAAATATCAATATCTATTTTAGAGACTGGTGACGTAAATGTGATCATTAATTTAGAGACCGATTAATCGTACCAATCTCTCACAATTAGCGACCAAGGTTATTGATACCAACCAAATCGACCGCTAATCGTCTCTATTTTGCTGTAGAGACCGAATAGAGACCAATTATCGGTCTTTAATCCGTGTTTTTCTTGTAGCCATTGACAATGGATATGTGGTATGAATGATGAAAAACCGATAAATATGGATAAACGTTTATAGTAATATAATTAAATATATGATATTTTATGCATGGATTAAGTGCTAGACTCTCTTAATTATATGATGATAGTTCGTACGGATAGTTATTTTATCTAATTCATTATTAAAATTTATATGTATGTTAATTTGTTTAAAATTTATATGTATGATAATTTGTTTACTTTCTCTATAATGTGACTTTTTATCAAACTCAAATGTTTATTGTTTTCATATAAATATAGATCTTAACAATAAAACACTGAATAAAAGAGTCATTTTTGTATTTCCGCTGAAAATTAATATCACGTTTATATTAGACAATGAATGACATAATGTGTTATCAATTATATTGTATTCACATATAAATTTATGTATTATGTACAAAACAATACCTGTAACAAAATAAAACTGAAGTCGAGCCCTTCATTGGTAGATCTGCCAGTGGTATGTGAGTTTGTTGACGTCTTCCCAGATGAGATTCCGGGTTTACCGCCAGTTCGAGAAACAGATTTCAGCATTGAATTGATACCAGGTACAGTTCCTATTTCTAAAACTTCAAAATGACACCGATTGAATTGAAAGAATTGAAAGATCAGTTAGAAGATTTATTGGCCAAGGGTTACATCAGACCGAGTGTTTCTCCTTGGGGTGCTCCAGTACTATTTGTCAGAATGAAAGACGGTTCAATGAGACTCTGCATTGACTACCGGCAAATGAACAAGGCTACGGTAAAGAAAAAATACCCTTTGTCTCGTATCGATGATTTATTTGATCAGTTGCAGGGTTCTACTGTATATTCCAAGATCTATTTGAGATCTGGATATCATCAGCTGAGAGTTAGAGATTCTGATATATGAAGACAGCTTTCAGAACCAGGTATGGACACTATGAGTTTATAGTCATGCTGTTTGGTTTAACGAATGCTCCAGCTGTATTTATGGGTTTGATGAACCGTATTCAAAAATATCTTAATGATTTTGTGACTATCTTTATTGATGATATTCTGATTTATTTAAAGAATTTGAATGATCATGCTGAACATTTGAGAATTGTATTCAATGTTCTAAGGACTGAGAAACTGTATGCAAAGCTTTCGAAATGTGAGTTTTGGTTGAAACAGGTTTTATTTCTGGGGCATGTTATATCTGGAAATGGTATTTCTGTTGATCCTAGTATTGCGTGTTTTCACTACCGCAAGTGTACGGTGTCAAGTTTTAGTACTGGTTAGAGTACAGATATCGATCCCACGAGGAGTGTGTGTAGAATTGTATATCAATTCTTGTAATTAAAATAGTCCAAACTTTATCTAAAAAATTCGTACGAGAATTGGTTTGTTAAAAACAATTAAATTGCGAGTGAATAATAATTCGAATTACCGAATGGAGAAATATCAGTGAGAGAAAATATCTAGAGGAATGATTTCACTAAGTTTCTACGATTATTCTTCCTGGTAGCATTTAAATTCTTGAATTCCTATTATTTAATGGCCAAGAACACTTACGTATTTTATTCCCCCTTTCCCAAGTGATGAATAAATGTATCAATCAAACTCCGATTCAATTATTCCTAATACAAATCTAAGTTTAATTGATAGATGCAATCAATGTTCTTACGTAAGCCTCGCAAAAGTTATACGCCTTCCGAACGATATAAACATCCCACGATGTGCCTCTAGTGATCTATAATCCTAGTTACTCTCCCGAGTTGCAGAATTAATCACGACATACAATTTATGGCCAGTAAATTGCAATGAAATAAGAGTAGAGAACACAATTAAATAAAACAGAATCCAATCATAAAAATATCCACGTCAAATCATCGTATAGACAAAGCTACGTCAACCTCTAGAATGTGAATTTAGTTCATCACGAAATCAAAGAGAAAAAAAGACATGTTTGAGATTCTAGACATCGCCACACAATAAAATAAAGAGACAAAGGGAAAGATAACAAATCCGAAGCTTCGTCTCTGTTCCCAGATCCGTCGTTCTTCGTAGTTGTGGCTGTTCTTCACACTCTGAATCTTCGTCCTGTGTATGCGCTCCGTCTCTCGCTTCTTTTTCTTCCCAAGATGGTGTATTTTCGTCTGATTTCTCCTCACGGCGGCTAACCTCTCTTCTGACCTAGCGATCGCGTTTTTATACACTTTCTGGACGTGGCGCGCGCGCGGCGGCGCATGAAATGGCGCGGTCGTGCGCGAGTTGCTGTGTCTGGCCGTGCATGTGCGCACGCGGCTGCGCGTGATCTCGCGCGGTCGCGCGCACCTCTCGGGTCTTCAAGTTGCTTATGTGCGCGCGAGTGAGCGAGATCTCGCGCGGCCGCGCGCAAGCTTCTGTCGATCTATTGCTTCCATGCATGCGCGGTAGCGCGAGATCCTGCGCGGTGGCGCGCGCCTCTCTGGTCATGCTCCAATGTTCTTGTGCGCGCGGTAGCGCGTGAAGTCGCGCGGTCGCGGGCACACCACTGTCCTTGGGTGTTCTCTCGGTTGTGCACTTCTTGGTCCACTTGGCTTCGTCTTCGCTATTTTCTCCATTCCTGTAATGACAACAGAAACAAACCAAAAAACGCATAATTCTGTTCGAAACAAGCATAATTCAAAATAGATTCTAATATAATTTAAGTGCGAATCTTGCACTTATCACCTAGCAAAGTTGAGGTTGTGAACAATTGGCTTAGACCGACATCAGTGCCATAGATACGCAATTTTATAGGTTTAGCAGGCTATTATCGACGATTTATTAAAGATTTTTCTAGTATTGCTAAGTCGATTACTCAGTTGACTAAGAAGAATGCACCTTTTGTTTGGTCAGAAGCCTGTGAATCCAGTTTCTTAGAGTTGAAAAACAGATTAACCAGTGCTCCGGTGTTGACTATTTCGTCAGGTACTAGTGATGTTATTGTTTATTGTGATGCTTCTCACAGAGGATTAGGTTGTGTGTTGATGCAGCGAGGACATGTTATTGCTTATGCCTCGAGACAATTGAAACCACATGAGACTCGCTACCCAATTCATGATCTTGAATTGGCGGCCATCGTGTTTGCATTAAAGATTGGGCGACACTATCTATACGGTGAGAAGTTTGAGATCTACTCTGATCACAAGAGTCTGAATACCTATTTTCACAATCAGAATTGAATATGAGGCAACGAAGATGGCTTGATTTATTGAAATATTTTGATTGTGAAATCAAATACTACCCGGGAAATTCAAATGCAGCAGCTGATGCACTGAGTCGAAAGGTATGTTCTTTAACCTTATCGACGATTGGTGTTTCGAATTTGATTGAATAATGTTGTTTGTCTGGATTAGTATTTGAAACAGAGTGTAAACCGTGGAGACTCTATGTTGTTCAAGTTGAACTAGAGCTACTTTTTAGAATTAAAGAAGCTCAAAAAGTCGATCAAAATATTCAGAACTCGATTTTGATGATCAGAGCAGGGCATCAATCAGAATATCAGGTTCGTGATGATGTATTATATTTGAATAATCGTCTTGTTGTGCCAGATGTTTCAGATTTGAAACGAAAGATATTGTTAGAAGCACACAGTAGTCGATTTAGTATTCATCCTGGTGGCAGAAAGATGTATAATGATTTGAAGAAACAGTTTTGATTGAAACAGATGAAAGAAGATATTACAGAATTTGTATCCAAATATCTGAATTGCCAACAGGTGAAAGCAGAAAGAAAGAAATCAGGAGGTCTGTTGCATAGCTTATCTATTTCTAAATGGAAATGGGATCATATTTCCATGGATTTTGTGATGAAGCTACCACGATCCTCCCGAGGTTGCGATGCGATTTGGTTGTTATTGACAGATTGACCAAATCAGCATGTTTTATTCCGTACAATATGACGTACATACATGACCAGATGACAGAGATTTATGTCAGAGAAGTGGTCAGATTGCATGGGTGCCGAAGTCGATTGTATCAGACAGTGATCCTCGGTTTACTTCACACTTTTGGCACAGTTTGCAACAAGCTCTAGGTACGAAGTTACATCTGAATACAGCATATCATGCTCAGACCGACGGACAGTCAGAGCGGACTATCCAAACATTAGAGGATATGCTTAGAGCTATAATGCTAGATTTTGGCACTAATTGGCAAAATTCTTTGCCACTTTGTAAATTTTTGTACAACAGTAGCTATCAGACGAGTATAGAGATGGCTCCGTTTGAAGTGTTGTATGGCAAGAAGTGCAAATCCCCTCTTTATTGGAATGATATCTCTAAGGTACCAGAACTTGGGCCTGATATGATTCGAGATATAACAGAGAAAGTAAAATTGATTCGACAGAGAATGAAGATAGCCCATGATAGACAGGCCAAATATGCGAATATTCGACGACGACCGTTAGTATTTGAGACAGGAGACAGAGTATTTCTAAAATTTCTCCTTCCAGAGGCGTTGTCAGATTTGGAAAGAAAGGGAAATTATCTCCACGCTATATCGGTTCTTATGAGATTCTTGAGAAGATAGGTGATCGTGCCTATCGACTCGCTATTCTGCCTTCTCTATCTGGAATACATGATATCTTTCATGTATCTATGCTGCGAAGATACCTTCCTGATGCTTCCCATATTATTCAGCCACATGAGGCCGAACTTGATGAAACTCTGAGTTATTTTGAAAAGCCGATTCAGATTCTTGATCGTAAAGAAAAGCAACTCCAGAACGAATAATATTCCGCTTGTGAAAGTTCGGTGGAGTCGTCATGGCATAGAAGAAGCTACTTGGGAGACTGAATCAGATATGAAACAGACATTCCCAAAGTTATTTCACTGATGCGAGTTCTTATTCAATTCTGTTACATATTCATATCTTATCTGATTTGATTGCCTGTTATTTCGGGGACTAAATCAGATCTTAGAGGGGGAGAATTGTAAGGCCTAAGATTTTATTATTGTAATCCGAGATTATTGATGTATGAACTGTTGTGATTAGAAGGACCGCGCCGAGACAAGATTTGAGGAAGCATGTTACATGTGCGATGACAGAACACCTCGCGCATATGCGCGAGAAAAGGCGTGCATATGTGCAAGCAGCGCAGAGGACCTCGCGCATATGCGCGAGATGGGGCACACATATGCGCGAGCTGCAATGTGCCGAGGCAGAAGACCTCGCGCATATGCACCAGGAGAGGCTCGCATATGCGCGAGCAGAAGATTTCTTAACTTGCCGAGATAGTGAGTCTCGCGCATATGCGCCGGGGAAGGTCGCGCATATGCGCGAGACGTGCAGCATGAAGAATAAGCCACATGTCTTCTCATGCACTGAATTTATAACAAAGGCTTCATTTTCCTCATATAAGAATAGGGAAGAGCCGAGAAAGCTGTAGGAATTCTCAAATGTTCTTCGTGTACTAGAGTTATGATTTTACAAGATCCGATCGTCCGATTTTCAATCTGAGTTCAGTACTGTGTTTCTCGCGTCAAGAGCTTCACAAAGATGTAAGTTTTATTACTTTTCTTACATGATTCAAAAAATTGATGTTGAAGGAACCAGAGTTTGATTTATATTATGTGTTCCTGAGATGGTTGTAATCGTATAATCGAAACCGGATCGAAGAACGGACACCGTATGGAATTGTTATTATCTTCCAGATCTGAATTGATTGAGATTATACAGATTTGGTATTGGGATTGTATTTGTTATTGGTTATGAGTTGTTGAATGGTATATACTGATATTGTATTGCCGGTATCTCGAGACTGCGCTGTTATGCCGTCGAAACAGAACTAAATTGAGATTGATCAATCATGTCCTGATATTGATATCGTATATTTCGAATGTCATTGTCAGATTGATTGTTGACAGCTTCGAATTCAAGACTTTGATTTCGTCAGATCAACAAAAGAAAGGTATAAGTCAATGACAAACCGGGACAGATAACTCGAGTTAGATTCGATTCGAGTTCCCAAAACCACATACTGGCATGTTATTGTTTTAATACCTTGTATTCTTTGAATGTATATGCTTATTCTATGGATTTATAGAAAAGCAGATAATAGAATATAGATATCGAGAAAGAGTCTTGGGCAGATGTGTCTTTGGCGGAGGTGCCAAGTCACTGAAATTTTTGTTTATATCGATGTGTTTAGGAGTAGATCGACTCCTATTGCAGAGATTCGATATAGTGACCAAAGTGTGGAAACCGGGATCCCTAGACTAGAGAAGAGTCGAGTCAGAGATTCAGAGTCAAAGAGTTTGATTTACAGTTTTATATCAATTCATGTCTTTCAGATTATGATACATGTTATTGATAAATGTTATATGATTTTGTATATGTTTACATGAAATGCATATATACGTTATTTATACTGGGAATTATATTCTCGTCGGAGTTATCCGGCTGTTGTTGTGTTTGTATGTGTGAATGACAACGGGTGGAACAGGATCAGGGTCGAGAAGAGGATGTGATATCGAGATTAAAGTGGAGATCCGGGCTTAGAAGTAGAGCTGTTGTTCAACACATGACTTGTAGTTGATAAACATTAGTATGTTATGGTTTATTTTGTACAAGACTTGTACCTTTGGATCATATTGTAGAAATCAAACTTGATCTTGTAAATGAAATAAGATTGATTATCATATATTGCGCATGTATTTTTTTAAAAAAAAAATTAGACTCATACCATTAATTGATTCATTTAATCCCAAAGACGATTTAAAAAATGAATTAGGTTCGGGTCCCCACATGCAGTATTGTTGATATTGTTGTCTAAAGACGAATACGTTCTCTCAACTATTGCTGATATAGAATCATTGCAATTTTTGATCAAAAGTTCATCAGGAATATCTATTGTCGCATAACCGTCATTTTGTTCTCCAATTTCTACAATTTTTCCATCTCCTAAATTAGCAATTCAATCTGAATTTTTTTTTATTTTAATACATTCTTCATCAGAACCTAAATTCTGTAATCGCGTGTTTTTCGTCAATCTCAAAACTATTCAATATCTCCGAAGATATGAAGAATTGATAGTGGCGTGAACAATATCTTGCCTACTGTCTTTTGGAATAACAGGCAATATTTGGCGAAAATCGCCACCAAAAACAATTGTTTTGCCTAAGGGCTTGAAAAATTGACAAATCTCATTATATCTTTCATGCTTTTATCCAAAACTTCCAAACAAAACTTGTCATTGAAGCCTCATTCTAAAACATAAGTTTATATTTCAGTACCTCCAGATCCATACACAAAGAATACTTCTCCCTTTGATCATTTTCTTGGGGCATTTTTTACATGAAAAATACCACCAACTTCCATGAGATTCAACAGATACAATTCTTGCATAAACCCAAAAACTCCCAACCTGGAAATTGACAAAAAAAAATTAAGCAAGTATCAATTGTATACACTGAATTAACAAAATTTTGAGTGAAACTCTTATTAATGAAAAAAATAACAAAATATTTCTCATTATTATCTGAAACTTGTTCTATGGTCCTGAAATTGTTCTTTGCATTCGAAAGTTCATCCATGATATTTGTGGCAGATTGCACTAAAATGGTGCTAATTGAATTTTTTTATGTCTTAAAATCAGAAGTCATCCTAAATTGGAAAATTTATAAAAATTCAGTAATAATAAAAGATAAATTAAATTTTAAACAAAAAGAACTAAAAATAAAATACATGTTTCGAAATTCAAAAAATTCAGCTAAGATTCCATTTAGTATCATTTTGGTGACATAAAACGTACTTTGAACTCGCACTACATCTCTAAATCTTCTTGCACGGCATATTTGAATAATAACAACAACTGGTTCATCATCGATAGTGCCCAAATATGTCATGATTTCATCAACAAAATTTCCCAAAAAATATATGTTGATTTGTTGTTTCTAAAAACAATATATATATATATATATATATATATATATATATATATATATATATTTTTTTTTTAAAATGCCAAAAATTAATTTGCACAAATAAAATCTGAAAATAAGAAAATTTGTGGTTACTCTGAATCTTCAAGAAAAAATCGATAAGTTTTGTAGAACGTCCACTAATTTCTTTATATATATATATATAATTTTGATATCCTGCACACCTACCGTGCACATCTTTGTGAGCACCGATGAGGTGTCACTCACCCATTAGATGTGATGAAATATAGAAAAATTGCGCATCCAATGGGTGAGTGACACCTCATTGGTGCTCACAAAAGTGTGCACGGTAGGTGTGCAGGATATCAAAATTATATATATATATATATATATATATATATATATATATATATATATATATATATATATATATATATTAAAATGTCAAAAATTAATTTGCACAAATAAAATCTGAAAATAAGAAAAATTGTGGTTACTCTGAATCTTCAAGAAAAAATCGATAAGTTTTGTAGAACGTCCACTAATTTCTTTATTTTGAGGTGGGTTTCTTGCTATTATTTTGCCAATAACATCTAGAAAGAGGTTTAAAAAAACACTTGTAAATAAACATAAAAATGATAGAAAATGTGATATATCCATCATTATAAAAAAAAAATTCATTATCATTAATGACATTTGCATTTTTCAAATCTCTAAAACTCTTGAATTCTAACATAGTCGATGAAAGATATCATCGAACATCTCACAAACATCAGTGTTATTAATAAATATGAGTTTGTATTAATGTGTTGTTGTCTTGTATTTCAGACAATTGTGTGTAATAATTACGTTTTTAATTGCAAAAAGATAGACTTATTGGAGAATTGGTTTCATTTTCTGGACAAAACCTTTTATTGTTTCATGTATACACGAACCCTAAAAAAATAAAGAGAATGTATATATTATATTTCACATGTTTACAAAATTTCAATATCAAATACATATATAAATTTGTTTCTTCATGATCATGAAAGATGCATTTGAAAGTAGATCCATTATTTCCTACGAAAAAAGATCGCAACAATAAACCAACCATAAATTCAACCCCCACTGCCAAGTTGATAGTTCAACTTCACAAACATAACTGAATAAAAATGTCATTAAGGTATGAAAGATTGGCTACATATAAATTTGAGCATAGTTCTGTATTTTTTTGACAGAGTATTTGAAATCTTACTGGTGTGTACTGTGATGAGATCATACAAATTTATAGATTAAAAAAACATTAATTTTGAATTAAAGAAATGATTTTAATGGTACACAATTTTTTAATTATGTCATTAAACAGAAACTTATGAAATGTTGAAAGCAAGAACTTCTTTCCCATTCAGTGAAATGATCATGTTACTGTCGGAACAGATAGATTTACATCATAACTTGAGGAAAATCAACAAAAACATCAAACCCAGAACATGATTCAAATTACCAATTCTAAGCTCTCTCGCCCCTGATTCTCCTAGCAAGCTGAATATCCTTGGGCATGATGGTGACTCTCTTGGCGTGAATAGCACAAAGATTGGTGTCCTCGAAAAGCCCAACAAGGTATGCCTCCGCCGCCTCCTGCAGCGCCGCCACGGCGGAGCTCTGGAACCTCAGATCAGTCTTGAAGTCCTGAGCAATTTCTCTGACCAGCCTCTGGAACGGGAGCTTGCGTATGAGGAGCTCAGTGGACTTCTGGTACTTACGGATCTCACGGAGGGCGACGGTTCCGGGGCGGAAGCGGTGGGGCTTCTTGACTCCGCCGGTTGCGGGGGCTGATTTCCTGGCGGCCTTGGTGGCAAGCTGCTTTCTTGGGGCTTTGCCGCCGGTGGACTTCCGAGCAGTCTGCTTCGTACGCGCCATTGGAAATGGATTTTGGTGGAAAAATCTCTGTAGGAATCGAAATCTGGGAGTGGAAATTGCAATGACTTGGTGAAGGGATGGTGGTGTGTTTATATAAGCGGGAGAGGGAAATTTTGAGGTAGGCTAGAATTTGGGTTGGGGAAGACGGTTGATTGGGTTTTTATTCAACGGTGGAGATTGAAGGAACGAAGGGCTTCGTATTGCAATCCTTGTGATGGTTTAGTATCGAATTGAATATTGCCACGTCGTGCTTATTAGATTCGGGAGGATCTTCGCTTTTATAAATGGCAAAATCCCTTTTTATTATTTAATTAATAATGTTTCTTATTACATGTTTTAAAATGAATATGAAAAAAATTATTATTTATCACTCATGTGGAAAAAAAATGACATAAAATTTTTATTAAAAAGAAATGATCATATACAATTTATATTTTTTCAAAATTCAAACAAAAAACTTATCCTTGTTTTTGTTTGCATTTCTATCCAAATTTATTTTAAAAAGTAATTTTTCTAAAAAAATAAGTTAGTAAAAAAAATTAATTATTTGTCACTATTCTTTGTTTTGTTAAAAAAAAAAGTTCATTAAATAATGAAAATTTTAAAAAAATAATATTAATTGATTGGTGGTTATTCTTATTATAGTTTATTTGTGATGCCCAAGAAACTTAGATTCGTTATATTATTTATCCATATTTTTATTTAATATAATCTCATGTTTGATGCACAATATTATTTTATGAGTAGGTCTCATGTGAGACCGTCTCACGGATCTTAATCCGTGAGACGGGTCAACCCTACCCATATTCACAATAAAAAGTAATACTTTTAGCATAAAAAGTAATACTTTTTCATTGATGACCCAAATAAGAGATCCGTCTCACAAATATAACCCGTGAGACCGTCTCACACAAGTTTTTGCCTTATTTTATATATCTACCAATCATTTACTTATATCTATCAAATCATCAATCATTTATCTCACATCATTTTATCATTGAATTCAAATTACAACGTTAGCCTTTATAATCTCAACCTTACATGATTATATAATATTTTATTTTAATTAAAATGAATTCAACTTTACATGATTATATAATATTTTATTTTAATTAAAATGAATTTTGAATTCGCTGATAATTATATCATTTGTAATTCACTATATTTTATATTATATTACTAACGTATAAACAAGTAAAATGTATATTTAAGATTTGATTTATTGTTTTATTTTAAATATAAAAAACTATAATCAAAATCTATATATTAAAAAAAAAACGAAATAGAGCAACAAAATCAGGCATGCTCCAAATGTAAAATTGAATTTATTTATAAATGAAAAACTATATGGCATTAAAAAATATATAGTGGATGAAAGGCTAATAAAAACTTATGTTCTAATGTCAATAATGCTCTTAATCCAAACATGATCTATCTATTGTAACATAGCTCAGCTACCAGAAATATTACATACCCTCCTCAGCAAAGGGAAGGGACACAAAATAATGTAATTACTTTCTAACTCAAAATTGCTCAGCCAAATCATTCAGCGCCAGAAATTTAAGGGGAATAGTTTTTTTTTCCCATTTACCTTTGTAAATATTCCAACAACCTCGCGCTGCCATCGGGATCAACCTGATGCACCTGCAGCAGCCTCTTTATCAGTTTCCCCTTGCTCTTCTTTCACAAACTGCTCAATCAATTGGCGCTGCCTCTGGGTCAAGTTTCTAACGAGAAGGCATGGAAGGACAAATTAGTCGAAATAGATAGCATCCTCTATAGGAAGCACGAATACATATTCGTCGTATCTTGATGCAAATTTTTAGATGCTAGTAGAATATGAATTTTTTGTATGAAAAGGAACTGAACTTGTAGATTAGAGAACGAAACATTTCCAAAGAAAAGAAAAGGAATATGCTTGAACATGCGATAGATAACAAACAATTTCACACAAGAAAAGGAGAGAAGAGCTACACCTACTACATCAAAGGTACTTACGTTGGAATGGTGACGGTGAAATGAACATACTGATCTCCGAATGAAAAGGAGTTTCTGACTTTAATACCTGAATAAAAAGCATTAACAATCTTCAGTCCTGGATGGGTAGCATCATATGCAAAATTTGTAAATGCGGAAGAAAATGGTAAGGCAAGTACAATCTATTGACTTTTTAATTTTATGTGTTTACAAAATCTGTCTGCCCAGTGACAAAATGGGGGAAAAGTATATGTTTAAACACAGTAAATTCCTCACAAATTAGAATGGCACTTACGGACATCAAAAAGCTCTCTCTAATGGGCTTTACAACAAAATATCTTAGCAAAAGCCAAAACCTACTAGTGCCAGAGGTATATACATGTTTGGGTGGTTTAAACCCTCCATAACTTGGCTGGTCTTTTTCTTTCGAAAACACAGATATGCCTAGCTTGAAATGCAAAATGACCACGCGACCAAAATAGATTATTCCAGTAATACCAAAATAGATTGTTCCAGTAATGCTACGGGAACTCATTCTAATGCCAGTACATATATAACGCTCAGATGTCAAATAGACAAAACTCACAAGCCAGCAACTACATGAAAATAGCAAGATTGGTGGCAAACAAGAACGAACTAATGGTTATAATATCTGAACTCATTGATTAGAATTGAGGAGCCAGAGTTATATAACCAGGAAAAATCCTACCTTTTTTCCTTAAGACAACCTTTTGGCCAGGTTGAGTGCCAGGGCGAACCTACAAACCAGAAGTAGAACGAGATTCAGTGGCTAAACACCCAATGAAAGGTTAATAGCAATAGTAATGGATAACAGTAAGAGGAAAGCGTACTACACCAAAAAAGCATTTGCTACTAAAACATATTAAACCCAAATACCAACCCCTTCTCCAAATCTAAACCCAAAACAGAAGAAGACAGAAAAACTGAGAAGTAAATCCAAAATCTCATCTGAAAAAGGAGAGTAAAATATGGAGATAGAAGCAACACCACTAACAAGAAATAAATCACAAAAAAAAACCTCAGACCGACCTTAAGAACAACATCCCCCGACAGAGTGGGCACCTGGATGGTTCCTCCGAGAATCGCCTGCAAATAGAAATTGTTCATTAGCTAACCTCGCTAAAAGAACAGGTCATCAGGACTGAAAAAATAGACGTCAGGACAACCATCAATTTTGGTTCTTCATGTAAAAATTAAAAATTAAATCATTTAGCATAATACATCTTTATGCAGGTAAATTGCTATCAACACGAAGTTAAGATAAATGCAAATCAAACCACTAACAACTAGCAGTTTGGGTAAAGAAATAATTTTCTTGATCTAATACCAAAATGAAAGAAAATAGTAATTGAGAGGTATTACCTGAGTGATGCTCAAAACAGCATCAACATGGATATCCGCCCCTTCTCTACGGAATACTGGATCTTCTCTGACCTGAAAAATGCATCCATCCAAACCTCAGTGTGTAAGTTTCCAACCACATTCGATCTACCATATGCAGAGAAACAAAATGCAGTGATATATCTAAGCAAGAGACCTTGATCATAACATAAAGATCACCAGGTTGATTCCCATCAGGATCTGCACCACCACTTCTGGGAACCTTAATAGTTTCGTCGTTGTCCACCCCTGCAAATTAACAATGTAGAATCAAATGAAAATTTTTCTCATGGCTGGACCTTTGGCACACACAAAAATAAATACAAACAATGAATAACCATATACTCCTCAACTCACATTTTCTAATTGTTACAAACAACTGCATTCTTAACCCAGACCAACAAGTAAAGAGCCAAGTTCTAAAATACTACCGAAAGTTAGCCACAACCGGAAATCAATTCCAAAATGAAGAAATATTCCAACATAATGGCAAATTTCACAAGCTTTTTATTGGAGTACACTTCAAAGAAAAAAACTGAATTTGGCTAATTACTAGTGAAAATAACTGGTATTTCTCTCCTTAACAGCAGTAGGTTAAACTACATTAACTGATTTAACAGGCAAGATATCAAGGTGCATCTTATTAAATCTCCATTAACACTGAGGTTGATGAAAATAATGTACATCGAGTTTTCAAAACAGGAGGAAACTGCTGACCCAGAAGCCATAACTGCTGTTAAAAAGAAAAAGAAGAACGAAAATAATGATTAAATTTATTATAGACTCACCAGCGATGACTTTCAATGTAACTGTTTTTGGCCCTCTCAACACTCGCTTGCCCTTGCAGGACTTGCAGAAGCTCTGGTTGAAATTTGAAGTCAGAAGATATAAGTATTCTAAATAATTCGTTTAAATTATCTCTATTTCACCAACAATAATAAAAAAGCTACCATAACAGTAATTAGTAATGGCCGCATTCTTCAAGCCAGAAACAGCTTTGAATAGGTATAAGCAGATATCTCTTAATAGAATTCAGAATTACTTTAGACTCGATTCAAGTTTAAAAAAACAGCAAAATGATATTGTCAATATCTTTCAACATTTGGCATCACAAGGAACGTTATCATAAACAAGTAAACAACTGACTTGATATCATAATCTAGACGAGGCTAAACAGTACAATTTATTAAATCTATAACCCAGGGAGTATATACCAGTATGAGAAAACATTATCCTTTATCCAATGCAATGTACTTCCATGAATGCATCAGACAAACCTAGGGTATATAATAGATCTAGTAACGTCGCGATCATCCTCAGCCTCTAAAGCCATTTTATGAACTGCCTAGATAAATGATACCCAATCACAGGAAAAATGGGATACTACAAATCCTCATGAGCGCCCAGTACATCAAATCACAATAACAAACCAAAAAAACTATCAAGTGGGTGTGTTAAAAAATAACAATCATAGAACAATAGAAATGCCATACCGATACAATTTTTCCAGCTCCTCCGCAACTTGGACAAGTAGATTGAAGTGTGAAAGGACCATTTTGTGATATAATCTGGGTTGGCAAACCAAAATAGTAATATGAATGTCATAGTTAATTTTCATAGGAAAAAAACTCAAATGTTAATACGAATTCAGGAACTCAGGTACTGGGCCAAAGGGACTCACCATGCCAGAGCCTCTACAACGCTTGCAAGTTTCAGGCTTAGTCCCAGGAGGGACACCAGTTCCACCTAACACACACAAGAAGAATTATTAAAGTCAATGTATGAGAAAACATAGTGTAATCCTCAACTTTCTTGTCATGTAGCTCAAAATCAACTTAACAAAGTCAGGATTCAAAGAAAATGAACAAAGCCATAGAATCCTGAAGGGAGCTTCATGGATTCTGAAGTTGTCGAAGGAAAGATGAAAGCCAATACCACAAGTTTCGCAAGCCAAATCAGTCAGGATTGATAGAGTTCTGGTACATCCTTGGACAGCTTCCATAAACGACAGTTCAACAGAAACCTGCATCAATGTCTCAAATTAAGAGAACGTATTAAAATCACTAAATTTGTGATAGATGATTAGACAAAAAATTTTAACCTTGATGTCTTCACCACCCATGTTCCTATTGAAGATGTTGAAAATCTGATCTTGCAATATATCATACCAAAACACACAGAGATTAGATCTTCCAAACATGAGCAGAAACCATAAGGAAAACAGAGGAAAGAAGGTCAAAATTAGGATGAAAAGTTCAAGTGTTAATATGTTAAGGTCCACTGCCTTGAAGTCGCCTGTTACCAGTTGAATTCATGTCCATGAATAACTTGTACATCCTCTTTCATCATAAGTACCAGTGAGTTCAATAACTCTCATAATTAGACCATACAACTTAAGGGACTTTGAAATCATCAAAGTTCCCGTGGCTGTATTGTGTATTTAGGTTCTATCACCGCAAACCAATTTCCAGCCTAAATGAGGGAGCATCCAAAAGCTACTGGTCGGTGAGTTCCACACTTGCAATATTTACTATATATCAGGCTTCTGAAGAATAGATGGGGGTGAATAGTGATGGTCAACAATGCACCCCCGTATACAATGTTAGTTACTCCAAAAAAATTTCTCAACCTAGAAAAGCTAGTTTTTGGAGCAGAATAACTAAATTCTTCTTCTGTATGCTTCAGCATTGTATCATTGTATGTTCTTGCAATTTCTGGATACTACCCTTCTAATATTTCTCCTATAAGACTGCAGCAGAGTATCGCTATTTTACAGCAGCTTCAGTCCCTAACACATCCCAATAGCCGATCAATTGCAACTCTCGTCCTATTAGCACTGGGAGAGAATTACGAGTCCAAGACATTTGAGAAAACAATGATAGCTATAAACATCGTTAACAACAGAGATAATTTAAGATCATAAGCTTACATCTGCATTTTTAAAGATGTCCTGGAAAGGATTAAAACCAGCTCCTTCAAATGGATTAAATCCAGGACCTCCACCATTACTGGCTTGCTCAAAAGCTTCATGACCAAGCTGTTAAAGGGACATTTCTTCAGATTCAAACAGTAAAAGACAAATAAAGAAATTTTAGATGCAACTGAAAAAATGAGAATAAAGTATTCCTCCACCATGCACACAAGCAACTGTTTTACATCACAGGTATAGTAGATTTCTGTCATCATATGCAACCATGCACTTTGTAAAACATAGAGCTCAGTTAATATAATTTTTAGAAAACTTGCAAACTTAAGAGTCCCTGTGGGCATTAGGATGCTATTATTATATGCTTTAAGTGAGACATATTGGATTGTAACAAAAATACATGGAACACAAAATTTCTTTATTTAAAGGACTTATACAATGGCACATCCGCACAAGTGATTTTCATTTTGAATTTTGCTTGGAAAATTATATGTACAGAAAGAAAAGTTAAGGAAGGCTGGCTGCAAAAGTTGTCAGATATAGATATATGCATCAAACATACGGTACTCCTAAATATGCTAGGAAAAGTCACTTGAAATGCATGTGGAGTACACATAATGACTATTGGGTTTGCTGTATTACTTTTAACAGATAAGACATTAATAAATATTAAATACAGACTTAACATGGCATAAAAAAACTGTTGGAGACAACTATGAGAAATAAGAAAAAAAATTGAGACAATGAATAAATAATTCAATTATGCTATTCATATTAAAGAAATCAGATAAAAATAATTCATCTTAATTTTATTGAAACACATTTTTAATCATGTTAAAAAATAAGGTAAAGTATTTGAACGTATAAATTTAGTATATCTTGATTAAGTGTGGGTAAATTTCTTATCACATACTATCAGTTTGTACAAGCATCCATGTCTTCAAAATTTTATCTTGTTCCAAGCCAAGTCTTATTATCCTAATATACTATTCACTTCTTTTCTAACTTAAACTTTAGCATTAGCCAACACCACTTCCTAATGTTTACGAAATCCATTTTTAACTTTCTAGCCACATCACAAAAATAATTAAAAACACTTAGCTGCCCACTTCCTAATGTTTACGAAATCCATTTTTAACTTTCTAGCCACATCACAAAAATAATTAAAAACACTTAGCTGCTGACAACTTTCGCATTTACCATGTACATAATTGCACTTGTATCATTTCACTATTCATCATTTAGTTTTCTTCTTTTCCTCTCTATATCGAAAAAAAATTCTAAGATTCAATTTTGTTTAGAGGAGTTCAATTAAAGGACCATCTTAATTAATTTGGGAATGACAATCAAGAAAATAGAACTCTAAAATTAGATCCTACACTGAGAAAAAACTATGGCTCTTAAATCATGTGCCATATAGCATAAGAAAGAATAATATGAATGTTGAAGTAAATGGAGCCATCGATGCAGACTAATGAAGTTATAAGATTTTCAATTTTAAAGAAACACATTACTTGCAGATAAATATATATTTGAGACCTGATCATATTGCTGGCGCTTTTCTTCATCTTTCAACACCTGCAAATATTTTGGACAACAAGTTAAATAAAAGACACAAATCTAGGAGCTTATGCCAATAAATGCCATTGCTTTCAGAATGTACCTCATAAGCTTTTTGAACTTCTTGAAATTTCTTTTCAGCTTCAGGGTCACTTTTATTTGTATCTGGATGTAACTTTTTCGCAAGCTGCAAAATCGAGGAAATAGCTGAGATTGTGGGCGTAAAAAGAGATGAGAAAAAATAGGAGGGAAGCCCAGAAGACAAAAGGAGAAGAAACAAAAATATACCCCATAATAAGATTTCTTGATTTCGGATGCCGTTGCGTTTTTACTGACACCAAGTATATCATAAAAATCTCTTGACAATTGCGCTAATCAGAAAAGGTAAACAGAGAAAAAGAAAAGGAGAATATAATAAGTCAGTCTGTTAACATAGCAGTTAAAGAGTTAATATGGACTCTCAAACATAAATTAATACCAACATGAACAGGATAATGATTAATGACAAAAGGTAATTGGAGACTGAGCAACTTAAAGGTTCACTGTGAGTTTAATCACATAATCATAATAAAGAAATAAGTAGACTTATTATACTTAATCAATATATTATGGTAGCTGATCTTTGGCTACCAGCGTACTTATTAGGCAATCTCTTCGTGGTTTGAAGGAGATATAAAAAGACCCAGAAACCAAGATTGAGTCATTAAGGAACGATAAATTAATGCTGCTAGTGCGTTAACCAGTCAATCAAACTTTTAATTGAGACAAATAGTTAACATCGATATATTAACAAAAATTATCATTTTCTTCAATAATTTGATATCAGGCTGACTGCTGACAATAATATGTAGCTGCTTGTAATAAATTAATATAAATTACACTACATAATTTATATTTTTCGTCATGAATTCCTCATTCCAAATAATCAAATTCCAAGTACATGAAAATAATCATAAGAAAATCCCAGAACCTCAACAAAGAAAAACACAAAAGATAACAAGATAACATGTTAATAATACCAGTGGCATGAATCAACCGTGCTGCTCCCAGATTGCTATTGAATAATCCTAGCCCCAGCCAGTGTTTTTCACCACATTCTGCATTGCATTAACCAAAAAGCAAAAAGAAAACATCAGAAACCACAAAATTCAAGGAATAAAAATAAAATGAGTAAGAAAATGGAACCTCGGAGATAATTTCAAGTACCATTTCTAAAATCGGAATTAAAAAGGGCCTTCCACCGATCGCACAACACGGAGCTGAAGCTCCTGCGGTCCCCTTTCCATAAAGATTCGTACAACTGCAAATCAATCAAATAAAAATAAATATCCATTAAAACAACAACTACTACATAGCAAAATGTAACATTATTCATAAAGACAATGTGAAAAATGATGCATACGGAGGGAGGGGGACTGTGAAGGAGCAATGAATCGAGGCAGCGGCGCGCGAGCCGGAAGCCGTGGCACCGTACCATCGGTTGGTATCTGTACAATCAATTAGGACCCCCAAGAGATAATTAAAACCCTAGAGAAACCCTAATTATTATTCAATTTGGAGAAGAAGTAAGCCGATAGAAGGTTCTAGTGAGGAGTGGATATGCTGAAAATGGTCCAAGGAACCGAACCGACAAGATGAACCGGTCAGGTTGGTTTGGTTGTGTTTTTTTTTCCCCGGTTATGATATTGAGGTGAGGTTTCGCGATTTTTTTTACTAAACTTCCCTATGAAATATTGTAAATTCAAACTTGTAAAAGAATGAATATCATATGAGACTATCTCACGGATCATAATCTATGAAACGGGTTAATCCTATCCATAATCACAATAAAAAGTAATGCTCTTAACATAAAAAGTGATACTTTTTCATGGTGACCCAAATAAGAGATTTATCTCACAAATACGGTCCGTGAGACCGTCTCACACAAGTTTTTTCCCTTATAAAAACTAGATAGATATCTTAAATCTTAATTTTTTTTATATAAATTACACGAACATATTCCTCCACCAACTGAAAATCTGACGAATTGCAATATTTTGATGATATCTCATAAATAAGTTATCAAAATGATCAATGGGCAAAACAAATACATAAAAAATTCATTTTGATAAAAGCCATATTTCAGATCGGCTATAATAATTCGGACGTTATCTGTGCTAGGTTGACGCTACAAGATCGAGCTTGATGACACGAATACAATAATTATCAGCGTCCGATTAATGTAAATAACATCTGAACTGGTTTAGCCGTCATGAAATATGAGTTTTCTTTATAACTGTTTTGATCGCTGATATATCAGATATCATCAAAATATTTCATTTTGTCAAAATTTCAGCTTATGTGGAGGTCGTTCGTGCCACTTTTATAGAAAGTTTAATGTCTAATATGTCTATTTGATTTGGAGAAATGTGTATTCTCGATATTTCACGTGGAAGTTTGATACAAAAAACTTGAGATTTCGCATTTATGTGGATTTGAACTCTCCCTCGAACATGAGATGTTTTCTCGAGTTTTTGCCTCTTCATCCGAGTAATGGGAGGTATTGGTTTGGTTGTTCTAGGCAAATAGTGATTATATTTGAAAATACACAATATATTTTAACAAGTTTTGTTTGAAAATTGTTTTTATGCTAAATTCGTTTGGATAATTTATTTAAGCCTCCCCACGTTTTGGGAAATTGAGGTTTTCGAATACTTTAAATTATAACCTAAATTCACTTGAAATATATTATAATTAACATTGATTTTGTATCAGAAAGACAGAAATGTGAGACAATCTATCAGCACGAGACAATAATTGTATATAATATAATAAATACCAAATTTACAATATAATATATTTGGATATATTTAACTATTTTTTCTCAGATATTTTACGCTTGCGGCATCAATTACTTTTCTTTTCGAAAATCAAACAAGGTGTTCCACAGGCCTTCCAAAAAATTAGGAATTATATTCTATTCAATTAATTATTTTTTTTTGCAAAATCTCAAAACCAAAAAGACACCTCCAGTCTCCATTTTTCAGGAACAATTTCAGATTTCATTCATAGTTTAAATAATAATAATAATAATAATAATAATAATAATAATAATAATAATAAGCTAAAAGTGAGTGTTGCTTTCATTATTATCATTTATGTTTTTTTCGTTTTTATATTTAATTATTGTTAAGCTAATTGTTTAAAAATGTAAAGTAATTGTTGTGTCGCTAAATTATTGTAGAGAAGTAAATTGTTTTCATTTTATTATTGTTAAAGTAGATATTTCTAAAATTAAGTGTTGCCTTAAAATTTAATGTTTAAATTAATTAAAGTGGTTGTTTAAACAAATTAATTGGTTATTTAAATTAAATTAATTAATTACTTTAATCAATTTCGTTATATAAATTAATAAGCATAAAATCAATGTATAGATTTTGTATTTAATGTGTTAATAATTAACTTTTTAAATAAATAAATTAGTTGATGTGTACAAAATTATATAAAATATTTTCATATTATTTTTTAGTGTTAATGAGCTGGAGATGTGTTTTATATTTCATATAGAATATATTATTTTGAAGTTAGAATTGCTCGAAAACCTCAAAATCATATGAAAATTAGGAGTGGGAAAAAATAATAACTTTTCGGCACCCCGAGATTATTATATCGAATTAACGAAGTTTTCGGTACATTTTCAGTACTGTGATCGTATGAAATTTGAAAATTTTCGATATATATCGAAATACGAAATAACAAGTTTTTGTGTATTTGTAAATAATAAAGTTAAATTTTTTAAAAATGTAAGGTAATTTTTCAGAATAAAATATTTCGAATAAAATCTCGGTACACCGCTACATTTCAATATAATCAGTGTGATAATTATACATACTGATTCGATAAACCACGATGGATTTACAATACAAAAAAATTTTAAAATAACCAAACAAATTAAACAAGTTGATGTTAAGATTTAAAATCCAAATTCATCAAATACATTCCGCCCATCCATGTAGCCGTCTTAGAAAAAAATTTATTTGTTTCAAACTAGAAAATCTTTGATTGTATGTCTTTTTCATTCAATTTCAACAAGAAAATATTTTGACATATTTTCAAAGTAGTATTGTCATTGCGATAACAAGAAAATATTGCAAGTTGAAACATTTTTCCCTGCCAGATCGTATAAGCTTGACTTAAGATTAATTCTCAGATAAAAGGGAGTTGACTTTCTGCTCAAGATGGGCTTCATGGTCTTCGAGACGAGCTTTTATACCATCGTCTTCCCAACGGATTAATGTGGGAACTCCCTTGAGTTTGAACCTCGAGTCCGTTCTCCATGGATGGTGGGGATTTCGCCAAGTTGGCCGATCTCCAACATATGCTCTCAAAAGCGCAACATTATCAGACGACTCTTCTAGCTTTTTGTATATCACAGGTTCAGCTCTCACACAATCTGAACAAGGAAAACCAAGTACTATTTGCACTAAGGAAATTGTTTCAGCAAATCAAACGAGAAAACTGGTGCCGTAATTCAAAATTGATAAGGAAGATCAAAAGTAACCTATAAAAATGGATGACCGTGGAAATTTTAGAGATGGTATCTATTGGAACGCTTTATCCACTCGACTTAAAATTATTGCTCAGCGCTCTTACAGGTGCTATCTACAATGACAGACAAAAAGGGCCAATTCTCATTTTAGAGTTAAGCTGTGTGGCTTTTCTAAATAAAAAAACCATGTTTGGAGATGAAAAAACTTCCAAAAATTTCCGTGTTTTGTATACTTTTTTGAATGCCTATCTTGTCTACATGAACAAGAGAAGATTGTAGTCATTACCACGATATGAAATGATAATAGGAATGGAGTCCTATCGAGCACTTCAAGTGGCTCAAACTCCATAAATTGAGAGAAATGCGAAGAGCGAGGGATATTCGTGAGAAGCTTTTGAGCAAATATTTTCATGCCTTCTGTTACTCGAATTCTAGTATTTGTACTTCCACAACCAGACTCTAGCCAACCAAAACCAAAAATAAAATTCTTCATTCAGCAGAATGGGTTCTACATAGCTACTAAACATTCTATATGTTTACTTTCCATTCAACTGCTTATATTTTGACCAGATTCATATCCTCTTATTAGATTAATTTCTTAGTTTTTCCAATCATGTACATGGGATTCGATGTCTGGTCTGCCTTACATTATAAAAACATGAGATCGTCTACTGTTTTTCATGATCACAGAGCTACTGAAATCCTCCATCTCAAATTAATCCAAATTTTTCAATGAGATCACTATCTATTGTCTTATCATCTTCTATCATAACTGGCTGATTACCCCAAAATCATGATATTCGAAAATAAATAACATGTAATTTCATGTTCGGTACTGCAATCTAGCACCCCCAGTAGGATCACACAAACTCCACAGATAGAAAATGAACATTCAAGAAACACAACAAATCCCACAAACACAGCCAACACAGATTACTACAAAATTTAGCTCTGCTCACCGCTTCATTCACAAACAAGCCAACAATTTCAGAACTCCTCTTTAACATCGAACACAAATTCAGCCATCAATATCCGTTCAACAACCTAAAAAACACCTTCCGCCGCTTAATTCTACTCGATTTATTTACAACACACAAAACCCATTCTCACCCCTAAATTGAAAAGTTAACCGCAATCGGATACTCAGAACCTGCATCAAATCTCATCCAACAAACATATATTCAAATATACATGAACAAAAAATGTACACAGGATGGTGGAAATTGTACCAGGACACCAACTAAGATTGGTGGAGGGATCTTTGTCGGCCAAGAAAAGGATAAGATTAGCTTTGTTATTTGCTCCTTCGCTTCTGAATTTCTCCAAGACACCTTCAAATGTCGAAATTGTTGCATCTAACACCTTCATTGGCATCTTTGTTCTCTCCGTCCGATCGAATATATAGATTTTTGTGTGAAATCGAAAGCCGCTCTCTGGTTGCTCGTGGAATTTCCTTTATCGGGAAAATGTTGATGGGCCTTAAAATTATTGGGCTTGACCGGCTCCAGTTCATTTACAAGGCCCAACCACTTTAGAAAAGAAAAAAAATATCTACCACGTTCCAAATTTATCCTTTTTCTAATATTACTTATAGAAATAATAATTTTTCAATGTTTCTATAATTATTTTCGTAAGAAATTTTCATCAATTTTTTTAGATTAAATAAAAATTATAGTATTCAACAAATTTAATTTCAAACTACTATAAATTTAATTATACCTTAATTATTTTTATTTGTGTGATGATAATGTCAGTTAAATTATATATAATCAAATTAAATAATAAAAAAATATTAATATTTTAAAATAAAATGATAAAAATATTGATACAATTAAATTAATTTAGATGAAATTAAAATTTGATAGTAATTTTAATAAAATAGACATTATATTTTCCTATTTTAAAATAAATAATATACAAATAAAAATAATTAAGGTGAATACATTTTGAAAAATAATTTTTATAATATAAAAAATTATAATTTTTGTAAGTAATATTAATACAAAGGTATATTTAGAATGTTTTAAATTTTTTTGGATTATATTTATTTTGTAGTAAAAAATTTGTCGAATATTGAAAATACGAAAACTTCTCAAGAAAATAATTATGAAAAGATTAAATATTATTATTTGTATAGGTAATATTAATAAAAGGTATATTTGGGATGTCGTAGAGATTTTTTAATTATAAAATATTTTTTATTAATTTTTTTAAAGCGGTAATTCTACAATAATACATTATTTGCGTGTTTTTTTAATCTTTTGTTAGGTATAATAATTTTATAGAATCATATATGATAATTTTTTTAAAAAAATTGTGATATTTTAAATTATTATAATTAAAGGAAACTTTTTGTTAAAGGTAATTTTTGGTTATGTTTGTTATAATTTTATTTGGCTAATTATTGAAAAAAATTATATATACACTATATTATTAAGATTGTGATCTATTTTCAAATAAATTGTAAATGAACTAAGAATAAGTTTGAGCAAAATCATGTAAAGTCCATTTGTTCATATTCATTTATGTATTTTTTACAATTATCGACAAAAAAATATATAATATTAATGGTGCTCGTGTAATTAAAGAATACAATGTTTAGTAAAACAAATCTATGTTATTTATTAAACTTTGAGCAATGTAATGTGACATCAAACTAATTATTACGTATATAATTCTTCTATTTCAATTAAACTGCATACAAATATTTTTAAAAAAAAGACAAAAAAATTTGTGTGAGACGATCTCACGGGTCGTATTTTGTGAAACAAATCTCTTATTTGTGTCATCCATGAAAATTTATTATTTTTATGCTAAGATTATTACTTTTTATTGTGAATATCGGTATGATAGACACATCTCACAGATAAAGATTCGTGAAACCGTCTCACAAAAAACTTACTCTAAAATAAATTATGAAAAAAAAAATGGACAATCTTAAAGAAAGGGGAAAAACTTCTCCCCACGAACATATCGAGAAAACCGAAATATAAGTTTCAAAAATTAATTCTTCGCCTGACGAGGATGCAACTGGAAATTCGAGGTTAGAATAGATCAGTTGAAGTATGTTCAGTTAGTGTCGGCAAACATTTAAATGAAGTAGGGGCCAATCAAGAAAGGAAAAAATTGTGGTTGGCAAGTTGGACGGAAATACGTGTTTTTAACGTGTATTCACACTGACAGGAGACTCTATAAAAAGAGCTCACCCTTCATTCTGAAATCATCCCTTCTTCGAGTTTTCTCTCATCTTATAAGCATTTGAGTGCTTAGTTCTATTATATTTGTGAGGTGTTTGTTCTCTTGTATTAAGAGAGTGTGTGTTCTCTTTGGAAACACAGTGAGTGAGTTGTACACCACAAAATATTATAGTGAAATTATTTTAATCTTGCCCGTGGTTTTTACCTAATAATTTTTAGGAGTTTTCCACGTAAATCTCGGTGTCCAGTTTATTCTTTATTTTAGGATTTTACTATCTCAAATTCCGCAATTGAGACCAACATTTAGTAATATCAGTGTGTTGATTACGTTGTCCAGGACGAGTGCTTAGGATTCTTAGACCAACTGTTTATAGGTATGTAAGTGTTGTCCACGATATCCTGGCTGAGTGTTCATTTTTATGTGTTGTATTTTACTTGACATGTTATTATGTTGCATATTTTATGTCACGATTATTATGTTGCATGCATATTACGTTGAGTTTATCATAATCTTTCAGACATATGTCTTATTGGATGAGTGTGCACTGTCACTGTGAGATGCTTTCGTTGACTATGATCTCTGGTGACATTTTTGTCCCCGGTCTAATTTGGGTTGGGAGTCACCTCCTAAGGCGGCAGAACAGAGTGCTACACACTATGATGCCTCTAGACTAAGCATGTTGATCTTGTTTAATCTTTAATATCCAGTACATATTTGCATACATGCATCATATAGAACTTAATAATTCCATGCACGGAGATTTATCGCTTACGTCCTCGGTTTTATGTTCTTGGACTCCTCATTCCATGGAGACAGGTCTTAGGTTGGACAAACCTGGTGGGAGCAAGCGGTGAGCGAGCAGTGAAAGCATGAGGAGGTTTATTGCAGTTGTTGAATTTTCATTATCATTCCATATGTTTATATTATATTTTGATTTATTATTGTTTCGTGTCTAGGAATTATATATCGATTTAATGTTTTGTTTATGTTCCTGCTGTTTAAGTTATCATGTTTATGATTTGATTAGGTTTTTAAGTGCATGCTATTAAGATTGCAATAGGTGACCTGGTATGGGTCGCTACATTACGTCCCTGGATAAGACTGAACTTTGGGTAATATGAGACAATACCAATAGTATGCAAACTTCTTTCCTGATCATGAGTCTAACAACTCGACGTACACATTGGCACCCAAATAGATGCATCTTTCGAAATTCATTTGTCGCTTAATATGAGCCTTTACGCTACCACAAATATAAGATAATAGAGATGTCTCGGCTAACAATTAGCATTAGTTTGGGACTTGGGATGTGGATGGAAAATAAGGAAAATAAAAGAATTTTTAGAAGGGTTGTATGGGAGATTTTAGTGGAGGGAAATGATTTATTGATAATTGATGTGATTATAGACGGGCCACTCCGAGACCAAATTGGGTAAAGCATATGATTTATGTAATATTTGGAGAGAAAGTCTGGTGCCCGAGCGGTAGAAAAAGACCGCCCGAGCGCCAGTGTATAACAAGCCGAGTACTTGGACAGAAGGTTCCGCGCCCGAGCGGTAGCTTTTGACCGCCTGAGCGTCGCCCTATATGTGAGAAAAATAAGACACGTAGCTGAATTATGCAAGTTGATATATATAAACCCATCCCTTCAGAATTCAGAAAGAGGAACTGAGAAAAGCTACTTACGCCTTTATACCTCATAGAATTCTGATTTTTGCAATATCCAGCCGTTAGAATTTCAATCCGACTTCAGTACCGTGCTCCTCTCGTTACAGGCTTCACATAGACGTAAGTTTTATTATGTTTTGATATGATTTGAAAATATGATATTGAAGGAATCGGATATGATTTATATATGTTGTTCTTGATATATTAGATATCGTATAATCGAAACCGGATTAAAGAACAGATACCGTATGAAATTGTTATGATTTTCAGAATTGATTTGATTGAGATTTGATATCAGATTTATATTGTTATCGATTATGAGTTGTGGGAATTGATATCGGTTGATTTTTATTGCTGGGTATATTGAGATTGTGCAGTTATGTTGTTGAAACAGAATTAGATTGACTTCTGATTATATCCAGTATTGATTTGAGTGGTGTATTGATATTGTATTCCTCGATATTGTCATTTTCAGATTGAATATTGACAGGCTTCGAATTCAAGATTTCGACAGAGCCATAAACCGACAAAAGAAAGGTATAAATCGATGTTAACCGGGAAATCGACTTGAGTCAGATTTGACTTGAGTTTCCCTAAACCACATACTTGTTTGTTATTGTTTAATACTTTTGTATTATTTGGATGTATATGCTTATTCTATTGACTTATAGAATAGCAGAGAAAAGAAGATAGATTATGTGACACCTCTGACCCATTTTATAAAATAACAGCGGAATTTAAAATTTTTCTTTAAAGAGAGGAAGGATTCAAAATACATTTCCAATATATATATATACCATCAAAAGAATATACATGATCTAAAAAGTGTTGCATCAAAATACAAAATATCATTTTGATCATATATAACAAAATAATCTTCCACTTCCTTCCATCTCTATATGCATATGACCCCTGCTTCAATCAACGTCCTGGTTCGTCGCTCTTATCTGCATCACATGAATAACTGAAATGAGTATAAAACTCAGCAAGTGGAACTCTTACATAGCAATGTACATAGCATACTCTGTAAAACATGGCTTTAAAAACATTAAACACCATCAACTCTGAATCATGAATAACATAGCAATAATATAACAATAAGATGGTATTTCTCTTTTCTCTGTTGGATTGATATCTATATAGTATCTCTGTCTCTGTACCTATATCTCATCGATATAAATCGATAACTCTGAGGGATATAAGCCTATGGTCGTTGATCAACTAATTGCATGCAATCTATGACTATGTATCTATCAATCCATAAATCATTTTAAACTCTCTTTGGGGCATTTAATCAAACACTTTGTAAACTCTTTTCTCTTGTATTCTCTTTTTCACAATTGAGACATTCAATTGTCTCAAATATACAATCAAGTAATTCAATACATAATATGGATCAAATGGAAGGGAATAACATGTTAAAACCATTGAAACACAATACATATACTATCATGTGAGCACAAGAATGAGATTCCACTTACAACCACTTGGAACCTTGTATCTAATCTCTTGATAGCAATCCTACAACAATAAACCATAATTTGCACCATCAATAACCCAATAATCCAACAACAATACCATAAAAGCCAAAGAATCAACACCATCACAAACCCATATCATCTCACACACCAAAACCAAGAAATAACCAAACCAAAAACTTACCTTAGCTTCCTTGATCCCAAAATAATCTTGCTCTCAACACAAATAACTAACAAGAAGCTTGGATTAAAGAAAAGAAAGGAGAGAAATTGGAACCCTAGTCTCCCAAGAGAAGAAGAAACGAAAAGTGAGAAGGAAGAATGAGAAAAGTGAGACCAACTCTTGCATTTAAACACTTAAAATCCGAAAACACGCTTGTACTGTGCTCGGCGCTCGGGCGGTCGAAAATTACCGCTCGGGCGCCGACGTTACTGCCCAAAATCCAATATTCCAGAAGTAGTGGCGCTCGGGCGGCCAAACATTACCGTTCGGGCGCCACTCTGCGCACTGCCACGTTAAAGATCGCTTCAGAAACGCCTTTTTCCTTCCGAATTAGAAAAATTGGTAAACTAAAAAGTTGTAACCCTATGTCTTTCATTGAATCTCTCCAAATTTCGGATCATTTGGAGGTCTGAGTAAAAAGTTATGCTCATTCTCCCAACATGTGTCACTAGAGGAACGACGAAACGCACGACACACTTCGGGGCACTTTTGGCTTATCTTCCACAATGATTTGAACAAAACTCAAAATAAGAAAGTTACACCTCTATGTCTTATCTAATCACTCCAATTGGCCTCATACCAATTGGCTCAACATACGAATTATCATGAATTTAATCGTAACGCCGCTACAATAGCACTACACATCCTCTATAACCAACCATACTATAAATCCTAAATCGAAACTCTTAACATCCAAACTATACTTAAACTTGACCAAGTAGTCAATAAACTTATGAAAACTTAAACCGTACCGTACACCAGGCTTGGCTATTACAATCTCCCCTCCTTAGAGGAATTTCGTCTCCGAAATTGAGGTCACTACGCAAACAACTCAGGATACTTCTCTCTCATCTCATCCTCTGGTTCCCACGTGGCTTCTTCGATCAAATGATTCCTCCAAAGGACTTTAACAATGTCGATCTCTTTGTTTCTCAATACTTTAACTTTTCGATCCAGAATCTGGACTGGAATCTCTTGATACGTCAAATCCGGCGTCAAATCCAATGGCTCGTGGCGAAGAACATGAGAAGGATTCGCAATATACTTCCGGAGCATTGATACATGAAAAACATTATGAACTCTATCAAGATCTGGCGGTAGGGCTAACCTGTAAACTCGATCACCAACTCTATCCAAGATTTCAAATGGGCCAATAAATCTCGGATTCAACTTTCCCTTCTTGCCAAACCTCATCACACCCTTGAGATGTGCTATTTTCAAGAACACATGGTCGCCAACCTCAAACTGCAATGGTCTACGACGCACATCAGCATAACTCTTCTATCTCGAGTGTGTTGTCTTCATTCTCTCTCAAATTACCGCAACAACATCAGCTGTCTGTTGGATCAACTCTGGACCCAACATCTTCCTCTCACCAATCTCGTCCCAATACAAGGGAGATCTACACTTTCTGTCATAAAGTGCTTCATACGGTGCCATGCCAATCGTCGCTTGGTAACTGTTATTGTACGTGAACTCAACAAGAGGCAATTTGGAATCCCAGCTGCCAGGATAATCAATAGTACAAGCTCTGAGCATATCCTCTAAAATCTGAATAACTCTCTCTGATTGACCGTCACTCTGGGGTTATATGCTGTACTAAAAGCTAACCGTGAACTCATAGCTCTGTGCAAACTCTTCCAAAACTCTGAAGTAAATCTAGGGTCACGATCAGACACGATCGACACAGGAACACCATGAAGTTTAACAATCTCTGCTATGTACTCTTCGGCATACTGGTTCATGGAGTACGTCGTCTTGACCAGAAGAAAATGCGCTGACTTGGTCAACCGATCAACCATAACCCAAATAGAGTTAAAACATTTCTGCGTTCTGGGAAGACCAGTCACGAAATCCATTGTAATATGTTCTCATTTCCATTGAGGAATCGGCAATGACAACAATGTCCCAGCAGGTCTCTGATGCTCGATCTTCACCTGCTGACAAGTTAGGCACTGAGAAATAAACATTGCAATATCTTTCTTCATACCTGGCCACCAATAGAGTCTACGAAGATCCTGATACATCTTGGTACCACCTGGATGTATCGAATATGGCGCGGTATGTGCCTCTGTCAAGACATCTCGCCGAATATCATCACCAACAGGAATACAAATACGGCCTCTAAAAGTCACCAAACCATCTCCATTCAATCCAAACTCTGAATTACCTCTCTCCTCTGCTCTGGCTCTCAACTCTGTCAACTGTAAATCATTGACCTGCTCTCTACGGATCCTATCCATCAATGTAGCCCGAATGACCAATGCTGAAAAGCGAGCAATGGTTCTTGGAACCACCAAAGCTATCTCCTCTCGCTGCAAGTCTAACAACCACGGTTGCTGAATCATCGAACTCAAAGAAGAACTCGACTTACGGCTCAAAGCATCCGCTACAACATTCGCTTTTCCAGGGTGGTAACTGATTGTCACATCATAGTCTTTGACAAGCTCTAACCATCGTCTCTGTCGCATATTGAGTTCTTTCTGAGAAAACAAATACTTCAAGTTCTTGTGGTCCGTGAAGATTTCACACTTTTCGCCATATAAATAATGTCTCCAAATCTTCAGGGCGAAAATCACAGCTGCCAGCTCCAAATCATGCGTAGGATAATTCTTCTCGTAGTCCTTCAACTGACGAGAAGCATAGGCTATAACCTTTCCACGTTGCATCAGCACTGCACCAAGACCTTTCTTCGACGCGTCAGTAAAAACAACAAAGTCCTCTGAACCACTAAGCAATGCAAGTACCGGAGCTGTCGTCAATTTATCTTTCAACTCCTGGAATCCACTTTGGCATTCATTGGACCACTTAAACTTCACAGTCTTTCTCGTCAGATTGGTTAATGGCAGGACAATCTTGGAAAAATTTGAAATGAAACGACGATAATAACCCACCAAACCAAGAAAACTGCGTACCTCTGATACAGTGGTAGGGATAGGCCATTTCTGAATCGCCTCAATCTTTGTTGGATCAACAGCTATACCATCCTTCGAAACAACATGGCCTAAGAAAGAAATCTGCTCCAACCAGAACTCACATTTCTTCAACTTAGCATACAACCTCTTCTCTCTCAGCAACTGAAGAACAACTCTGAGGTGCTCTGCATGAAGCTCTCTGGTCTTGGAATAGATCAATATGTCATCGATGAAAACAATGACAAAGCTATCTAAATACGGCTTTAACGCACGGTTCATCAGATCCATAAAGACTGAAGAGGCATTGGTCAGACCAAAAGACATCACAAGAAATTCATAATGACTGTACCTGGTCCGGAACGCCGTCTTAGGGATATCAGACTCCCTAACCTTCAACTGATAATAGCCAGATCGCAGATCAATCTTCGAAAACACGGTAGCTCTCTGCAGCTGATCAAACAAATCATCTATCCGTGGCAATGGATACTTATTCTTGATAGTCACATTGTTGAGCTCTCTGTAATCAATACATAGCCGCAAAGACCCATCTTTCTTCTTGACGAAAAGAACCGGAGCTCCCCAAGGCGAAGAACTCGGTCGAATGAAACCTTTATCCAAAAGATCCTGCAACTGCGTCTTCAACTATTTCATCTCTATAGGGGCCATTCTGTACGGAGCCTTGGAAATAGGAACCGTACCTGGAACTAGGTCAATCACAAACTCCACATCTCTGTCCGGCAGTAAACCCGGCACATCATCTTCAAAAACATCAGAGAACTCTCTCACAACATCAATATCATCAATATTAAACTTCACAATTTTATCCACATCCACAATAGAAGCCAAAAACCCATCACAACCTCTACACAACAACTTCTTAGCCTCAAGACACGAAATAAAAGGAAGGACCAGCGAAGTACCTGCACTGGCGATCATACCTTCCTTATTGCCATCATCTGCAAATTTCACCGTCTTAGCAACGCAATCAATCACGGCACGATAGGTTGATAGCCAATCCATGCCAAGTATAATATCAAATGCGACCATTGGAATAACAATCAAATCAGCATAGACCACTCGCTCATCAATTTAAACAGAGCACGCATACACAATAGATGTCGGGCACAACACATCCCCCGAAGGCAATACAACATTAAACTGGAGGGGAAGAACAGAAGGAACTATACCCAAAGATCTCAAAAATAGTTCAGACATAAAAGAATGAGTAGCACTTGTATCAATCAATGTCGTAGCTACTCTGCCTGAAATTAAAATAGTGCTAGAGATCACAGAAGAATCATGGTTTAGACCTTCCTTCGTCATGGTAAAGATGCGACCATGAACCTTCTCTTTACTTGTTCCTCTAGGACAATCTTTGGCAATGTGGCCTGCAGTGTCACATCGATAACAAGTGTGAGTACCAAATCTGCACTCTCCCCGGTGATGTCTACTGCACTTGGGACACAATTGCTTCTCGGGATCAGATGGAACCGTCGGTGGATTAGGACTCGGCTCTAACTTGCCTTTCCCCTTGAAACGATCCCTTCCTCTTTGATTCGAACCCTGGCCTCTCTGAGCAATGGCATGCTATCTCGCCTGTCTCTCTCTTGCAATGTCCTTCACATCCTGTTCGGCCAATAAAGCCTTAGCCACAATCTCCTTGAATGTCACAGCCTTCGACATGTTGATGTCCTTTCTGATTTCTGCTCTAAGGCCTCTAATGAAATGAGCACCCTTGTCTTTGTCGTTGGAGGCAATGTATGTGGCAAACAGACAGCCCTCCTTGAACTTCAGAATATACTCATCGACATTCATACCTCCTTGACGAAGTTCTAGAAACTCAGTCACCTTCCTAGCTCAAAGTGCATCTGGGAAGTACTTGTCATAGAAAAGATCAGTAAACTCTTGCCACTTCAATGTCGGAACATCAACACCAACCTTAGTAGCATTCCACCAAATGCGTGCAGCCTTGACCAACATGAACACTGCACAACTGATTCTGTCTTTGTCTTCATAGTTGAGATGATCAAAAATCGCCTCAAGAGCTTTGATCCACTCTACAGCTACCAAAGGATCAGTGCTACCTGCAAATTCTGGCGGATCCATCCTCTTGAAAGCAGTAAAGATCCCATCGGTTCCCACTGCCTGAGCCACTTGGCCTCTACCCCGTCCTCTACCTTGACCTGTACTTTGCATACGTAGCAACTGTTGGATCTGCTCACTATGGACCTTGGCTTGCTCTTTCAACAACTTGCCGAACTCATCGACAACTCTAGAGGAAGAACTATCCTCACCCTCTACGACTTTCCTCTTAGGAGGCGTACTCTACAATGTGCTCACACAAAACAAATCAATAGATAACAATGAATAGATGTAGAAGAAGACATACCCGGACCGTTGAAAGTAGACGAAGTCATATGCATTGGTCCGAAGAACGGTGCTCTGATACCACTAAATGTGACACCTCTGACCTATTTTATAAAATAACAGCGGAATTTAAATTTTTTTTAAAAGGGAGGAAGGATTCCAAATACATTTCCAATATATATATACCATCAAAAGAATATACATGATCCAAAAAGTGTTGCATCAAAATACAAAATATCATTTTGATCATGTATAACAAAATAATCTTCCACTTCCTTCCATCTCTATATGCATATGTGTTAGAGTAGGTGCCCGTCGAGCCAAGTGTTGGCCGAGTGTTCACAAGGAAACTCTATGTATAAGCAATCTTTATTTTAGTAATATTTGATATTATTATTTTGGCACATCTTTATCTGTATACACATGCTAGTTGCATAGATAAAGCCCTTGAATATACAAATAGTAGAAAGAATATGAGATGCTCATACGATGAGTATCATGAAACTCATATTTGTAATACTGTATATTCTGAAAGGTTCCTAGTCGATTCAGCCGCCACTAAGAAGGATATAGGCCGCTAGAGTTCGAGACTAGTATCTGCGATGTGAGTACCATGTTTCATTGGTAGGGGACATTGTGATGTCCGAGCATGCAGATAGGTGCTCCTGGTAGAGTGCACTGAACAACCCTCCATAAAGGACTTTCCAAGTGGTTCTCACTTATCGAGTGGAAATGTCCTAGTTTATGGTTGTACACCATTAGTCCTTATGACCCGGGACAACATTGAGACTCTATGTGCTAGACTTACACTTTGACTTGTTTACCGACTCTCATGGGGTCATCAGGTGGCAAGGTTGGGTGTTCTGTCGAAACACATAGGAGTCGATGCATTGTAGTCGGGGATTCACCGCTTACCTTCGGGTATGGATATCCTATGTGTTTTTCATGTATATGTAGTTTGAAATCTCTGATCAGAGTATGGTGGTAATTATGAAAGGGGTTTCATAGATTACACCATCGATGCAACTACGACATGACACATAGTATCGATTCATTGACAACTCTCGATAAACCAATGGTTGTCGAATCGGTCGGGATATATGAGTTGAAGGGACCATACTGTACGCTAACCATAATAGAATGGTTCTTGCAGGCACTATCATTTGATACCTAGGGAATCATGTAAGCGATGCTGCTAGGCGTTTAACATGATTGGTTGGGTACTATCAGACTTGAGTTCTGACGTTCTTATTATCAAGGAGTTGATAAATAAGAATGGAGCAATTGGGGTATGCTCATATAAGGACATGTTTAGTCCGAATTAGGGGTGCAAACGAACCGAATCGAGCCGAATAATAGTAAAAAAGTTAGGCTCGAATTCGGCTCGAAATAGGTATATTCGAGCTCGATTCGAAGTTCGATAATTTCAAATATTTGGGCTCGAGCTCGGCTCGAAATGAAGTTCGAGTTCGAGTTCGGCTCGAAATATTCGAATATATTCATGAACTATTCGAATTATTGCTCGGATATTAAGGTTTGAAAGCTCGAAATGCTCGAAATATTCGAAATGTATATATATATATATATATATATATATATATATATATATAATTATATTATATTAATAAAATATTAAGGCTCGCGAACTATTCGCGAGCTATCGAACAAAATAATTTGGGCTCGAGTTCGGCTCGGAAAAAAGTTCGAACGTGTTCGAGTTCGGCTCAAATTCGATAAGTTCGAATACGAATCGAATATTTATCGAGCTGGCTCGAAAAACTCGCGAACATGTTCGGTTCGTTTGCAGCCCTAGTCCGAATCACATGGAGATGTGAACCCACGGCTAGTTGTATCAATGAACCATTGAGGGCCACACAAGTATTAGCTTTCTAGATCCCGTTGAGAAGTAAAATAGTTCAATGTGTTGAACGGATTATAAAAGAGTTTATAAGCGCAAGGAAAATTAGAAGTATGACTTCTATAAAGGAGAAATTAGTTCAATGTGTTGAACGGCTTATAAATGAGTTTATAAGCGTAAAGGAAAAATAGAAGTATGACTTCTATGAGAGAAATGTAAATTTTGATTTATGGAAGTGTTCCTAAATTAAAAGTTGGCCAAATATATAATGTATTTGAAAATTGTGATTTTCATAAACATTATTATGGACTAAATTAAATTAATTCAAGTGTTGAATTAATTTAACACTAGTGGACCTAGTAGAGTCCAAATAATTAAATTAATTTAAGTGTTGAATTAATTATATTATATTGAGTCTTGTAGAGCTCAATTTAAATTAATTATTTAACTAGTGGGACTTGGGTAAATTCAAGTAATGTTTAATTAGTCTCAAATATGTTTGAGATAATTAAATTTAGTCCATGGTTTTTAATTTGTTAAAACCATATAATATGCATGCATGGGAGGTGAAAGGTTGGGAGACTACTTTTTGAGTTTTCAAGGCATGGCATGCTAAAAAAAAGTGATTTCTACTTTTTCACTACCAAGACAAGTCTCCCTTCCCCTCATTGCATCTACCATGGCCGAAATTATGCAAGTTTTCTCTCAAAATTTTTCTCCTTTTGTTCTTCAAGTTGTTGAGGAATTCATCTCTTCTCTTTGAAAAATCTTCTTATTTTTCTAGTGCAAAATAAGAAGGGTTCTAGCTAGTTGGTGGTGGGCCTAATTTTGGAGTAAGGAGGAAGCTTGTAGATTGTCATCCTTTTCAAGAGCCAAGTTGTTTACAACTTAGTTGGTGCCATCATCAATCTCTTGAGATTGATAGGTAAAATTCTAAACACACTATGAATGTCATTTTTGTATTTTATTGTATTTGCTACACAAGAATAGGGGTGGCCGAAATTTTCTCTAGAAAATAAAATTTTTTAACTTCCGTTGCGCTTCCGGTCACCGTAACCGATCCCATTTCAATATGACCCCGGCTTCAATCAACGTCCTGGTTCGTCGCTCTTATCTGCATCACATGAATAACTGAAATGAGTAAAAAAACTCAGCAAGTGGAACTCTTACATAGCAATGTACATAGCATACTCTGTAAAACATGGCTTTAAAAACATTAAACACCATCAACTCTGAATCATGAATAACATAGCAATAATATAACAATAAGATGGCATTTCTCTTTTCTCTGTTGGATTGATATCTATATAGTATCTCTGTCTCTGTACCTATATCCCATCGATATAAATCGATAACTCTGAGGGATATAAGCCTATGGTCGTTGATCAACTAATTGCATGCAATCTATGACTATGTATCTATCAATCCATAAATCATTTTAAACTCTCTTTGGGGCATTTAATCAAACTTTGTAAACTCTTTTCTCTTGTATTCTCTTTTTCACAATTGAGACATTCAATTGTCTCAAATATACAATCAAGTAATTCAATACATAATATGGATCAAATGGAAGGGAATAACATGTTAAAACCATTGAAACACAATACATATACTATCATGTGAGCACAAGAATGAGATTCCACTTACAACCACTTGGAACCTTGTATCTAATCTCTTGATAGCAATCCTACAACAATAAACCATAATTTGCAGCATCAATAACCAAATAATCCAACAACAATACCATAAAAGCCAAAAAATCAACACCATCACAAACCCATATCATCTCACACACCAAAACCAAGAAATAACCAAACCAAAAGTTTACCTTAGCTTCCTTGATCCCAAAATAATCTTGCTCTCAATACAAATAACTAACAAGAAGCTTGGATTAAAGAAAAGAAAGGAGAGAAATTGGAACCCTAGTCTCCCAATAGAAGAAGAAACGAAAAGTGAGAAGGAAGAATGAGAAAAGTGAGACCAACTCTTGCATTAACACTTAAAATCCGAAAACACGCTTGTATTGTGCTCGGCGCTCGGGCGGTCGAAAATTACCGCTCGGGCGCCGACGTTACTGCCCAAAATCCAATATTCCAGAAGTGTGGCGCTCGGGCGCCACTCTGCACACTGCCACGTTAAAGATCGCTTCAGAAACGCATTTTCCCTTCCGAATTAAAAAAAGTGGTAACCTACAAAGTTGTAGCCCTATGTCTTTCCTTAAATCTCTCCAAATTTCAGATCATATGGAGGTCTGAGTAAAACGTTATGCCCATTCTCCCAACATGTGTCACTGGAGGAACGACGAAACGCACGACACATTTCGGGGCACTTTTGGCTTATCTTCCACAATGATTTGAACAAAACTCAAAATAAGAAAGTTACACCTCTATGTCTTAACTAATCACTCCAATTGGCCTCATACCAATTGGCTCAACATACGAATTATCATGAATTTAATCGTAACGCCGCTACAATAGCACTACACATTCTCTATAACCAACCATACTATAAATCCTAAATCGAAACTTTTAACATCCAAACTATACTTAAACTTGACCAAGTAGTCAATAAACTTATGAAAACTTAAACCGTACCGTACACCAAGCTTAGCTATTACAGATTACGAGAACGAGTCATTGGCAGAGGTGACAAAATTCTTGAGCAGAGGTGCCTAGACATTGGTTGTTCGGTTTATATCGATGTTGCTTAGAAGCAAATCGACTTCTATTGCTGAGATTCGATATATTATGCTAACGTCCGGGAACCGGGATCCTAGACTATACTAGATCAGAGTCGAGTCAAAGATATGAGTTTGAGTTACAATTTTATATCATTTCATGTTTCAGATTGATACATGTTATTGATGATTGTTATGTTTTTTTTTATATGCTCTTATATGATTGCATGTATACGTTGTTTATACTGGGAATATTATTCTCACCAGAGTTATCCGGCTGTTGTTGTGTTTGTATGTGTGCATGACACCATGTGGGACAGGATCAGGGTCAAGACGAAGATGAGAGATTATAATTTAGCGTAGAGATCCAGACCCAGAAGTAGAGTTATTTTCATTACTTGATATGTAGTGAAAGAACAGTAGTTTGTTATGACATACTGTTGTACAAGACATGTACTTTTACTTTTGATATGTATATCAGATTAAATATGTAAGTTCTGCATTTGTATTTTTTAAAAAAAATTAGACCCAATTTATTTAATTGATCCAATTATTCCCAAGAACGATTAAGAAATAAATTAGCGTCCGGGTTCCCCACAGGACCGATCGGTCAAATTGATTGGATCGGGAACTTGTTACGAGTTCGTTCCGAAACACCCTAAAGACCTGATCGAACCGACTATGAACTAGTTTTTCAAAATTTTAAATTTTTTTAAAAATATATTTTTTAAAATCTTAAATTTAATATTTTGTTAAATATATACATGATTATTTTCGAATTTGGACTTCTATAAAAATATTATTTTAGCAATAATATATTTATTTAATTTATTATATTTGTTTTAAAAAGTATATAATGATAATTGATATTTTGAATATATGTATATAATTATTTAGGTTTTAAACTTTGATAAATATATTTTTTTTCTTTATTTATATACATCTTATACATATTTGTAGATTTAAATTTTAATAACTATATATTTTTATTATTTATATGCAAATTTAAAATATTTATAATTTAAAATATATTATTTATTATATTATAATATATTTTTATTTTATATAATATAACGGTGTTAATTTTTTATCGATTAAATCGTTTTTCAAGCTAAATCGATTTGATCACAAATCTGGTTATGAAAAGTTTGCTTGCAAGTGCATAATCCTTGCAAGATATTTTGTTTATTGTATAGGTTTTTTCAACAATAATCTTGGGATTAAAATCAATTACCATAAAAACATTCGAGAAGTTAAATATTATATTAGTATAATTATTTTGTGGTTAATAATTGTGTATTAATATATTGTTGTAACATGTGTATTTTCTGTATTTAGTTAACTAGCACATCGTACGCCAAACTTTTTTGTTCTATATCTCTCAACTTTAATAATATACTAATAATCATATCATATGGTTTTCACGTATTCACATAATTTAGTTAATTAAATAAAGAATTATTTTTTAAACAAAACTTATAAGATAGCAAAAAACCATGTGAAATTTGAGATAAAGAGAAAAGATCGAGAGACGTACTAAGATAATTAATAAATCAACACCATCAAAATTATATACAAATATTATTCAAAGAAATAATTGCATAATTTGTTTAAAACTTTTAACTTTAATTAATTTTCAAACTTGTTTAAATTTTTTAACCCAATGAATTCAATAATTAAGGATAAATTTTTTTTAATATTTTATTAATTAAATATTTTAAAAAAAATGGATTTCGGCCCCATGGCAAGATCGTCTATTCAGAAGCTACATGGAAAGATCTCCACCCTTGATAAGTCAAATTAAATATGATGCAACCCAACCAATCACAACCAATTCCTTGCTTACCAATCAAAACTATTAGATTATTTTCAAATTTGTTCACTATAAATACTCATTAAAAACATACTTATATATAGGGACGATTGATAAGTAGCATAATAAAATTAATTATATATATATTTTTTTTTTTGTACGTCTTGCAAATTTAAAGTCGATCATGGGTTTTTTTTCAAACTTTATACGTTGTTTTGTATCCACAACTTCCGATACGTCGGATTCGAACATGCATAATTCTGGTTCGTCATCTCACAAGAAGTCGGGGAGTGACAAATTGACAAGAGCTCCCGAGAAGTCGGAGAGTGACGAGAAATCGACAAAAGCTCCGATTCCCCTTTCTTACTTCCCATTGAACTCGCGAGCCTCTCTTTTATAATTTTGATTTCAAGGTCGATTTATTGTTCAAGTGAGGCTATGATTTTTGTAATTATGGTTCCTTTATATATATAACTGAGTGTTATGTATTTTTTTTCCATGCTTTATTAATTTTTGAACATTTTAATGAAAATAAATATAAATTAATTTTCACATATTTTTCAAAATAATCAAGTTCACATGATATAAACCCTACATATTTTAATTTTTCCAATTCACGATAATAAAAAAATAAAAAAATTGTAATGTCAGTTGTTTTTCCGCAAGGCGGAACCATAATTTTGTGTTAGAGGAGCTAAATTTTATGTTAAAAAATATTATTGAATTATTGTGCTTTTAAAAAAAATTATTACCATCAAAAACTAATTTTTTTTATTAACATGTGAAATTTTATAATATTAATATTATCTAAATATAATAAAGAACATTGGATTTTAGTTTAGTCATGAAATTTTGTTTTGAAAACATTTGCTCAAAAATTGATTAGACAAATTAATATTTTTATAGTATTGAATAGTTAAGGCAATTATATTATTTTCATACATTTGGTATAATTTTTAATATTTAATTTATGTTATTTTCATTCTGTGTTATAAAAAATAAAACAAAGATCCATAACTAAATCCGTAAAAACTGAGATTTAATTGAGATGTCACTTGTGTGGATGTTTGTTTTTACAGATTTAAGTGCCAATCAATATATATCATACACAAATATTTAATTTACTATTACAACAATTAATAAGTTATATTTTTTTCTCAGAAAAGACATATAGAATTGTCTTTACTATGTGAAACATAAGTGTGGAAATTATAGCATAAAGCGAATCAACTTTAAAAATTTTAAAAATCTTCTTGCCTCGAGACTTCATCACCAGCCTCAAAACATATCTTCTTCATCCTCGTCTATGTTATCACAAGTCCCAAAACATGTCTTGTTCATCTTCATCTACTTCATCTTCGTTATTATTTATGGTGGGAAGTAATAAGTGAGAGTTTGGAGAAACACTTAATAGATGAGAGATATTCGTACACCTGAATAACAAAAAAATGGACATTCATACACCTAAATAACAAAAAATGCTTAATGTCTTAGGACATGTCAGGACAAAAGTCAAGACAGAGCATAGATAGAATTTGAATGAGACCTTAAAACATATCTTAAACAAAGCATGAACATGTGTGTGTGTATGGTACTGTAATTCATCTCATTGCCCACAACAAAAATATACTAATAAACATAATTTTGAAAAGAACATGTCGCAAAACGTGTTACGACATGGATCAAGACATGACTTAGACCGAAGAGCAATGAAACATTGTTATAAACAGAACGTGAATATATATAAGACACTAAAATTTCATCTCATAATTTGTGGTTCATTATTATGTCTCCACTAAGAAGTTAGGCCATAAGCACGATTTTATACTCATCGTACGGGGCCATATCTTATCATATAACTTTTCACTTCAAAATCAAATAACAACAGTGCCCTTTTAAAAATTTCAAGTGTATCGAATGAATTAAAGTGAGTGATTGAAACAAATACAAATTAGAGGGAAAAAACACATGATGTATGATCATATTTTTAAATTAGAAACATCGCTGTCTAAAATGTAGATAAGCCTATTTATGAAAACATAAATATATTACAAAAGACCACTTATTGTATTTGCAGCTTAAGAAAATGAGAATGGTCGAACAGGGTGATGGCTAGCTTGTACACGATCGAAAGTGGGGTTGAATTACACTCAACTTGGATTGATCCTTGCTCCTGGCTTGGGCAGTACTTCGGCTCACATTGTATTATGTTTCTTGGATGAAGTTAAGCAGAATTTCACCTTAGGTGTGCTACTGAAACTCTCAATTCTGGCAGCACCTAAATTAGAAAATATGACATGGTTGTGTCTTGGAATGAGACACAATATATAGGTAGGAGGAGAGGCTGATTGAGGCACCTGTTTAAGCCCAGATCATGCACATTAATTGCATTAAATCTCAATTATGCTACCAAAAGGATGTCGTTTTTCCTTAATTGTCCTCCTTGATTGGTTTGAAAATCCCTCTTGAATTATTTCTTTCATATTCTCGAAATATAGCTTGCATAATTGGCCTTATATTTTCGAAATTGATGAGGCTTACCAATGATAGGATCGGTTTTGACACCCATAGGGGTGTTTCAAACACAATATTCTCAATAAATTGCAATAGCTCGTGTTCTAAGAATGTAAACACCGATGAATTAAATCGAATTTGGCTTTCAAATCAAGCGAAAAAATACTCAAAATAATCATTCGTGAAGGAAAAATGAAAACATTAATCGAGGACCAGTTGCAGCTTGTATCAGTTCAGTAATGGTGAGAATTGAACTGATCATATCAATTTTAAAAACATATGCAACACAAAACAAGTAAAAAAACAGAATTTGCTTATGGATGTTCGGAACTGAATCTCTTATGTCACTCATTCTACCTCACAGGTAGGATACACTAGAAGACATTGATTTATACAACACTTTGAATAACTCCACTCAGCAACTTACCCTACTGCCTAACTGAACTCCCAGCACTCAACTAAACCGAAGGAACCACCTCTCAGCTAACGCCTTTGTGCGAAGACTACGAACACATTGTTTAACATCTTTGTATCAAAACTCCCTCAACTGAACTGTAAGGACCGTGTATCGTATTATCGTAAATCTAATGTGATTATCGATAATTTATGAAATTGTCATGTGATTAGGTATTTGATGTATGTCATAACAATGGAATTGAGAAAATGAATATTGAATATAAATCGACGTTGTAAGAGCTCGAGTGGAGAAGCCGGACGCCAATATAGTACAAAAATAAATGTTTGTACAGAACGTGTGGCGCCCGGGCGGTAGAAAATGACCGCCCGAGCGCAGGGTAGAATTTGTTAATGTTCGGGCAGAACGTTCCGCGCCCGAGCGGTAACTTTTGACCGCCCGAGCGCGGCACAAATACAACTCGGGGGCAGAACCTCTCGCGCTCAGGCGCGAGAATTCTACCGCCCGAGCGCGAGAGATGTGGAGATAAGAATAAGATTTTCTTTCTTTCTTTCTTCATTTTCATTTCAGCAACTTCGAGAGAGAGAAATGGAATTCGATTTCTTTCGTCCGAATCGACTTCGAAACGCTGTCCAAACGCGAAACAAATTATATATTTGTGATCTTCGCGTCGAGGGCTTCTGACTGAGGTAATTTTCTTCTCGTTCCAGCAGCTCTAAATATCAAAGTGCTGGAATAGCATGTATTTGAAGTTGAACTTCCTATATGTAGTAGAAAAACCGACAAGAAACTCATATTCGAAGTCGGAATTGAATTATGATCTGATTTGGATTTGATATGAATTTTTTAAGTTTCAAATGATATTTGAAACTCATATTAATGATTTTGGATTATGTTATTGAGTGGAATGAGTATGTTATTGATGTAGATAAAGTATTATACCGATATCTTCAGGCTACATCAACTGGAAGCGAAGAATTTAGGTATGTTGCGACCGGGTAATATACGACAGGTATCTGTATTATATGATATATGTTGGATTGGTTTGATTGATTGGAATGAGAACACATGTCTATATGCCTTATTTGTTGAGTTTATGTGGCATACATGACATTGAGATTTGAATATCGATGTATAAAATAAATGTTTTGTTAACACACATCGTTTGATGCATACATCGATACATGACATGCACGTTGAGCTATGATCCTTTGATACCCTGATATGATTTGATTGGATTCTGGGGTTTGTGAACACAATGCTATGTTTGGTATTACATAACCCTTAAAACATAGACATTTGTGGCCCCGACAATTGATATGAGATTTGGGATTTGATTGCGCTTCGTCGACGCTATCATACGAGTATCCCTTATTGAGGCCGGTGTGCCAGCTCGAGCATTGATTTGATAGCGATTCGTTTGATTCCGACATGTGCTCAGTGGATGAGCATTTGACCTGATACCTCCACGACATACATGCATTGCATACCATATATCATTGTTTAGATACCTGTGGTATATATGATGGTTGTTCCATACGGAGCTTTGATCACCCCCAAGGGAGGTTGTTGTTATCTTTGTGTGTGGACAATGGCAGATATTCCAGGATATCAGGAGGCCGGAGAGGGTACTTCTGGAGGGAGTCACAGTTTGGGATGAGATTTTATGTTTTGTTTCCCAGTATATATGTATATGTATCTATATACCGGAGCATGTCCCAAGGATATGAATTGTTTGTATATGATTGGTTTTGATTACGTGTGGGCATGTTTATGATGTGATGAAATACTATTTTTAGTATTCAAATGAAATGATATGGGCTCATTGTAAAGAAAATTCAAACTCGTTTTTCGCTGTAATTAATTAACCCTAATCAAATTGCATTGTAATAATGATTAGGAGCAAAGGACCCCACATGAACTTTAAGAATAAACTCTCTGGTATATGTGAGTGATTGTGTATGCGTGTGTGAGAAGTGATCTATGAATAAAACACGAAGGTGTTCTCATACATTGAGCGATTTGTGCTTCTAATCTAATCTGATAACATGTTGAAGTGTTCCCTCAAATATGGGCTAGCTGCTTCTTGTAAGCTGATATGAATTATGTGTGTCCTCTTTTGTGTGTGTTCATCCGCGCACACTTTTTTTGATGGTCTTCATCTTGTATTTATAGAAGCAAAGGTAACATCAAGACTCATCAATTATGTTTGTTGCAATTTGAATCTGTTTCTCGAAAAAGTGTCTTCACTTTCTGACAGTCATTCTGGAAACTTTCAACTTTAATATCTGCTGCAACGTTCTTATTGTACCTATGATTGTACAATTTATTGTACCTTTGCGAACAACTGAATTCCATTAAATAAGCTTGCTGCAATCTATGAACTGGTCTGCTGAAATCAGTTGGCTTGTCAGCTAGACTGATTTCACTGATTCAGTTGTACTGGTCAGCTGTGCTCTTCATTAGTTGAACTTTTCATTAGCTGGCCCAGCTTTTGAAGGTATTCTGCTGAATCATCTATCAGCTTAATAATCAGTTGAAATGGTCTTTGATATATCAATTAGACTGGTTCAGTTTGAGCAATCATTGGCACTTTCATTTTACGTTTTGATAGCTTCAGTTTTGGCACGAAAACTGATCAGTTCGAAACATCATCAGTTTCAGCTTTCTGCGCACTTAAGTAAATTGTTAGAAACACAATAACAAGTTTTGTTAACATCAAAATAAAGATTGTAAATATGAAATTATCCAATAATCTCTCTTTTTTATGATTACAAAACTTGATCAGTTAAAATAACTAACAACCAAGTTGGTCAAAACTTTCTTTAATTGAGTGCAAGCCGATGGTTTCAAAACCTTAACTTATTCTCCTTCATTTCGAAACTGGCATATTGAATTCCCTTTCCTTCCTAAAATTTGAAGTGCATGCACGATCATGACACCAAATTTTCAAATGTATATATTTATTGGTTTTAAGGTTTTTAATTCCATGTATAATGGTTTAATATTTTCAAAAATGTCTTTTTAATAATAATATCATAATTCATAAATACATGTCTATAATTAAGTCAAAATTTACATGCCCTAAAATTCGCGGCCCTCACTCATTTGATTCTAAATAGCGATCAAGGAAGAGAAAAGACCGAATTAACCGACCAAATCAAACCAATTCAAAATATTGATTAAGTTAATTTAAAAATTATGTTTTTAATTTATTTAAAAAATCTATTAAATTAGTACAATTTTCATGGTTGATATAAATAATCGGTTGAACAGTTTTATTTTAAAAATATTATTAAATTTTTCTTTAGGGCCTTAATTGTGTTGGGCTGTCGGTATTGTATTGATGGCTCTATAGTCTAATACTATATATCCCTCTCTAGTTTTCTTTCTTTTCTCAAAAATCTTCCTTTGTTTGATAGAATTAATAATGTTTTTGTTGGATCACTCGTAAATCTGTTGGAATCAACTTTCACATTGGACTGCAAGAAAAATTATAAAGTCTATTGCTCAGAAAATAAATTGCTCATGTTTTCCATAAATTAGAGTAAAATCATACTTTCTTCTAACGAAATGCATGAATCTTTATAGAAAACCGCAGGGTATATTCTATTTTTAAAATTTTCATTTTGATTTTTGCGAAAAAATTCGATCTGTTTGGTTTCATTGAAAAAAATTAATCGATTTTAACTTGTTCGGTTTGGTTAATGAGATCGTGAGCAGCGAATGCTCGCCCCTAATCGCGACAAAAAATGGCGGCACTCAGGAACCATTTATCTTATACACGCATCGCTCGTTTTAGTAAGAATCATGCACTCGCCATCCCAATTTAAGTAGCATCAGCAGTCTTGAAAAATGCAACACAAATTATTCAAGTAAAATACGGTATATCCACATGTTATAAATGTGATCTCCAAGAATAAAATGAATGAATCAAATAAAAAATAAATATACACTATTTTCTACATAAATGTCCCCCACTGGAAAATTTATCAACAAAGATGAGGGGGAAAAATAAATGAACTCTCTCTTCTGCAGTTCTGCTTACAGAAGTAGAACAGCCAATTTTGGATATGCTTTCTGTGCAACCTCAAAACTTCCTCACTGCCTATTCCAATGGCGCGGCGTCACATTCTAACATCTCAATGCTGAAACTTGGAGCTTCAGGTTACTACAACTCATCAAACCGATACTATACCATTTTAGTATTGTTGCACATGCATTCTGGGATGGGATACTTTGTCACGTCCCTCCCAGATTTGCTAGTCCTAATCTCTGGCTGCCCGAAAGAATCTTGGTGCAAGTTGAGCATGATCTCGTTGAACTTGGCCTCAGGAAGCAAAGAATCAACAAAGTAGCGAAGCATGTGTCTTTTGTTCGGGATTATAGTCTTTTTGTGTCCTGCATAGGCCCTATGCCCCTGTTATAGGAGACGAATTACAGTTACCGACCAACGCTGAAAATGGTATCACTCAGAATTGTGAAGTAAATCTTCTTACCTGAATTGCATGCCCCATGTTTCCTCCATGAGATGCCATGAATACATCACTTTCCTCCGATACTATATGATCAATTGCTGCCATTAGTGAAGCTTTCTTTAAAAATGGTTCGAGCTCCTCCGGTAATGCAAGATCTTCCTTGCTGTAAAAATGAGGAAACTCTTTCACCAGTGGCAACAACGCATCTGCTCCTCCCAAAGGAACCCCACCGGCCCAGTATATTCTCATACTTTTCGGAGCTCCCAAAGCTTTAAGCAACCTAAATAATACACAACAGAATCATAGATCAGAAACCTCAACATTGAGCGTGGGGTGAGATATTGAATGATGGTGATGACAACTTAGAGAGGAAATCATGGAGATTTTAAATGGCATGTGTTTTGAAGAGTTTACCTCGCGACTTCTAAAGCGTTTAAAGGGCAGAGTCCGGCAAGTTTTCTATCATGGTACGTCATGTTAGATCGTGATGTCAAGAGCTTTGGCTGTGCCTTCCTCTGATTATGAATCATTTCATCATAATTGGGTGTTAGACCAGGAAGACACCCGGTCCTAACCCATACGTCCTTTTCCATTCGCAAATGAAGAGCAAGATATGGTCCCTTGTTTCTCATTCTTTCCGTAAGTTTATTGCCAATTTCAGATATATGGGGGGAAAACCTCAACGCATGAAAAGCCACCTGCAAGTCAAATTGAATAACTTGGTTAATGACATATTTGTAGTAAAAATGTGTATTATAAAGATGAGGGGACCAATATACCTTGCAACGAAGCTTTTGAAGATCAGAAGGAAGATCCTTAGAAAGCCTCGAATCCAAACCACGCAACAGCAACACACCATCCCTCCTAAGCTGCAGAAAATAACATTTTGATTCAAATAAGAATCAACAGAGACAGCAATATAAGAGTTTCCCTCCATTCATTATTCAATAATATTTCTTGTAAGCTTGTTAATCATGATAATTTACAGCCAATTCAGGAATTAAACTATTTGGGCTTGTTGAACCAGTTCCTTACTCTAATCTGCTAAAAAAATTTGTACCAGGATTCAAAATCTGCTGGACAAAAAGTTGAATTGTTTTCTTTTTCCATTTTATCTTAATGTAAGATTTAAGGTTTATGGTCGCAAGTCTGACCATGTCAAAGAATTAAAGCTTTGAATTAGCCTCCGGGAAGTCTTAAGTTGGATACACATCAAAGATTCAAACTTTGGAGTCATTACTGTGTTTTTGCAGCACAATGCTGACTTCGTTTTGCTAATGAATTGATTCTTCAACCACATACATAGTTCCAGGTCAATGAAAACGTGCTAAATGCCATCCTCGACCCCACAAAATGATAGCCTAAATTTTTCCTGTTTTAAATCGCACTCATGTTTCTTAAAGCATTGATGCACTTACTTTACTTGATAAAGCTTATAAATTGCTTAAAATCAGATCACACATTTATAATGCAGATTCATATAAAACTTTCATTTTGTTGACAAATTTACTAATAAATTTAACTTCATATGTCCGACCCTTTTGAGGGCCCCTGCTTTATGAGCAAATTTCGATGCCAATTCTTACCCGTCGAAGGTAACGAGAGCGAATCCACTCCGGAGACACATGAAGAGGGGTGCTCTTCTCTTCCACAGGTCTTGTCATCAAATGAGTTGAGGGAAGAGATGACACAATTCTCACATCATTTGCCAAAACATTCTTGAAATGATCCAAATCAAATATATCAGAAAATTCACTGCAAAAATAACAGCAAAGACAGAAACAACGTCAATATAACCGGTTAGAAGGAAAAAATTCAAGAATAAACATATCAAAAAAATATATTTGAACCAAGAAAGTTGACACTGAAAGGCTGCAAACGAAAAGAAAAATGCCAAAAGAAAACATACCTTTCGTCACCCCAGATAACGTTAACTTGCAAGATGGGCACAACCAAAGCTGCTCCAAGAATCCTTGCGATGACCACAGCATCCACAATCTGATTCCTCTGCTGATTCATCCCACCGGAAACCACAACCATCAAATACTTTGTCCTGTCTTTAACAATTTCATTACCATCTCTTCTATACCTTTCACTGAAATCCAAACAAGGTCTGTATCCCATCCCATCGGGCTGCTTCCAAAACCCACTTTCTTCATAAGTTTCACCCTCTTTCCCCTCCATACTCAGCTGAGAACTCAACAGACCGTTCAAGATTTCACCTTTTTCTTTAGAAACCGCACATGGGTTTCTCGAGAAAGGCATCGAAGGATCAAAATCATACGCCCTCAACATCCAGAGGAAACCAAGCAGAAAAATCAAGAATATGAGAAACCTTGGGGAGTGGAGCAGAGCCCTGAGCTTCGAGGGGTGAGGCTGCTTTTTCTTGGGAGATACCAACAACGATTCAAGAGATGAATGTGAGATTGAGCTGATTATTTGAGATGGGACCGAAATGTAACTCTGCTGCTTCTTCTTGCTGCTTTTGCAGACGGCCATCTCGCACATTTGAGTACCCCAAAACCACACACACACAGGAGGAGAAGAGAGTGTTGCACAGAGATATATTAATAAATGCAGAAGTAGGGTTCTTCCTTTGAGCTAGCTTTCTTGGAAAGAAGATTTAAGAGAGAGAAGAAACGCGAAAACTCATTCAAGCGCGTTGAAGCAATTGGTTCTTGTAATATTTAGGCAGAGGATGGGAATTTGCGTCAGTGTTTTTGAATTTTTCAATTTTTTTTTCAATTTTTTCGGTGTTTTGAGGCTACAAGTATGTAAATTGTCGTCTTTATAGACCGCGTTTGACTGAAGAAAATTATTGAAAATATTTCATATTTTATTCGAGGTTGGTACTTTAATTAGTTCCACTTCACATTAAATTGTTATTTAATCTCATTTAATTTTCTACACTTTTTAAAATAAGTTTATCTTTCGTAAACATATTTAGTCCACACTTAATCCATGTAGATTATTAATGGAAAAAACTTGTGTGAGACGGTCTCACGGGTCGTAGTTTGTGAGACTGATATCTTATTTGGGTCATCCATGAAAAAGTATTATTTTTTATGCTAAGAGTATTAATTTTATTGTGAATGTCGGTAGGGTTTACACATCTCACATATAAAGATTCGTGAGACCATCTCACAAAAGACATACTCTTATTAATTAGCTAACCAGTCATGTTTTGTCTTTATGTTTAATTATAATGATAATGTGTTTGGTTCTCTCTATCGCAGTTTATCGGATGGGTGTATCTCATAATGTTTCTACAGTGCGATTTATCTTGCTAACGTGGATTGCAAATTATTATATTACCACATAGATTTATTCAATATTGACTGAAAAATAGCAGCTGTGATTTCTCGTTTCATAAAAATAAATGATCGTGTTTTTTTAAATAAAAAAATTGGCACACAATTTAAGTGTAAGTAATTGTAATATAATTTTTTGGCATAACCGGTCATAAAATTTAAGTAGAAGTAATTAGTAATATAATTTTTTTGTCCTGACTTCGCCTAATTAATCTTGTAAGAGACTAACCTTCCCCGCGGATTCCCTCACCAGTTAAATTTGGATGGTGTTGTCTTCCGAAATTGATTTTGCCTTCTAGAATAAATATGCCTTCTAAGATGTTGAGTGGTTTGAATCCACATTGCTCTTATGGTATTCGTAATGTTAGGACTTAATGTTAAATGTCTCATGTCGACTCGATTAAATTTTTTTAGAATTGTATATATGAATTTTGATAATCTTTCATATTGAGCTAGTTTTTAAGGTTGAGTTGATTCAAAGTCTTAGTCTTAACATGATTTCAGATTCAAGACCTATTGTTACGTTTTAGACTATCATATGAGTTATCCGATAATATTTTGTAAATTTAATGCTCCAGATGTTCATTCTTGGACGTGAGTGTATGTTAAATATCTCATAGTCTCGATATCAACGCTTATAATCATGCCCGGGGGTTTTCAATATGAATTCTAACCGGATGCTTTAATTACATACCTAAAATATAATCATGTCACTAGATTTATAATTATGTAAATCTTAAAGATTTTAAATTAATGAAATTATTTCCAAAATCTTGAATAAGTTGTGTAATCAATAATTAAAAGGAGTAAATTAATTAATTTATCCATATAATGGGGGTAAGTGTGCACTAAATTAAGACTAAGGCATAGTTTGGTACACATGATAAGATAATCGGTGATATATAATATAAGGATAAGTTAAAGATAAATAAGACGTAGGATATTATATTTAAATTTCGATATAATTTTAATAAGAGTGATTAAATTTATATGTTAGATTGTGATGACAAAATTAACTTTATCATAATAAATTTTATAATTTCAAAATTGTCGCTTAAGTTCTATTTCTTATATGTTCATGCGTCGACAGTGCTTGTATGATTTCTTTATTTTCACTTAATTTTATATATTATATAATATGATATGAGAGAAGAAAGGGTTTAAGATTTTTATAAATTGAGGACAATTAAGTCATTTGTAGGGTATTTTTTCATTAAATTAAAATTATCGCACCTTATAGGAAGGATATTTTATCCTTATATAAATTTATTTATTAAGGGCTTAATCTGTAATGTATTTTATCATTAAATCATGAAAGAACACGATGCTTTCTAAAAAAATATCAAACGTGAGATAAGTAGGATTATTTATCAATAACTCCCTTATCCTATTTACGAAATCATGCCTTAACAAAATCAAAACAAAACATCTTATTCTTTCATGAAAATTCAAGAATTATAAAGTATTTTATTTTTCAAAAAAATAAAAACAAAACCACATTTTTTTTCTAAAAAGTCCAAAATTATAAAGATTTTTGAAAAAGAAAACTAGCAATATAATAATAATACAATATAACGTACGAAGTACGTAGGTTTTTATTTTAAATTTTTAAAAAATAGAAGGATTATACCAAGGGAAAAGTCTTTTTTGAACAAGGTTGTATCCAGCTTAGCTATTCATTTACCTCCTTTCCCAGAAAAAGGAAAAAAACAGCTGGAAATTAATTATTTGACACATAATTATTTTAATAATAATATTGGCATCATTCCATTCCCTCAAGGCTCAAAGCTTGGTTGCATTTATTAAAATATCACTTTCCATAAAAAGTGGAATAATATCAATTTTAATATAATAATAATATACTAGGAACTATTTAAGCTTAGATTAAAATTTTAAAAGTAGAAAATTAAAAATTAATTTGAATATTGTGGTAACCAGAATTTCAGATTTATTCAGGTTTCCCAAATATATCTTATTTTCTAGTGGCCGTAATTTTTTTACCAAATTTCTTATCATATTGTATAAAGAAATAATTTTATTAAAATATATTAGAAATTGTATATTAAAAAAATTAAATAAGTTCAATTTAAAATATTTTTATTTATAAAAAAAATAGAAGTGATTTTGATGGTCGAATAAATGTTTGAAAAATTTCCTCTTTTGTTTTTATATAAAAGTAGAAGTAGAAATCTATGAATCGAAATCATAACTTCTAGGTTTTGTATATTTTTCCTGAATAATTTATTCTAATTAAGATTTAACAAAACCAATAAAAAAGAGGAAATCGATGAAAAATCTTCAATCAAAACATTTATTTGGGTTCACTCCTACTCACAAAATTATGATACTATATCATATAACATTAAAATATGGTACACTTCATGTGTCAATGTGGTACTAAAAAAGTACTCAGAAACTGAACACAAAAAAATGGAACGACCGAGAACTGAAATCAATTTCCCGAATAAAAAAAAGTTGGATCATCTCAGACATTGGGAATAGGTTTGTCTCTTTGTGAGGAAAACTTTATTTTGAATTTAAAATATATAAAATATAAATTAAAGTTACATTTTTATTTAAACTAAATAAATAATTAATATATATTTAAATATAATATATATATATATATTTGACGCCGTCATTTGGATTTCGGACAGCCTGGTGTGTGTGTGTGTGTATATATATATATATATATTTGACGCCGTCATTTGGATTTCAGACAGCCTGGTTCCTCTGTATTTTATATATTTTGTGTTCATACAATGTATATTACTCATAGATTTACTCAAAAGGGGGATTATAAAACCAATGCTATTCTTAAATAAAAAAACAAACAAAAAAAACGCTATGATATTAATATTTTTGGCCCATTTTATTTAATTAATTTTAGGAATACAGTAAAATTTTAATAAATTAATAAAATTAAGTCCATCAATTTGTATTTATTTAGAGAGATATTAATTAATCTATAAATTAAAAATGTATTATTTAATAATCATTTTCTTGATTCCAATAACTTAAATTTAATTACATAAAAAATCATTGAATTTATATATATATATATATATATATATATATATATATTCGTTGTACATGTATATTTATAAACTGAGTGATATTCATTATTTTTGCTAATTAAATATAGTTATTATATTTACTTATCAAATAAAATTAACTATATAAACAAAAACAATAATAAAAGTAGTTTTCTCTTTTTTCCAATCATTTTCGCTAGAGGTTTCATGAAAAAAAAATAGGATCATATATTACTAAAATGGTCTTAGTTATATTTTAATTTTCAAGAATGATTAATTTATAACGTTGATGAGAGCATAGTTTTGTACGTGCGTATTTCAAAAAATTATTATGTTATTAATTTATCAAAATTATTAATTTTAGCACATTGACCCAAGTTGAGATCGAGAAAAAATATTACTTAGATATATTATTAATTTATTGAGTATTATTTATAGAGATTTTACTGCAGAATACTAATGTGACATCATAGAAATTAATTATTATAATGAGAATATTTCGAATTTTCAAATATAATTTTTCCCTGTATATGGCAACATTCTCTCAAAAAATTTAATTTTTTTCTATATATTAATTTATGAGAAATTTAATATACCATTACTTAGAGCGTGGTGGAAACAAACTAATAAAAAAAGGCATATTTATTCCATTTATTAGTTTTGCGAATGTTTTAAACACAACATTTTAAAAGCTTATTAATTTATATAGAAGGGTTACATGAATTTATCGGGTGATTGATTTTAGAAAGAGTCGAACAAACAATCACACTAGTTTATTTGAAATTCGATGGGTTAACAACTTTTATTGCGATTCTCGTCAAGTTACCATCAATTGCATAATCAGATTAGTTATATGCGAAATGAAGCTAGCCTGATATATTGAACAATAAAAAAAATTGCTAAGTAAGAACAAAATTGGGTTATCAAAAGTAGACTGATTGAAATGTAAATAACACAAAGATGTTTTCTGTATGTTCGAATAGTTGAACTACTCCTACGTACTTCTTTTTCTTTTTTCTTTGTGATAAAGATGTTCACTAGAAAACTTTGGAAATTTCAACTTTTGTAACAACGCGGTTCAATAAGGTTTTATCATTGTCTAACTGAAATTCATTGATTAGCTTACTTAAACAACACTGAACTGTACACTAACTGTCAATTTACAAGTATTTCGAAATGAAATATATGAAGCACAAATTGATGTTTAATAATCTGATATAATACTTAAACGTGTACTAATAAGAAGTCTTGAAAGTAGTTGAGCTATTGAAAGCTTGAATATGAGAATTGTGCGATGATTTCTGAGAACCTAGCTAATTTACAAGTTCATATATTTATAGACTTGGATATGGGTGATCATGGTGTGGTTTTGCGCAATTCGGTTTGATATTCTTAAAAAATAATCGCGGTTTTACACGTAAAATTAGTCTTACGATTTTGAATGGTTTCGAGCGGTTGTGGTAGGTTTACGATTTTTTTAATGAAAAATATTAAAACATATATTCTAATTTATTTGAAAACAACTACAATATCGTGTTTTCAAATATAAAATATAGTTCAAATCATACAAAAATAAAACTAGATAAAACAATAATCAAGATTCAAAATTAATTTAATAATTTAATAACACCACACACTCACAATAAAAATAAAATTTACAATATTTTATTATTTTTTTACTTTCAAACTTCAAACAATTCTCGAATTTATAATAATATCTCGGACAAGATTACTAATAAATAAATAAAATCAATTTATAAAAAAATAAATTAAAAAATAAATCACACGGTAAAAGTGGATGTCTACAGCTATTTATTACACTTCGAATCTCGAAATTAAAGCTGGGAAGTGGTGACATGACAGTACAGCGTGGCGGATTTTCCTACGTGGCAGACAGTGACTTGACATGTGTCCACCTCGAATTTCGTATTTGATGAGGGGGTGATTTGTCATTTTAAGTAGGTTCTTGTCGCTATCTGCTAACGTCTGTTTTCAATCTTGGGGGGACTTTTCGGAATATGTGCCAACGTAAGGGGTGAAAGAGAAATATTATCGGACTAGTATTAAATTAACTTGTTTTATTGATAATGTCTCATCGAGGCACATTGATGGTTCAATTACAAAACCGTGGTTTAGAAATTGGCCAATTTGGTTCCCTTTTCTATGACAAGATGAGGCTGATGCTGGCTTGAAATGTAAGTCGTATTTGGTATATATCGCTAGTCGTTTTGCCAAAATTTTTGAGAGTAGGTCTTTCGTGAGACGGACTCACGAATCTTTATTTGTGAGACGGGTCAACCTTACCGATATTCACAATAATATTTTTTCATGAATGACCCAAATAAGATATCCGTCTCACAAAATATGATCCGTGAGACCGTCTCACACAAGTTTTTGCCAATTTTTGGTTAGTGTTCAGTATACGATATAAATCTTAATAAATTGTATATCGGTCCAAATATTATATTTCAGTCGCTACTTCAATAAATTTTTTTTATTGCAATACATCATATCTATATGTAATTAGTAATATATGTGTTGTTTATACTCTGTACTTTGTTAATTACATTTCATTTTGACTTTTTTTAAAAAAATATTGCAAAAAGACAAAATTACACACGATTTTTAATTTTAATAGTGTGAGAAAAATGACATCTTAGATGAAAACTAAGTTAAAAGAATCTATGATTAGACCTAGTTTGGTACGATATATTAGATTTTCTAAATGTTCTTTGAAAAAAAAAACTCATTACACCGAAATTTCGGTATATATAAATATATATAAAACCGTCTATACATTTTTTTTAAAAAAAATTGATGTTATTCACTAAAAATACTGAAATTTTTAGATATCATATCGATATCGACATTATATTATAATTTTTAAAATATGTAAAAAAAATTCTCAAAATGCCTAATTTTTTTAAATGTCATACTGATACCGAAAAGTTCGGTATGATATTGTATCATACTGAAATGTACGATATATCGTTATATTCGATGTGCGCAATATTTTTCAATATAATAAGTACGATGTACTAAAATATTCCATATTATATATATATATATATATATATATATATATATATATATATATATATATATATATATATATATATATATATAACTTTCATGTTTAAACCTCTTGTAATATTACACTTTCTATCCAAGTGAGAAATACAATAGATTGCATGGTATATTTTACAACTTTTCTTTGAAGTAATTAGTGAATGGTATGGGGTGTGTGTGTGTGTGTTTCATGGTAAGGGTATATTTGTTCCTAGTCGATTTAGTCGTCTAAAAATAAGGATAAATGCCGTTTAAGTTTAGACTAGCATACGTGATGTTGTGTATCGTGTTTTATGGTAAGAGCATAGAGATGTCCAATCATGCAGATGATTATCATATGATGATTGTACCGAATAACCATTCTTTGGACTTTTCAAGTGGTTTTTATTCATAGAAAAAAATAGTTCTGATTGTACATAATTAGTACTTACGACATGGGATAACACTGAGGCTCTGCATACTAGGATTGTGCTTTGACTCGTTTACCAACTCCACAAGGGTCACAAGGTAGCGAGGCTAGGTGTAATTGCGACATGTGTATGATTGTAGTCGGGAATTCACCGCTCACATACGGGTGTGAATATCTTATGTGATCTAACGAAATAGTAGTCCATGAAATCTCTGGCCAGAGTATAATATGTACATTAGGGACAATGGTTCTCTAATTGTGTATACGATGACACTATGGATATTTAATGAATGTGTCACATTGATATTGAATCTAATATGCAACCCTCGACGAATCAATGATTGCATATTTGATCAGGATATATTAGATGAAAGGATGGTACTGTACGTTAATCATAACCAATTAGTTCTTGCAGAAACTATCAATAATATTTGTGGAATCATGTAGCGATAATACTAGACGCTCTTACCATGATTCGATGAGTTTAATCAGAAAAATGATTTCTGACATTCTCATGGTCAAATGTTGGTCTATAGAACGAGGCAAATTAGGGTAAACCCGAATAAAAGAAAAATGTTTAAAAGCAGTGAATTCACGGGTATCTGTATTCTTGAACCATCGAGTGTCACACAAGCTCTTGATCACTTGTTTCTGTTGATACAATAAATTCAAGGAGTTGAATTTATATAAACTTACAATATAGTAAATTCAAGGAGTTGAATTTATGATAACTAAAATTTGGAGAGAATAAATTCAAGAAGTTGAATTTATGAAAATTTGATAATTTAAAATATTAAACTCAAAAGTTGAGTTTATTAAAGAATAAATTAAAAATATAATGAGAAGTATGTATAACATGCTTGTAGAAGTACAAGTTCAACATACTAAATAATTAAAGCTCTTAATGAACTTTAATATAATAATTAATTAAACTAGTTGGACTAATCTAATCAATTAACTAATCTCAAAGAGTTTAATTAAGGAATTCTAATCTATAATTAATGTAATTAGGTTAATGATTCATAATTAAGTAAAGAGGCCAAAAAACCCTAGCCTCCAACACACTCAAATTTTCGAAAAATCCCTCTCCACCATTTTCCAATTTTCGGCCACTTCAAATTAAGAAAATAAGGGTGAGCCGCCTTTTGGTTTTTGATCTCAAACGCTAAAATTTATCTAATTTTTCTAGTGCAATTTAGTTGAGGAACGAATATTCCAGTCGTGAACTCGATTGGAGAAAAAAGAATTCAAGAAGATTGTTCATAGGGAATACTTCAATAACTATCTCTGTTAGTCCCGAAATAGTTGGTTTCAAGTGATTTATTCACAAAAAGTAAATTCATAAACACCCCATGAATGACTAAATTTTGTTTAAATCATATGAGTGTTCAAAGATTTTATTTGAATGTCAAATAAAAAATTTAAAATTTATTCTGCCTTTTTGACACGATAAAACTGATTACATATATAGAATAAATAATTTTTTTTTATCTCGACTTATTTATGATTTTATTTTTTGTAACTAATATAGTTATACTAGACATATTACATACAATAAAGAAATGATTTCATCAAATCGTAACTCAAATATGAAAACAAATAATCAAGACAATATCATTAAATTTAAAGTTTTCTGGAACGATAAAAATTCATTTGATTATAACAAATTCATTAATATAAAATAAATTATGGTAAAAAAAATTGTAAAATTTTCCACCTCGACAACATATATGTAAGATGAATAGAAGGAATTTCTTTTTTTTTTAAATAATTATATTTGGAAGATTCAATTTAGTTGAACATGTTGGAATTTTGGTGCTTAATGAATGAAAATTGAGCAAATAAATCAATGTGTTTGATTGGAAAAATTCGAAACGAAGAACGAAACTTAATGAACGAATATTAAGTTCGGTGGGTTCTGAAATAAACTCGAAACAAGTTCATCAAATGTTGAACGAACTTAAAACGTATAGTCGGAACATGTAAGGGACGAAAATGAAAAAAAAATGGTTAACAGTATGGCAGTGTCATGCGCGCGGATGGGCGCGGGCCTGCACGCATGGGCGCGCGCATGCCAGTGGCAGGCGCGCGCACAGTGGCTGGCGCGTGGAGCGGCGCACATGTGAGTGCGCCTGCCGAGAGCTCTCGACAGGCGCTGCCGAGCGCTACCGAGAGCGCTCGGCAGCGCGCGCGCGCGTGCATACGCGAGCGGGTGCCTGCAGGTTTTCGTGTCCCTTCGATTTTTCTAATGTTTTTCATTTCCTTGGCATTGTTTGATGATTGTGATCAGTTACAATGGCCAATGGACACCCCCTATGAATTAAGTTCATGTCTTTTCATTTGAAAAGCATTAAATGCATGATTATTAAAAATAAAAAACACTTTTATCATAACATCATATGCGTATTGTCTTCTTCAAGAGAGAGTTCATCCATTTCTTTGTGAAAGAACTTGAATATTTGAGTGCTCATTATTCAAGTATTGTAGTTGTATCTTGGGAGAAGATTGCCAAAAACTCTAGGACATTGTGAGGGAAAATTCTTTTTAAAGACAAAGTGTTCAACACTTTCCTCTACAAAGCCATTTTCCTTTGATTTCTTCTTGTTTATCCTCTCATTTTTTGAATACCTCAAACAACAGAACAATCAATTTTGACAATCAAATAGAAGCATACGGGCTAATTATTAGTAAAATGATGAATCAAAAATCTATTTACATTTTGTAATTGTTTAATAAAGTTCCTTTTAATAATAAAATATAAAAAGGTTGAATAATCAATAAATTTTATTCAACATATAATGTTTTATTTTTTAGACGCCTATAATGATGAATGAACTAATTATTAGTAAATAAAAATGTCGGTGTCATTCCTATGCTCCATAGTTCATATAACACAAAAATCCTAAAATTTAAGATGAGTTTTCGAGCTCGATATATGATTATAACAATATAAAAATTTGTGTGAGACAGTTTCACGTGTCGTATTTTGTGAGACAGATCTCTTATTTGAGTCATCAATGAAAAGACATTATTTTTTACGCTAAAAATATTATTTTTTATTGTGAATATCAGTAGGATTGACCCGTCTCACAGATAAAAATTCTCGAGACCATCTCATAAAAGACCTACTATTATAACAAAATACATAATCTTCCAGCTCAAAAATTAAAATAAAAATGTTGATGTCATAATCAAGAAATCCTCATATTTAAGCAATCACCTACCTACGTTTAAATCACGCCTTATATTTTTTTCTGGGAACAGCTCATTTTTTAGTATTACACGACATTCCAAGTTAAAGTCTATGTTAAATTGTTTTGGAAGGCTCATATATCCATCCTTCACAAAATAAACTTCAGATTTACAGAGATTATTTGCCCAAATTTTTCTTTTTTCTCTCACAAAAAAGAAGATTTTTCTCGAAGTAACGGTTCGGAGTTTTCGAATTCGATAGAAGATAGAATCAAACCGAATTATTTGGATATGATTTGATTTGGTTGCACATAATTCTGGTTTTTAAATATATGTTAATCAAATTGAAGTTAATTTTGATTTCCGTTTGAATCGTATCAATGTAAAATTTATGTCAAGAATTTCAAGATTTTATTATTGTTCCTTTAATTAATTTATTCTTTGAACACTATTTACCAATACATATACATTTATTTTTAATATAATTATGGGAGAGAGAATCGAAATAATCACCAACCTATGATATTCTTGGCTAATCCAATAATCATCAATAATATACAGCCATTATTGTGTCCATAGGGGACATGGTGTACAATGTATTTGATTAAGGCAAAAACTTGTGTGAGACGGTCTCACGGGTATTATTTGTGAGACGGATTTCTTATTTGGGTCACCCATGAAAAAGTATCATTTTTTATGCTAAGAGTATTACTTTTTATTGTGAATATGGGTAGAGTTGACCCGTCTCACAGATTATGATCCGTGAGACGGTCTCACATAAGACTCACTCTTTGATTAATTACATAAATGAACACTTTATTTTCATTAGTGAACTTAATATTTCGATTAGATAATGTCAAACAATTTGTGGCAAAAAATAATATTTTGAGATTTTTTCATGTTTAATTTTAAACATCATTTATATCGAGCGTAAAAACAATTATTATAGCGCGGTTTCACATATCAATTTTATGAGACGACCTCATACCTGAATTTTGAAAAAATATTGCTTTTTATGACAAAAGTATTACTTTTTAGTGCAAATAAATGACCAATATATCTTACATATACAGATCCATGAAACTATATCACAAGATACTTACTCTATATTATCTAAATATTTTAAAAGTTAAAAAATATTGTGTGCATGTCATACATAATATCCACAGGTAATGTTAAATGCATTAATTTTTTGTAATTGACAAAATAACATAATCGAATTGTTACATAAAACCAGCTTTCAGACCACACTACTTTATATGAAACCGTTATTTTCTAATCGTCGGTCAAAAATTTGCAAAGAAAAGTGAATACTTTACTTCCAGTCGTTCTGAAAACTGCCATTTATAGTATGAACAGTATCCTACCAACTCCTGATATGACATAAAGTTTCTTAAATTGTCTAAAAAATTTTAGAAGCTAAGAGCTTTAAGTTGCAAAAACAAACAAATATTAAATGGACATTTAATGAAATGTACACGTGATAGTTGAAAAGCTTTATCCTATTATTGGATGCTTTCAACTATATATAGTGAGGATCCGGTTTCAAGAAAGAAGTTATATACAACTCTCATGCATTTTTCAAATCATTATTATCAATATCTCTAAGAACTCGCACAAGAAATACTTTAAGGTTACTCATACAACACACTCTTATCAGAATTATATCATATCATCACTGATCAAATTTGTGCTACACCAACAACTCAAGCCGACAAATCTGACCGTGGAGTTTCCGGAGAACGAATGATTATTTAACATCCAGAAGTGTAAAGTGATTACTAAAAATTTCATTAGGCAGTGATACGTTCTAACTGAAGTAGGTTGTTACAAAACATTGTAAAATCAAAGTCTTTTAGTGAAAATCTTCTGTAAAAAAAGGAGTTCACGTAATATTTTTATATCCGAGTATCCATAATAATATTTGTGTTATTACATTACACACTTACATTCATGCAAATCTCATTTCAATATATTATTAAATTGTCAAATATTATATCACTGGACAATCTAAATTGTTTCTGCATTTATACTTTTTAGTGGTCCAATAAATCTAGATGTTCAAGAATATTTCTTAACAGCCTAAAAAATATTAAGAACAATTAAAAATCCAGTTGTAAAAATCTCACTACAACTTCAATATATTTTTATTTATTTGAATAAATTTATCCTCGCCGGCCCCAATAATTCAAACATACCAGTATCAATTATTATATTATATTACATTATTTTATATTATGATTTTATCATATTTGTGAGTATTTAGCTGTTGGACAAGTCGATATGATCATATGTAAAATATAATTATCGAGCTTTAATTTTGGCGTAGAGTGGAAGAAACCAAAAGAGAGAATGTTTTGAAATTAGGAAACAAAGCAAAGCAAGAGCCATGTTATTTTCATATGGGAAATGTCCCCTCCCCATGTGCATTTATTTTCTCCCATTTTCGTTCCATTATTGCAACAAAACCACATACATCGAATGAACATAGGAAATATTTCTTCGTCTTTTTACGTTATTTTATTTTAATTTTTTTTTTGAGAACGTAAATCGATAATTTTTCATAATGTATCGACTCTGTAAAAACTAGTTATTTGAAATGATTCATAAGGGGTTATACTTGTAACAATGAACTCGCGTAATGTTGGGATGTAATCATTGTTATATTGGATAAAACAATCAAAATATTGTGTTTAAATTGTTGTTCATTTTAAAAGATTTGAGTTACACTGTTACAACTTACTATATTTTTTTTATAAACTATAAGCGTTCGGATTTACATATATTTAACCACGTTTCACACGGAGATAGGCATGGGTATGGCCGGAAAAATCCCCATTATTTTACATCTTCCACGACACAATTTTGCATTTCTATGTGCACATTATTTTATATTCAAACTTTTTTGCATTCCCAACTCACTTTCTGTAGTTTTTGGGAAACAAATTTGAGTAGGTCTTTTGTGAGACTGTCTCACAAATCTTTATCTGTGAGACGAATCAGTCATATCGATATTCACAATAAAAAGTAATATTTTTTCATGGATGACCTAAATAAGAGACCCGTTTCACAAAATACGACTCGTGAGACCGTCTCATACAAGTTTTTTTGCCAACAAATTTCTACTCAATTTTCCCATTCCATAATACATTAATTTTATATTCATATACCCTAAAAATGATTCTATTATTAGATTGATGTAATGCCCGAGAATTATTCACTGTTAAGCAAGTATTATTGACTTATAATTTAACGTGATTACGAAGGGGCCAACTGAGACACGATTGAAGATAATCTGCGGTCATTTAGTTTGAATTTTAGAATGTGTTGCCGAAGCAACACCGCACCCGCGCTCATGGTTAGACCGCACCCGCGGTCGATGTCCAGTAGGGTAGCAATTTTTGAAAAACTGAGACCGCACCCGCGGTAAGAAACACGACCGCACCCGCGATGCAAGACCGCACCTGCGATGCAAACAAGACCGCACCCGCGGTCGTGGAAATTCAGAAAATAAAAAGACTGCCGAAGCATGAGCGCACCCGCGGTCTTGAAGCTACCGCACCCACGGTGCGACGTGTTTTGCGAAGATTGTGACACCTCGACGTATGCATGCATGGATATATATAGTAGGATTCCTTCGAAATTATTCAGCAGAAATCGAGAGAAGGTTCATAGGAATTGTGTTGAAAATCCTCACGCCTTTTGCGAGAAATCCGTCCGTCTGATTTTGAATCCGACTTCGGTATTGAGTTCCTAGCAACGTAGGCTACAACTGGACGTAAGTTTTACTACTTTTTGACATGTTTTAGAATTATGATATTGTCAGAATTGAATGGAACTCATATATGTTGTTCTTGACATGTTAGACATCATAGAATCGAAGTCAGATTAAGAAACGAATTGATTATGGAATTGTTATGAATTTTCTGGGTTATATTGATTTATACCAGACAGATTTGAATAGTGATTGGATTACGGATTGTATTGGATATGGGTTATGGATTGTAACGGTGATTTGAGGATATTGTATTGACGGGGATATTGAAATTGTACCGTTATGCCGTTGATTTTGAATTAAATCAAGATTGATCAGATTGTTATCGATTTGAAAGGTATATTGACATGAGATTATTGATGTTGTCATTGTCAGACAGACTGTGAATTCAGGACTTCGACTGAGCCAGAAACCGACGAAAGAAAGGTATAAGTCAATGTGGTACTGGGAGATCGACTTGAGTCGGTTTAGACTTGAGTTTCCCTAAATCACATACTTTACTTTATTGCATTGATATTTGCATTGATTTGACTGATGTACTTGTTCTCTTGAATATAGATAGCAGGTATTAGACGAGTAATCTTGTGACAGAAGTGCTTGATAGTGGTGGAATCGCCACGGGCACATTGCACGATGTCTCAAGATGAGATATTAGCGATAGAGCTACAGTCCATGACGGTTAGGTCAGGACGCCGGATGTTTGGTTATATCGAGTAATAGGATTGGAATTCTTCTATTACGGAATTCGATATAGGAACACCATATTTGGTTATATCGAGTAATAGGAACAGAGTTCCTTCTATTACGGAATTCGATATAGGAACACCACATTTGGAAACCGGGATCCCTAGACTAGGATTGAGGCTAGTCTGAATGACAGAGTTATGAGCATTGTCGACAGTTTATGATTGGTTATGTTTCAGATTTTGATACATATATCTGTTACCTGATTACATGCTTTATATTTGTTTATATGATTGCATGTTTCATTGATTTATACTGGGATTTAGTCTCACCGTAGTTATCCGGCTGTTGTCTTGTTTGTATGTGTACATGACAACAGGTGGGGCAGGATCATGGTCCAGGAGATGAAGAGAGAGATCGTGATTAGAGTGGAGACTACGGACTTTGATTATGATGTATAGTAGGGTTTGAGCACTTGACATTAGTTGTTAAACCTTAGTTTATTTTGAATGCATGCAGTACATGACTTGTATTGTATTTTATACTGATATGTATATTAGTTTGATTTCACTACGTTCCGCATTTTAAAAATAAAAATAAAAAATTTAGACCCTGTTTTATAATTGATTAATTAGTCCCAATGATGATTAAGAACTTGATTAGCGTCCGGGTCCCCACAACAGGTGGTATCAGAGCCATAGATCCTTTAGATTGAGATAGAAGAGGCTAGTGAGCGGGGTAGATTGAGGTTTTCTTTCCTGCTTTTGATTGCTAGCATGATTTACTGCTTTATAGTACATGTTTATCTGTTTATCTGACTTGATTTGAAAACATGTATTATTAAGAACGAATCAGAGCCGATTCTGGATCAGCAGTAAGATGATCGGAGGAGGACTGAAATAGAACTTTGGGTTGGGGTTGCTAATCCTTTTGATTTCAGATATGCCTCCGAGAAGAATACCAGAACAGGGGAGTACATCGAATCCTCCCATGGATGTGACTCCTACACCGATGGAGAAACTATTGAAAAGATTTCAATCTTTCCGTCCACCGACTTTGAAAGGTACGGAGAATTCCGTGGAATGTGAAAGTTGGTTGGACGATATTGAAGCGATGTTCGAATCTTTGGATTATACGGAGGAAAAGAGGGTGAAACTGATCGGACACCAATTGCATGATGTTGCTAAACACTGGTGGATCACGACGAAACGGGCATTGGAACAACGAGGTACGGCCATTACATGGAATGTGTTTAAGTCTGAATTTTATCTACGGTTCTTTCCAGTATCTTATAGGAAGGACAAGGGAGCCGAGTTCGCAAACTTGAGACAGGACCAGCTAAACATTGAGGACTATGTGGCTAAGTTCTCTACATTGCTCCGATTTGCTCCCCACGTAGCTGAACATGATGAGGCCGTTGCGGACCAGTTCATAAATGGCCTAAATCCTGAAACCTTTACCTTGGTGAATACCGGGAGACCAAACAATTTTACCGATGCCTTGAACAGAGCCAAGGGAGCCGAAGCAGGACTGATGAGGCAGAGAGAGGCTTCATTTGTGCTTCCAGTACCGGGACAACAACAACCACCACCTTCTTGAGGGCTAGAGGGAAGCAATTCAAGAAATCAGGAACTAGCTCGTCCAGTTCAAGCGGCTCGAGACAGATTAGTCAGGGCCAGAATTATACAGGACCGTACTGTGGTACTTGTGGAGGGAGGAATTCCATAGATCAGTACCGAGGAGTGATTGGCAGCTGTCGTATCTGTAGACAACAGGGACACTTTGCTCGAGTGTGTCCCCAGAGGAGTGCCCAGGGATCCCAGGCAGCTGAGTCATCGGGATCAGTGGTTCGGGCAGGTAGACGACCATCTGCCGTTCATACTTTTCAGCCAGCACCGCCTACTCACTCACAGCAGAGGCCAGGAGGGGGCCAGACAGTGAGCCAGCCTCCGAGACAGCATGCCAGAGTTTTTGCTTTGACCGAGGAGCAGGCACAGGATGCACCTGATGATGTTGTGGCAGGTAACTGTTTTATTTCTGGTTATCCTGCATATGTACTGATTGATACTGGTGCATCTCATACATTTATATCTGAGCGATTTGCGTTGATGCATTCTTTGCCTATTGAGTCATTGTCTGCAGTAGTGTCTGTTACGTCTCCGTTAGGAACATGTTTGATATCAGTAAAATCTGTTAAATCGTGTACACTGCAATACGATGGGCATACGATTGAGTTAGACTGTATTGTGCTTGGTTTATCTGATTTTGATTGTATTGTCGGTATCGACATGTTGACCAAGTACCGAGCTACAGTCGATTGCTTCCACAAGATAGTTCGATTCAGACCTGAGATGGCGGGATAGTGGAAATTTTATGGTAAGGGTTCTCGTGCTAGAATTCCTTTGATATCTGCAATGAATATGACTCGATTATTGCAGAAGGGAGCGGATGGATTCCTGGTATATTCAGTTGATTTACTGAAATCGAGCCCATCATTGGCGGATTTGCCAGTGGTGTGTGAATTTGCTGATGTCTTTCCAGATGAGATTCCTGGATTACCTCCGATTAGAGAGATAGACTTCAGCATTGAGTTAATGGCAGGAACAGTTCCGATTTCTAGGGCTCCATACAGGATGGCACCGATCGAATTGAAAGAGTTGAAGGAACAGTCGGAGGATTTACTGGCCAAGGGGTATATTAGACCGAGTGTATCTCCTTGGGGTGCTCCAGTACTGTTCGTGAGAAAGAAGGATGGGTCGATGAGACTTTGTATCGACTACATGCAACTGAACAAGGCAACGGTAAAGAATAAGTATCCATTGCCTCGTATTGATGATTTGTTTGATCAGTTGCAGGGTTCATCTGTATATTCCAAGATCGACTTGAGATCTGGATACCATCAACTGAGAGTCAGGGACTCTGATATCTCTAAGACAACATTTAGAACCAGGTATGGACACTATGAATTTATTGTCATGCCATTTGGTTTGACGAATGCACCGGCGGTATTTATGGGATTAATGAACCGCGTCTTTCAGAAATATTTGGATGATTTTGTGATCATATTCATTGATGATATATTGATCTATTCTAAGAATATGATTGAGCATGCTAATCATCTGAGGACTGTTTTGAGAATTTTGAGGGCAGAGAAACTGTATGCTAAATTGTCGAAATGCGAGTTTTGGCTGAAACAGGTTGTGTTTTTGGGTCACATTATATCGGGAGACGGTATATCAGTTGATCCCAGTAAGGTTGAAGCCGTGATTAGTTGGCCTAGACCTACATCTGTGCCAGAGATTCGCAGTTTTATGGGTTTGGCAGGATATTATCGTCGATTCATTAAAGATTTTTCGAGTATTGCCAAACCGATTACGCAGTTAACTCAGAAGAATGCTCCGTTTGTTTGGTCAGAAGACTGTGAATCCAGTTTCTGGAGTTGAAAAAGAAGTTAACCAGTGCGCCTGTGTTGACGATTCATTCAGGTACTGGTGACTTTGTTATTTATTGTGATGCATCTCATCGAGGATTGGGTTGTGTTTTGATGCAGCGGGGGCATGTGATTGCTTATGCCTCGAGACAGCTGAAACCCCATGAAACTCGTTACCCAATTCATGATCTTGAATTGGCAGCCATAGTCTTTGCATTGAAGATATGGCGGCATTATTTGTACGGTGAGAAATTCGAATTATATTCTGATCACAAAAGCTTGAAATATCTATTTTCGCAATCAGAGCTGAATATGAGACAGCGGAGATGGCTGGATTTACTGAAAGACTTTGATTGTGAAATCAAGTACTATCCAGGGAAATACAACGCAGCAGCAGATCCGCTGAGTCGAAAGGTATGTGCACTATCCTTATCGACGATAGGTGTCTCGAATTTGATGCAAGACTGCTGTTTTTCTGGATTAGCTTTTGAAACAGATCGTCAGCTTCTGAGATTATGTGCGATTCGAGTTGAACCGGCATTGATAGTGAGAATTAAAGAGGCACAGAAGGTTGATCAAAACATACAGAATTCGATTGCAATGGTCAGAGCGGGACATCGATCGGAATATCAGGTGAGAAATGGTATTTTGTATGTGAATAATCGTTTGGTTGTGCCGAATGTTTCGGATTTGAGACAGCGAATACTGTCAGAAGCGCACAACAGTCGTTTTAGCATTCATCCTGGTGGCAGGAAAATGTATAATGATTTAAAGACACAGTATTGGTGGAAACAGATGAAATCTGATGTTACGGAATTTGTAGCCAAGTGTCTGAATTGCCAACAGGTAAAAGCGGGAGAGAAAGAAACCAGGAGGATTGTTGCAGAGTTTGTCCATTCCTGAATAGAAGTGGGATCACATTTCCATGGATTTTGTGACACAGTTACCGAGATCCTCCAGAGGTTGTGATGCGATTTGGGTCGTGATTGATCGATTGGCCAAATATGCATGTTTCATTCCCTACAAAATGACGTACAGATATGATCAGATGGCCGATATCTATATCAAGGAAGTAGTCAGACTGCACGGAGTGCCGAAGTCGATTGTTTCAGACCGTGACCCTCGGTTTACTTCGCACTTCTGGCAAAGTTTACAGCAAGCTCTTGGTACGAAGTTACAGCTGAGTACCGCATATCATCCTCAGACTGATGGACAGTCAGAACGGACGATTCAGACATTGGAAGATATGCTGAGGGCTGTAGTGCTTGATTTTAGCACTAACTGGCAAGATGCGTTGCCACTTTGCGAGTTTTCGTACAACAACAGCTATCAAACGAGTATTGAGATGGCCCCATTTGAAGTGTTGTACGGAAAGAAATGCAGATCCTCTCTTTACTGGGATGATATCTCTGAAGTTCCTGAGACCGGACCTGATATGATCTGAGATATGACTGAGAAAGTGAAATTGATTCAGAAGAAAATGAAGGCAGCTCCGGACCGACAAGCCAAATATGCCAACCTCAGACGACGACCGTTGGTATTTGAGGTAGGAGACCGAGTATTCCTGAAGATTTCTCCTTTCAGAGGTGTTGTCAGATTTGGCAAGAAAGGGAAATTGTCTCCAAGATATGTGGGTCCTTATGAGATTCTCGAAAAGATAGGAGATCGTGCCTATCGACTCGCCTTGCCGCCTTCATTATCTGGAATACATGATGTTTTTCATGTATCAATGCTGCGGAAATATCTCCCTGACGATTCTCACGTTATTCAGCCAGACGAGACCGAGCTGGACGAGACATTGAGTTATGTCGAGAAACCGATCCAGATTATCGATCGTCAAGAAAAACAGCTCAGAACAAAGACGATTCCTCTTGTAAAAGTTCAATGGACTCGTCATGGTGTTGAAGAAGCTACTTGGGAAACTGAATCGGATATGAGACAAGAATTCCCAGCATTATTTCACTGATGTAAATTTTCTTCGACTTTAATATATATACTCCTTAATGATACGAATGAAATGCCTGTGATTTCGAGGACGAAATCGTATCTTAGGGGGGGAGAAATGTAATGCCCGAGAATTAATCACTGTTAAGAAAGGATTATTGACTTATAATTTAACGTGATTACGAAGGGGCCAACTGAGACACGATTGAAGATAATCTGCGGTAATTTAGTTTGAATTTTAGAATGTGTTGCCGAAGCAACACCGCACCCGCGCTCATGGTTAGACCGCACCCGCGGTCGATGTCCAGTAGGGTAGAAATTTTTGAAAAACTGAGACCGCACCCGCGGTAAGAAACACGACCGCACCCGCGGTGCAAGACCGCACCCGCGATGCAAACAAGACCGCACCCGCGGTCGTGGAAATTCAGAAAATGAAAAGACTGCCGAAGCATGAGCGCACCCGCGGTCTTGAAGCTACCGCACCCGCGGTGCGACGTGTTTTGCGAAGATTGTGACACCTCGACGTATGCATGCATGGATATATATAGTAGGATTCCTTCGAAATTATTCAGCAGAAATCGAGAGAAGGTTCATAGGAATTGTGTTGAAAATCCTCACGCCTTTTGCGAGAAATCCGTCCGTCTGATTTTGAATCCGACTTCGGTATTGAGTTCCTAGAAACGTAGGCTACAACTGGACGTAAGTTTTACTACGTTTTGACATGTTTTAGAATTATGATATTGTCAGAATTGAATGGAACTCATATATGTTGTTCTTGACATGTTAGACATCATAGAATCGAAGTCAGATTAAGAAACGGACTGATTATGGAATTGTTATGAATTTTCTGGGTTATATTGATTTATACCAGACAGATTTGAATAGTGATTGGATTACGGATTGTATTGGATATGGGTTATGGATTGTAACTGTGATTTGAGGATATTGTATTGACGGGGATATTGAAATTGTACCGTTATGCCGTTGATTTTGAATTAAATCAAGATTGATCAGATTGTTATCGATTTGAAAGGTCTATTGACATGAGATTATTGATGTTGTCATTGTCAGACAGACTGTGAATTCAGGACTTCGACTGAGCCAGAAACCGACGAAAGAAAGGTATAAGTCAATGTGGTACTGGGAGATCGACTTGAGTCGGTTTAGACTTGAGTTTCCCTAAATCACATACTTTACTTTATTGCATTGATATTTGCATTGATTTGACTGATGTACTTGTTCTCTTGAATATAGATAGCAGGTATTAGACGAGTAACCTTGTGACAGAAGTGCCTGATAGTGGTGGAATCGCCACGGGCACATTGCACGATGTCTCAAGATGGGATATTAGCGATAGAGCTACAGTCCATGACGGTTAGGTCAGGACGCCGGATGTTTGGTTATATCGAGTAATAGGATTGGAATTCTTCTATTACGGAATTCGATATAGGAATACCATATTTGGTTATATCGAGTAATAGGAACAGAGTTCCTTCTATTACGGAATTCGATATAGGAACAACACATTTGGAAACCGGGATCCCTAGACTAGGATTGAGGCTAGTCTGAATGACAGAGTTATGAGCATTGTCGACAGTTTATGATTGGTTATGTTTCAGATTTTGATACATATATCTGTTACCTGATTACATGCTTTATATTTGTTTGTATGATTGCATGTTTCATTGATTTATACTGGGATTTAGTCTCACCGGAATTATCCGGCTGTTGTCTTGTTTGTATGTGTACATGACTACAGGTGGGGCAGGATCAGGGTCCAGGAGATGAAGAGAGAGATCGTGATTAGAGTGGAGACTACGGACTTTGATTATGATGTATAGTAGGGTTTGAGCACTTGACATTAGTTGTTAAACCTTAGTTTATTTTGAATGCATGCAGTACATGACTTGTATTGTATTTTATACTGATATGTATATTAGTTTGATTTCACTACGTTTCGCATTTAAAAAAAATAAAAAAATTTAGACCCTGTATTATAATTGATTAATTAGTCCCAATGATGATTAAGAACTTGATTAGCGTCCGGGTTCCCACAATTGATGTACAAAAACAATAATTATAAGAAAAAGAATCATAATTTTCTTACAAGGGAAAAAATTTAAATTTTAAATATCCAAGAGGATGAAATTTTATCTTTGTATATACATAAAACGTGTATTTAAATGTAATTTTCAGAAAATATTATTATTATTAATAATTTAATTATTTCAATTGTTTAAATAATTGTCCATTCCCATTCCCAACATCTCACCTGATATGCATCTCCACCAATAACCATCCATTTTGTTTGCCATGAATTAATTGTAAAGCCTCATTGTATATTGGGCCCCTCTAAACACTATTCTCAAAGTAAAAGCCCTAATTTTTGGGCCTTGTTGTCTGTCAAGTGTCTAAGAACTGGATATGTTGTGGGGTATATATATATAAACTATTTTCCATAATTTTTTTAATTATACAAGTTTTTGTGAGATTCTCTCACGAATCAATTTTATGAGATAGATCCCCTATTTAAGTTATTTATAAAAAAATATTATTTTTTATGCCAAAAGTATTACTTATTACTGTAAATATTAGCAGAGTTGACCCGACGGATAAAAATCCGTGAGACCGTTTCACAAGAAAACTACTATTTTTATTTAGTTATTATTTTGTGGCTGCAGAATTAGAATTTTCAAATGCTAAATTATTTTTCGTGTGAACTTTTTTTCTCTCTTGGAATCCAGCTGCATAATTATAATATTACATTTTAACCTCCCCTAAGCTCACTTGGTCCCTTGTGTTCTTTGTCGGCGTTGAACACTCAATAATTGAGATATAAGTTTATAACACCTTTCTCTTCTGCTTTGATAGATGAACTTTAAATAATATTTTAGGAAAAAACTTGTCATTTTATCAAAAGTTATAGCTATTGGTAATTATGTAGCTCAAGTATTTTAAATTGTATTAGAACTCAGACGTCATGTTTCGATTACTATATCTTACAAAGATAATTATTACACATCATATATTCATATTGATTGAGTTTGAAATTTGTCATAATCATCAATGCATGTGCTCGATTGATATGAAATGAATTTGGTATGTACTTGATTAAATGAATTCAATGAATCAAATAAATTTGAAATCTGTCACTTTTAAATTTCTTATTCCAAATGCATTGATATTGCACTTCAATTGATGGATAGAGTTTTCAAATATATAACAACAAATCAATTAATTTGTTTGGTTAAATCCACTTTACATTTGAATTTCAAACTTTAATAGTTATTTTTTAGTCAATGTGTAAATTTTATATTCATAAACAGTCATTTCAAATTATTAACTTAAATACTTTATCAATTCCAAATCTTTCAATTTAAACGCAATCTGATTAAGTCAAAATTGAAGGACTTGTATTTACAAACTGATTTGGATTGTGTATTTTGATTGACTTTAATTTTGAAGAATGTCATAATGAAACACAAAAATAAAAAAAAAAGTAAAAAAAAAAGAAAGAAAGAAAGAAAGAAAAGAAAAACGTATTTGTTAGTGTACAATTAAGCATTTAAAATTGATGGACTTGAATTTGGATCAGAGCACGAAACCCACCATGTTTTCACTTTTTATTATTCTTCTAAGAGAGTAACCATTAAAACCCCAATAATGCAAAACAAGTTGCGACAAGTCATATTTTATGAGACATATCTCTTATTTAAGTTATCAATGAAAATATATTATTTTTTATGCTAAGAATATTAATTTTTATTGTGAATACAAGTAAGATTGATCTGTCTCATAGATAAAGATTCGTAAGACCGTCTCATAAGAGACCTACTCATACATGAAACCACCAACATCATGGGTTTTTTTTTTAAAACTAATTCAAATTTCAATTTTTATTTCAAAAGTAATTTAAAAAGAAAAAGTATTTGCAAAAATAATGCAATTCGCGCTTGGTAAGCGCGGACGTGGAGCAGCGTCCGTACTTCGTAAGCGCGGACGCTGCATATGTGGAGCCACGTCTGATCACCGTCGCTAAAATGAATTAGCGACAGTTTTTAACAACCGTCGCTAAAATTGAATCTGCGACAGGTTATAACTGTCGCTAACATTAGCGACGGTTTAAAACCGTCGCAATTTCGAAATTTTGGACCATTACAATGTTTAATTAATTTAGACATTATATTTAAATATTTTACAAAGAAAACACGTAAAAAATTAGCATATTATATTTTACAATATATTTATATTATTAATTTAAATAATTATATTAAAACCGAATTAACCGACCGAAATTACCGAACCGTTTTGGTAGAAAATCGAATCGAACCGAAAGAAAATGGTTCGGATATCGGATTATATATTTCTAAACCAGAAAACCGAAAAAACCGAAAACATAAACCAACCGACCGATGAACACCCCTACCCACAATATGTGAACTTCAGAAAATAAGACTCGTGAGACTGTTTCACATGAATTTTTGTCATATCTCTTATGAGGATGTGAAAAAATGTGGGTAAGAAATTAATATAAATTTTAAAGATCGAGACTTGTCTTTTGAGGTTCACATATTGTCGGTAAGGGTGTTCATCGGTCGGTTGGGTTATGTTTTCGATTTTTTATTTCGGTTTTCTGTTTTAGAAATATATAATCCGATATCCGAACCATTTTCTTTTGGTTGGGAATTTCAAAATTTCGAAATTAGCGACGGTTTTTAAATCGTCGCGAATATTAGCAACGGTTATAACTCCTCGCCGATTCAATTTTAGCGACGGATGTTAAAAACTGTCGCGAATGTGATTTTAGCGACGGTTTGTTGAATATATTCCGTCGCTAAAAATCCGTCGCGCAGAACGCGGATTGCATTACTTTTGCAAATACTTTTTTTTTAAAAATTAGTTTTGAAATGAAATTTGAAATTTGAATTAGTTTTAAAATAAACCCCCAACATCATGGATTTTATTTTGTAATTTAAAAACTCAGCTTTTTAAGAGATTATAATTGTATAAAGAGGTTCTTGTTTTCACTAGAGAGAAATTTGATCATGCATTGCATATAACACAGACGTGGAACCACTTTAATGCTGAAACTATTGTTGCAAGGAAAGCCTTGGTACACTTGAACATCTCTCGACAGCAGCCAACTTCTCAGTAACACCACCCTAAAAAAAAATGAAGCTCGCGGACAATATTACAGGGCATTCTTCCTTAAAAAATTCAGAGACGAGGGATTGATTACATGCAAAACTTCATATTCATAAATTACTCGTCGAGAACCATGTCTAAATAAATACCAAAGCTCAAGAAAGATTATAACATAACGCCAATGATTCGTTATTGCCACAAAATTGTCTCCCCACGTTGCCGAACCTTCAGCCTTTGGAATGCCAATCAGACACAAAAGGTTTACCTCTTTCAGTTCACAGAGACCGAAATTTCAGTCTGCTGCAATGTCCATATAGAGGACTGATATGTACGGAAACTCAGATCATTAATGCACATCAGAGTATTTCTAGAGTTGCAAGGCGAAGAGGCATAGGCTGCAATTATGCTATCTCTCCTTCTTCCAGTTCTTCGTCCAACAAAAACGTTTCAGCTTCCAAATTTTTGGGCTCATAAGCTAACACTGAGCCAAAATCAAGCAACTTGTCAATATTGGTTTCTGAAAAAAGATTTGAGTACACGTCGAGTAAACCTGGCTCGAGTTCAAAATCTATATCATCAAATGGAGCAAACTGCATTGTGCTGAAGCTGCTGCCTTCATTACCATCTTGAGTGGCCCTGGTGCATGTATCACTTTGGAAGATGGATTGGGCTTGCTTCACCACTCTTACAGCTAATGGGCTCTCAACTGAGTATTTTGGTTCTTTCTTGGTCTTACTGTTCCCATAGGCACAGTTTGTGAGATGGGAAACATGAGGTTCTGAAGCCCCCCCATCTTCGATTTCTTCGACCTTAAATGTCACACCTTTAGGACTCGGGCGATCATTACGAGCAGACTCTTTAATCTCCCTTTTAATTGGAATTGAATTAGTTATCACTTCAAAATCATAGCTATGTGAAGGTAAGAACACATAGACAACGGGGAACTCTAAAATGACCATATTTGCTAGTTGGTCACGAATTGGAGCTTTCATGTTCAATTGACGAAATGGTGATTTCGGCCCCTGCAATTAAGAAAACATTATTAAGGGTAATAACAAATATAAGTCTACCAAGGTAAGTTGTATTGCAATATCAAGAATCTTTTAACTTGAAAATAGTTGAAATAAATCAAGTAGCAAAGTTACCCAAGATTTAACAACAGATATGAAATAAGCATGAGTTGCAAATAATGCAAAAGAAAGAAAACCTTTGGAAATTTGCGGATGAAAAATTTAAGAGAATCCAGTGTCTCGTCACAAAATTGTTTCAATTTATGGTTCCAAGGGCCAGGCTTTAGATGATTTTCAATCACCGAAGAGAAAGTTCTATTCTCGTGTATTCTGCAGTGGAAGAACTCATATGTGAGATACAAAACTATATGCATGAACTGCACGGGGTAAAAATAGTCTCACAAAAAGAAAAAAATATAGAGTTCACAGACAATTCTTTGAAATCTGATCACAAAGATCCTCACCCATGGTCAATTAGCACAACACCCGTCGAATGAAACCGCCACTCAATGGTCCATGATATGAATTTCTTCCTGGAAAAAAACATCAAACATTAGCATAAACTCTTGAGGTCAACTGAGTTAAAAGTTTCAACAAACAAGATATCAAATGGCAGCATATATAGTCACCCGAGAAAAGAGATACTCTGTTGAAAGAATGACACAAGATAAACCACATGTAAACTTGTACGAACTTTTAGAAGTTATTTCTAAAAACAGTTTCCTGAAATAATTAAACATGAACAGAAACTAAAATAAACAATAACATCCCACAACAAAACACACTGTATCCCACAGCACTGATGAGATTGCAAATACCTGTTGTTGTAACAAGTCTTGTTCATTTCTCTCTTTGACATTCCATTAGAATGAAATAGGATTCTCGTCCTCCTACTACCAGCAGCACTCCGAAGACTTTTGAGGGGAAAGGGCAGTCTAAAGTGATAATCACCACACAACTTAACTCTTTTCCTCTGAGCAGATTCAGCAATACGTTTAACATCCTCCAGCATGTTATAATCTACAAAAGAAGAAGAAGAAGAAAACTAATGATTCCATTGATTAAAAGGTAGCTAAATACAGATTAGTTGCTTTGAAAGAAAAAAAAACATTTTCACAAATTGGAGGCCCGACGAAAAATCAACAATTACCGGAGAGGATAAGATTATCGTCGAATTTCGACAACGGGACAGAATTGACGACTGGTTTCTTTCCGGTGCATGCAGTACGTTGTTTATGGGCATTGACACATGAGAGGCTGCACGAACGCAGAGAGCAGCCCGGACACTTGTACTTTGATGGTTTTGTTTTGCACTCCTCACACAGAATTGGCTGATTTTTCTCAGTCGAGGTTGAAATTGAGGGTTCTTGTTTTTCCTCCATGGATGTGTGTGTTCCGAGTATTTCAGAGAGGACGGGACAGAATTGGGGTTCGAGAAGAAAAGTAGGGTTTATGAGGTGTGGCATAAACGATGTCGTAGGAGGAAAGGCCCGGGATTAATCTCTTCCGCGGGAGATTAATTTTAGACCCCCACCATGGCCTAGTAACTGAGAGGGTATATTCAATCTATATTTTAAAAGATTTTTATGGAATTTTAAAATTTAGATGTATTCAATTTAAATTTTTATATACTCTATATATGTTTATTGGTATTCAACATAAATTTTGGCAGATGTGATATTTAAACTTGACTTTTTAAAACTCTCCATAAGTCAAGAGGTATCCAAAAAATCCATAGATTTTCAAAGATTCTTATTTTATTATTTATGTACAAACCTTGAAGTCTTATGAAAATCTAAAACATTCTTCCACCTATACCAAAGATTTTGATGGACTTTCTTTTTTGAAAAATACGCTATTTCTCTTCTATCTCAAGTCGTATCTAAGGTTCTTCACTCTACTTATTATTTTGATTGTTCATTTAATAAAATTTTATTATAAACTTATAAAAATATTGTTCATTAATATGTTGAATTAACATAAAGAATTGAAATTTTGATTTCAATAAATTGGATAGTTCATTTATCGTTTTTCACAAATTAAATTTATTTAATCTTTAAGTAAGTAAAATTCATTTACATTTTCATAAATTAAAAAAAGCAATTAAAATTGAATAGGTCATACATGTCCAATAATTATTTAAAAAATTTAATAAAAAAATAAATCACAATTATATATTACAAAATTCATATAATTCTATGGAAAAGTTTACAAAAGTCTACAATAATCTGAAAAAAAAGTCTATAAGAGAGTATGAAATATGTTTAACAATTCTACGAGATTCTATAAAAGTCAATCAAAATCCATCAACTCCACAAAAGTCCACTTTTTTAAAAAAAGTCATTAAAAGAATAGAATGGATACACCTCCCTAAAGAAATTAAGGAATAAAGTGAAAGAGCTGGAAGGACGGGTCGAGTCTTTTCATATTACACGTGTCGAGTCAAAAGATTGCCCCTTTCTGCCCGGATAGTGAATGAACCCTTGCCCATTCACTACAAGTCAGCGCGAATAGTGAATATGATGTAAATACTGGCCCAGAGGAGCACTTGGCTTGGTTCGAGAAAGTAGACATATTGCATTGTTACGAAGACACTATTAATTGTAAGGATTTTCTCACCACTCTGGTGGACTCGGCCCATCGCTGGTTTGAGAAGCTTGAGCCTAGGAGCATCCATCACTTTGAGGACTCCAGGTGCATTTTGTTGCACAACTTCAGCAGCAACAAGAGATACAAGAAGACTGCTTTTAGTTTGTTTAAAGTAAAACAGATCGAGGATGAATCATAAGGGCACACATCTGCCAATTTATTAATGCCGCTCTGTAAGTAACATCCCATGCTCCCGAGATCTAGACTACAGACTTCACCGAGGGGATCTGGGAAGAAAGTTGCCACAAGATTTTGAAGATCTATTGTCTTGGGCAGAAAAATACATTAATATGGAAGAATCTCAGAGACAAAAAAAGGAGGCCCTGAAAAAAAGAAAGATGAGACAAGGCCGATAGGGCAGAGGATTGGGCGCAGAAAGAAAACCCTTTGGGGCGTTTTTCTCAATACACGTCCCTGAAGGTCTCTCGAGATCAGACGCTGCATATTTGTGATGAAGACACGGCTGTCTCACAGGCCTCCCAACCCCCATCGGACCAACGTATGGCCACCAAATTCTGCACGACACCAGCGATTGTAAGAGACTGAAGCAGGCTCATTCTCAATCGGGCCCGATCGAAGCCGAACCTTCTGCAAAGAAGACTCGGTCATTCCAATGGACACATAGGAACTTAGGGCTCACCTACCCTCTAGGCCAAGAAAGAAAGTCGAGACGGGCCTCTCCGAGGAAACATGAATCAAGATGAAAGAGTAGGAGAGGAGTCTCCAACACTGATCATTAATAAAATTATCTCTGGAGGATCCACCGATGGAGATTGTAACTAAGCCCGGAAGGCTTGTAGTAGATGAGAAATATTGGGGGTGAACAATGCATCCCAAGAAGAGGGGCCATTAATTAGTTTCGGTCCCAAGGATTTACAGGACATTAGCATGTCTCACAATGATACCCTGATTATTTAAGCTAAAGTGGCCAACTATGATGTAAGACGGATATTTGTGGATTCCGAGAGCTCCGTCAATGTTATATTTTAGGAGGCTCTCGGCCAGATGGATTTTATGGGCTACAGTCTGGAGCTAGTGAAGTCCTCCCTTTTCTGTTTCGCTGGCCATACTATATACCTGAGAGGAGAAATGATGCTATGCTTAACAGTGGGGCCAAAGATTTAAGAAAGATAGTCATGACTACATTCACAGTGGTCAGCGCTCCTTTTTCATATAATATCATCTTGGGGATGCCAGCCGTGAATAATTTAATGGATGTTGCTCGACCTACCACGAGAGATCAAATTCCATGTGGGAAATCGGGTAGGAAAAGTCAAGGAATATCAGCCGTCCTCTCAAAAATGTAATGCCGAAACAGTCCCAATTGGAAAACAAAAGGACGAGAAGTGAAAGTGATTATCGGAGACCAGGGAGGAGAGAAGTGCACTCAATTTGGGAGGTGTAGGCAATAGAAGATGTGAAACAAGAAGAAGCGGTAATAGTTCCGAGGCACCACGGGAAAACCAAAAAAGTGGCCCGAGATCTTGAACAGTCTACCTGGGTCAAGTTGTTGATTGCCTACATAAAAATGTTGATATATTTTCATGGCCATATTCAGGGATAGTAGGAATCCTGGCCTGTGTTGATGAGCACAAACTGAATGTGATAGTAGGCTCCTGACCTATCAAGCAAAAAAAGAGACATTCGGCCCCGAGAAAGAAAAAGTGATAACGGAGCAAGTGCATGAGTTGCTGAATGCCGACCGAGTTCGAGAAGTCTAGTTCCCTGCCTGGCTCTCGAATGTGGCTTTGGTCCCGAAGACCTTTGGCGAGTATAGAAAGTGCATGGACTTGAACAAAGCCTACCCCAAGGATCACTACTCTTTGCATTGAATTGATCAACTGGTGGACACCACCTTGAGATATGAGTTGCTCTGTTTCATGGATTCTTATCAGGGGTACCATCAAATATCTCTGACCCGAGAAGATTAGGACAATGTTAGTTTCTTCACTTCGGGTAAAACTTTCTTCATGAAAGCTATCATGAACATGGATTTGCCTAAATCTGTCGGGGGGAGTACAATGGCTTATAGGGAGGATTGTTGTCATTTACCGATTCATCTCTAGGTCGGCACATTGCAGCTATCCTTTCTTCCAAGTGTAAAAAAAGCTCAAAAGTTTGAATGGGATGACAAATTTGGACATACTTCCCAGGATTTAAAAGGTCATCTGGTTGGGTTACTGGTCTTGGTAAAACCCAAACCCATGGACAAATTATGGGTTTATCAATCTGCAATCAGGCATCCTGTTTGCTCTGCACTTTTTCAAGAAAAATAAGCAGCTCAAAAACCGGTCTACTATGTCAATCACACTCTCAAGGAACCCGAGCTGAGGTATACAGATGTGGAGAAGGTGGCTCTGGCCTGAGTAACCATTGCGAGAAAACTATGGCCTTAGTTCATGTTTAACCCTATTGTGGTCCTCAATAATAGTGCACTCGAGAGAATCGCAACTCATCTGGACATCTCGGATGGGTTGGTGAAATGAACAGTGGAGTTAGGTGAATTGGAATTTTCTGATTTCCTTACCTAGATGGTCGATCTCATGCAAGAAGAACTGTGAATAATATTTCTGTATGGGCCGTCCAACAAAGAAGGAAGTGGCGTAGGAGTTATTTTGATCTCCACACAAGGAGAAAAAGTAAAGCTGACAGTAAGATGAATTTCCAGGCTTCTAAAAATGAGGTCTAATATGAAGATGTTATGATCGAGATGAGAGCATCCCAAGTAGCTGGAGCAACTCGGGTCATTATTTGCTTGGACTCACGGTCGGTCACCCAACAAATACAGGCAACCTAGAAATCTCGGGAATAAAGGTTGGAAAAATACCCATATTGTCATATAATTTTATTGGAGTATGGAACAGATCCCTCAGGAAGAAAAACAGAGGCCAATTCCTTGGCAAAAATGGTAGCATCCCTGACCGAGATAAATGAGTGGGAGATGTTGTGCCCTACAGAGTTGGTCGCCACAATTGATATTGGGCAATCAACTCCTCGGGAGGTTACATGGATGTCTCGTCTACTTGAATACATCCTTACCTCCCGATTACCCAAAAAACTGGGCCAGGTTCGAAAAGTCATAAGAAAATCCCCTCAGTTTGTGGTAATAAATGAAGCACTGTACCGGAGTTCTTATCAGGACTCGATGCTCAAATTTGTGGCAGGGAAGGGGGCCGAATATGTGTTTATGGAAATTCATGAAGGATCATGTGGAGATCATATCGCGTGAATTGTGTTGTCCAGTAATGAATTTTTTGGAGGTTTTTGGTGGCCTACTATGAACTCGGATTCCACCCTAGTGGTCCGGTCATGTGAAGGGTGCCGAAGGTACAATAATTTTTAGGACAACCCGCCATCAATCATGAAACCAATCTGGACATCCTAAACTTTTGATAATTAGGACCTGGAGATTGTGAGGCCTTTCCCAATAGCCTGGGCCCATAAGAATTTTTGCTAGTAGCCGTTGAATACTTCTCTAAGTCGGTTGAAGCTAAACCATTAGCCAAAATCACAGAGGAGGAAGTGCTGAAATTCTTATGGAAGAATATAGTATGTCAGTTTGGTGTGCCAAGAAAAATGATATATGATAATGGTCGGTAGTTTCAGGGGCGAAAAACGATATCTTGGTGCCAAGAAATGAAGATCATACCATATTTCACCTCAGTCGCCTATCCACAAGCTAATGGATAGACCAATGTCACCAATCACACCATTGTTCAAGATCTCAGAGCCCGGTTGTATGGAGTCGGGAAAGATTGAGTTGAGGAGATACCAAGTGTTTTGTGGACTTATCAAACTACTCCCTAGATCGCCATAGAGGAAACACCTTTCAGCTTAGTATATGGGTTTGAGGCAGTGCTACCACCCAAAGTAGGTCAGAATTATGCACAAGTGGGAGTTATCAGAAAGGGAATGATGAAGCCCATGCTCGTGAGTTGGATTTCATTGAAGAAAGAGAGAGAAATGGCCATTATTTGGATGGAAGCATATCTTGGCTGAGTCATGAGGGCATATAACAAGCGAATATAGCCTCAGGATTTTTAGATCGAGGATCTTGTTGAAGAAGGCCAACCCCGTGTCTGACAACTGTCTTATCAGCAGGGCTTCATGATTCAGTATTCTCCCTAAATTCATGCACTCAAGATAAATTATGAAGTCCTAAAATATTTCTAAAGTAAGAAAACTTACTCTCTGTGAGCGGTTTGGTGAAGATATCATCTGCTTATTGTTTGAAACATATTCCTAGTGTATGTTCTTCTTCAATATATGATGTTAGATGAAGTGATGATGAATATCGATATGCTTAGTCCAAGAATGCAAGACTGTATTGTATGTGATAGATATTGCACTTGTATTATCGCAGAAGATTGGTGACTCCTTGGCGTCAATTTCATAGTTTTTCAGTTTTTGTGAATTCGCAGCAGTTGAACTCAACAGCTAGGTATTCAGCTTCTACTGTAAGGTCTAGAAAATTCGAACTACGTAACACGACTGCATGTAATCTATGGTTTTATTTAACTATGTGTTTAATGATTTTTATCCATTTATTTCATGGTTGGCATGGATAGATGATTGTTTTTTTTTAAAAAAAAATTTCATGCGTTAGGGTTTTAAGTTGTTTTCGCGCTCGAAAGAGTATCGAGACCGGAGATAGCTAGGAAAAATATTTTTATTGAATAATTATTTTTAATTATTTAATATTAGGTGTTTTTAAGTATGATTTTAGAAAATGAGCCTTGGTTGGATATTTTTATCTGCCAATTTATATTGCTAGCCGATACACAAATTTTATCGATTCAGAGGACTTTTTAAGGGTTCGGGCATTATTTTCAAAAATGTACCTGAACGAAATATTTTTCCAGAGTCTTATTGGGCTTGTTGGGTTTTTTTTTAATTCTTAATGGGCTCAAAACTCTTTTAATATATTTAAATTTTTTATTAGGGTCTATTAATGCACAAATTTCCTACTTAAACATAACCTAATCAAACCCTAAACCTAATACACCCCCTTGTTGCCCCCTCCCCTCATTCATCAGTCTCCAACCCCACGTTTTTACAGCAGCACCAGGAGCCTCTCGATTTTCTCCGTAGTTCTTTCAAGCAAGCTTCTTCCCCGCCTATCCGGTTCACGTCCCGAGCATAGTTCTTCGAGTTTTCAAGCATATAAACTTTAAGGCATGCCTTGTATAATACTTTTGCTCATCATTGATGCTATGTATGCTGATATATGTATATTTTCATGCAAAATTATTTGATCTAGCATGTACTATCGTTTTTGTGTGTTTTTACATTGATTAATGCATTCCTTATGATCATACCTCACGTTTTCTCGTGTTTGTGCAAGGGGATTTTTACGTTGAAATTTACGGTGTCATAGGGCTGGAGTTTGGTGAGGGTCGAGATTTTGCATAGGCCGAAGGGTGCACCTTGTTTGCTTGAGTCGAGGATGGATAGATCAGATGATTTGGGTGCACCGGCTATGCAAAGGTCATCCCTAGCCTTGGACCAGACCCTAGTGGGTCTGAGCCATGGCATAGGATGGCTCGAACATGGCTGGAGTTAGTGGAGAAACCGATTGAGGGTGAGTGAGTTAAGTTTGTCGCGGGTAGAGGTTCTTTGGTGGCTCACGACTGTCGGCATGTTGCAGCATGCATGGGGCTGTGAGCTTGGGTTAGGTCAGTCCATGAGGGTCTTAAGGTGGGCTAGGAAGGGTTGGTCCAAGGCTGATCCTAGCCGGTAGGGCCTAGGGTCGAAAATTTGTAAGTTTAGGGTACTAGGGTTTGAAGATGTATTGCGCAGAAAATTCCAGAAACCTTTGGGGCTTGTTTCTTGAGTCATAAGTGGTCTAGAACGAGTGGTTTATAGGTTGGTCATGTAGGTTTAAGTTGGGAAATATTTGATTAGTTTCGGGTTGATTCGGGCTAAAACCGAGACCCCGGTCCAAGTTTTAGAACGAATCGTTTAAGTTTTGTAACGAGCTTGAATTTACGTCTAATAAATGCTCATAAATTTGTTTCAGGGTGTTTTAAGGAGTTTGATAAGCATCGGGTCGAAATTTTGAAGTTCAGGGGTAAAATGATCATTTTGGGTTTCCATGGGCAAATAGTCATTTTGCACTCGGGTCGAGTTAGAAGTCCTGAAAGCGCCTTAAACACATTTCGACATATTTTAAGTGCTATACTATCATGAATATGACTTTTTATGCAAATATGAAAATACGCCGCATGCCTGGTTTTAAGAAAAATTAACGTATATGCATGATTTTATTAAGTGATGAATATGATGACATATTTTGAAGGATGAGAGTTGGTTGTAACTATTAACTAATACTATGACACAATGACATGTAAGGCCATGGCTCAGTGGATGTGTAATGTTGTCGCTGATGTCCCCGTCGTCGGGTATCACGGTTACACGCAGATAGATCCATCGACTAACACGATGGTACGAAAGTCACAACTAATGAACGGAATTCAAATTAAGAAAAAACAAACACGTATATGATGATAGGATGTGATATGTTATGAAATAATTATGCTTCGACAGGTTATGATTATGCATAATACTTTTACAATCATGAAATGTATTTTCATTACAGTACTTTTCACTGTTGCTTGTTATGTATATGTACTTGCTATAACGTTACAGGTTTGTTGAGTTTCTAGACTCACTAGGTGTGAATGATGCAGGTGAGCATATCGATAAAAAGACTGGAGGCGCCGAAGACTGAGTAAGCAGGGCTGGATGTGCGTACGCTAACCCGAAGACCTTATTTCTTCTGCACACCATGTTTATGAGATATGAATGATTTGGACATTTATTTTTATACCCTATCGTTTTTATATGTTGATGGTTGGCAGGCACTTTACTCATATTTCATAATTGATTTATTTTTGAAACGTAAGCTTGAGGATGTCGATTTGTTATGGATTTTTAATTGCAATATCTTACTTTGCTAGTTGATTATAGATATTTTAAAAATGTGAAGTTTCAGTAGTATTGCATGCATGCATTTAAATATAAAATTTCAAGTAGTAGTTATTTTTTTAAAAAAAATTATAGCATTATTTTAAGCAGTAGACGTTTTATCTGCAGCTGAAGTGGCAATTTGATGTTTGCTTCTTATTGAACCAAGAAATCAGTTAGTCTCCAATAAACTGACATGATCCGCTTGTAATCTTCCTGTCATGCTTACAACTTGCATAGTCTACATCAGAATATTCAACTAGATCGAACAATTAGTCCTTAGCATACCAAAATCCAACATTTTGTGTTCTTTTAAGATATTTAAGAATGACCCTGGCAGCTGATAATCAGATTGTTTTGGATCAGAATGAAAACAAACAAATACAAATTGAAAACATGACATCAGGTCGACTGACATTTAGGTATAAAAGAGAATAAATTAAACTGCGATACAGTGTTATATCGACTGATATTTCTCCTTCATCTTTATCAATCATAACTTATGAGATCATGGAGGTTGTGGTGCTGAACATGACTCCATTCCGAATTTCTTCAGTAATTCTTTGGTGTGCTTTATCTGGCTGACAAAGATTCCAATATCCAACCTTTTAACTTGCAATCCGAGAAATAAAGCCAATTCACCCATATTGATCATCTCAAATTTATCCTGCATCAGTTTAACAAACTTCTCTTAGAGATTTGAGTGAGCGGACCCAAATATAATGTCATCAACATAAATCCAAACTAAAAGTGCATGATTATTTTTAACAAATATGAATAAAGTTTTATTCACTGAGCCAATGAACAAGTAAAATTGTGATAGAGCATTATACTAGACGTGATGTGAGCCAATGAACAAGTAAAATTGTGATAGAGTATCATACTAGACGTGATGCTTTTTTAAGCCATACAAAGCTTTGTTTAATTTAAGCACATTATCAGATAAAATATGATTAAAAAAACCTTGAGGTTTTTCCATGTATACTTCCTCTTGTAACAACCCATTCAGAAAAATACTCTTCACATTTATCTGAAATACTTCAAAGTTTTTATAAGAAGCACAAGAAAGAACAATTCGAACTGCCTTTAATCGGCTACTGGTGCAAATGTCTCATCATAAATAATTCTCTCTTATTTTCTAAATCCTTTTTCAAACTCTTTGCTTTGTTTCTGATAACACTTCCATTTTCATCAAATTTATTTCTTTAAACCTTTCACGTTCCAACGACTGGATGATGATATGGTCTAGGTACCAAGTACCAAACCTTGCTTGTGTCAAACTGATTTAACTCATCATGCTTTTCTTCAACCCAATTGTAACGTGATAGAGCTTCAAGCATGGAAGAATTCATTGATAATTTTTTGTCTAGTTCTAAGAAGTGCGGAAGGATTACCGATCACTAGTGAGGGTGGATGAGTCTTAATCCATTTGTAACTTGGTCCAAGTGGATTGCTGTCAACAATGATTGGAGTAAGATCAGATAGGTTCTTTTCATTCTGGTTCCCATAAGCTAGATTCTCAACAACTTGAATCTCATTAGCTAGATTGTCATCAACTTGAATATCAGCCTGGTTCATCCGTTCTTCATTTCTTTGTATAGCTGTCTGATATGAGATTTCCAGTTCAGGTGACTAATGAATCCTCTTATTTACATTGATTTCTTCTTTGTTGTCATTTTTCAGATCAACAAATTTCATTTGATTGATCAAATTAACTAGGTTAGTTCTATCAACGATCAACTCAGTTTCATCAAAAACAGGAAAATTTCTTCCACATTTAAAATTTTCTTTCTAAATACACGAAAAGCCTTACTGACTGCTGAATAACCAAGAAATATTCCAACATTGGATTTTACATCAAATGCAGAAAGATGAATTTTCATTATTATGAACGCAAAATTTGTAGCCAAAAACATGAAAATAAAATAAGTAAGGTTTACTCTCATTTCATATTTCATATGGAGTTTTACATGCCCTTTTGTTGATCATGGATTCGTTCTGTGCGTAACATGCTATATTGATAGCTTCTGCCCAAAATATTTGTGAAACCATAGAATTAGCAAGCATTGTCCTTCTAGCTTCCTTCAGAGCCATATTCCTTCTTTCAACAACTCTATTGTGTTGAGGTGCTCTTACTGCAGAATACTCATGCTGAATTCCTTGATCTCAGTGCTTCAATTACTTCTGATCCTATTCTCATGTTGAATACTCTCAAGAAATTTAATAGGTTGGGTACTAATATAATTTTTACCACTAATAAATATTACCCAAGTAAATCGAGAAAATTCATCAACAATTACCAGTGTATAATATAATTTTTACCACTAAGAAATATCACCCAAGTAAATCGAGAAAATTCATCAACAATTACAAAAGTATATCTCATCCCTCCAAAACTGATTATAGGTATAGGCCCAAACAAACCCATATGCAGCATTTCTAAGCATCTGTCAGCCAATTTATACCTTTATTATTAAAACTAGATCGAATCTGTTTACCTAACTAACATGTTGAACACACATGATTTTTAACAAATTCAATGCTAGAGAAACCATCAACTGTGTTTAATTTATGCAGATTGTTAATTAATATAAAATTAAGATGATTGAGTCTTTTATGCCATAACCACTGTTTATCATTATTGATAATAGTAAAACAGGTTGGTGATGGTAGATAATTACTAGAAGTTTACCATTTCTAATTTCGGTTAACATTATTTGATTATTAGCATCCTTAATTAAGCAGTTTGAAGGATCGTGTGTGCTAGTGCCTTCGAAGACATTTCCCACATAATAGTCTTCAATGAGCTTCAATAGGTCGTGTTCGAAAAATATTAACATCGATGAATTAAATCGAGTTTGGTTTTAAACCAAGCGGAAGAAACTCGACTTAATCCTTCATAAAGAAAACTGAAATGTTAGAAAATATTTTAACTTATGTAAACCGACTAACCGAAAGAACACAGATTAGTTTTTTCATTCTTGTATTTCAGTTAAGATGACAACTGAACACACGAACACTCCAACTGATCGGAACAATTTTAAAACGATAGTTAATCCGTTAAGTACACAAGATATGTTTATGGATGTTCGGAGACTTCAACTGCTCCTACGTCACCCCTTCTACCTCAACGGGTAGGATCCACTAGAAGAATTTGATTTATACAACATCTTGTATAAATCTACTCAGCTAGGACTTACACTGCTGCCTAAACTGAACTCCTAGCTACGACTGAAGACAACACCTTCCAGCCGACAATTCTTTAACGTATATGTATTAAAGACTACATACACAAGTTTAACGTCTTTGTGCAAGACTGTATTTGAGTGGTGGTGTGTGTATGTGTGTGTGTGTGTACTTGAAAGCGGACCGGTTACGGAGGCCGGAAACACAACGGAAGCGAAAATATAAAATTTTTAGAGCAAATTTTCGGCCACCTCATGTTTGTGTGTAATATTTACAAAAACTCCAAAAACATTCATAGGATGTTTGTAGAAATTTACCTATCAACTCCTTAGAGTTGATGAAATGGCTCCAACTTTGTTTATAATAACAAAGCTCTTGTTTTGGTAGAGAAATCTACAAGCTCCTTCTTCTCCCCTTCAAGAATAAAGCCCACCACTTGGCTATGTAAATCCCCTTAAGTTTTGCACTAGAAAAACTTAAGGATTTATCAAAGAGAAGAATTTTTCTCCAAGAAAATGAAGAACAAAGGAAAGAAAAATTTGAGAGAATATCCCTCTAATTTTCGGCCAAGGTGTGATGGATGAGGAGTGTGGGAGACTAGCCTAGGTCTTGACAAAAGTTGTCTCTCAAAAGTTGCAAAAAGTTGCATGCCTAGTCTCCAACCCTTCACCTCCCCAAAGCATGCAAACCCTAGAATTTCATGCATATAATATGGTTTTTAATCACATTAAAAACCATGGACTAAATTTTAATTATCTCAAACACATTTGAGATAAATTAAATATTACTTGAATTTACTCAAGTCCCACTAGTTTAAATAATTATTTTAATTGAGCTCTACAAGACTCAATATTATTTAATTAATCCAACACTTGAATTAATTTAATTATTTAGACTCTACTAGGTCCACTAGTGTTTAATTAATTCAACATTTGAATTAATTTAATTTAGTCCCCAATAATGTTTATGAAAATCACAATTTTCAACTACATTATTTACTTGGCCAAATTTTAATCTTAGGAACACTTCCATAAATTAAAATTTATATTTCTCTCTTAGAAGTCATACTTCTATTTTTCTTTACGCTTATAAACACATTTATAAGTCGTTCAACACATTGAACTATTTTACTTCTCTTCGGGATTTACAAAGCAAGTACTTGTGTGGCCCTCAATGGTTCATTGATACAACTAGCCGTGGGTTCACATCTCAATGTGATTCGGACTAAACATGTCCTTATTCGAGCATACCCCAATTGCTCCATTCTTACTTATCAACTCCTTGATAGTAAGAACGTCAGAACTCAAGTCTGATAGTACCCAACCAATCACGTTAAACGCCTAGCAGCATCGCTTACGTGATTCCCTAGGTATCACATGATAGTGCCTGCAAGAACCATTCAATTATGGTTAGCGTACAGTACGGTCCCTTCAACTCATATATCCCGACCGATTCGACAACTATTGGTCTATCGAGAGTTGTCAATGAATCGATACTATGTGTCATGTTGTGGTTGCATCGATGGTGTAATCTATGAAACCCCTTTCATAATTACCACCATACTCTGATCAGAGATTTCAACCCACATATACATGAAAAACACATAGGATATCCATACCCGTAGGTAAGCGGTGAATCCCCGACTACAATGCATCGACTCCTATATGTTTCGCCGTAACACCCAACCTTGCCACCTAATGACCCCATAAGAGTCGGTAAACAAGTCAAAGTGAAACGCTAGCACATAGAGTCTCAATGTTGTCCCGGGTCATAAGGACTAATTCTGTACAACCATAAACCAGGACTTTTCCACTCGATAAGTGAGAACCACTTGGAAAGTCCTTTTATGGAGGGTTGTTCAGTGCACTCTACAAGGAGCACCTATCTGCATGCTCGGACATCACAATGTCCCCTACCAATGAAACATGGTACTCACATCGCAGATACTAGTCTCTAACTCGAGCGGCCTTTATCCTTCTTAGTGGCGGCTGAATCGACTAGGAACGGTTTAGAATATACAGTATTCCAAATATGAGTTTCATGATACTCATCATATGAGCATCTCATATTCTTTCTACTATTTGTATATTCAAGGACTTTATCTATGCAACAAGCATGGGTATCAAGATAAAGATGCGCCAAATTAATAAATTGAAATATTATTAAAATAAAGATCGTTTATACAAAGAGTTTCATTGTGAACAGTCGGCCAACACTTGGCTCGACGTGCACCTACTCTAACAATCTCCCACTTGCACTAGAGCCAACTACCTATATACTTTAGACCCATTGATTCGCGATGCTTCTCGAACGATGGTCCTGGTAAAGGCTTAGTTAGTGGATCAGCAACATTATCTGCGGAGCCGACTTTGTCAATCACGACATCTCCTCTTTCCACGATCTCTCTGAGGATGTGGTACTTTCTCAATACGTGTTTGGACTTCTGATGAGACCTTGGCTCCTTCGCCTGAGCTATGGCTCCCGTGTTGTCGCACATCACCGGGATAGGAGCAACTCCATTTGGAATGACGCCCAACTCTTGGACGAAATTCCTAATCCAAACAGCCTCCTTTGCTGCAGCCGATGCAGCAATGTATTCTGCCTCAGTGGTGGAATCCGCAGTACTGTCTTGCTTGGAACTCTTCCAAGAGACAGCACCACCATTGAGCATGAATATGAATCCGGAGGTTGACTTCGAGTCATCAATATCGCTTTGGAAGCTAGAGTCGGTATAGCCTTCCAATTTTAGTTCTCCACCCCCATAGACCAAAAACAACTTATTGGTCCTTCTCAAATACTTGAGGATGTCTTTCACAGCTTTCCAGTGTGGAAGACCAGGGTTGGATTGATATCTACTCACTACACTTAGTGCAAATGCCACGTCAGGACGTGTAGATATCATCCCATACATGATACTACCAATAGCCGAAGCATACGGAATTCGTGTCATCGCCTCTATCTCTGCATCAGTCTTGGGAGACATAGACTTGGATAGGGACACGCCATGACACATTGGTAGATGTCCTCTCTTGGACTCATCCATCGAGAACCGCTTCACGATGGTATCAATGTATGTGGACTGGGTGAGACCAAGCAATCTTCTTGATCTATCTCGATAGATCTGTATTCCCAATACAAAAGATGCTTCACCCAAGTCCTGCATTGAGAACTTACTTGCTAACCATATCTTTGTTGATTGCAACATTCCTACATCATTCCCAATGAGTAGAATGTCATCAACATAAAGAACAAGGAATGTCACAGCACTCCCACTGACCTTCTTATACACACAGGGTTCCTCAGGATTCTTAGTAAAACCAAACTCTTTGATTGTACTATCGAATCTGAGGTTCCAGCTCCTCGATGCCTGCTTAAGACCATAAATAGATCTTTGAAGTTTGCATACCATATGCTCACTTCCGATGGATGTAAACCCTTCAGGTTGAGACATATAAATTTCTTCCTTAATATCCCCATTAAGGAAGGCTGTCTTCACATCCATCTGCCATATCTCATAGTCAAACCATGCAGCTATGGCTAGCAATATCCTAATGGACTTGAACATCGCAACTGGAGAAAAGGTTTCCTCATAGTCAACACCTTGTCTTTGAGTATACCCTTTTGCTACCAATCGCGCCTTGAAGGTCAATACCTTCCCATCCGCCCCAAGTTTCCTCTTGTAAATCCATTTACACCCTATGGGAACAGTTCCCTCAGGTGGATCCACAAGATTCCACACTTGGTTCGAATGCATGGAATTCATCTCAGATTCCATTGCTTCAAGCCATTTGGATGAATCGGCATCAGATAACGCTTCCTTGAAGGTCCTTGGATCACATCCAAGATTAGGCTCATCATGGCCCTCTTCAAGAAGCAGACCATACCTCACAGGTGGTCTCGAGACTCTCTCGGTTCTTCTAGGAGCTTGTATCTCCTCACTTGGCTTCTCGGGTGTGGGTTCTACAACTGTGGGTGTCTCTCGAACCTCTTCGAGTTCTATCATCTCGCCTTTTCTATCCAATAGAAATTCCTTTTCCAAAAAGGTTGCGTTCCTAGAAACAAACACCTTTGTTTCTTGGGGATGATAGAAGTAATATCCAATTGAATTCTTTGGATATCCCACAAAGTAGCATAAAATGGATCGACTATCCAATTTATCTCCCACTGTCTGCTTCACATAAGCAGGACACCCCCATATTCTTAGATAAGAATACTTGGGAGGCTTACCCATCCATATCTCATATGGAGTCTTGTCAACTGCCTTTGTATGGACATTGTTCAACAACATTGCCGCTGTTTCAAGCGCATATCCCCAAAAGGATGGCGGCAACTCTGTGAACCCCATCATAGACCGAACCATGTCCATCAAAGTCCGGTTACGACGCTCCGAAACACCATTCAACTGCGGTGTAGCGGGCGGAGTCCACTGCGAGAGAATCCCATTCTCCCTTAGATACTCTTGGAACTCGGCACTCAAGTACTCACCACCTCGATCCGATCGAAGTGTCTTGATGCTTCGTCCCAATTGCTTCTCTACTTCACTTCTGAATTCTTTGAACCTTTCAAAGGCTTCAGACTTGTATTTCATCAAATACACATACCCATACCTCGAATGGTCATCGGTAAAGGTGATGAAGTAGGCATGTCCATGCTTAGTGGTGATGCTAAGCGGACCGCACACATCGGTATGGATCAAATCCAATAACCCTTTGGCTCGCTCCGCATGGCCCTTAAAGGGAATTTTGGTCATCTTTCCTTTTAGACAGGATTCACAAGTCGTGAGAGCGTTAATATCAGACATATCAAACATGCCAACTCCCACTAGCTTGTTCATCCTTCTTGAGGAAATATGACCTAATCGAGCATGCCATAATTGTGCCGAATTAAGAGTATCTTGTTTGCGCTTATTTGTTGTTGTTATTGCTTGGACATTGTTAAGTGGAATATCTTTCAATTTTAAGGTATAGAGATTGTTTTCAAGTTCACCAGTACCAACTAAACATTCATTCTTGTAAATATTGCAAACACCTTTGCCAAATAAACAAGAATATCCATCAATATCAAGCATAGGAATGGAAATAATGTTTTTAATCAAGTCTGGTACGAATAAAACATCTCTTAATACAAACTTAAAATCATTGTTCAAAATTAAACAAACATCTCCTACGGCTTTGGCAGCAACCCTTGCTCCATTGCCCATCCTCAAGAAGGTCTCACCCTCTCGGAGCTTCCTACTTCTTCCCATCACCTGCAAATCATTACAGAGATGTGAGCCACAGCCGGTATCTAATACCCAAGAAGTAGAATTAATTGAGATATTTACTTCAATATAGAACATACCCTTGGCAGAACCCTTCTGCGCAAGATATTCCCTGCAGTTACGCCTCCAATGTCCAGGCTTCTTGCAGTGGTGACAGATGTCAACAGTCTTTTCAGCCTTCACTGGCGCGGCTGCCACAACGGGACTCGAAGTCTGCCTCTTCAAGGGCTCGCTCTTCTTGGTACGCTGGAAAGAACGCTTCTTTCCCTTCCCAGGTGGACCGGTCTTCGTGCCAGATGAAGAGCCCACATAAAGAACCGGCTTCTCCTTCTTGATCGTGGACTCAAAGGTCACAAGCATGTTCACCAACTCTTCAAGGCTGGGCTCAAGCTTGTTCATATTGAAGTTCACGACAAAAGGATCGAAAGAGCTGGGCAATGACAACAGCAACACATCCGTGGTCAACTCCGAAGGCAACACCAAATCCATGCCTACGAGCTTGTCCACGAGCCCAATCAACTTTAGGCCATGCTCATGGACCGAAGTCCCATCTCGCATGCGTAAAGTGATGAGCTCCTTTACTGTGGCATGCCTCAAAGGCCGAGTCTGCTCTCCGAAGAGCTCCTTGAGGTGCATATGAATGTCAGCAGCATTCTTAGCATTGATAGAACTCGTTTTTACGTGTTTTTAGTGTTGGTTTCGAGTCGCATTCATACATCATATTAGCTTGTTCTAGTTTATTCTTGCATTTTGTTTGCATTATTTAGCATATGACTGATTTCGTGTGTTTTGTGGTATTTTGTAGGAATGGAACCAAATATAGCAGAAAATGGGCACAACAACGAAGAAGCCTCGCTAGGGCGGTCAAAACTGACCGCCCCAGCGAGCATTCTAGTCTTACCGAGGATATCGAACAGAAGACCTCTCGCTAGGGCGGTTAAAACTGACCGCCCCAGCGAGACTGCTAGCCTGGACAAGAGAATTTAACAGAAGATCTCTCGCTCGGGCGGTCAAAAGTGGCCGCCCCAGCGAGACTAGAGAGAAGGCTCAAAGTTTTTATTCGAGAGTCACTCGCCCCAGCGGTCAAAACCTACCGCCCTAGCGAGTTACGCGATCCAGCAAGATTCTGCGAGATTTGTTTCTATTTTCATGGACTCTATCCAAGACCACTAACCTAATACACGAGATTGGGCGCCGTTTTTCAGACTTACACATCATATTTTCATCATTTTTTCTGGGAGAGAAGGCTAGGAGTAAGGAAGACTTTCGAAGAACTCGAGAATTCCAAGCGTCGCAGCCATCTTCCATCGTCATATTTAGTATTTTATTATTCAGTATTTTATTCTCTTGCATAGATTGTTGATTTTTAGTATGAATTTGGTTGGCTAAACTCTAAATTTGTTGGGATTTGAGGGGATCCTACCCATACTCGTTGTTTAACATTATTTCTTGACATTTTTACAAGTGATTTGTTTATGCTATTGTTATTTCTTGTTTCAAGCGAAGCCTAGCTATCTTCCTTTGATTATTGCATGTTGTTAACGATTTCGACAGACTAATTAACAATAGGATCGCATAGTATAAACCACGGACTTACAATTTTAGTAGACATACGGAATTGGGTACGTGTCGATAGTAATAGTTCACCCGGATGAAAGCTAGTGGATTCCATAGAACGTAATGCAATCGTGAACTGTTAAATAATTGAGGACACTTGATTACTGCATGTTTATGATTAGTATTAATATAGCTCGACAGAGTATATTGATTAGTCTAGGGAATTCCGTCGAATGCACGAGTAAAAGTCGAGTCTAATTATCTGAACACGAGTGGTAGGTGAACTGATAATTCCCAACAAATTCGTTTCTCATTTGATTTTCATCCAATTTAATCATTGATTTCTTGATTATTTGTTCTTGCATTTTAATCATTTTAGTATTAAATTCACTTTAGTTTAATCACCAACTCCATCTATCGTTGCTAGAGAAATTTAAGTGAAAATAAGAATAGTGTAACGCAGTCCTTGTGGATCGATACTCGTATTCACGTACGTTTATTATAACTTGACTATCGTGCACTTGCGATATTTTAAATCGAGCTTTCATTTATAAAACAAATTTTGGGACTATTCACTGTGCAAGTTTGGCTCGATCAAGTTTTTGGCGCCGTTGCCGGGGACTGTTGATTCACAATTTTTTATTTTTCATTTAAATTCTTTAGTATTATTTATTTTATTGTTAGTTGATACTCCTATTCTGTTGCAGATTTTTCTTGTGGTGCATGCGAAGATCACTCGACGTGGAGCTTGAATTTGACCCTGAAATCGAAAGAACTTTCCGCAGACGAAGACAGCAACAAAGACTCAAAGAACAGATGGAAAGACACGAGCAAGAACGTGGAGAGGAACAGCGTGACAATAGACAAGTTGAGATACCACGTCGCATTCCGATGATGGATTATGCACAACCGTCTCTTGAGGGAGCACGTCCAAGCATCGTGAGACCAGTCATCCGAGCTAACCAGTTTGAGATCAAGCCAGCTATCATTCAGATGATTCAAAACACTGTTCAATTTGGGGGAAGTGCACTTGACGACCCTAATTCTCATATAGCTGATTTTCTTGAAATTTGCGATACTTTTAAGTTTAATGCTGTGTCTGATGATGCTGTTCGTTTGCGTTTATTTCCATTTTCACTAAGAGATAAAGCTAAGGCGTGGTTAAACTGTTTGCCTGTAGGGTCTATCACTACATGGGAGGATATGGCGAAGGCATTCCTGACCAAGTACTTTCCTCCGTCGAAGACTATGAAGCTGAGAGCCGACATTACTACTTTTGCTCAATATGAGCTTGAGTCACTTTACGAGGCGTGGGAGCGATACAAGGATTTATTGAGGAGATGTCCACACCATGAGCTACCTCTTGGGTTAGTTGTTCAAACTTTTTACTACGGTCTGCTTACTTCTAACCGTACCATGATAGATGCTGCTGCCTGTGGTAACTTGCTGAGAAAAACGGCTGAGGAAGGATATGAATTATTGGAGGAGATGGCTGCTAGCAGCTATCATCCTCATTCTGATAGGCAGAAACGAGGTGCGGGGGTTAATCAAGTTACTGATTTGTCTGCGGTGTCAGCACAGTTGGAGGCTTTGAACAGAAAGATTGATGGGATGAGTGCGAGTGGATCGGTTATGCGTCTGCAAGAGATTTTCTGTGATAAGTGTGGAGGTGAGCATGACGTGCAGGATTGCCAAGATGGCAATCCATTCTATGTGCCTGAGGGAGCAAAACACGTGGGATTCCAGAACCGTCCTAGAAATGACCCTTATTCAAACTCCTATAATCCGGGATGGAGGAATCACCCAAACTTTTCGTGGGGAGGTCAAAACAACCAAAACCGCCAACAAAGAGGGCCACCACATGGGATGCACCAAGGATTCAAGCCAGAACCGCCTAGGGAGGAGAAGTCAAATTTAGAGCAAATGATGACTAAATTTATTTCTGCAACCGAGACGAGATTTCAGAATCAGGATGCATCCATAAAAGGGTTAGAGAATCAAATTGGACAATTGGCTAAGTTAATTGCTAATAGGGAGCAAGGAACTTTGCCAAGCAACACGGAGACTAACCCGAGAGAGCATGTGAAAGCTGTGGAATTGCGCAGTGGAAAGGCACTTGAGTCTAAGGAGGAAAAGAACAAGCAAGGTGAGGATGAGGTGGAACAGCAAGGAGGTAAGTCTTCTAACTCTACTTTTACACCTATTGCACCGAGTAAAATTGTTATCCCCCCACCTTTTCCTGCAGCACTGAAAAAAGCTAAGTTAGATGCACAATTTGGTAAATTTCTTGAGATATTCAAAAAACTGCATATTAACATTCCTTTTGCTGATGCTTTACTGAATATGCCAAGTTATGCAAAATTCTTGAAAGATATCTTAGCAAACAAGCGGAAGCTAGAAGATCATATGACTGTGAACTTGACTGAAAATTGCTCCGCTTTAGTTCAAAACAGGATGCCTCCTAAGCAAAAAGATCCAGGGAGTTTCTCTATACCTTGCATTATTGGTGATATTAATTTTCATAAAGCTCTATGTGATCTTGGTGCGAGTATTAATTTGATGCCGTATTCTGTGTTTAGGAGACTGGGATTGGGTGAACCCAAGCCAACTAGGATGTCATTGCAGCTGGCTGACAGATCTGTCAAGTATCCACGTGGGATTATCGAAGATGTCTTGGTGAAAGTGGATAAGTTTATTTTTCCTGCAGATTTTGTAGTACTTGATATGGAGGAAGATTTGGAGATGCCTTTAATCCTAGGGAGACCATTTCTGGCTACAGGGAAAGCACTGATCGATGTTGACGAGGGAAAATTGAGACTGAGAGTTGGAGAAGAAGAAATTATTTTTGATGTCTTTAATACTCTCAAGCACACAATGCACGATGATAGTTGTTTTCGCGTTGATGTCTTAGATTCTCTTGTTTGTGATTTTGTGCAGGATGGATTGCAAGAGCCATTGGAGGCTACTCTCACTACTGAAAAACAGGAGGACGAGCTGGACAAGGAAAGGATGGAGATGGTAGCTCATTTGAATGCCATTCCACCTTGGAGAAAGCAAGTGAGGCTTCGACTAGAGGAATTGGGGGATAGAAAAGATTTAGTGCCTCAAAAGTCAAGCCTAGAGGAGCCACCCACTTTGGAGCTCAAACCACTACCTCCACATCTCAAGTACGTATATTTAGGAGAAAATAATAAACTGCCTGTTATTATTTCCTCTTCTTTGACAGACGATATGGAGAGTAAGCTCTTGGGAGTCCTTAAGGAGCATAGAGGAGCATTCGCTTGGAAAGTTTCGGACATCAAGGGGATAAGTCCTTCGATCTGCATGCACAAAATCCTAATGGAAGATAAGTACTCACCTCTAGCACAACCACAAAGGAGACTCAATCCAAAGATGCAAGAGGTAGTAAAAGCTGAAACGATCAAACTTCTGGACGCAGGTATTATCTATCCTATCTCTGATAGTGCGTGGGTAAGTCCTGTACAATGTGTGCCTAAAAAGGGTGGGATTACTGTTATTACCAATGAAAAAAATGAGTTGATTCCCACTAGAATCGTTACGGGTTGGCGTGTGTGCATGGATTATAGGAAATTAAATGATGCAACCCGTAAAGATCACTTCCCCTTGCCATTTATTGATCAAATGATTGAACGATTAGCCGGTCATGAATTTTACTGTTTTTTGGATGGATATTCGGGATACAACCAAATCACAATTGCCCCCGAGGACCAAGAGAAAACTACTTTCACTTGCCCTTATGGTACTTTTGCGTTTAGGCGTATGCCCTTTGGTCTATGCAATGCACCTGCTACATTTCAAAGATGCATGACCGCTATTTTTCATGACATGATTGAGAATTTTCTTGAAGTTTTTATGGATGATTTCTCTATTTTTGGCTCTTCATTTGATGAATGTTTAAAAAATTTGAATTTGGTGCTCATTAGATGTGAAGAGAGCAATTTGGTGTTAAATTGGGAGAAATGTCACTTCATGGTGCAAGAGGGGATTGTGTTAGGACACAAAGTATCGGAGAATGGAATCGAGGTCGACAAGGCCAAGGTGGAAGTGATCAAAAATCTACCACCACCTTCATCGATAAAGGGAGTTCGAAGTTTCCTAGGCCATGCGGGTTTTTATAGGCGTTTTATTAAGGATTTTTCTAAAATTGCTAAACCTTTATCCTCTTTGTTGATGAAAGATGTTGAGTTTAATTTTGATTCTACTTGTCTGCAGGCATTCGAAGTACTCAAGAAGAGCTTGGTGACAGCACCTGTGCTGACTGCCCCTGATTGGGAGTTACCGTTTGAGGTAATGTGCGATGCTAGTGATACAGCTGTTGGTGCGGTGCTGGGTCAAAGGAAGAACAAGGTATTTCATACCATCTACTATGCAAGTAAGACCTTAAATGATGCTCAATTGAATTATGCTACTACTGAAAAGGAACTACTTGCTATAGTATTTGCTTTTGAGAAATTTCATTCATACCTTGTTCTGTCTAAAGTGATTGTGTATACAGATCATTCTGCCCTAAAATACTTGCTTGCTAAGAAAGATGCGAAACCTAGGTTAATTAGGTGGATTTTACTATTGCAAGAATTTGATCTCGAGATTCGAGATAAAAAGGGTGTAGAAAATGTGGTTGCTGATCATCTGTCTAGGCTTGAGGATGTTAGAATTAATGGCTTTAACACTGATATAGATGACTGGTTCCCTGATGAGCAATTGTTTGAGGTAAATGCGTGCCCTTGGTATGCCAATTTCGCAAATTTTCTTGTCACTGGCACACCTCCCCCAAATTTATCGTTTCACCAAAGAAAGAAATTCTTTTCTGACGTGAAATATTATTTTTGGGAGGAACCGTTTTTGTTTAAAATCTGTGCAGATGCCATGATAAGGAGATGTGTAGCGGAGGAGGAAACCAGTCAAATTCTGAACCACTGCCATGACCGTGAGGTAGGTGGTCACTTTGGACCCATACGGACGGCATCTAAGGTACTCGAATGTGGCTTCTATTGGCCAACTCTTTTTAAGGATGCTCGTTTGTATGTTCTCAATTGTGATAGATGCCAACGCACAGGTAATATTTCTAACCGTCATGAGATGCCTTTGAATAACATTATTGAGTGTGAAATATTTGATGTGTGGGGGATTGATTTTATGGGTCCTTTTCCTGCGTCTTTTACAAAGAAATTTATTTTGGTGGCAGTAGAGTATGTATCTAAATGGGTGGAGGCGGAGGCTTGTGCCACGAATGATGCACAAGTGGTGTTAAAATTTTTGAAAAAACACATTTTTAATCGATTCGGTACACCACGTGCAATCATAAGTGATGGTGGCACCCATTTTTGCAACAAAATTTTTGATAAACTGATGGGCAAATATGGTGTCACCCACAAAGTTTCCACTCCATACCACCCTCAGACTAGTGGACAAGTTGAAGTGTCCAATCGAGAGATTAAGAGGATTTTAGAAAAGACGGTTAATGTGAATCGAAAGGACTGGTCCATTCGGTTAGATGATGCTTTGTGGGCTTATCGTACTGCGTTCAAAACACCTATAGGCACTACACCATATAGGTTACTTTTTGGTAAAGCATGTCATCTACCCGTAGAATTAGAGCATAGAGCATATTGGGCGACCAAGGCACTGAACTTTGATTTTGCTCTTGCAGGTGAAAAACGACTGTTGCAGTTGAGTCAGTTGGATGAGTTCCGAGGTACAGCGTATGATCTTGCCCTATCTTACAAGGAACGCACCAAAAGAGCCCATGATAAACACATTGTAAGAAGAGAATTCAAAGTGGGTGAAGCGGTGTTGTTATACAACTCTCGCTTACGACTCTTTCCGGGCAAGCTGAAGTCAAGATGGTCAGGACCATTCGTTATAGCCGAGGTGTTCCCATCAGGTGCAGTGGTGTTGCATGACGGCAAGGAAGGGACGTTTACTGTGAACGCCCAAAGATTAAAGCACTATATTGGTGGCACGATTGAGCCACAAATTGGAGTCACTCGGCTCCAAGACAGTCGTTAAGGACATGGGTGAAAAGTCGAGCTCTAGACGATAAATTGAGAACTACTTCTACTCCTTATTTTATTCTTTTCGTTAGTTAATTAATTGCATCATTTGCATTTAGATAATTGCATGGCATTTGCATTAAAATTTTTTTTCAAAATGATTTCGAAAATACCTCACTAGGGCGGTTCATTTTAACCGCCCCAGCGAGAGGTTGTAATTTGTAATGGATTTTTGGCCGAGCATGCATCGCTAGGGCGGACACTTTTGTCCGCCCCAGCGAGGAATCGAAATTTTCAAAAACATTTTTTCCCGAAAATCCCTCGCTAGGGCGGTCAAACTTGACCGCCCCCGCGAGTGTTACAACTTTTCAAAATAATTTTAGTCGAGGATGTCTCGCTCGGGCGGTCTAAACTGACCGCCCTAACGAACACTCGCGTCTTTTTAAAATTTTTAAAACCGAGGTTCTCCCGCTAGGGCGGACACTTTTGTCCGCCCCAGCGAGCACTCGTAATTTTCGGGCAGACAGACTCTCGCTAGGGCGGACACTTTGACCGCCCTAGCGAGTCGCGAATGTTTAAAAGCTGCGCCCTCCCTTCTCTCTTCTCCCACTCGCAAAACCTACACTTTTCTCTCAAATTTTCGCCCCTCCACTCCAGATCTGAAGCGATTGACGTGGTTTCTTGCCAATTTACAGGTATATTTGTGAATCTCCATTGTTGCAAAGCCCAAGACGCGATTTCCCGGCCAAATCTACACTCTCCGACCACCACACACGCCGCCGCCTCTTCACGTTCCGGCGAGCTTCCAAATTTTCCGGCGACTTCATATTACTTGTGCACTCTACTCTTACCATGGCTTCCAAACGCTCGAAGGTTGGCAGGACGAGGGTGGACGAATTTTTTAGCACAACCGAATGCGGCTGTGGTGCCGGTTGTACGTGAGTTTACGCTAACGCCCCGGAAGGGACTGAAAATAAGGCTAGGGTGAGGGACGTCAAGTCCCATATGATCCTAAAACGATAAATGATTGTTGGGTTTACCGGCAGTGGATGATTCGGTATTCCAGGCTTGGGTGCTGAATCCGGATTACGATCTGATCATTCACACATTGTGTTATTCGGGCACTACGTGGAAGCAGCCGGGAACGTATACGGTGTTTCTTGAGAAATTTTGAAGGTGGAGGCGGCACTTTGGTATGCCTTTCTATCGAAGAGATTGATGCCGGTAGGGCATACGAGTGATGTACAGCGGGATAGGGCGGTGGTTCTTTATGCGATCTATACCGGGATGCCTATTGATGTGGGCAAACTCATATTCGGGCAGCTGACTATCTGTATCAATTGCAACAATTTAGCCTTTTATTTCCCCACTATCGTGACTGAGCTATGTGCCCGCGCGGGTGTGATTTTCGCGCACGATGATGAGTGGCTACCGCCACTGAGATCCATCGATGAGGCTCTGCATACCTCCAAGTACGCGAAGAGACGGGATGAGCTGCCCGCTGATGTATTTTACGGTCACGTGCAAGCCGCTCCACCACCGCCGGTCGTCGGACATCCACCACCACCGCAGCCACGCCGCCGTGCCATTCGAGACCGAGTCGACGAGTTGGGCGCTTGGGCCACCTACCAGACTCATTATCAGGCCATCGACCAAGCCCACACTCTGAACATCGAGTACTTGGTGCAGGGCATCTCGACTCACTTGGGCTTAGACACTTCCGGCCGGCCGCCTGTTCCAGCATACCCGCCACCTTTCCACTTCCAGTACACGTATCCTATGCCGCCTGCAGCTGACGAGGGCAGTCCACCACCTGAGCATGATGAGGAGGAGGAGTTTTGATCAGGGGAGTTCACTGTTTCCCCTTTCTTTTTCTTTTGCATTTTCTATTGTTGCATTTGAATTCATAAGTTGTTATTGTTTTTCGTGTCTGTTTCGTTTTGTGCGATGAGGGCATTGCACAACTCTAGTATGAGGGGGTCGGGTAGTTTGTTTTGTTTGTTTGTTCAGTTATTTAGTTTGTTAGTTGGGTTTTTAAGTCGGTGTATTTTCGTTGTTAGATTGTGAGTCGTTTATGGTGAGTTGACATGATTTATGAGCCGATGATGATGTTGCTTTGAGAAATATTGATTGGGTCAATGCATGAATGATACTCTGGATTGTTGAAACATGAGTTTTGGTGCAAATTTTGAACTTTTTGAGCACATATGTGTGGGGCCTAGAATTTTGTAGGAATAATGGTGAAATTTGAAATTCTTGTTGGTTAACTTGAAAGACATCACGTATGAATTGATTTAGCATGAAAACCCGTGGAAATAAGTCACTAATTGAGATCGTGCATGATAGCATTTGACTGACCTTGAACCGTACATATGCCCCCTTGTCAATATCCTGAATTCAAATACAGTACTCCTAACCAGCTGTAATCCAAAAAGATATATTCTTAGCCTAGGGAGTACATGTGTGAAAATTGTGCATCAAAATGTTGAAATAACAAAGTTCTTGTAAAAAGAACTTTGTGAAAAAAGGAGATGTAAGGTGAGGGGGAGCCGAAAATAAAAGGAATGAAATTCTATTCCTAGGCTAAAAGTTGGAGATGTAAGGAGTCGAGGAAGTCTGACACACAGTCTTGACAATTGCACAATGAAAATGATCGATGTACTCCCAACTTTTCGCCACTTGAGCTTATTTTCTTTCCTTTCGACACCCTTCTATGCACTTAAAAATTGACTAAAGTTCAAAATGATGGTTAGTGATGAATGGACACGGGGATGCATGCTAGTGAGATTTGTATTGAAGTGTTAATTGAGTGACTTGCATAACTTGACGATTGATCTATTTGACGTACGAATGACTAGACCCACCATGACACACACACGTTCGAATTAGTGCCAAGACTTATTTGTAGATGAAAAAGAGTATTTATTTGTGAAATGACTTGATTATACATCATATTAGCTTGTTCTACGTGTTTTTAGTGTTGGTTTCGAGTCGCATTCATACATCATATTAGCTTGTTCTAGTTTATTCTTGCATTTTGTTTGCATTATTTAGCATATGACTGATTTCGTGTGTTTTGTGGTATTTTGTAGGAATGGAACCAAATATAGCAGAAAATGGGCACAACAACGAGAAGCCTCGCTAGGGCGGTCAAAACTGACCGCCCCAGCGAGCATTCTAGTCTTACCGAGGATATCGAACAGAAGACCTCTCGCTAGGGCGGTTAAAACTGACCGCCCCAGCGAGACTGCTAGCCTGGACAAGAGAATTTAACAGAAGATCTCTCGCTCGGGCGGTCAAAAGTGGCCGCCCCAGCGAGACTAGAGAGAAGGCTCAAAGTTTTTATTCGAGAGTCACTCGCCCCAGCGGTCAAAACCTACCGCCCTAGCGAGTTACGCGATCCAGCAAGATTCTGCGAGATTTGTTTCTATTTTCATGGACTCTATCCAAGACCACTAACCTAATACACGAGATTGGGCGCCGTTTTTCAGACTTACACATCATATTTTCATCATTTTTTCTGGGAGAGAAGGCTAGGAGTAAGGAAGACTTTCGAAGAACTCGAGAATTCCAAGCGTCGCAGCCATCTTCCATCGTCATATTTAGTATTTTATTATTCAGTATTTTATTCTCTTGCATAGATTGTTGATTTTTAGTATGAATTTGGTTGGCTAAACTCTAAATTTGTTGGGATTTGAGGGGATCCTACCCATACTCGTTGTTTAACATTATTTCTTGACATTTTTACAAGTGATTTGTTTATGCTATTGTTATTTCTTGTTTCAAGCGAAGCCTAGCTATCTTCCTTTGATTATTGCATGTTGTTAACGATTTCGACAGACTAATTAACAATAGGATCGCATAGTATAAACCACGGACTTACAATTTTAGTAGACATACGGAATTGGGTACGTGTCGATAGTAATAGTTCACCCGGATGAAAGCTAGTGGATTCCATAGAACGTAATGCAATCGTGAACTGTTAAATAATTGAGGACACTTGATTACTGCATGTTTATGATTAGTATTAATATAGCTCGACAGAGTATATTGATTAGTCTAGGGAATTCCGTCGAATGCACGAGTAAAAGTCGAGTCTAATTATCTGAACACGAGTGGTAGGTGAACTGATAATTCCCAACAAATTCGTTTCTCATTTGATTTTCATCCAATTTAATCATTGATTTCTTGATTATTTGTTCTTGCATTTTAATCATTTTAGTATTAAATTCACTTTAGTTTAATCACCAACTCCATCTATCGTTGCTAGAGAAATTTAAGTGAAAATAAGAATAGTGTAACGCAGTCCTTGTGGATCGATACTCGTATTCACGTACGTTTATTATAACTTGACTATCGTGCACTTGCGATATTTTAAATCGAGCTTTCATTTATAAAACAAATTTTGGGACTATTCACTGTGCAAGTTTGGCTCGATCAAGCATCCTCGAATCGCCTTTGCAGCTCATCGTTCATCGAAGCCTGCATATAACACTTCGCCTTCAAGTCATGGTCACACCATTCCTTGTAGGTCTGCAATTCCTCAGGAGTGCAGCCTATAGGAGCCTCAGCAGGGGGCGCCTCAGTAAGTGTATATGCGATCTTCTCCGAGTTTAGGACAATCTTTAAATTTCTTAGCCAAGTGATATAGTTTGGTCCGGTTAGTATGTGTTTTTCGAGAATGACCGAAAACGGGTTGCGAATTGATGACATGTCAAAGATTGTACTGAAAAGTAAAACAGATAAATGTTAATGACTATTTTAAAATATTTAATAAGATATAAAGTTTGGACTTTTACTTTATAAATAATCGCTCCCACTGTTTTGACATTTTCACTACCCTCTAGTGAAAACGGGAAACACTTTCCTCAGAAGGTACGTAAGGTCCAATTAGCGAATTGTGATCCCGAATAATATCGGCCATCACAATTCCTAAAAGGTAGTTTCCAATTGCATCGCCATGCAACCCTCTACGTAAACTTTTGTCTCACGTTTGATTAGGACCCAATAATATGACGTCGTTCATCTTTACGTGTCAAGCCTAACCCATCGATTTTGAACCTTAATGGACGGTCGCCATGAGTTCCCTCAATAATATGAGCCGAAATCATGGGAGTTCCACGTAGTTCACATCACAATGTCAATGGATGTCACAGCTTTCCGGCACTCAAGGCTCCCCCAATAATATGAGCCGAGCCCCGAGTACGGGTAGCGTTCATCATGCATCCATTGTCGATGGAAGACAAGGAAATTATAAACAAATTTATAATTCCCCTTTTCGGACTTGATATTAATTTTGAATCTTATTCAAAATGAGGGTTTTTAATTTTGAAAGGTCTCATCATTAATTTTATTTTAAAAGCTCGCCATGTTTGATCGTATGTTTGCCGGATTCATGCAACTTTGTTATTATAATAATAATAACGCACATACTCATTATTTATAACATATCATGCATATATTATAAATAGAAAACAGTACAAGGATGATCAATCGCCCCAAAACTAATTGCCCGTGTGAGCCAAACACGGGCCTAGGTCCAATCCTAGGGTAAATGCACGGGATGCAATGCAACTAAATTATTACATTAGCATCCTATATTACATGTCTTCGATCTTCATAATCACCAAGGCCACCATCTTCCAATCTTGATCTTCCACTATTCTAATATTTACATTTAAATATCCATGGCACATAGGGATACATCTCATGGGGGTGGGAACGGGCCATAAACCAAGCCCACTTTATAAATTGATAATTATTACAATCATACAACACAAATATCCTAGCATACACCTAGCAAATTGGGCTTGGGCTTTTGATCATCCTTCATGCATAATATCACATATCATACACCATCAATTAATTATCACTATAATTAATTGATCCAATATTATATATCTTGATCCAATCACTAACCGCCACAATTATAAATTAAATTAACAAAGTATACAAACACCTTTGTCTACTTTCAAATTAATTTATTTATAATCGAATTTCTTGTAAATCACAATTTACTATAAATAATTAAAGTCCCACTTCAATTATTTATTTTATGAGAAAATATGTGCAACAATTGTAAATTTAAACTTAAGGGCCCAAAAACCATTTTTCACCAAAAATATTTTGGCCCATTTAAATTTCACAAATTATGTTGGCCATCCAATGGCCCAACATCTCAAGGCCCATGACACTAAGATTATCCAAAACACTTTTGGAAACCCTAGCCATCATCGCCGTCGCCGGAGCTCCGTCGCCGGATTCCGGCAACACCAAAAAAAAATTTTTTTTTATTAAAACCGAATTTTCCGGGCAGCCCGTAGGCTGCCCGAACATGCTGCCCGAAATAATTCGGGCAGCCCGAAATTTTTTTTTTTGTTTTGCTTGTAAAAATTTCGGCCTTGATGTTTATTGTTGCACAAAAATCTCAAACGGTTAGAAATCGATCTCAACATAATATTACGCAAATATTACACAAAAACCGTAACCTTAGCTCGGATACCACTTGAAAGCGGACCGGTTACGGAGGCCGGAAACACAACGGAAGCGAAAATATAAAATTTTTAGAGCAAATTTTCGGCCACCTCATGTTTGTGTGTAATATTTACAAAAACTCCAAAAACATTCATAGGATGTTTGTAGAAATTTACCTATCAACTCCTTAGAGTTGATGAAATGGCTCCAACTTTGTTTATAATAACAAAGCTCTTGTTTTGGTAGAGAAATCTACAAGCTCCTTCTTCTCCCCTTCAAGAATAAAGCCCACCACTTGGCTATGTAAATCCCCTTAAGTTTTGCACTAGAAAAACTTAAGGATTTATCAAAGAGAAGAATTTTTCTCCAAGAAAATGAAGAACAAAGGAAAGAAAAATTTGAGAGAATATCCCTCTAATTTTCGGCCAAGGTGTGATGGATGAGGAGTGTGGGAGACTAGCCTAGGTCTTGACAAAAGTTGTCTCTCAAAAGTTGCAAAAAGTTGCATGCCTAGTCTCCAACCCTTCACCTCCCCAAAGCATGCAAACCCTAGAATTTCATGCATATAATATGGTTTTTAATCACATTAAAAACCATGGACTAAATTTTAATTATCTCAAACACATTTGAGATAAATTAAATATTACTTGAATTTACTCAAGTCCCACTAGTTTAAATAATTATTTTAATTGAGCTCTACAAGACTCAATATTATTTAATTAATCCAACACTTGAATTAATTTAATTATTTAGACTCTACTAGGTCCACTAGTGTTTAATTAATTCAACATTTGAATTAATTTAATTTAGTCCCCAATAATGTTTATGAAAATCACAATTTTCAACTACATTATTTACTTGGCCAAATTTTAATCTTAGGAACACTTCCATAAATTAAAATTTATATTTCTCTCTTAGAAGTCATACTTCTATTTTTCTTTACGCTTATAAACACATTTATAAGTCGTTCAACACATTGAACTATTTTACTTCTCTTCGGGATTTACAAAGCAAGTACTTGTGTGGCCCTCAATGGTTCATTGATACAACTAGCCGTGGGTTCACATCTCAATGTGATTCGGACTAAACATGTCCTTATTCGAGCATACCCCAATTGCTCCATTCTTACTTATCAACTCCTTGATAGTAAGAACGTCAGAACTCAAGTCTGATAGTACCCAACCAATCACGTTAAACGCCTAGCAGCATCGCTTACGTGATTCCCTAGGTATCACATGATAGTGCCTGCAAGAACCATTCAATTATGGTTAGCGTACAGTACGGTCCCTTCAACTCATATATCCCGACCGATTCGACAACTATTGGTCTATCGAGAGTTGTCAATGAATCGATACTATGTGTCATGTTGTGGTTGCATCGATGGTGTAATCTATGAAACCCCTTTCATAATTACCACCATACTCTGATCAGAGATTTCAACCCACATATACATGAAAAACACATAGGATATCCATACCCGTAGGTAAGCGGTGAATCCCCGACTACAATGCATCGACTCCTATATGTTTCGCCGTAACACCCAACCTTGCCACCTAATGACCCCATAAGAGTCGGTAAACAAGTCAAAGTGAAACGCTAGCACATAGAGTCTCAATGTTGTCCCGGGTCATAAGGACTAATTCTGTACAACCATAAACCAGGACTTTTCCACTCGATAAGTGAGAACCACTTGGAAAGTCCTTTTATGGAGGGTTGTTCAGTGCACTCTACAAGGAGCACCTATCTGCATGCTCGGACATCACAATGTCCCCTACCAATGAAACATGGTACTCACATCGCAGATACTAGTCTCTAACTCGAGCGGCCTTTATCCTTCTTAGTGGCGGCTGAATCGACTAGGAACGGTTTAGAATATACAGTATTCCAAATATGAGTTTCATGATACTCATCATATGAGCATCTCATATTCTTTCTACTATTTGTATATTCAAGGACTTTATCTATGCAACAAGCATGGGTATCAAGATAAAGATGCGCCAAATTAATAAATTGAAATATTATTAAAATAAAGATCGTTTATACAAAGAGTTTCATTGTGAACAGTCGGCCAACACTTGGCTCGACGTGCACCTACTCTAACAGTACTGATATCTGAAAACTACCCGAAAGTGTTCTCACACACTGAGGGAAATATGCTTCTAATCTAAAGTTGATAACACTTTTAAGTGTTCCCTCGACTGGGCTGAATGCTTCTTTCTTAAGCTGATATAACTTTGAAGCATGCCCTTTTCTTTTCTCTCTTGTGTTGTATATGTTGTTTGAGTCTTCACCAATCTTCTCTTAATATAGGCGGGAAAAGCTGATCGTACAGTGAGACTCATTTATTGTATCCGTTGCATTTGAATCGGCTTCTTGGACTTTGTGCCTCGTCTTTTTGACTGCCCTTCTGAAGCGTTTTGTCTTTAATGCTCTGATGCAACGTCCATTATTGTCCTTTGACTGGGTAATGGCTTTGTACCTTCTCGCACAGCTGGAATCCACTTAAAGAGTTTATTTTTATCCATAACTGAAAGATTCTAACTGATGCTTCGAACTGGTCAGTTGAACTGATCTTTCAGTTGGGCTGGTGAAATCAGTTGACTCGTCAGTTGAACTGATTTCACACTCGTTCAGTTGGACTAATCAGCTGGATTTCTTCATCAGTTGAACACTCCTTCGGCTGGCCAGGCTTCTGAGTTTTCATGCTGAATCACCTATCAACTGTACAATCAGATGCACTGCTTGATCGAGCAAAACTTGCACAGTGAAATCCCCAATAAAATATTATTTTGTATGCTCAAAAATTGATCGCAAGTGCACGATGTCAAGTTATAATATAGTGTACGTGAGTACGAGTATCGTTCCGCTAAAGACTGTGTTTAACAATTATATTTTCAGTTATTTAACATTTAGCAACGAAAATTGATTTGTATGATTATTCCTACTATACTCAATTAAATATGCAATTAAAATGACTCAACAAGTGATGAATGAGAATTTATATCTAAAATGATTGAATTAAACTCAATGAGAAATGGATTTGCTGGGAATTTCGGTTCACCCACCCCTCGTTAATCAATTAATTTGTTCGATCGTGATCTACGCTTCCGACAGGATTTCCTAATCTATTGAACACACTATCTCGAGCTATGCCAAACTAATTCACTTAATGAAGTAATTAAATGTCTTTAATTATTTATCAAGAATGAATCGCATTTCGATTGATGAAATCCCCTAGTTTTCGACCCTAAGGACTATGACTATCGGCACGTATCCAATTTCATATATCTATGTAAATTATAGATCCGCGAATTCTACTACTCGATCCTATCACTCGTTATTCTCTCGAACTCACTCGTGATATAAAAACGTCGTTAAAGTTAGCTATTCTTTAATGACACGATAAAACAGTAGTAAAATCAAGAATAACGCACAATCAAAATATAAATTAATTCGATTCAACGTTCGGGGTAGGATCCCCTTTAATCCCAACAAATATGAAAGTTTAGCTACTAGAATTCATAATTAAAATAAGCAAAACAATATTTAAATAAAGGAAAATAAACTAGAAATACGAGACGTGACGAAATCTGCGAAGAACGATGCCCGGAAACCGTCGAATCTTCAATCCAAGTGCAAAAACTCTCCAAAAACTCCTTGTGCTCCTTCAATAATGTCTGAATAATCCCCCAAAAACGTGCAATAGCCTTACCATATCAACCACACCTCCAAAATAAGGTAGAGAATCGCGCACAATAATTTTCAAAAATAGGCGGCGCTCGGGCGGTAGAAAAGTACCGCCCGAGCGCCAACTTTCTGTGATGTCCCTCGGCTGGTGCGGCATTCGCTCTCGGGCGGTAGAAAAGTACCGCCCGAGCGCCACAAGTTCTGTCTGGCACTTCGTCTTCTCGCGCCCGGGCGGTATAAAAGTACCGCTCGGGCGCCAACTTTCTGTAAGGCTTGCTCAATTAGTCATCTTTCGCGCCCGGGTGGTAAAATTCTACCGCTCGGGCGCCGAGTATTCTGTCCGAATTCTTCAACTTTGCACACTTTGCTATATTTTCCGTTTTCCGACCATTCGATAAAATGATAAAATGATTACTTTGCAAGTTCATCACCCAACAGTGAGATATGATAAAATGCAAATGATTACTCTAAAATGAACAAAATGTAAATGAAATGCATGCATGCACAATGCAAACACAAATAAAACTAATGCAATAAACACGTAAAAACACCACCTATCAACCCCCTCATACTAACCTTTTGCTTGCCCTCAAGCAAAATAGGTTAAAGCACGAGACTCTAAATAAACACAACAAAAATAAAAGACTCAACCAAGAACTAACCAACACAATTAAATGTCAATGGTGAGTTGACAACTTTTATGATCATGCCTCAGTGAACTTCCGCACATACAAATCATAATCAAGTCAAATCACAAACGAGTACTCATTCTCATCTACACATAAATCTTGACACTAATTTGAACGTGTGTGTGTGTGTCATGATGGGTCTAGTCATTCGTACGTCAAATAGATCAAGCATCAAATCATGCGAGTCACTCAATTAACACTTCAATACAAGTCTCACTAGCATGCACCCCGTGTCCATTTATCACTAACCATAAGTTGAACTTTATTAAATTCTTAAGTGCAGATAAGGGTGTCGAAAAGAAGGAAAATAAGCTCGAGTGGCTAAAAGTTGGGAGTACACCGATCATTTTCATTGTGCAATTGTCAAGACTTTTCGTCTGACTTTCGTCGTATCCTTAAATCTCCAACTTTTAGCCTAGGAATAGAATTTCATTCCCTTTATTTCGGCTTCCCCCTCATCTTACATCTCCCCTTTTTTTTTTCTCAAAGTTCTTTTTGCAAGAAACTTTGTTATTTCAACATGTTGATGCACAATTTTCACACATGTACTCCCTAGGCTAAGAATATATGACTTTGGATTATAGCTGGTTAGGAGTATGATATTTGAATTCAGTGCATTGAAAAGGAGGTATATGTGAAGTTCAAGGCAAATCGAATTCTCTATTCAAGGTTCCAATCAATGACTTATTTCCACGGGTTTACATGCTAAATCAACTCATAAATGATGTCTTTCAAGTTAACCACACAAGACCTTCAAATATCACCATTTTTCCTACAAAATTCTAGTCCCCACACATATGTGCTCAAAAAGTTCAAAATTTGTACCAAAATTCATGTTTCAACAATCAAGAGTATCATTCATGAAGTGACCTAATCAATGCTTTTCAATTCAACATCATCATCATCATTGGCTCATAAACCATGTTTTCTCACCATAAACGACTTCAAATAACATAAATGCAACGACTTAAAAACCAATTAACTAAACACGCAAAACAACCTAACAAAACAATCTACCCCCCTCATACTAGAGTTGTGCAATGCCCTCATTGCACAAAACGAAACAAAAACTAAGAACAAAAAGAACCATGAATGCAAATGCAAGAGAGTATGCAAAATAAAAAGAAAGGGGAAAGAGTAAACTCCCCTGATCAAGGCTGATCCTCGTCATGTTCCGGCGGTTGCACTCCGGCGGCATCCCCTTGCTGGTAATAATCATACTGGAACTGGAATGGGGGAGGAGGAAGCGGAGACGGCGGCACGGTCCCTGGTTCAGTGCCCCCTTGCACAAGCAGCGAGCGCATCATGGAGTCAATGTGAGATAGATGGTCGGTGACATACGAGTTGAATTGACTCTGATACGTTTGGAAAGCGAGATTCTCAGCCATCATATCGGTGTGAGTTCGCCGGCGGGGTGGTGGTGGACGGCGGCGCTAGAGCCACCTAAATTTTCCTCCTCAGTGGGGAAGTCAATCTGTCGCTTGGCATACTTTCGCTTATCGTCTTCGATGGAAATCGGCTTCATGGGTTGAATCCACTCCTCGTCGTCCCGGAATAGAACTCCCGCACGGGCACACAACTCGGAGATAATTGTCGGGAAGAACAGACTGACGTGACTGTTGCGAGCACACAACATGATTTGAGAGTGGATAAGTGTGCCCACATTCACGTCGTAGCCGTGAGTTAACGCAAAAAGGAGAACTGCTCGTTCCTTTTGGACCTCGCTCTTATGCGAGACCGGCATCATCCGTCGGGCCACAAATAAGTACCACATGGCAGCGTCAACGGTCAAGAATTTCTCGTCGAAACAGCTCGGCGGTCCGCCCACTGGTTTCCACATCGCACCCGCACCCGGATGGCATAGCGCGGTGATAATCAAGTCATAGTTCGGGTCAGCAGCTAAAGCCTCAAAACGAGAGTTGTCGACCTCCGCCGTTTCCAACAAAGCATTGATAGTTGCCGAGTCACACGGGACATGTACACCCCGAACAAACACCGTCCCATTTCTCCCCTCCATAGCATTCGCGTAAAATTCACGCACCACCGAAACTACCGCCGCCTTAGGATGATTGGAAAAAGTTTCCCATCCGCGCCGTTCCAATTCTATCCGAGTTCCTAGGTGCCTATCGGCAGATTCTTTTCGGAATCCCCTCTCTACTATCGGATTTCTATTCATCTTGGCATGCTCATACCTAGCCCGAGCTTCCTCACTAACAAATCGATGCCTATCAAAAGTCGAAGAAGAGGAAGAAGACGCTTGAATTCCGCAGGAGGCGCTTGCAACAAAGCATTGATTGTTTCTTCTTTGGAGCCATAGTAGTGGATGAGAGATTTTGGGGGAATCGGAGAAGATGACGCTTGAATTCCGCAGGAGGCGCTTGCCCACGATGCTTGAATCTTGATGGTTGGAGTGATTCCCTGCAAGAAGATGAGAGGAGAGTGGAAGTGAGTTAGGGATTTGAATGAGTGAAAGGGGAAAAATTTCGTGCAGAATGAAGAAGGGAAAGGGGATCTCGCTTATTAAAGCGGTCGCGCTCGAGCGGTAAAAAGTTACCGCTCGAGCGCCAACCTTCTGTAATGTAATAGTCAGAGGTAAGCAGGCGCGCTCGAGCGGTAAGAAATTACCGCCCGAGCGCCAACTTTCTGTATGCCAAGGGAAGTTTCGCGCTCGAGCGGTATAAAAATACCGCCCGAGCGCCAACTTTCTGCCCATAATAGAAATAATCTTTTTTTTTAAAATAATACAACTGGAAAATAAAATAAACTGACACGAAAGAAAAAGAGAATTAAATTAAATACAAGAGAAGGGAAAAGAAAGAGTTCTCAATTTATAGTCGAGAGCTTGACTGTCGGTCCGTCTCAGTTCGGATTCTCTTGGAACCGTGTGATTCCAAGTTGTGGCTCAACTGTGCCACCCATGTAGTGCTTTAGGCGCTGGGCATTGACCGTAAATATCCCATCTTTCCCATCTTTCAATTCCACAGCTCCCGATGGATAAACTTTCGAGATCACGAATGGACCGGACCATCGCGACTTCAATTTACCGGGAAACAAGCGTAACCGGGAGTTGTAGAGCAGAACACTTTCACCCTCCTTAAATTCTCTCTCGATGATTCTTTTGTCATGAGCCTTTTTGGTTTTCTCCTTGTAAGACAGTGCAAGATCATAAGCCAAATTCCGGAACTCCTCCAATTGGTCCAATTGAAGCAAACTCTGTTCACCTGCATCAGTAAAATTAAAGTTCAGCGCTTTTGTTGCCCAATATGCCCGATGCTCCAACTCGACAGGTAAATGACATGCTTTACCAAATAACAACCTATACGGTGTAGTGCCTATAGGTGTTTTAAAAGCAGTCCTATATGCCGATAGAGCATCATCTAACCTCACCGACCAGTCTTTCCTACTGACGCCTACCACTTTCTCCAGAATTCTCTTTATCTCTCGGTTCGACACTTCCACTTGACCACTCGTCTGGGGGTGATAAGGGGTAGAGATTTTATGTGTGACACCATATTTGCTTAAAAGTTTTTCAAAGAGTTTGTTGCAGAAATGAGTGCCACCATCACTAATGATTGCTCGTGGTGTTCCAAAGCGGTTAAAAATGTTTTTCTTCAAAAATTTTAGAACCACTTGAGCATCATTAGTGGCGTATGCTTCCGCCTCTACCCACTTAGACACATAATCCACCGCTACCAAAATGTATTTTTTTCGTGAAAGAACTGGGAAACGGTCTCATGAAATCGATTCCCCACACATCAAAAACCTCACACTCAATGATATTATTTAAAGGCATTTCGTGATGGTTAGAGATGTTACCTGTCCGTTGGCATTTATCACATGCTAGCACATAAGAACGAGCATCTTTAAAGAGGGTTGGCCAATAAAAGCCACATTCGAGTACCTTAGATGCCGTCCTCGTTGGTCCAAAGTGACCACCTACCTCACGGTCATGGCAATGAGTAAGAATCGATCCCATCTCTTCCTCCGCCACACATCTCCGAATCATAGAATCTGCACAAATCTTAAACAAGAAAGGTTCCTCCCAAAAATAATATTTCACGTCCGAAAAGAATTTCTTTCTTTGGTGAAATGTTAGATTTGGGGGAGGTGAGCCTGTAACAAGAAAATTCGCAAAATTTGCATACCATGGACAATTTTTCACCTCAAACAACTGCTCATCCGGAAACCAATCATTAATCGCATCAGTCACACAATCATTACTGATAAATTCTAATCTAGACAAATGATCTGCAACCACGTTCTCAACACCCTTCTTATCTTTTATTTCCACATCAAATTCTTGCAATAATAAAATCCACCGAATTAAGCGTGGCTTTGCATCTTTCTTTGCAAGTAAATATTTAAGGGCAGAGTGATCAGTAAACACAATTACTTTCGACAAAACAAGATAAGCATGAAACTTGTCAAGTGCAAACACTACTGCAAGTAACTCTTTTTCGGTGGTGGCATAATTCAACTGTGCTTCATCTAGAGTCCTACTTGCATAGTATATGGTGTGAAATACCTTGTTTTGTCTTTGTCCGAGGACAGCACCTACCGTAGTATCGCTAGCATCGCACATGATCTCGAAGGGTAGATCCCAATCCGGTGCCACCAAGACAGGAGCCGTCACTAAGCGCTCTTTCAACTTCTCGTATGCCTGCAAACAATCAGAATTGAAATCAAAAGGCACATCTTTCATGAGTAAAGAAGATAAAGGTTTTACAATTTTAGAAAAATCTTTGATGAAACGTCGGTAAAAACCGGCGTGGCCTAGAAAACTTCTAACTCCCTTTATGGACGCCGGAGGTGGTAAGTTCTTGATAACTTCAACTTTCGCCTTATCCACCTCTATTCCGTGCCCCGAAACCTTGTGCCCTAGGACAATTCCCTCTTGTACCATAAAGTGGCATTTTTCCCAATTAAGCACCAAGTTTGTCTCCTCACATCTCCTCAACACTACCTGCAAGTTCTGCAAACAATCATTAAAAGACGAACCAAAAATCGAGAAGTCATCCATAAATATCTCAAGAAAAGTTTCAATCATATCATGGAATATAGCAGTCATGCATCGCTGAAAAGTGGCAGGGGCATTACACAAACCAAATGGCATCCGTCTAAACGCAAAAGTGTCATAAGGACAAGTGAAAGTGGTTTTCTCTTGGTCCTCGGGCGCAATCATGATTTGGTTATACCCAGAATACCCATCTAAAAAACAATAGAACTCATGACCCGCTAACCTCTCAAGCATTTGATCAATAAAGGGAAGGGGAAAGTGATCTTTACGGGTAGCATCATTCAATTTCCTATAATCAATGCACACACGCCATCCCGTAACAGTCCTAGTGGGTATTAATTCATTATTTTCATTTGTGATAACAGTAATCCCACATTTCTTTGGCACACACTGAACAGGACTTACCCATGCACTATCAGATAGAGGATAGATAATACCTGCGTCGAGAAGCTTAATTGTTTCAGCCTTTACTACCTCTTGCATCTTTGGATTTAATCGTCTTTGAGGTTGCACAAGAGGTGAGTACTTCTCTTCCATCAAGATCTTGTGCATGCAGACGGATGGATTTATTCCTTTGATATCTGCCACCTTCCACGCAAATGCACCCTTGTGCGCTTTCAAAACTTCCAACAGCTTGTCCTCCATCACATCTGTCAAAGCAGCAGAAATAATGACAGGTTAAGTGTTATTCTCACCTAAGTATACGTACTTGAGGTGTGGAGGCAACGGCTTTAGCTCAAGCTGTCACGTACCGCACTTTTACTACTTCAAAATTTGCGGAAAAATTAAAAATTTTCTTAAACATAAAATTTCATACGGTCATCACTTGTCATTTTACTTAATAATATTAAAATCAACATTCCCAACTAATATTTTCCAACAAAGTACTTATTTCAAATCATCTCACATCCAACATAAAAACATAATATTTTAAAGTTTTCATAAAACATAAACATAGTGGTCCTCGGGTTTAGCCTTCTGCTCAGTCCAAGCCTGCCCCTTGATCGCCACCTCCTGTCTCCTCCTCAACATACTCACCTGCATCGATCAAGTCTAGTGAGTCTAAAGACTCAACACGTATAAACTGGAATAACGAGTACTACATAATAAAATCGCATGCAACTTAAAAATAGAACATACATAACTTGAAACTTGAACTTGCATAATAAACTTGAAACTTGCATAATAAATTTAAAACTTTCATAATAACCTTAAAACTTGAACATACATACTTTGAAACTTGAACTTGAATAATAGCTTGAACTTTGCATAATAACTTTGAACTTTGCATAATGACTTTGAACATACGTACATACATACTCTGACGTGCCATCATCATAAACTTTCATAAACATACTGCATACTTGAACATACTTGAACATACGTAACTTCATCATTTTCGTAGAGGATGTTTCAAAGCAAGTGACCCATAACATAATAAATATCTGATCAGACAAACCACAGTACTGGGCTGACAGGGACGTATCCACTGTCACATACATGAGATCTCTGTTCATAATTTAACAGGCCAGTTGATCCACGTTCATAATTTAACGCTTCACAACCACGATCTAACCCGTTCATAATTTAACGGGCGGATTGGTCCCCGTTCATAATTTAACGCTTTCCAATCCTAACTTCAAACCCGTTCATAATTTAACGGGGTGGAGAGGTCCTCGGCCACGTTCACCGACTTCCAAACCCATTCACTTTTGGTCACAAGACATTTAGCATACCTCAAAAACTTCAAATATTTTCTTTGCACGTCATACATACTTACTTGGTGTTGAGGGATTCGTTGGATGTCAATCGGGTCGTTGCTGCAACATACTAATATGAATACATAAACTTAACTTGTACAACTTAAACGTAAATGTCATGCTTAATCCCAAGCTAAATAAATTCTTAGAACATTCTATAATTTTTCATGACATAACCTTGTAAAACATCATATTAAACCATAGCATAAAACCTCAAATCAAACCTTAAATAATAAAAGAATATACCTAAAATCTGAAGGTACACGGACCCCGTCCCTAGGTCCGTATCATGGTCCGTGTCCGTGCGCTTAAAAATTGTTGTGATGAAATAAGAAGGCACGGACCCCGTGCCTACCTCCGTGTCTGGGTCCGTGTCCGCTCTGTTCGACGAATTATTTTATGAAAAAAATTTTTCGACATATCTATTCTCCCAATTAACACATAATGCATCAAGATTCATCACTATGAGACCATTCTAGGACACCATAACAATGAACTAAACTTTTATAATCACCCTACAATTCATACGACCCAAAATACTGTCATTTATATTAAAGTTTATTTCTTACGACTTCTTAATAATTCAAGCTCTTAACGACATGAATCAAAACCTCAAAAATACTCTAAACATCATTACTAACTTTCTTATATGCAGCAACGATCACCCGTCGATCTCCAACAAAGCCTGCAACATAAAAACTTCAAGAACAAATTAAAATTCATAACTTTCTTGAAACACGATTTGAGCAGTCATACTAAAAACTCCATAACTCATTCGTTTTTAATCCAAATAACTCGAATTTTATATCAAATCGAACGTATCAAAAAGATCTACGTTTTTGTAGTTGAATGTTTTCTCAAAATATGTACCTAAAAATTGCAGTTTTCGAAAGAACATCAAAACAGGAATTTTCGGATCTAATTTGAGCAGTCATACTAAAAACACCATAACTCACTCGTTTTTAATACAAAAAACTCTAATTTTATATCAAATCGAACGTATCAAAAAGATCTACGTTTTTGTAGTTGAAAGTTTTCTTAGAATCATGACCCAAAAGTCGCAGTATTTAAAAATACAGTAAAAACGTGATTTTAGATCTAAAATTAATTCAAAACTGATCCGAATCGTTTTCTGCTCAAACGACGAACGTCACACATATATTTTTACACATAAAACAACGCAACACATAATATGACATGATCGATACAGAAAGAACAGATTATACGTGCCTTTTGATATTTAAAAATACCGTAAGGCAATTATGGCACTAAAATTCTTGAAGAAAAACAACCAAATCTTAGCTGGAAAATTTTTAAAGGAGAAGAACGATGGCTAACCAGGAAGTTGGAGAGAAAAAGAATTTAATATAAAGATTGATGGAATAATGGAGAAGAGTTTAAAGAGAAATTCTCTTCTCCCCTTAGTCAATTAAATAATAAACATGTGTGGTGTATATCTAACGTGTGTGTGTATGTGTGGAGACATGTGTGTGTGAGTTTGCTAGATAATTAGGGAAAAGTTTTGGCTTAATTATCTATTTAACATGCTAATAAAAATACTAATTAAATTGCTACTAAAATACTAGATTACATGTAAATCAAATAAATAGGAAATAAATTGCTTAATTGCATCATTATGGTGCTAATTAAAATGTTAACTAAATTAACAATTTAATTAAAATATTAATTAAAATACCATCTAAAATATTATTTAGAATATTAATAAATTGCTAACTCATTATGATTTTTATAAAATCTTCTAATTTGAAAATAAAATGTTCCAATACTAATTCTTTAAAAGTTTCAAAATCCTAACATCACTAAATACATGAATTAAATCATTAAATTACTAAAACTAAATAATTCATTTAAAATACCCCATCCTTAACTTAAAATAAAATACCGCATTAAAATTTACTAAAAATCGTCCCGGTCTCCTTTCCTCGATCTCGCCTCGAATAATCGTCTGAAACATAAAACTCAAGAAACATTTTAACATACATTAAATAAACATAAATAATTAAAATAATAAATTTCATAAATTAAATGAAAGCATGCATTAAAATCATTTAATAAAATACATAAGGAATTTAATAACTTGCACGCACGTGGTTCATATGGACTTAAAATTTTCGGGACTTCACAATCTATCTCCCTTAATTTGAATTTCGTCCCCGAAATTCGCTAATCCTCAATAATCCAAAAGTTTAGATTCTTAATTCTAGTATTCTAAAAATCCATGCTACCGCTGCGCTACTCTGATAAATATTTAAGTCTTATGTTGTCTTACATCTCTTCAATCCTAATTAAATTTCCTACGAAAAACCTCGTTTGCGATTCACAACTTAAAATGACTTATGGAGACTTACTTTTACTTTACTATGATCTTGACTTCTAACTTTTCTCGTTGTTCCCAGTATTAGAAATGAAGGTTCAAGCTTATCGTATTTTACTTTTCTTATACTATACTCGTAATGTTCATCGAACTAATACATTAGCATCAATGCAGTTTAGCCTAAGAAATCTTAGCACCAAAATTTTTCTGATCAACTTCTATCCACGGCAATACACTTAAAAGTTAAAATCTTATCTTACCTCATAATAATATTGGCCTACAACTCTTGAATCAATTCTTTACCTTACAATACCACCGTATGTAACTTAGTTATTTACAAATACGTCCCAAATATAAAATTGTTGTCAACCTTTAATTTCGAGCAAGGAATACAACAAGTATAAAAGTCTATAAGATTTTTAAACAAAATAAATTATGACATCTCATTATAATAATGAGATATGATATACATAATTATTTAAACATATCTAATATTATATACACCATATTTTTACCATAAAATTATACAAATACATACATATACCAACGGTAACTAACGGCTAGTTTTTTTTTTCTCTCTATAAATAACATCTCACAAATACATTCAATCACTCCAACTTTCTCTTCTCTTCTAAAACTTATTCTTCATCAAAAATTTTTTTTTTTTTTTCGAAGAAAAAGAAGATGGCTTTTGCAAAGTTATTTTCAATTATTTTAGTTATTATATTTACGATTCTTGTATTTATCGGAGAATATCCTCCTCATGTTTTTTCTTTATTTTTACGATTACGTGTAATTGTTGTTTATCCATTACTTTGTATTGTAATATTCATTAATTAATAAAATGCATCGTGATTTGTCGTACCACCATGGCAAACTTTTAGATTTCTTACTAAATAAAAATGTTAATATTCATTGATTGATAACTTATGTTGAACACCACTAATTCCCTTTTGTATTTATTTCACCCACAAAAATTTCCGTACTAACAAATATTTCATACATTTAAATTCAAGTTGCGCAATCCAAATAGTTTTAGATAACATAATTCCAACACACATATTAACGTATTCCCAATTTTCTTAATAACTTACAAAAAAAAAAAAAATTCTCAAGACCAGATGTCTACTTAAATCTTTTCATACATCTATCGAGTAATCTAACCATCGATCGTACTCAACTTTCTAGAAAATAAAATTCCAACAAAAGTATAGTCCTAGCTGTTAAGATCATTGATAAAAACTTATAACACATAAATCTTAAGTTCCCAAAAATTTTGCTAACTCATTGTCTACTCTTATAACTTAGTTAATTGAGCAACTTTTACCTCAAATCGTTATCATTTTAAATTCTTATTTTGCCGCAACATTAATTCACTAGCGCCTAACTTTCGAGCCAAATATCAATTCATCTTACAACTCCCTTGATTACCATTTCTTATAATATTATAACCAAATACTTCAATGTTCTAATGATCTCTTCGAGCTTAAATCCCCGAGATTTCTATCATTTAAACCATTCAATTCTCATTTACCGCTAAACTAGTTCTCCAAATTTCTTAAAATTGTAGCATAAATTCTTAAATTCCTAAAAAAATTACCCAATTGTCCTAAATTTCAAAAATTCCACAATTACCCATAAGTTGTTGGCATTCTTAATTCCATCTTATAAGTTTCTCGTAACATAAAGTTCGACAATCTTAAGCTTATTAAACCCAAAAATCAATTTCCATATCATGTCTTACATTTCTATTAATATTTAAAATCCCAAGTGTTCCTCAAAATTACGTATTTAATCCTCACAAATTTCGGACTTTGCAATTTGGCCCTTAAAGTTCCCAAAATTTATATTTTTGGCCCTACAACTCTTTGAAATTTGCATCTTCATACCCATAAATTTTTCGACTTAACCCCATTAACCTTAAAATTCTTGAACTAAAAATTTAATCCCAAAATTTGGTAAATTCGAAAATAATCCCTTAGAATATTGCTTTGCACTCAGGTCTTTAAAATTTTCAATTCGTGCAATTCAATCCTTAAATCCAACTGGGAAGACATGCATCCTAAATAAATTCTACGTCTTTATATTTTCTAAAGATCGTCGTAGTCCCGAACCATTAATCCTTTAATGGAGTTCTAAAAGAATCAACTCAGCTAACAACCATGAATCATCAGAAATTTCTTATAAAATCTACAAGTCCCAAAAGCATTCATCATTATCAAGTTTAACTTATGACCCACAAGTATAACATCAGTACTATTAACCAAAAATTAATATAGACAAATCATTTTCAACTTTTCCAAACGCCCAAAAGTAAAATTCTTACTCATGTCCAAGTCCACCACACCAACATGCAAGAAATTAATTACTTTCTCATTTCATATCATAACATGAATAAAAATTTTAAAGATTCAATCTCAATTCATAACGACAAGTCAGCCTGTACTCTGAAACGTATGTCATGTAAACATACATGTAATAGAATTTAAAGCATACACATACTGAAATCATGACTTGATGTTCATTACTTAAAAGACTTTAAAACTTACAGACTTGAGGTGTGACTTCGTGAGCTTCTTGCGACTGGCAGTAGGCATAACCCTTTACAAGAACACCGCTCTGATACCAACTGGCACGTACCGCACTTTTACTACTTCAAAATTTGCGGAAAAATAAAAAATTTTCTTAAACATAAAATTTCATACGGTCATCACTTGTCATTTTACTTAATAATATTAAAATCAACATTCCCAACTAATATTTTCCAACAAAGTACTTATTTCAAATCATCTCACATCCAACATAAAAACATAATATTTTAAAGTTTTCATAAAACATAAACATAGTGGTCCTCGGGTTTAGCCTTCTGCTCAGTCCAAGCCTGCCCCTTGATCGCCACCTCATGTCTCCTCCTCAACATACTCACCTGCATCGATCAAGTCTAGTGAGTCTAAAGACTCAACACGTATAAACTGGAATAACGAGTACTACATAATAAAATCGCATGCAACTTAAAAATAGAACATACATAACTTGAAACTTGAACTTGCATAATAAACTTGAAACTTGCATAATAAATTTAAAACTTTCATAATAACCTTAAAACTTGAACATACATACTTTGAAACTTGAACTTGAATAATAGTTTGAACTTTGCATAATAACTTCGAACTTTGCATAATGACTTTGAACATACGTACATACATACTCTGATGTGCCATCATCATAAACTTTCATAAACATACTGCATACTTGAACATACTTGAACATACGTAACTTCATCATTTTCGTAGAGGATGTTTCAAAGCAAGTGACCCATAACATAATAAATATCTGATCAGACAAACCACAGTACTGGGCTGACAGGGACGTATCCACTGTCACATACATGAGATCTCTGTTCATAATTTAACAGGCCAGTTGATCCACGTTCATAATTTAACGCTTCACAACCACGATCTAACCCGTTCATAATTTAACGGGCGGATTGGTCCCCGTTCATAATTTAACGCTTTCCAATCCTAACTTCAAACCCGTTCATAATTTAACGGGGTGGAGAGGTCCTCGGCCACGTTCACCGACTTCCAAACCCATTCACTTTTGGTCACAAGACATTTAGCATACCTCAAAAACTTCAAATATTTTCTTTGCACGTCATACATACTTACTTGGTGTTGAGGGATTCGTTGGATGTCAATCGGGTCGTTGCTGCAACATACTAATATGAATACATAAACTTAACTTGTACAACTTAAACGTAAATGTCATGCTTAATCCCAAGCTAAATAAATTCTTAGAACATTCTATAATTTTTCATGACATAACCTTGTAAAACATCATATTAAACCATAGCATAAAACCGCAAATCAAACCTTAAATAATAAAAGAATATACATAAAATCTGAAGGTACACGGACCCCGTCCCTAGGTCCGTATCATGGTCCGTGTCCGTGCGCTTAAAAATTGTTGTGATGAAATAAGAAGGCACGGACCCCGTGCCTACCTCCGTGTCTGGGTCCGTGTCCGCTCTGTTCGACGAATTATTTTATGAAAATTTTTCGACATATCTATTCTCCCAATTAACACATAATGCATCAAGATTCATCACTATGAGACCATTCTAGGACACCATAACAATGAACTAAACTTTTATAATCACCCTACAATTCATACGACCCAAAATATTGTCATTTATATTAAAGTTTATTTCTTACGACTTCTTAATAATTCAAGCTCTTAACGACATGAATCAAAACCTCAAAAATACTCTAAACATCATTACTAACATTCTTATATGCAGCAACGATCACCCGTCGATCTCCAACAAAGCCTGCAACATAAAAACTTCAAGAACAAATTAAAATTCATAACTTTCTTGAAACACGATTTGAGCAGTCATACTAAAAACTCCATAACTCATTCGTTTTTAATCCAAATAACTCGAATTTTATATCAAATCGAACGTATCAAAAAGATCTACGTTTTTGTAGTTGAATTTTTTCTCAAAATATGTACCTAAAAATTGCAGTTTTCGAAAGAACATCAAAACAGGAATTTTCGGATCTAATTTGAGCAGTCATACTAAAAACACCATAACTCACTCGTTTTTAATCCAAAAAACTCTAATTTTATATCAAATCGAACGTATCAAAAAGATCTACGTTTTTGTAGTTGAAAGTTTTCTTAGAATCATGACCGAAAAGTCGCAGTATTTAAAAATACAGTAAAAACGTGATTTTAGATCTAAAATTAATTCAAAACTGATCCGAATCGTTTTCTGCTCAAACGACGAACGTCACACATATATTTTTACACATAAAACAACGCAACACATAATATGACATGATCGATACAGAAAGAACAGATTATACGTGCCTTTTGATATTTAAAAATACCGTAACGACGATACCGAAGCGGAGACGGAACAAGGCTTGATCCGGGGCAATTATGGCACTAAAATTCTTGAAGAAAAACAACCAAATCTTAGCTGGAAAATTTTTAAAGGAGAAGAACGATGGCTAACCAGGAAGTTGGAGAGAAAAAGAATTTAATATAAAGATTGATGGAATAATGGAGAAGAGTTTAAAGAGAAATTCTCTTCTCCCCTTAGTCAATTAAATAATAAACATGTGTGGTGTATATCTAACGTGTGTGTGTATGTGTGGAGACATGTGTGTGTGAGTTTGCTAGATAATTAGGGAAAAGTTTTGGCTTAATTATCTATTTAACATGCTAATAAAAATGCTAATTAAATTGCTACTAAAATACTAGATTACATGTAAATCAAATAAATAGGAAATAAATTGCTTAATTGCATCATTATGGTGCTAATTAAAATGTTAACTAAATTAACAATTTAATTAAAATATTAATTAAAATACCATCTAAAATATTATTTAGAATATTAATAAATTGCTAACTCATTATGATTTTTATAAAATCTTCTAATTTGAAAATAAAATGTTTCAATACTAATTCTTTAAAAGTTTCAAAATCCTAACATCACTAATACATGAATTAAATCATTAAATTACTAAAACTAAATAATTCATTTAAAATACCCCATCCTTAACTTAAAATAAAATACCGCATTAAAATTTACTAAAAATCGTCCCGGTCTCCTTTCCTCGATCTCGCCTCGAATAATCGTCTGAAACATAAAACTCAAGAAACATTTTAACATACATTAAATAAACATAAATAATTAAAATAATAAATTTCATAAATTAAATGAAAGCATGCATTAAAATCATTTAATAAAATACATAAGGAATTTAATAACTTGCACGCACGTGGTTCATATGGACTTAAAATTTTCGGGACTTCACACAAGCGTTGGTGGATCCTCGATGCTTGACCTTTGAGGGGTCAAATCTCTTCGTTCTCCTAGATCCTCCAGTCGCATCCTCATTGGCATTCTCCATGGTTGGTTGGCATTAAAGTGTGCCACAATTTCAGCTCTTTCTTCGTCTAACTCCTCTTCTCCCAATTCAGTGTTGATAGTGGCCTCCAAAGGGTCCCTAAGAGCATCCTGCACATAGTTGGACACAAGAGAGTTAAAAGCCTCAATTCTAAAACAACTACCAGAATGCAGTGTGTGCTTAAGTGCATTAAAAACATCAAATGTAATCTCTTCTTCGCCCACTCTCAATTTCAACTTTCCCTCTTGCACATCAATAAGTGCCTTGCCAGTCGCAAGGAATGGTCTCCCCAAAATGAGAGGCATCTCGGTATCCTCCTCCATGTCGAGCACCACGAAATCGGCAGGAAAAATGAATTTGTCCACCTTCACGAGCACATCCTCAACCACTCCGCGGGGGTACTTGACCGATCTGTCAGCCATTTGCAAGGACATCCTCGTCGGCTTAGGCTCTCCCAACCCAAGTTTCCTAAACACAGAAAATGGCATCAGATTAATACTTGCACCAAGATCACATAATGCTTTGTGAAAAACAACATCACCAATCATGCAAGGAATAGAGAAACTCCCTGGGTCTTTTAGCTTAGGTGGGATTTTGTTTTGCACCAAAGCGGAGCAATTTTCAGTTAAGTTGACTGTCATATGATCCTCCAACTTCCTCTTATTTGCTAAGATATCCTTCAAAAATTTAGCATAACTAGGCATTTGCATTAGAGCATCGGCAAAGGGAATATTGATATGCAACTTTTTAAACACCTCGAGAAACTTACCGAATTGTGCATCTAGTTTTGCTTTTTTCAATGCAGCAGGAAAAGGAGGAGGTATAACAATTTTTGGTTGTGTAGTGGGTGCTAGTGTAGGGTTAGAAGACTTACCTTTAGATGTCGCATCTTGTTCATCCGGCACTTGGTTTTTCTCTTTTTCTCTAGGCTCCAAAACTTTTCCGCTCTTCAACTCAATGGCCTTCACTTGCTCCTTTGGATTAGTCTCGATATTACTTGGCAAGGTGCCCGGCTCTCTACTCGCTATCATCTTGGCCAACTGTCCAATTTGATTCTCGAGCCCCTTTATCGATGCATCTTGGTTTTGGAGTCGAGTTTCAGTGGAAGAAATAAACTTAGACATCATTTGCTCCAAGTTGGACTTCTCTTCTCTAGGAGGATCGGATCTGTACATCGGTTGTTTGCCATATTGTTGTCCTCCTTGCGGTCTATTCTGACTGTTTTGACCGCTCCACGAGAAGTTGGGATGTTGCCTCCACCCAGGATTGTATGTGTTCGAATAAGGGTCATTATTTGGGCGGTTTTGGACTCCCACTTGATTCACCGGTGCCTCATTTTGCACATAGAAGGGATTTCCATCTTGACAGTCTTTCACATAGTGCTCTCCTCCACACTTTTCACAGAATATCTCTTGAAGACGCATAGCCGTGCCACCCACATTCAAGCCGTCTATTTTCCTGTTTAGAGCGCCAAGTTGTGCAGTAATAACAGAAAAATCAGTTACCTGGTGAACTCCGGCACTTCTCCGCTGGTTGTTCCTGTCAGATTGAGGATGATAGCTGCTAGCAGCCATCTCCTCCAACAACTCATATCCTTCTTCCGCAGTCTTCCTCAAAAGGTTCCCACACGCAGCAGCATCTATCATAGTACGGTTAGGAGTAAGCAACCCGTAATAAAAGGTTTGAACGACTAACCCAAGTGGCAACTCGTGATGTGGGCATCTTCGTAATAGATCTTTGAAACGCTCCCACGCCTCATATAGTGACTCTTGATCGAACTGAGCAAATGTTGTGATGTCTGCCCGCAGCTTCATGGTCTTCGATGGAGGAAAGTATTTGATGAGAAACGCCTTCGCCATGTCTTCCCATGTAGCGATCGAACCTACAGGTAAACAATTCAACCAAGCTTTAGCTTTATCACGCAAAGAGAAAGGAAATAAACGCAGTCTAACAGCATCATCAGAAACTCCATTAAATTTAAAAGTATCGCAAATCTCAAGAAAATCCGCGATGTGTGTGTTTGGATCGTCCACAGCAGTTCCTCCAAATTGGACGGTGTTCTGAATCATCTGGATAATGGCTGGTTTGATTTCGAATTGGTTTGCCCGCACAATCGGCCTCACAATGCTGGGGCGTGCACCATCCAAAGAAGGTTGGGCATACTCCAGCATTGGTATGCGGCGTGGCATCTCGATATGTCTCTCCTCACGCTGTTCCTCCTCAAGTTCTGGCTCGTGTCTCTCCATAAGTTCTTTAAGCCTCTGCTGTTGTCTCCTTCTGCGGAAGGTTCTTTCAATTTCAGGATCGAATTCAAGCTCCACGTCAAGTGACTTTGGCATGCACTGGAAGGGATATCTGTAAGAAAATGTGAAGTGTTATCTCAAGAGAAATGAAATAATGCTAAAGGAAATAACTAAAAATAAAATTGTAGATTAACAGTCCCCGGCAACGGCGCCAAAAACTTGATCGAGCAAAACTTGCACAGTGAAATCCCCAATAAAATATTATTTTGTATGCTCAAAAATTGATCGCAAGTGCACGATGTCAAGTTATAATATAGTGTACGTGAGTACGAGTATCGTTCCGCTGAAGACTGTGTTTAACAATTATATTTTCAGTTATTTAACATTTAGCAACGAAAATTGATTTGTATGATTATTCCTACTATACTCAATTAAATATGCAATTAAAATGACTCAACAAGTGATGAATGAGAATTTATATCTAAAATGATTGAATTAAACTCAATGAGAAATGGATTTGCTGGGAATTTCGGTTCACCCACCCCTCGTTAATCAATTAATTTGTTCGATCGTGATCTACGCTTCCGACAGGATTTCCTAATCTATTGAACACACTCTCTCGAGCTATGCCAAACTAATTCACTTAATGAAGTAATTAAATGTCTTTAATTATTTATCAAGAATGAATCGCATTTCGATTGATGAAATCCCCTAGTTTTCGACCCTAAGGACTATGACTATCGGCACGTATCCAATTTCATATATCTATGTAAATTGTAGATCCGCGAATTCTACTACTCGATCATATCACTCGTTATTCTCTCGAACTCACTCGTGATATAAAAACGTCGTTAAAGTTAGCTATTCTTTAATGACACGATAAAACAGTAGTAAAATCAAGAATAACGCACAATCAAAATATAAATTAATTCGATTCAACGTTCGGGGTAGGATCCCCTTTAATCCCAACAAATATGAAAGTTTAGCTACTAGAATTCATAATTAAAATAAGCAAAACAATATTTAAATAAAGGAAAATAAACTAGAAATACGAGACATGACGAAATCTGCGAAGAACGATGCCCGGAAACTGTCGAATCTTCAATCCAAGTGCAAAAACTCTCCAAAAACTCCTTGTGCTCCTTCAATAATGTCTGAATAATCCCCTAAAAACGTGCAATAGCCTTACCATATCAACCACACCTCCAAAATAAGGTAGAGAATCGCGCACAATAATTTCCAAAAATAGGCGGCGCTCGGGCGGTAGAAAAGTACCGCCCGAGCGCCAACTTTCTGTGATGTCCCTCGGCTGGTGCGGCATTCGCGCTCGGGCGGTAGAAAAGTACCGCCCGAGCGCCACAAGTTCTGTCTGGCACTTCGTCTTCTCGCGCCCGGGCGGTATAAAAGTACCGCTCGGGCGCCAACTTTCTGTAAGGCTTGCTCAATTAGTCATCTTTCGCGCCCGGGCGGTAAAATTCTACCGCTCGGGCGCCGAGTATTCTGTCCGAATTCTTCAACTTTGCACACTTTGCTATATTTTCCGTTTTCCGACCATTTTTCCTGCAAGTTCATCACCCAACAGTGAGATATGATAAAATGCAAATGATTACTCTAAAATGAACAAAATGTAAATGAAATGCATGCATGCACAATGCAAACACAAATAAAACTAATGCAATAAACACGTAAAAACACCACATATCACTGCTCAATTGACGTAACCAGTTAGACTGATTCATTTTGTGCGATCAGTTGGGTCTTTAGTTTTGCGATGTAAACATCTCGCGAGTGATCCTAGATGCTGCACACTAAAGTAGATCATTGGTAACACAATTAACAAGTTTGTTATCATCAAAATCAAGATTGCGAACTTGAAAAGTTCCAACAATCTCCCCCATTTTTATGGTTACAAAAAAGTTGAGCAGTGAAGCGCAATATATTCAGTTTAAGAGTTAGTACATTCAAATTGTTGAAAGCTCCCCCTTAACAACTGAATCAAAGAAATTTTGAATACAAAAGAAAAATCCCCTTTTAAAACCGAGTAGAAAGGAAATGAGAATTTAAAACAGTATTTATCAGTTGAGTGAGAGAATAACTGGGTTTTAATACAAATTTTCAGTTAAAAGAAACGCTCCCCATCAGGAACTGAATAAAAGCCTGTATTTGAGAAATATTTAATTAGTCATTTAATCATTCAAGCATCATAGGCAAGATAACTGAGAATATCTATTCAACCACAATGAGACATAACTGAATAATCATGATGTTGTATTTAAATAAACTTCCATGTATTTACATATGAGTACATACAGCAGTTGAGAAAGGAAAAACTGCTACAACAATAACATATATTAAACAACATCAGATATCAGTTGGTTTATATGACAGAACTGGATATACCATCAGCTAGTTGTCTTGACTGCTTGAACTGATACATCAGTTATGAGTTCAATTGACTAGAGAAACGAGTAAAACTGCTTTGAACTTGTCCTCTGTGCTTACCCAACTGGTCGAGCAGACTCTGACTAGGCTCACGTGGAGTTCAGCTGGTGATTAAAACAACCAACATCCCAACATAGATGAGTTTCGTCTGAATAACAACTGACTTGGTCGGTTTGCAACTTATTTCTTGTCCAGTGAGCAATTCAGCTGTTCATCTTTGCAGATGTTCCTCAGTCCCCTGCAAGTTGATTACAAGCTCCGAAGTTAGGAAATTGGAGAAGTGGCCATAACGAAAATTGCAGGACTAATCCTCTCAACTCTTTACTAAGGAGAGACATATAAATATTTTCAAATAGTTTTGAAAATAATTTGAAATACTTTTAAATAGCTTTTAACATTATTTTTAAGTAAAGCATTTTAAAATACACTTTTCTTCAAATGTTCTTCTTAGAACAACCTGCTCTGATACCAATTGAAGGATCGTGTGTGCTAGTGCCTTCGAAGGCATTTCGCACATAACAGTCTTCAATGAGCTTCAATAGCTCGTGTTATAAGAATATTAACATCGATGAATTAAATCGAGTTTTGTTTTAAACCAAGCGAAAGAAACTCGACTTAATCCTTCGTAAAGAAAACTGAAATGTAAGAAAATATTTAACTTTTGTAAACCGACTAACCGAAAGAACACAAATTAGTTTTTGTATTCTTGTATTTCAGTTATGATGACAACTGAACACACGAACACTCCAAATGATCGGAACAATTTTTCAACTGCTGCTACGTCACCCCTTCTACCTCCACGAGTAACAATTATCATAAATTTGACTGATATTAATCAAATTTAAACACAAATATACAACACGTAATACATAATTAATTACTAATTTTCCATGAGTAATCTTACCAGTATCCATAGTCTCACCCTTAGTGTTATCACTGAAGATGATCTTTGGTCATTCACAGTTGGGATTGACCAGTCTTGTACTTTGAACATCCACTGTTCAAGTACCAAATTGAATTCTTCAGTCCTTCTCGTTCATTGTTCTGCATACACAAATTAAATCATCTGGTACCCAATCCTATTTGGGTCCAAATGGGATTGGTACCTTAGGAACCCATACTTGGATTAGCCTGACTAGCCAACCATGACTAGCCAACCACTCTGTTTGTTCAACAAATATTGTGCAAAATTAATTGTGTGCAATGCTTGATGTGTTTGTGATGCTTTGTAAATGTTGGAAACAAAATGTTGTTTAGCCTCTCTCATCATTGGTTTGTCTCTATCTCTTTTGAACATGCTTGTAGTTGTAGTATCGATTGGGCTTAGCCTTTATTGATTTGTGTCTTGCCCGACTGAATCTGTAATCAGACCAATTGGGATTGAAAGATGAACTCTCTAGTGTATACCCAATACCAAACTTTTTGTTTTTATTCATCTATTTGAAAGGTTTCTCAACTTGATCAGTTGAATTCTGATGCTCATATATTGTACTGGACTTCACGAAGTAAATATATTTTCCTTTGCACATGTTCAGTTTCAACCAAGTATTACAGTTAGTGAGGTTTCTATCATTACTGTTGAAGCCGAGACCAATTTTGTCCCCTGAGTGCTTCTGCAACTCCTGCATTTTATCATGAGTTACTGACAACTTGTTCCAAATAATAATCAGTTTAGTTAATTTCTTATTTTCAGAAATAGGCCGCTGATGCTCATTCAGTAATCTTTCATTGTCAATTTCTGATTTACAACTTCTGCCTTAAGATGTAACGCTTCACTTGAATGTCCACAATTAGGCTCAATATCATTCTCAGTTAACCTTTCTTGCTTTGCTTTCACTTCCTCGAATGATTGAAAAAGTTTCTTGTACTATATTACCATGCCATTGAGTGTAGTGATGAGATCATCTCGTGTAAAATCAGTTGAGCTAAAGTCAAATGCCTCATCACAGGTAGATTACAGCTCAGCATTGACCATGAGGTATTGTACCACATCTTCATCACTCTCACTGGTGGAGCAATCTAACTCGGATTAGTCAGTCTCATAATCATCCCTCTTTTCCTTGTTGTCTTCAGTCACCATAACCTTTCTATTTTTCCTCTTTCTGAGTGCCATCTTGTCATCCTTTCTGTGAAGGCCCGAAAATTCATGCTTGAAAATTTGCGGAAAATTTAAAATTTTCTTTTAAAATAACTGAAATTTCCTCGTTCATAAATCAACTGATAAATCCAAGTCAAAGTTTAAAATATCGCAGCGGAAGGAAATAAATAAAGTTGCCAAAAATCACAATTTAAAATTATTCAACGACTGATAAAAATATTGTTTGAGAAATAAAGTAGCAACTGCTGCACTGAGGTCCTCGGGTGCCACTACTGCCGACCCAAGCTGGCTCACTGGTCCCCGCCCTCGGCCCTAGCCTCATCAGTACCTACAACAATCAAGTCTAGTGAGCCTAAAGACTCAGCATGCATATATCGCAGGTAACGAATAAAATCTGAAGTAAAATATGCATGGGGTAAAATATCATGTCGTGAGGCATACTGAAAATGATCTGTAATCATGCTGAAAATAAGCTGATCTGAGCAATTATAATACGTGCATAACTGAACTGATAATCATAGTAAAAATATTTGCTCCTTGGAGCCTGTACTGAAATAACTGGTAAAATTTTCTGTTGAGATTATGTTTTACGCCTGTGGCCACTGCACTAAGCTAAACTGATCGGTAACTGACTACCGGGGAGCCTGGAACTGAGCTGGCGGTCACTGAAGACCCGATGGTACCAACCTGAACTGAGCGGTCACTGAAGACCCGATGGTACCAACCTGAACTGAGCGGTCACTGGCGACCGTAAAAATAATGCTCCCACATAGTGAATGAACCACAAGCCATATCGCATAAATCTCAAAAATAATCATTTTCTATTTAATGCACGTAATATAATTAAATCGCATACTGAAATATCTTGTATTAAAATCATGTACTTGCGATATTTAAAAATATCTATATGGCTTGATTGAAGAGTGAAAGAAGATATAAACATGCCTTGGTTTGTTTTGACAGAAAACAAACGAAATACTGACGCGGCGCGGTGGAGACGGAGTGCGCTTCACTTCCTCACTTAATTCCTTTAAATTAAGCATGCACCATAATTATTATAATAGCATAAAAAAATCGTAAACGTGATGCATGAACATTTAAAAATATTATGATTCGTGCTCGGGGCGCTGCTAGGACAAAAATCTCGCCCCGGGTGCAAAATTAGCATTTTGCCCCTGGAAACCCAAAAATTACCATTTTACCCCTGGACCTCTAAAATTGACCCGAAGTTTACCGAACTCCTTAAAATATCCCGAAACATATTTAAAATCATTCCTAGACGTAAACACGAGCCCAATTCTCCGCTTATCTAATTCGTTTTAAAACTCGGTTCGGGGATTCCGGTTTTAATCCGAATCGACTCGAAACTAAACCGAAATCTTCCTAACTTTTTACCATATCTTAAAAACACTAAAATGATCCTATAAGTGTCACACCCAGCTCAAAACTCTCGGATATTAAATTCAGAATTTGAACAAAGCTCTCGGCCCATTCTTATTATGCCACCCATACACTTCCCTTGCCCAAAACTCCAACAACTCGGTTCTCCCCACTACCACCACTTGTCCTACCTTTATTACACCCCATTAAGCACCTAATGACTGCTTCTAAACCAAACTAAACCCAAACAAAAGCTGAGGCACGACCCATGGCGTAAATCTGCCGAGTTTATCCTATTATCTAACGGCAAGCTCTACCTCCCGTAACCGTGATTCTCTTCAACCAACACTCATGTATCCCTACTAACATCCTACCAGACATTACCAGGACCGAGACATGGCTGGGTTCGAGCCCATGCACGGACGAATCCTCCAAACATCGGCCAAACCCAATACCGACCCAAGAAACAAAAAAACCGAGACCACCCTTACGAAATGCTGTGATGATCTTGTTTCCAGCCTACCACTCTACTCCCCACAGAGATAACAGCCTACAATACACCCTACAGCAGCCCCTTGCACCAACTGGAGGAAAACGTGAGTGACAATTCAAAAGAATGCAAGAAACATTTGAGAAATCGCAAACCACTTACATTCTCGGTTGGATCGGAATATTCACAGACATATATACATTTTACAAGAAGCATATATAGCGTGCATGATGCGTAAAAGGATGGTACAATGCGTGCTTTGGTGTTAGACGATCAAAAAGGAGGAGATGGAAGCTCCCTTTGCAAGGACAAGAGGCCACCGACAGTTTTTAATGAAGAACAGCCCTGAACTCGAGAGAGGAGGCAGCTGGGGTAGGGGTGTCGGCTGATGAAATCTTTAGGTTTAGGGTTAATGGTTTTTAGGAGCTTAATAAATAGTAAACAAATGGTTAATGGGCTCTCAATTATTTAATTAAAAGTTTAAAAGAGTATTAAGCTCAATAAGCTTAAAAGTGGGCCCATTAAATCCAAACACGCTCCCGAAAAAATATATCGAGTTGAAAAGATTTTTAAAATATTAGCCGAACCATTAAAAAGTCCCCCAATTCGATAAAATTTGCGTACCGTTAAAAATAAAGTCCTGCGGGTAAAAATACCCCAAAAATTCCCCTTTTTGTAAAAATACAATTAAAAATGCTTTAACTTAATTTATAAAAACAAATCATGTAATAAAATAATTTTCTGAAAATTCTCCGGTCTCTGATCCTCGCTCGAACGTGAAATGCAACTTAAAATTCTAATGCACGAACTTTTAAAATTTCGTGAAGCAAATCCTATCATGCATGAATTATGCATAAAATGCATAAAATAATTAAACATGACTTTATTAATTTATCTCAATACTCCATCTCCAGACCGGCCTCACTTATATACTGAAAAGATGACGATTAAACTACTGCGTAAAATAAATAAATTCAAAGAAAAGAATTTTAAATACTCAAGCAATTAAATTACTAGGAATTATGCATGGTTTATACGCAGTCCAAATTACGGGACGTTACACTTTCTTCTTCTTGTCATGAGATCGTCCTTCTTTTTCAGTTTACCTCCTCTCATCCTTCTTTGTCTTGAGACATTCGGCTATTAAATGCCCGACATTCCCACATTTGAAACACACATTATCCTCGTCAATGGAATCTTTTTTGTATTGATTACGTCTGCTTGGGAGTTGGAAGTTGCCTGATTCTTCCTTAGGAACTTGAGAAATTTCTTCACAAATAGTGATATTGCATCATTGCTCAACTGCTCAGCTGACTTCTCTTTCAAGTCAATTTTTCAGCAGTTTTAGCAGCCAAAGCCTTTGTCTGTTTGGTTGAAGAGTCATCATTAATTCTCATTTTCAGTTCGAATTCACAGGCCTTGAGATGTGCAAATAGATCGTGTAGTTCAAGTTTTTAAGGCCATTTGATTCTTGCATAACCATTATTTTGACATCCCATTATCTTGCAACTTCCCTCATAACTTTCAATGTTATTTCTCGAATGCCATAATATTTTCCAAGAGCAGCCAGTTCCATAATGATTCTGCTCACTCTTTCATCAAAATCTGATATAGATTCTCTGGTATCCATCTTGATACTATCAAATTTTTGAATAACAACAGACAATTTGTTCTCTTTTGTTTGGTTGTTACCTTCACATAGTTCTTTCAATTTATCCCAGATGTCTTTGGCAGTGAAACACATTTTAATCTTGCTAAATTTATTTTTATCCAATTCTTGTATAAGTTATCAATGATTGTCTAGTTTTTCTTTTTTCTTGTCAACATTGGTCCATTCCATTCTAGATTTTTCAATCATCTGAGGGGCACCGTCAGAAGTGGCAATGACAGTGCTTGCTTTCATGATCTTTATTGGTCCGTCTGCGATGCCGTACCACATATCATCATCTTTTGCAGTTAGATGAGTCTGCATCCCGATCTTCCAGTCATCAAAGTATTCTTTAGAGAACATTGATGTTTTTCCGAATGAAATCATTTTGAATATGGTGTATAGAGACAAGAATTAACCTGTTCTGATACCACTTGTTATGATTAAAAATAAATTTAGAGGTGGGTGATATATATATATATATATATATATATATATATATATATATATATATATTCACACCTACCGTGCACACCTATGTGAGCATCGATGATGTGTCACTCACCTATTGGATGTGATGAAATATAGAAAAATTGGCATCCAATGGGTGAGTGACACCTCATCGATGCTCACATAGGTATGCACAGTAGGTGTGCAGCATATCAAAACTGTACATATATATATATTGGGTTAGCAACACTGAAATAAAATTCTTGTCAGTTGGGTTCTCAGTAAGTCAAGAGTAAGAACTGTATGGAAATAGACTGACTGAGACTTGTTGGAAAAAAATAACTTGTAAAAACTCAGTTGAGTTATCGAATAAAAACAGGTAAGTTGAAAAGTAGATTGACACGAGTTTGTTTCTGGATGTTCGGAGGCTTCAATACTTGTCACCCCTTCTTCCTGGACTTGACACTACTTAACTGAAACTCTTAGTAAAATTCAATCTTAATCAATTTGAGAAGTAAGACTTCTTACTCTCAATTTCATAGATTGCACAAAGAAATTCTAAATACGAATTGATCATCAAATGATCAGATAATTATTTATCGACGTGTGCTTGATATTATCAGTTTGGCTCGCATAAAGCTTTTCCAAGAAGATAGAATTGATCAATTAATTCATAATATTCAAAGAGTTGGAGAGCTTGAGAAGCTTGTCAAACTGATCTATACATAGACTTCATCTGCAAGAATAATATTTTTAGATCATATATCCATTTCTAAATACATATGCCATTGTCTTTTCTAACATGTTCTGACAGTGTGCATGAATACTGACATTCTGTTGAGAATGACCGTTGGTACGAAAAACTTTATTTAATATTTCCGCTGTAATTTGATTCTTAATCACTGAATATATTGATATTCTTTAGAAAATGTTTGCATTTGGGTGACTGATCGAATGAAATAAACTGTCAGTTAGGATCCATCATTTGTCATATTAGTTTTCCTAGCTATATCCTTCTTACACTATAAGTTTAGCTTAATAGTCAGTTAGACTCTTAGATAAATTTTGCTCATGAATATTTAATTTTCTTCTTGAATTCATTTGGGTTAGGCTCTATAATTGTCCGTTGGATTAGAATTCTTGTTAAATAACCAAAACTTACGATGTTCCAACATCATGTATACATTATTAAGTAACAAATTCACTACCCTTTATATATGTTTCAAGTATATTCACTACTATAGATATGAAAAGCCCACAATATATATTTATCCAAAACCCAAAAATTAGATTAGTTAGACCATATATATAATGCACAAAGCCCAGTGGTTAGAATGGGTTACAAGCCCCTACATTGACGCCCCTGTATATAAATATTAAAAATGCCCGAGTAATTTTCCTACATTTTATACTACTAGGCTGCGTTTGTGTAATGCCCAGAAATTATGAGAAATGATAAGACAAGATTATAAAGTATTGCCAGAGAATTATAGAATTGTTAAACCAAGATTATTAATCTTCATTAACGAGAGATTTGGAAGATAGGAGAATGCATGTCATGCAATGAGGGAAGAAAGATTTGAGAACCAGGTGTTGCATGATTATAAAACTAGTATTTGGAAGTTGCACAACCGCACCCGCGGTGCTAGCATGACCGCCCCCGCGGTGTATGTGCAGAAAATGGAGTGCAAATCCCGTGGCCACACCGCACCCGCGGTATTAGATGAGCGCACCCGCGCTGTGACACCGCACCCGCGGTATTAGACGGAAGCGCACCCGCGGTGCGACGTGCTGCACAAAGAAGCGTGCCACGTTTTCCTTTTTGCATGTAGTATATATATGAGGATTGCACGTGTTTCTCTCAGAAAATTTCAGAAAGGAAGCGAAATTTTGGAAGAAAATCCTTACGCCTTTTAGATTTGCGATTGTGGACGATCCGTCTATCAGAATTCGAATCCGAAAGTAGTATCGTTCTCCTCGTGACACGAGCTACGCAAGGACGTAAGTTTTGTTACGTTTTGAGATGTTTTGATAATATGATGTTGCTAGAATTGCATGGGATTCAGATATGGTGTTTCTACCATCGTAGGTATTGTTTAATTGAAGTCAGATTTAAGAACAGACTGTTTATACAATTGTTATGAATTTCAGAAGATATTATCTGAGATTAAACACTAGAATTGTATTGTTCTTGATTCAAGAATAGAGAGTTGATTATTCTGATATGTTCTGAATAGACTATTCAGTATATATATGTGAAGTCAGATCGAAGAAATAATACCGTATATCTGTGTGATGAATTTCAGTGTTTCTTGAATTGAATTTGATAGATAGTGATATGCTGAAATTAGAAGAATGATAATATGGTATTGATTATGGGTTCTGATATGATATTTGTGATGTTGACATCGACGGGTTTATCAAGACTGTATTGTTGTACCGTTGAAACATCAGCTGATTCAGATTGATTAGATGCAGAAATGATTTCGATTATATCGTGATATTGTTGATATGAATCAGATTGTATTTTGTTCAGATATTGATCAGATTTTGTACTGAGTTGAGTATTGATCAGAACAGATTGTGAATTGAGCTACACAGTGATACAGTGTATTTGATTTTGTTATTTCAGATCGGATATGGACTTCCAGACTTCGTCTTCCTCAGACGGGGACGACAAAGGTATAATTCATGTGATATTCGGGAAGAACAACTCAATTGAGATCACGTTGAGTTGCCCACTAAATCACATACTATAACCTTGTTATGTTTTTATATGATTATGATTGTTTATAGATTTGTTTATAGAACTTGTATGCAAATCTTGCTGTGCTTTGTTTACAGATCATGTGGCATTGCATTAGAATGATTATGCTTGTTTACAGATTTTGTATTCATGCATTAAGATAGGACAGTCTGGAGATCAGGCAGACTCTAGACGTTCGGCGATATCTCAGCTCTGGGGAAGATCACCGCCCCTTTGTAGACGTGGATACAGATCAGGCCGAAGTCTAGGAATAAGACGTACAACACCTCGATTGGTAGGGTAGGTGACAGCCAGTGACGTCTTATTCACCCCGGGATCCCTAGAGTTTTAGTCGAGTCAAGTCTAGACATGATTTGATTAGGACTGCATGATTATATGGACGTGGCTCCTAGATCATGGGACCCATCGTTATTGCTGCCAGTTGTGCTAGCATGTTTTATGATTTAGATTGTTTATATGCATGTTTACTTGATTTGAGTTGCATGCTTAATTTCATAAATTATGAAATATTATATTGTGTTTATACATGACGGCATGTTTTATGAATTAGTTTGTTTATATACATGCTTACCATGTTTTATACTGGGATTTATTCTCACCGGAGTTATCCGGCTGTTGTCTTGTTTTGTATGTGTGCATGACAACAGGTGGGGCTGGATCAGGGTCGAGATGACGATGAGAGAAGACGAGTTTAGCGTGGTGATTCCGGACTTACAGTAGACTTGATTTTACTACCTGAACTTTAATAGTTGAACCATAGATTAGATTGTTGTAATTTTAATACTGAAATGTATTTTTATACAGACATGTATAATATTTAGATTCCATCAACTTCCGCATTTGTATTTTAAAAAGAAAAATTTTTAGACCCTGTTTTATCTTAATTGATAATTAAATCCCAAAGATGATTAAGAAGGTGATTAGCGTCCGGGTCCCCACAACAGGTGGTATCAGAGCCATAGATCCTTTAGAGATAGATCTTTAGACTGAGATAGTTAGAACTGATAGATCTTTTAGATTAACTTAGATGGAGATAGAAAAGATTGAGCGGGGTAGATGAATTTTCTTTCCTTGCATGTGTGTGCTAGCATGAGATTGATTCTAATGTTGATTGACATTGTGTGCTAGCATGAGACTATGTGTTACTGCTTTAAGATACATGTTTACCTGATTATGTGATTGGAATTGGTATTATGTATTCTTAAGTATGAATCAGATCAGATTCATGATCAGCAGTAAGATGATCATAATCAGAGAAAGATTGGTACAGATTTGTAGTGCGAGATTACTAATGTGCTTGGTAATCAGATGTACCGCCCAGAAGAATTCCAGAAAGAGGCAGTACTTCATATGATCAGACAGGTAGGTCAGAACCTCAGATAGACGTGTTAGAAATTCAGATGGAAACACAGTTACAGAGGTTCCAGTCGTTTCAGCCGCCGGTTCTGAAGGGAAATGAGACGTCAGCAGATTGTGAAAAGTGGCTTGAAGAAATAGAAATGTTATTTGAATTCCTAGATTTCACCGATGAGTGTAGAATTAGGCGTATTGAGAACCAGTTGCAAGAGACTGCTAGAAGATGGTGGTTACTCACCAAAGGAGCCTTAGAGCAGAATCGTTCGGTGATCACGTGGAAGACCTTTAGATTTGAATTTTATCAAAGATTCTTCCCTACCTCATATAGAGAGGACAGAAGTGCAGAATTTGCAAACCTACAACAGGGTCAGATGAGTATTGATGAATACTTAGCACAATTCTTCACCTTGTTACGTTTTGCCCCTCTTATAGCTAGAACTGATCATGCTATATCTAGTCAGTTCATTCAGGGATTAAATCCAGAAATACGCACGTTGGTAAATGTAAAGCAATCGAGTAGTTTTGCTGATACCTTGAATAGAGCTAAAAGAGCATAAACGGTTCTGATAGGACAACCGGGAGCGTTATATGTTCTTCCAGAACAGACTGCACAGCAACTGCCTTCCAGAATTGAGATTGGCAGCAGCAGTGATAGGAGGAAAGAACCATTGAAGATTCAAAAGAAACAGTTCAAGAAGTTAGGAAGTGATTCCTCTAGTTCTAGCAGTCCTAGTCCGAGCTATACCGGAGTGTATTGCAGGACGTGTGGAGGGCGACATTCTACAGAACAATGCCAAGGAGTGCTTGGTAAGTGCAATATCTGTAAGCAGACGGGACACTTTGCTAAAGTTTGCCCTCAGAAACATTTTCGAAGATCTTAAAGAGCAAAGTCATTGGTGGTAATGACAGAAGAACAGACCCAGAATTTACAACAGGTACTACTCTTTTATGATATATTGCATACGTATTGATGTGTACTAATGCATTCTTCATGAGTATCTGTGATTGAGTAGCATGGTGATATACTATATTTGTGGGGTCTGTGTATACTGTAGTATTGATTCCTTGGTTGTTGAGGAATATGTGGATATCAGAGATCTCTGTGACATGTTATATACTACAGTGAGATGAACCCGGGATTGGGTTAGATTATGATGTACTTGTGTTATATGATTTCGATTTCATTATTGACATGTAATGCTAAACAAGTACAGAAATATCGTAGAATGTGTGCCAGAAACGGTAAAATTCAGACCAGATATGGCTGATAAACGGAGATTTTCCGGTAAGGATTCTAGATCCGGAATTCCTTAAATTATTGTACTGTTTATGACTCGATTATTACAAAAAGGAACAGATGGTATCCTTATGTAATCAATAGATTCATTGAAATCGAGTCTAGCAGTGACAGAATTGCTAGTAATATAATAGTTGACTGGTGTTTGCCTAGATAAGATGTCAGATGTGTTTAATATCAGAAAGGTAGATTTCAGAATTGAATCAATACCAAGTATTGCGGGTATATTAGAACACAGTACAGAATGATATTGAAGATTAATAGAAGGGTACAAATTGCTAACTCTTAGATTCAGGAATATTCTGAGAATTATGCTTGGTATATCTATGATTTATTGATATATTGCAGCATTTGATTGATTATATTGAATATTTGATGATTGGGTTAAATAGTCAGAGAACTATGATCACTGTATACAGAAATGGGTCAGGTAAGAATCCGGTATGCAGTTATTGATACAGTGTTTATTCAGAATATGCAGTATCTGAAGATCGATTGATTTTGACAGTTAAGACAGAAAGATCAAGAATTCCAGAAATGTCAGAAATTTATTATCCGCAGATTATCTTATTCTGATTATTTATTCTCTCATTGATATATATCTGTTGAGTATTGTTATTGTTCTACATCAGTATTTGTGCGATATCTTATATTGTTGGGAGCATATTCTATTTGCAGATGAGATATGGCAGATGATTTGGGCACTGTGAAGATTGATCAGTAGTCAGAATTATCAGTATTGCCAGCAATCGTTATTTTATGAGTTTTCGTAAACTCACTAGATCTGTATAGGGTCTTTCTATTCTGAACCTGATGTGATATTACTGTTATTGTGAATCAGTGTTTGATACAGATTAGTGTAAACAGTCAGACATGTGATCAGAATTTTCAGAATTTGTTTGTAGTAATCAGAACAGAGCATCAGTCAGAATAACATATATTTGATTTTGTGTTATATGGGACTGATTATTTTATGATATCAGATGTTTCAGAATTGTTTACAGATTTTGATATTGATAGTCAGAGCCGAATACCAGGTAGGTATTTCTTCTTTATTTTATGTTATTAACTGATTGTTTATACAGAATGGTTCGAATCTGAATTCACAGACAACGTCAGAACCGAACAGTTATGGATTCAGTTTTCATTCAGATAGTTGAGAATGTATGATATTCGAACAGATAGTAGTGATATAAACAGATTAAATCAGTTATAGCAGAAATTGTACAGAAAGGTTGACAGAAATGGTACTGAATTGTATGAATTGTCAATAGAAGAAGACAGAAAGATAGAAATCAGAAGATTATTACAGATTTTGTATAGTTCTGAGTAGAAATGAGAATACATTTCTATGGTTTCGTAATGACATCACAGCCATTTTCTTTAGATTTTGATATGATATGATTATGATTGACAGATTACTCAATCTATATCTATCAGTTTGTACCAGATTACGTACAAACAGAACTAAATGACATAGATCGATGTCAAAGAAATAATCCGATAGATTAGAATATTGAATAAGATGATATCAGATTGTGATTTTGATGGAGTTGTACTTGTGATAGAGTATATCATAAGCTCTCTCGTGCAGATTATTACAGATTGGCAGGTAGTCAGAGATATTGACAGATAGTCAGGGTGTAATAATCAGATATTGGCAGATATTGGTAGCACTTTAGTGCTGGATGATAGCACTAGTTATCCAGATAGTTCAGCATGAATAGATCTAAGACACCAATGGCGGATGATGACGATTGGGATTTGAAGATAAAGACTGAATATGTCTTTGATTGAGATAAACAGATTTGATAACAGCAGATGGTACTGATATGTGATGAGCTGTAACTTAGTTTATACAGATGTTGTATACCCAGCATGGCAAGGTTGATTCGGGCAGAGTTAGTTAAGAAGTATTACGATAGGATGCTTCATGAATTCTTATTCCAGACTGGAATTAGAGAGTTGAGTTCGAGTTGAACTCTAGTATACATTTCTTCTCGTATATCTGAATTGATTTCTTATGAGTTCAGGGACGAACTCAGATCTAAGAGGGGGAGAAATGTAATGCCCAGAAATTATGAGAAATGATAAGACAAGATTATAAAGTATTGCCAGAGAATTATAGAATTGTTAAACCAAGATTATTAATCTTCATTAACGAGAGATTTGGAAGATAGGAGAATGCATGTCATGCAATGAGGGAAGAAAGATTTGAGAACCAGGTGTTGCATGATTATAAAACTAGTATTTGGAAGTTGCACAACCGCACCCGCGGTGCTAGCATGACCGCCCCCGCGGTGTATGTGCAGAAAATGGAGTGCAAATCCCGTGGCCACACCGCACCCGCGGTATTAGATGAGCGCACCCGCGCTGTGACACCGCACCCGCGGTATTAGACGGAAGCGCACCCGCGGTGCGACGTGCTGCACAAAGAAGCGTGCCACGTTTTCCTTTTTGCATGTAGTATATATATGAGGATTGCACGTGTTTCTCTCAGAAAATTTCAGAAAGGAAGCGAAATTTTGGAAGAAAATCCTTACGCCTTTTAGATTTGCGATTGTGGACGATTCGTCTATCAGAATTCGAATCCGAAAGTAGTATCGTTCTCCTCGTGACACGAGCTACGCAAGGACGTAAGTTTTGTTACGTTTTGAGATGTTTTGATAATATGATGTTGCTAGAATTGCATGGGATTCAGATATGGTGTTTCTACCACCGTAGGTATTGTTTAATTGAAGTCAGATTTAAGAACAGACTGTTTATACAATTGTTATGAATTTCAGAAGATATTATCTGAGATTAAACACTAGAATTGTATTGTTCTTGATTCAAGAATAGAGAGTTGATTATTCTGATATGTTCTGAATAGACTATTCAGTATATATATGTGAAGTCAGATCGAAGAAATAATACCGTATATCTGTGTGATGAATTTCAGTGTTTCTTGAATTGAATTTGATAGATAGTGATATGCTGAAATTAGAAGAATGATAATATGGTATTGATTATGGGTTCTGATATGATATTTGTGATGTTGACATCGACGGGTTTATCAAGACTGTATTGTTGTACCGTTGAAACATCAGCTGATTCAGATTGATTAGATGCAGAAATGATTTCGATTATATCGTGATATTGTTGATATGAATCAGATTGTATTTTGTTCAGATATTGATCAGATTTTGTACTGAGTTGAGTATTGATCAGAACAGATTGTGAATTGAGCTACACAGTGATACAGTGTATTTGATTTTGTTATTTCAGATCGGATATGGACTTCCAGACTTCGTCTTCCTCAGACGGGGACGACAAAGGTATAATTCATGTGATATTCGGGAAGAACAACTCAATTGAGATCACGTTGAGTTGCCCACTAAATCACATACTATAACCTTGTTATGTTTTTATATGATTATGATTGTTTATAGATTTGTTTATAGAACTTGTATGCAAATCTTGCTGTGCTTTGTTTACAGATCATGTGGCATTGCATTAGAATGATTATGCTTGTTTACAGATTTTGTATTCATGCATTAAGATAGGACAGTCTGGAGATCAGGCAGACTCTAGACGTTCGGCGATATCTCAGCTCTGGGGAAGATCACCGCCCCTTTGTAGACGTGGATACAGATCAGGCCGAAGTCTAGGAATAAGACGTACAGCACCTCGATTGGTAGGGTAGGTGACAGCCAGTGACGTCTTATTCACCCCGGGATCCCTAGAGTTTTAGTCGAGTCAAGTCTAGACATGATTTGATTAGGACTGCATGATTATATGGACGTGGCTCCTAGATCATGGGACCCATCGTTATTGCTGCCAGTTGTGCTAGCATGTTTTATGATTTAGATTGTTTATATGCATGTTTACCTGATTTGAGTTGCATGCTTAATTTCATAGATTATGAAATATTATATTGTGTTTATACATGACGGCATGTTTTATGAATTAGTTTGTTTATATACATGCTTACCATGTTTTATACTGGGATTTATTCTCACCGGAGTTATCCGGCTGTTGTCTTGTTTTGTATGTGTGCATGACAACAGGTGGGGCTGGATCAGGGTCGAGATGACGATGAGAGAAGACGAGTTTAGCGTGGTGATTCCGGACTTACAGTAGACTTGATTTTACTACCTGAACTTTAGTAGTTGAACCATAGATTAGATTGTTGTAATTTTAATACTGAAATGTATTTTTATACAGACATGTATAATATTTAGATTCCATCAACTTCCGCATTTTTATTTTAAAAAGAAAAATTTTTAGACCATGTTTTATCTTAATTGATAATTAAATCCCAAAGATGATTAAGAAGGTGATTAGCGTCCGGGTCCCCACAGTTTGGTTGCAGGATAAAATAAACTAATGATTAGTAAGTAAATGATAAAGAAAATGATTGTTGTAGAAATGTAATGTATGATAGTATATTTGGTAAGATTTTTAAGTATAGGATAATTTTGAAATTTTTGATTAAATGACAAAATTGTCTTTCCTCTTTCATTTTTCTTCTTCCACTCCGATGGCGGCGGTCCGGCGGTAGCCCGACGGCGACGGCGACGGTCCGGCGGTAGCTGTGCGGTGGTTCGATGAAGGATGTGCAGTGGCGTCCGACGAATTTCCGGCGAGGGCGGCGACGACGGAGAGGTCCGGCGAGGTCGGCGGCGGCGGTCCGGCTGGGCGGAGGCGGCGGTCCGGAGAGGGCGGCGGCGGCAGTCCGGCAGCCGAGGTGGTTCAATAGCGGTGAAGGAAGAAGGGTAAAATTGGAAAGAGAGTATGGATAGAGGAGAGATTAATAATCCTTCGGAAGAAGGAGATATTATTTAATCACACATAATACCACCTAATCACTTGTAGGAAGGATTGAGCTGGATAAATAAAAATCGTATTAAACGCAGGATAAAATGTGATAAAATAATCAATCCTACTTAATCCTATCTACCAAACGCAACCCTAGTATTAATATGATCATAGGTGTTTGGGGTTAAAAATTTGAAAATTTTGGTAGCTGTAGACCGTCTATTAAAATGTGTATATATCTGTTATAAAAATATGTTTTCAGAATGTCATTTAGTTTCAATCGTGGTGTCGTGTTTTTTGAAGAAATATTTCACCTGTTGTCGAGGTAATGACAATTTTTTTCCAAGAAGTTCAAATTTTTTATAACATATCAGAAAGAAATTATATTTATAACATAGAAACATCTTTTGCTAAATGATGCGACTTTGTTAATAGACAAACATATTTTATAAATAAGCATTTCTTCATTTGAATCCTTTATGAATAGATATTGACTCAATTCGAAAAATTGCACTAGTTCATTCTAATTTATTATTGCACAATTTATTATTTAATTATTAAAATACTAATAAGTGCTCAAATGCATATATTTGACTATTAAAGATAACAATGAAGTTTTTCCTATACATTAGTCAACATTGTTGAAATATTTTAAGTTTTGGTGACTGAACAAGGTTGCTAATCGAACAGATAATTACAAAGCCTAACCGAACTGATTTCAAAGAGGAGAACTGAATTTTCATAAGAAGAAGTTTTCTAAGAAGCCTAACTAATTATAAAGCGAGACATATAAAGCATAAGAATGACACTGATAGCCAAACCGATTCAAGATTGACTGATGAATCACGACTGATAATCTATTTAGTCGATCAGTCAGTCCATATTCATAAATTTTCTGCAAAATCAGTATAATAAGTGATTAAGGATCAAAGCCCAACTCAAATAGCAGATAAAGTTTTCTGTACAAATAGTAACTGTTTCTTAACAGAATGTCAGGTTTCGGTGCACTACCATAATATGTCAGAAAGGACGATAACATGACAACAACATCTGTATTTGGAAACATATATATTATTTTTGAAAAGATTGTGTTGCAGATTAAGCTATAAGTATATCAGTTAAACAAATTCTGAAGGTTACAAAGTTACACCATCTATCTCTGAATTATTGAAAACCAATTGAGTTTCTCTGTAGAAGTCTTTTGCAAGCAAAAACTGAAATTTCCGGTACACATTGATAAATCATTATCTGATCATTTTGAGGATTAAACTTATACTTAAAATTTTTCTGTGAAATATGTGTAATTGAGAGTAAAAAGTCTTACTGCTCAAATTATTTAGATTGAAGTTTACTAAGAGTTCCAGTTAGAAAATATTAATTCCTACTGAAGTGGGTGATTTCAAATTACTTGTAATTACCAAAGTCTTTTAGTACAAACTTTCGGTGAAGAAGAATGAGTGACGTATGACAATTGAAATCTCTAAACATTCCAGAAACAACCTTGTGATTATTTACTTTTCAGTCAATCTACCTTACTATTAATCGGCATATCCAACTGATTTTCTTGATAAGCTATTTGTTCAACCAGTTTCAGTAGTCCTATTTCCGCATATTTCATACTGATTTAATTACTGAGACCCCCAACTGACGAGAACTAAATTTCAGTTTGGTTAATCCAATCGAAATATTTTTTGAATAAATTTATTCACTTCCTCTAAATTTATTTCGATCCTAATAATCCCCAACAACAACACTCATAAGATAATGACATTCTTAAAAGTTAAAACAAAATTTCTGTTATCATCCATTTTATAATATATATTTTTGATTCTATTTTTTTTTAATGAGCATTATTTCATTAAATATCCAAATTGTTGTAGTGACAGAATTTTGATTTTAAAAATATTATACGTAAATTTTTTTTGCCGTTTTGACAGAACCAAGCCGTATTTTGTTGATAGAATTACGAAAAATTTGGATAATTAATCTGAATTGTCTTTTGTTATTAAAAAATATATTTATCTAGTTGATGACTTATCACTTATATTATAATAAAATTTCAAATTTCCGACGATGTTTCATATTTTCGTCTCAAATTTGAAATTCAATTATAACAAAATTTTTGTTAAATATAAATGAATAAGTTTTTTGTGAGACGATATCATATATTTATATCCGTGAGACAGATCAATTCGATCTATATTTAAAATAAAAAATAATAATTTTGATATAAAAAAATAATATTTTTTCATGGGCTGAGTTGAGTAGAAGATCCGTTTCATAAGAAGCGGAAAAAAATTATACACGACCTAACATGCATTTATTATATAATTTCAATTTAATATGATTATGAATAATATTTATTTCCAAAATATCAACTTAATCATCAAAATTTTCAACTTCAGTGAGGTATAATTTCTCCCATTACTAATTACAACATAAATCTAATTTTTTGTTCTTCAAATAATTAAATTAAATTAAGATAAAAATTTGTGTTAGACGGTCTCACGGATCGTATCTGTGAGACAAATCTCTTATTTGAGTCATTCATAAAAAATATTATTTTTTTATGTTAAAAATATTATTTTTTATTATGAATATGAATAATAATATCACATGATATCCACTCTTAAAATAAATATCATCAAAATAAGTTTTGGTTCATTTTATACAGGCCGCCGTCCCAATATATACTGTCAGCATACAAGGCGGAATGACCTCTCGCACATTTTCCCAACAACAATTCACTCTCTCCACGACTCAATCATCAAAATCCAAAACCCACCATTTCCCATATCTCCTTCGTTGAATCGTACCTGGGTTTCGGATCGAATTCCATTCTTACGAGAGGTACAAAGAAATCTTAGTTGTTGAATTTTGATGTAAGCATTTTAATGTTTTTGGTCGATCATGTGAATCACAGCTCAAGATCTGAAATTTACTTGTTTTCAAATCGTTTTTGTATCTATTTTTTACGATTAAGTTGTTTAATCTTCTACCAGTTGCCGCCACTTCCCGTCCTTTTCATCGCGACCACAATCAGCGTCATCTTACACCGGAACCTATTAGGGTGAATGTTGGTTATTTATTTCGTTTTGGAAGTACTCGAAAGGTGTTTAGATCTGGCGAAAGAGTGGAATTTTAAGATAAAGTTCTCTTGGTTTTAAATTTATGTGGAGCTATGTATTTATGAAATCGTGATCTATTCATATATTCTGCCGAATGCAATTATAGGTGAAGAAATCAGAAGAATATGTGTATTTACGTGGTAGGTTGGTTTGGAATTTCCTTACTTTCTTTAATTTTGTTAATCCCGACAGTTGTAGTGGTATTTCTTTTGCAGATCAAACTGAAATCAAAAGAGTGCTCACGAATTTGTTTTAGTTGATTTTATGGTTGGTATTTGCTGACCTGTTTTGGTTGCCTTGATCTGGGACCTGGGTTTTCTGGGAATATTAGTTTTGTAGAAGTGGTTATAGCGATCATTTTGGGATCCATCCGACTCAAATGGTAAATTTATCGAAATTTCAGAAAGGAACCTTCACAATCATTGCTTTGATCTGCTGTGGTAGTTTTGAAATATGCATGTATTTGGTGAAGTTGGTTGATGATCATTGAGTATCTTGTCGAGAGCCCATCATTTTGGACACCTGGATATTTGCATATTTGTTGAGACTTGAGATATAATTTTGTAAATTGAATATATTTTCCATCCTTTTAGTACATCGAATACAAAAATTGAAAGAACATTGTTTTAGCATCTTTACCTCTTGTTTCTAGCCGGAGTTTCTGGACTCCTGCCGGTTCATTCTGCCTTTAGTTGAATGAAAGAAATCTGCATAGTTATGACTCTTTCTCAAATTAGTGTTCTTGATATAGCTATTTGGTGAATTTTGGCGGGGTGGTATCATGATACTGATGCTCGAAGAAGGTGTGATTACCCTTTTTTTTTCCTGGCATGCAGTATTTGAAGCTTTAGTTTTATTGACATACAATTCCTGAACTTTTTTTCATTTTAAATGACTGCTTTTTGTAGCAATGACTTCATTTTAATGCAGTATAGGCTTCATTCAGATTCGTATGATTTAATTTAGCTCATGTTGAATTTGGATTTGGTTTACCTTTGTCTCATATTACATGCAGCTGACTTCTAGAAAATGTATCCTATTTTCATGTATTGACCTTTTTCGCATTAAAGGAGTCACCTCCAATCATGTGGAGATTCAAACCCTTTACGCATAAAGAACAAACTGGGCTGGAAGGTCGCATCATTGACATTGGCAGTTGCAAAGTTCAGGTTCGTAGTGTGATCGCAGAAGGTGGATTCTCATCCGTCTACTCAGCTAGAGATGCAATACATGGTTCCAAGCCATTTGCCTTAAAGCACATTATATGCAATGATGAAGAATCACTGGAGCTAGCGATGAAAGAGATATCAGTCATGAAATCACTCAAAGAGCATCCCAATGTTGTTACTCTTTGTGCGCATGCTGTATTTGATATGGGACGTACCGAGGAGATCCTCCTTCTCATGGAATATTGTGAGAAATCTCTGGTTAATGTGCTTGAGAGCAGGGGGGCTGGGTTCTTTGAGGAAAAACAGGTTCTAACAATTTTCCGGGATGTATGCAATGCTGTCTTTGCAATGCACTGCCACAGTCCACCTATTGCACATCGGTATTGTACTTTAGCTTTCTTATCTCTAACTGCATAATTTTGCGATTTGATATGATATTTGTGCTTTCAATAAGTGTTGCATGTACCTTTTCTTAAACGCCCAAGTAGTACATCTTTCTATTGAGAATATCACATCCGAAGGACTGTTAAAATTACTGAGTCTCATCTGGAAAAAAGTAGTTCATCTGTTTTTATGGGCAGGCATTTTATTCACATCTTGTTTTTGCTTCTGCTTGCACTTATGTGAGGCAAGAATACTGAAATTCTCTGCGTTACTTCTTTCCTTTAGACCTGCTGAATAATAATAGCTGAAATTTCAGTAATGGATTTTGTGTGCTCTTTATATATTAGTTTAAATGATATATAGAATAGCGCACGATTCTTCTTTGCTAAGGGGCATTGATCGCTTGATTTTGCTCCACTCTTTTTGTAGTTTCTATCTGTTCTTCATTCTCGAGTTGCATTGTGTAGAGACTTGAAGGCTGAGAATCTTTTGCTGGGGTCTGATGGATTGTGGAAGTTGTGTGATTTTGGTAGTACTACCACAAATCATAAATGCTTCGAGAAACCTGAGGAAATGGGTATCGAGGAGGATAATATTAGGAAATATACTACACCAGCATATAGAGCTCCTGAGGTAGGATGGATTACTTCTACAGATATCTCACTTATACATTTTTTATGGCTGTCCACCGATGTGTTTTCTCTCTCTCATTTTTAGATGTGGGATCTTTTTCGCAGAGAACTTATAAGTGAGAAAGTAGATATATGGGTAAGCTCTTAAATCCTGTTAATGGGTCCGGCAGAACTTTGGACCAGCTTTCCCTAAGCTTGTTAATCACCCAAGGCTGAGCTTTTAATTTACAGGCACTTGGATGTCTCCTTTTTCGCATATGTTACTTCAAGTTAGCATTTGACGGTGAATCAAAACTCCAAATTTTGAATGGGAACTATCGCATCCCAGATTTACCCAAGTATAACTCGTCACTGACAGACCTTATAAGAGACATGCTTCAATCTTCCCCCAATGACAGACCGGATATCACGCAGGCAAGCATTTTGCTTGATTCTGATTCATCTCCATGAACTTAGGTTAGTTGTAGTTCTTTGTGCCCGGGACTATCACGAGGGCTAAGCTTGCACGCATACTTATCAATTACTTTGGTTGATTCCTTTGGCTGCAGGTCTGGTTCCGTGTTAATAGCCTTTTACCTGAAGGGTCACAGAAATCATTACCTGACGGACCTCTGGAAATGCCGCAACAGACTACTGATGTACTTGCAGGTGACAATGTTGTCAGGTCTTAGTGTCACTATTAGAATTCTGAACTCTTCGAATCAGTTAACTGAAATGGTATTCGAGTGTGAATAAAATTTGTGGTCGAATGATAAGGCTATTTGTTTTTCTCCATTTTTTTGTCCCTTGCTTTCAGTGATCTCTTCTAATTACTGGCTGGTTTCAGGCATGCCAAAGCCTGCAAATAAGTCCAATCCAATGCCTCGTAGAAGTCCACCTCCTCCTCCCTTAGCTGGAGCACGGAACGTATCATTAGTTCCAAACAATCTCAGAACAGGCGAAAGTGCAGGCCCTTTTGGTGCTTTCTGGACCTCCGAACATGCAAAATATTCAGTAACGAATGAGGACGAGAGCCGATTTAAATATGATGAAGACGTAACCAATCATACATCATCTGGACATGAAAAGATATATCCCGAAAAGCATCCAGCTTCTCATTTAACTCCATCTAAGGAGCAAAATTTTCAATCTTCTACAGTCCAAAAGACCACACCAGGTAGATCAGTCGATAGAACAAGTTTTGAAAGTTCACCATTTTCGGATGATTCAAACCAAAGCACCGAAAGATCAAGACCCCCAAAACCAGAGGGAACACCCACCTTTCAAAATGATGCATTCAATGCTTTTGTAGCAGAATTTGGTGGTAACAAGAAAAGTCCTAGCACTAATGGTCAGAGACCAGAAAAGGAAGAGTTCTTGGAGGCAGAGCTCAAAAAGGTGAGAGAGCAGCTTGCACATGCCAATATAGAAAAGGCAGAAATAACCTCCAAATACGAAAAGCTCTCTGCAATTTGTCGGTCGCAGCGTCAAGAAATGCAGGATCTTAAGCAAGCTCTAGCTGCAAGAACTCCATCACCAAGTAAAGATCAGCCCAGAATCCAATTATCCACTACTCCACCTGTATGTTCGTCCATCCAATAAATGTGCGTATAAAGTATTCAAATTTCGTGTAAACTAAATTCTTTAATGTGTGACTGAAATACAGAATGAGAAGATTGAAGGAACGGCTTGGGAATTGCAACGTGATTTATTTGACCGAGGTTCTATGAGCCCGGACCCTCAACAGTGGCAGGCTTTCACTGATGATTCCAGGCCACAGACGTTGCCTCCGAACAACAACCCTAAATCTGTTAGAACAAGAAATGGTCAGCAGAGTAAGAAGGCCATCGAGCCATTATCTGGTACCAATGCTTGGGGATTTGGATCCGAGAATTTTCAGGCGGATCCTTCGGATTCCTCAAAGCTTAATCTACCCATCGGTGGATTGAGTAAGTCTCAACGATTTGGTGAGTCGAAGAGCGTGGAAAATAAGTTGGATCCCCAACCTGCTGGCTGGGCTGGTTTCTAGCTCAACATTATATTGCTAAATTTGATCACATATTCCAATATATTACTTCAGAGACTTCCTTGAATCAATCGGGGGATGATATATTGTGTGCTATATTATTTTATCAGCAATAACATGTTTGTTTCTCCCCCCTTCAATCCCTTGAAACATATGAAAATCGATTGTTTAAATAAATTCTAATGGAACATATAAAGATTCGAGTGCTCAAATGAATTGTGAATGGTAACAAGTGCTTTCAGCGATCAACTGTTGTATTTTCATCATGTGGTAAAACTAATTTGACATTAGCAACACGATTTTAAGCACAAATGATCGTATTTCAAATCCATAGTCGTTATCTTTAGATGTGTATTGAGTAAACTTCGGGACAGCTTACAGACTACATTAGTCAGGTAGGTAAATTGGACTGAACTAACTCTATGCGATAAACTCGTTCAAAAAATATTGGTAATAGGAATTGAACTTTGACCGCTTATCAACTATTTTCTTAATTTGTTTTATAGGTACTCTGCATTAGCCACCGAATAAGAAGAGAGTGGTTCATAAAAAAAAATTCTTGTCGAGTATCATTCATGACCTATCATTTTCATGTATCAAGTTCTTTTAAGGTCTGTCTATGTTAGATATAGTAAAACATTTGTGTTAACAAAACAACATATTTACAAAATTAGCCGATTTTGACGCATACAGAAAAATAAACAACTTTGATCTTGTTCTAAATTGTAATCATCTCATGCATGCATACAAGTCTAAATATCGATCAAAACATTAATATTGAATCAGAACATATATATATACAATTAAGACAACCAAAACGAAGACAAATCAAATTCCAGTACTTCTTGCTGCCATAAAACGATCGATGAACATAGTTCTTTGACTGCCGATTTGAATACTCTGCATGCCGAGACTTCACCGCTTCATTCAAGAGAAGAGCGGCGAACCTTCTCAAGATCGAACTTCACGGACGTAAATGTAGGTGTCGTTTTCTCACACTCAAGAAACAACAAAATTTTAAAATTTTTGTTTTGATGTTCAAAACGTTTTTTAAGCGACGTATGATTTAAACTATTTATAAGGTGTTTAAGAATAATTTATTTTTGCGTATATAAGGCTGACTCCAACTATTTCAGTTTGAAGCCGTCTAATTAGGTCCACGATTAGAAATTTGATTCCTAGTATAAATCGAACTAGAGATGTAGACAGGGACGGAGCCACCCCAAAGGCTTGGGTGGGCTCCAGCCCAGGCTAGATTTTTGGGTCTGTTAAAAAATATGGATGGATTAGCGATGGTTTTACTAAATCCGTCGCTAAATTTTTGAATTTATTAAAAATTTTAGCACATAGCCCACACTAAAAAAACGGATGGATTAGCGACGGTTTTAATAAATCCGTCGCTAAAATTACGACGGTTTAGTTCTTACCGTCGCTATATAGCGACGGTTGCGTACAAACCGTCGCCGAGCGCGGCGACGGTTTAATCAAAACCGTCGCCGATTTAAATCGGCGACGGTGTTTGGAAGAGCCGTCGCTATTCAGCCCAGTCTCAACTTATTTACTGGCTACGTCCCTGGATGTAGAGGAAATTTGTGCCGAGAGTTGATCGTCGGAATTCAAAAATCCGGTGAGATGGCGGCGACACTGCGACGACGTCACGACGGTGATGCTGTGGAAGGTGGTCGGCCAAATTCCTTTGAGGAGGTGGTCGAATTTTGTGAGGGAAAAGAAAGAGAGAACTTTTGGTGGACAAAAACTTTTGTAAAAGCTATGTATATTATTCAACTATTGATTATATACATATATAAAAGTCTCTTATTCATCTAATCAACACTCTCCTTTAATCAGGATATTTTTTCATTATTAAAAAATTCCCATATATGTACTTTTTATTCTTGAAAATACATTTATAATTAAATTAGCATCAACTTTTGATGATACAAAACACACACACACACATACATACATGTATATATATATACATATACACGTATATATACACATATATTTATTTATTCTTTAAATTAAATAAATTTTATTAATTACACAATTAATTAATCTATTCTAGACTCTTTTAGAATGTTTCATGAAAATTTTGTATTTAGTGTCATTATGACTAATTTTTTATTTAATTCACATATTTTAAATTTAATAAATAAATAATTGTGAACTCATTATAATCTCAGTTGACGATCAGACAACGCTGATGTCGAGGGTATAAATATCGTTTATATAATGAAAAATGAAAATTTCAGATATCAAAATTTTTCACTAATCCATTTTTGACAGTTAGTTATTTTGTGAACTCCTTCACTTAAATAAACAGTTCCACTCTCTTCACTTTATTACCATTTAAGGTAACTTCCACAACTTCTATTACATGGAATCAACTTATAAACTTCTTTATAAACTATCTGTTTGATCTCCGTAAAACTACAGTCGTCAAGTTCAACTCCTTGAATTTTACTATCTCAATAGGAACACATAATACAATACTTGTATGACTTTCAATAGTTCAGGGATACAACTAGCATTGGGTTCACAATTTAATGTGATCTAGAACAAAATTTTTTTCCTATTCGAGCTTACCTTAATTAACCTTAATCTTTTCATCAACCTTTTGAACAATGTTAGAACTCAAGTCTGATTACATCATTCAGATCATGGTAAGAGCATCTAGTAGCATCATCTTATGATCTCATATGTATAATTGATAGTATCTGTAAGAACCTTAAGTTATGGACAACGTACAATAAGGTTCTTTTAACTCATATATCCCGATCGAGTTTGCAATCATTGGTCCTTTCAGAAATGACACCCAACTCTTGAAAAATTCCTCATCCAAATAGCCTTCTTTGTTGCAGCTGATACAACTATGTATTCGGACTCAATAGTCGAATCAGTTGTGGTGTTTTGCTTTGAAATCTTCCAAGATTTCAAATTCAATAAATTTTATTTAATTACTAAATTAATTACTAATTAAGTAATCTATTCTAGACTCTTCTAGAATGTTTCAATATAATTTTGTAGTTAGTTCACTAATATTAATTTATTATTTAATTAATGTATTTTAAATTTACTAAATAAATAATTGTGAGCTCATTATAATCCCAGTCGAAGATAAGACATTAACGATGTGTTGAGGGTATAAATCTCATTCATATAATGAAAATGAAAATTTCGAATATCAAAATTTTTCATTGATCCATTTTGGAAACTGCCTATTTTGTGAACTCTTTTCACTAAAACATGTAATTCCACTCTTCTCACTTTATTAGCAGTTACACTAACTTCCATTACGTGAAATCAACTTCTTAATGAGCAATCTGTTTCATCTTCATCAAACTACAGTAGTCAAATTAACTCCTTCAATTTGATTATCTCAACGGGAGTACATAATCCAAATACTTGTATGACTTAAAAATGGTTCAGAGATACAATTAGTCATGAGTTCACAATTTCATGTGATTCAGATCACATATGATATTTTCACATGTAGGTGAGTGATGAATCCCTGACTAAAATAAACTGAGTCATATGTATTTCTAAATTACACTCAATCTCGTCATGTGATGACTTTCAATAGAGTCGGTAAAGGGATCAAAGTGCATGTTAGTACGTAGAGCCTCCACTTTGTCTTAGGTCAAAGGACTAAAGATGTATAATCATAAAAACAGAGTATTTCAGTCGATACATGATAACCACTTGGAAAATCTGAGGGAAGATTGTTCGGTACATAATCAGATGATAATCCATTTATATGAATGGACATCTCGATGTGGGTCTCAAGCTCGAGTGTAATTTTTCTTATTTTAAGCGTCTGAATCGACTAGGAACCAGTGTTCTAAAAAGCTCGCTTAAGCGCGCTTAAGCTTGAAGCTCGACAAAAACGCTCTGTTTCAAAGAAAAGCGGTTAAACTGTAGTTTGACCGAATTAAGCGTAATTAAGGCGTTTAATTAAGTGTACTTAAGCACAATTAATGACATCTATTTATTTTTAAATTTTTTATTTTGAAGGTATGTCTTTTTATTTTAATATAATAAATTATGTTTATAATTTAGATGTTTATTTTTTAAATTTAATTATGATTAAGCATGTCTTATAATGATTTGACAAATATTTAGCATTTTTTAATTTGTTTTAGTTGCAAAAAAAAAACTAAAATTGCAATTTTGAGATTTTTATGCTTTTATAAATATGAGAATTAATGCATCGGACTTAAATTTATCATATTTATGTATTATTTTATCTATTATTGGTTTGAGATAATTACAATTACACTAAAATGAAAAACGCTTAAGCCTGTACTAATCTCGCTTAAGCTTGAAAAGCTTGGAGCTCGACATCCGAGCTTTGGGATTGCTTCACGCTTTTTAGAACCTTGCTAGGAACCAATATAGAATATGCAGTACGTTTCTGAATGAGTTTCATGATCTTACATTGAGAGACATACCTCATGATATCTATTGTATATTCAAAGAATTTATTAATGCAACTTGCATGAGTACATAGATCAAGTAAATGATATAATTGGATAAAACCATTAAATATTTTATAATAAAGACTGTTTTTACATGAGAGTCAAAAAAGTCTAAGCCAAAAGTAAGCTCAATATACACCTACTCTAACAGTAAATGTATTCGAGTATCTTAGCTAGGATAGATATATGGTTCCCCATTTGACGAGATATACATACATAGTAGTAATTTTTTTAATCAATGTTTTTATAATTGGATCGAGAATTGAACTGATTTGCCTTGATTAACGGCTCAACTAGTCTGACTGGTTGAGTAGATGTTGCGGATCGCAAAACTGTTATATTATAAAATAATAATGTAATATCATAAATAATATATTTTAAATTATAAATATTTTAAATATGTATATAAATTATAAAAATATATATTTGTACAAGTTTAAATTTAACATACATAATGTATATAAATATACAAAAAATATATTTACAAATTTTAAAATATAAATAACTATGTACATATAATCAAAATACCAATTATAGTTATATATTTTTTAAAAACAAAAAAAAATTATATTATATTATAACTAAAATAATAGTTTTAACGAAATCTTTCTAATTAATCACGTGTATGTATGTATATATATATATATATATATATATATATATATATATATATATATATATATATATATATATATATTTTAAATTTAAGATTAAAAAAATTCGAAAAACTGATTTAACCGGTTGAACTAGTTATCCGGTTCATAGCTGGTTCAAACGGTTTATGACCGAATTATACCGATTTTGACCGCTAAAACGGTATTTAAAGGTGTTTTGCTGAACTCGTGATCGGTTCTTGGTCGAACAGGTCCGGTCCGGTTCTGAAAACACTGGTTTAATGTTCTGTTTAGTATTCAATCACTGAACTAAAATGTAAATTTCCCTACTATATATAGTTATTTGAAAATGATACTGTTTTGACCAAAGAGTGATCGCCCGAGATCAAATCCAAACAACGAAATCTTTCCCCAATATATATAAAAAAAATTAAGACCAAAAATTGTGTGCTCTATTCTATATATGTTTTAGCTAGCTAGCTCCAGCAAACTCCTGTCTGGTTACAAACTTTCAGATTTATAATTTGCATGACAATATAAACAACACCTTCTATATTCTTGTTTTCTTCGGTCAAGGGCGAAGGAAAGGTAGGTACTGTTTGATTGAACTCTTTTTCGCAGGCCTCCGCGTTATGGTAAGGATACGAAACGGCCGCGGCCACGTTGTGGTACGTTTGGCGATCAATGACGGATATATTCGCGTGTTGCAGAATGTCATGAGCAGTGCTATATGCACCGTAGCAATCGCGCAAGATTTGATTATACGTGCCCGAACTTTTCTTGATAAGATCGGAGATCTTCCCCATATTGAATACAGAAATAATCAATACTTTGTCTACTATGATTCTGCATATTCCTTCTACGCTGCTCATCAAGTCGGTGCGCGGATCCGCGACGACGATCTTGTAGCAGTAGCTGGGACGTATTGTGCGCTGGCACGTTTGAAAGGCTAGATTGCCGAGTGCATTGATTTGATAAAGAATAAGGCTCAAAGTGCAGATAGCAAGAAAAATTGCCAAAGAACGGCGCATGCTTAATTCGAGGGTTGCGAGTTAAATTTGTTTTGAACAATGGTGTTTATATCATTCAAAGGCAATCAATTCAGGTGATCTTTTTACCCAATTCCAGAGTCAACCAGTATATTGGGAAAGTTAAATTTTTTTCCTTACACAAGAAATCTAGAAAACATACCAAAAAATATATATATCTTGATATTTTTTCTTTTTATAGTGTAACGAGGAATAATTAATTTGCTATCAAAAAGACAATATTTTAGAGTAGATCTTTGTGATACGGTTTTACGAATCTTTATCTGTGAAACGGGTCAACTTTACCGATGTTCACAATAAAAAGTAATATTTTTAGCATAAAAAGTAATACTTTTTCATGGATGACCCAAATAAGAGATCCGTAACACAAAATACGACCCGTGAGACTGTGTCAGACAAGTTTTTGCCAATATATTTTATTAATGGATTTCATAAGCCTAGATAGATCTCATGTTAAGTTTGTTGATTGACCTTAAAATTTAGGCAAAAACTTGTGTGAGACGGTCTTTCACGGGTAGTATTTGTGAGACGGATCTCTTATTTTGGTCATCCTTGAAAAAGTATTGTTTTTTATGCTAAGACTATTACTTTTTGTTGTGAATATGAGTAGGGTTGATCCGTCTCACTGATTAAGATCCGTGAGACGGCCTCACATGAGACTCACTTTAAAATTTAATCTATTGCAAGATTTCAAAGAGTTAATCAATTATGGGGAATCCCTTGCGCTGGCAATTAAGATGGGATCTTCCATATACAATAAAACTTATATAATTTATAATATTGGCAACATGAAAGTTGTTTAACTTAGTAAATTATTAATTAATTGATAAAACAATAGTTATTATTTTAAAAATATTTTTTCGGTTCGATGAACATAAATTTAGTTTCAACAAAAATCATTGTGTTTCAATTGTGTCTGTATCATAATCCTTGAACTAATATAAAAAATAAAATTTATTGTGCATATATTTTTATAAAATAAGTGATATTCAATTTTTTAATAATTAAATAATATACATTTTATTGAATAATAAAAAAATTCGACATATAACATCAGTACAAGTACATTTATACTTAATTAAGTGAAAACAAAGACTCATAGTGATGATATCCCGGATATATCCGGGTCATCTTTAGTTCGGGTTTTGAGTAGTCAGAAAAGTTGAGCAAACCGAGCAGTGTTCAGAAGGAGCCGGGTCATAGCTAAGTCCAGGTAGTAAAAGCTCGGGTAGTACAACTTGTAGACATTGCTCCACATCACGGTTATTCACCCTAGCACCTTGGTACAATTGTCATCTCCGAGTTCACATGTATGAGGTACCATGACTTGATCATCGTTCGGATGTCTTTTGATGCACTTATGTGTTATATGACTAGGCTAAAATAAGTATGTGTCGTCAGATATAAATGTATTTTTGTCATTTTTATTTTTTTAGAGAGTTTGTGCAAATGTTTTTAGATTCAGAGAGTTAAAATAAATTTGAGTTGTGGTTTGGAGATTTATCAACAATTTACCTTACAAAATATACCTATTTCAATATAAATAATTATAATGTCATTCAGATATAAATCTTCCATTCGGTTAATTGATGAAGACTTTGGTTGGAGTACCGACAAAGAGCAACAAAAATAAATTATAATGATGACAAAATATAAATAAAATTTATTTTCATTCTTCGAACGTGTATTTTTGGTTAATTATTGAGAGGTTTATATGATATTTGTATTGTTTTATTAATAGAGTATGTCTCTTGTGAGACGGTCTCACGAATCTTTATCTGTGAGACGGGTCAACCCTACCGATATTTACAATAAAAAATAATACTCTTAGCATAAAAAATAATATTTTTTCATGGATGACCTAAATAAGATATCCGTCTCACAAAATACGATCCGTGAGACAGTCTCACACAAGTTTTTGCCTTATTAATAATAGTGATGTATACAACAAAAATGCTGGAGTTTTTTTTTTTTTTTTTTTTTTTTTTTTTTTTTTTTTTTCACAAACGCATTGGTATCATTAGTTCATTGCGTACCATCCCCTCAGACTCTAAATTTCTGGCAATTTTTTTTTTATTTAAATCATCCACCCTAATGTTTAAAGGACTAAAATAATAATAAAAAAATAATCGTATAAATGGGTAAATTTTAATGCTAGGATATGAAAGATTTTAAATTTATAATTTAAAAAACGTGCCTGACTTATTTTTCGATCAAGAAATCGTTTTATTTTTGAAATTAAAATAATTTACTTTAATATTTTGGATTTTTATTCTTATATTAATTTTTAACAATATATTTATATTAATATTAATATTAATTGAATCAATTCTTTAAAATAAGGTTTTTTCTTAGACATAAATATTTTTTAACTCTGACATAGTATATTATTAATATGTAATACAAAAACTCACATGAGACCGTCTCACGGATTAATTTTGAGAATAGATGCAAAATATTACTTTTAATGTAAAAAATATTACATTTCACTATAAGTATGGATCTGCCCAATCTGTCTGGTATGTACAGATTTGTGAGATCGTCTCATATGAGAATAACTTTATTTAATGTTGTGATATGATGAATTTAATATATATATATATATATATATATAAAATTAAATTGTAGAATGATTATAATTAAAATAAACTTTAAGGTATAAACTTCTAATTAATTAATAATAATTCATCGTCCGATTCTTCCCTAATTAGCACGTGCGAACAAGCGTGGACTCAAACCCCACAATCCTTAACCTAATTTCGTAGACCCAATTCGCGTACGCGTGCGCAAACTCGAAAAGCTCGCAAATTACACAAAATCGATTCGACGCCTCTCGTATTATGCTCTTTTCGTTGTGTTAACTTGGTAAAGTTGCGATCTTTAGTAGCATTTTCTGCGAGCTTCTGTAGTTTCGAGGTGAAATTCTAGGGTTTCGTTTTTTGAGCTGCGACATATTTCGATTTCGGTGTGCAAAAGTAAAAGCAAAAGCTGGCTATGGACTACGAGCCGTACGACAGCAGCGGTTTGTAATACTCTCTGAAGTGCATGAAGATTCGGTTACAGCTAGTAAATCGTGTTTAAATCGATTTTCGTAGTTAATTGGAGTTGGGGTTTCAAAAATGGGGATCAGGTCTTGTGGAAGTTATGTGCATTGTTGTCTTGATGAGGGTTTTATTAACTATGTTTGTTATGTCAGTTCAATTAAACGTTGGGGTATGAAGTATTGGGTGTTCCTTCGAAAAACAGGATTTTGCTATATTTTGTAGCTTGACCTTTTGGCTTGGAACTTTACAACTTTCTTTTCCACTTGAGAATTTCTTGAGATGTTTCTAGTTTGAAATTGGAAAAGGTTAGGGGTATTTGATTAAAGCAGTCATTTTGACTTTATCTTTTCGGGCGTTATATCAAATTATTTGTTGCAATATTATTTGATAATTTATTTGTTGATGACCTTTTGCAAAACTTTCTGTATTCTCGTAAAAGTTTGGTTATTTTGCATATCTGGGAAATTTATGGTTCAGTGTGATTGTCTGTTACCAACTCGATAGGTTTGTTAAATAATTTCTGAAATGTTTAGAAAAATTTAATGATAATGAGAAGATAGGACAAACACATGGTTTTCAGAATTTGCAGTTATTGAATGATCAAAGATTGAAAAAGATATTGCAGATTTTCATGATGTGACTGGGAAGAAAAGTAAAAATAAGTTTAGGTTGATGAATTTTGACCGAGAAAGGATATGGTTTGATCCCATGCGTCCCTTGATTGTACCATATGTTTCATTAAAAGCTTCTTCTTTCAATTGGTGTTTGTTTGAGGCTTTACGTACCAACAAAATATTGTTTTAGTATTTTGATACCTGGCAGAACGAATTATGCTAACTCCGAGGAGAAGGATCAGCTTTCAAATGAGAAGAAATAAAAAAAAAGTTTTTATGCAATTTCAGTTATTTTCATGTATAAAATTTTATATGGTTGATGAACTCCAATTGGTACTTGTGAAAATTTACTGATTTTTGGTCGAAATGAAGCATTAGTAGATTTTGTTTTATTAACGCTTGCTATTAGGGGAGTAGTGGGACTATATTCATATGCATACATTATGTTTTAGGTTAGGTTACTATTATACTACGTTTGACTCGTGAATGTGAGCTTATAATTGTTTGGAGATTGTTTGATCATTTTTTCCCAATTCGCCTTGTCTGATCCTTTTCTTTCTGGTCATCCACTGACATAATTGTGAACTATATACTACGTTAAGTCATCCACGGACATAATTATTACCAATTTCAAAATAAATGCACATTCATTTTCACACTTTACTGTTCCACGTCTCTTTTGGAACTTGTGCTTCTTTTAATGCATTACATTGGTTGACCAAAGTCTTCATTGTTGGGTGGTACATACTATAACCTTTTTTTTTTATAGGAAACGATTATTTATTAATAATAAAGGATAAAGGATTACATGAGTGGACTAGTAGTCCACTGTCTAATGTCACTCAACACATCTCAACACTTTAACAATGCAATACGGAAAAATCTAGAGAATAATCTAGCAATACACAAGTTCCCAATGTCTCATTAAGTCAAAGAAGGAGACATTCGTAAAGTCTTTGTGATTTCCAAGCCATAATGCTATGTTGATCTTGATTTTATCCCAACATTTTTCTGAATTTTCCTCAGTGTCTTCAAAGATTCTTCGGTTTCTTTCCAACCATACCGTCCAACAAATGCATTGAACCACTGTTTGCCAAAATATTCTTCCTCTATACCCTTTTTGGCTGTCCCAAATCCATAATGAGAAGCTGTTTTATTGACTTTGGATTGACCCACACTAGCCTCAGCTCTTGCAATGCTCTAACCCACAGAGACGTGTTTTATATTCTTGGAAACAGGTGCAACTTAAGTTGTTGTGCGGCAGATCCTTTTCTTGTTCTCTGACTTTTTTGTTCCATTCCATTACTGTGATTTTTGGGGAGAATAATCTCTTTTGATGTCAATAACTTGGATCCCTAGTATTAGTTTACTTTAGTTTTCAATATACTTTGTTGTACTTTCTTTGTTGTCTGGTACCGATGTAGGTTAGATAAGCTGATCTCCTGATCCTTATTAAGTTGGTTTTGTCCCTTATATTATGAATATTGGAATTTATTTATGATTCAAAATATTGTGTTGGATCACCTTACATTTTGACTTAAAAGCATATGCCAATACTATTGTATTGTGCATATTTGGGAAGGTGAATATGATGTAAGAATTGGGGTATTCGAGAGAATCACATGTTATAATAATTGTAGATTTAAGAGCAACCTGAGTTCAGATTACATGTTTGTTATTCCACTTGCCATGGGAATTTTTAGCATTTGGTTTTATGTGCCTTGTTCGGCAAAATTTGTGATTTTTTCCCGCTCCATCGCCGTTGTAGGAACTGATGATGATTTTCCGCCACCACATCAAAATAGAATGTCACGAGGTGGCCGCATTTCCGGTAATGGAAGGCCTGCTAACTTTGGTTCAGTGCCATATCCCAGGGTGTATGAGGAGACTGATATGGAAGCTAAAATTCATCAGCTTGAGCAAGAAGCGTACATTTCAATTCTAAGAGCCTTTAAAGCTCAAGCTGATGCCATTACTTGGGTAATTTTTATCACATTCATCATGTGAATTTTGGCATGAAAATTTGATGAGATGTGACTGAATGATGATTTTTTCAGGAGAAGGAAGGTTTAATTACAGAACTCAGAAGAGAATTGAGATTATCAAATGAAGAACACAGGGATCTTCTTAGTAGGGTCAACGCAGATGAAACAATCCGAAGAATAAGGTTTGGGCAAGTTTTTCCTTTTATGGGAACCATATCCTGTTTTCAAGTTTAATGATGTAACTCATGCTTTCTTCATTTTCGTACAAAAATTATGGGGTTAAAAATCAGGGAGTGGAGACAGTCTGTTGGGCTTCAACCATCCATGCGAGGTACCAGTCAAGCTGTCCATGATCCAATACCCAGTCCTTCCGTCTCAGCTTCTCGTAAAAAACAGAAGATAGCTCCTTCACTACCTTCTCAGTCCTTTGGTGCGCCATCACCTGCTTTCCACCCACAGGTGCTGGCTACAGCAAACCAGCCGTCTTCATCAGCTGCAAAGCGTGGGCCCACGATGGGTGCAAAAGGCAAAAAGCATAAAACTGTGAGTGTAGGATTCATTATTTGCTCAGTTTAATTCTTCTGCAATCTGCTGGTACTGATTTTCAGTTACAATATGTTTTATGGGTCAGGTACCAGCCGTGGCATCGTCAATGAAAATGCAGTATCCCTCTGGTCCAACTGGAAGAGGTAAATTTGGTAACCACATTTCAACTGGTGGCCTTGCAGCAAATGGGCTTGCAGAAGGTGCTTCATTTGATCCATTGATTGGAAGGAAAGTCAGAACCAGATGGCCTGATGATAAATGTTTCTATGAAGCTGTAATAACTAATTATAATCCTGATGAGGTATATCTAAATTTCTTGTGATTTGACGACTTCGATTATGTCAATTTATGATTAACTTTTGCTGTATGGTTTTCCAGGGCCTACATGCTCTCATGTACGATATAGGCACTCCACATGAAACATGGGAATGGGTTAACCTGTCAGAGGTATATACACACTTTTTTCTCCTGTTGTATATCTGTTGAAAATGGTATTCTATGGGATTCTTTATCCATTTCACCATTTCTTTGCTATTGATGTGTTGTGTGTTAACACAAAATATTGAATTCAATGTTGATGAATTCGGTACCTACATTTAGCAATAGCTTGATGTGTTCACAAGTTCTTCAATAGTTTCCGTTTTTAAATTATTTCTTTCAAACCAACGTTCACTATTCAACCATAATATTGGTGAGGAAAAGACTACTTAAGAATCATAGTGTAAATAATCACACAGGTGGAACCTTTGCTTTGAATTATTCTTTTATAGATCATGTAATTGTTAGATTCTGATCATGAAATCATAAATTTTTAGGTTTCCTTTCATGTCACCTCTTTAAATGGAGTCATGATTGAGATATGATGTGAATTTACATCCTCGGTTTCACTTCTTTGTATTTTGGCTGAAAAAACTTTCCTAGCATATATTTTTTTAATGTGCTTTTGTTGGAAAAAAAGTGGTGTTTGGTTAGTTTTTTCCTTTTTAAAGTGTAGTTAAAACTTAAAAAGCTCAAAATTGATCTTTGCAACAGGTTTATACTTTATGGTCAGAATTGACTCACGTCATTCCCTTGAGACTTGAGACCATTAGATTTTTCTAGTCATTGGCTTCTCAATTTCCTTGGGAATCATTCTACATTGTGCATTTTTGTGATGTTATCATTTGCTCATGTTAAAATAATTTTTATTCTGTATATTTTTTTCATAACAATGAATGACCGTCTTATCTGGGTTGGTGTTGCTTGCATTATTGTGAAAGCGCTATAATTCTTGAAAAATAATGGTGGGGCCAAAGATTTTACTTTTTCGAGTGCGTACTTGCTACCAAGTTTTAATGTGCAATGCTATGTAAATTGGTTTTACATTGAGACACATGTTCTCATGTTGTAGTCACTGATATATGTCCTTGCATTGCAACCAATGATCTTGTCACATAATTACTTGATGTATATGGTAATGTCGTTAGAGTAAGGAGTAGAAATGTTATATGATGCTTACGATGTCTTGGAATAAGGTAAATCTTATGTTTGATATAAATCTTTTCCTGACCACTTAATCCCCATATGAATTGCAACGAAATGGAAAAAGGAAAATTGAAGCCTAGCTGACTATTGGTATGTGAGTAGTCTCTACAAGCCGTAGTGCAAGTTTCCTTTTTGTGTAGTAGACTGCTAGTGGCAGCACCATGGAACAAAAACTAGAGGAAAATTTACTGGAAGAAATTAGAAAACAATTTATTGTTCAATTTTTGAAAAACAAAGATATCTTTCTTATTTTGGCTGTTTTTGCTATGAAGATTTCTCCTGAAGATATACAATGGGATGAAGGTTATGGAGGACCAGGCCATGGGTTGGATCGGGCTGTTGGGAGAGACATTGTTCCAGGTGCAGGAAGAGGAAGAGGGCTAACAAAAAGTCAATCCAGAAAGGGCTTTCCACCAACACAGAATGGCATTGGAAAGAAAGCGCGAGATGATATACAGTTGCTTCAAACTGATGGTCTAATTAAGGAGGTACCAAACAGTTGCTCACAGTACTCAGAAAATGCCATGTGCTATCAATTGATTGTTGAGATTTGACAGGTGGAGAGGGTTTTTGGTGCTAGTCATCCAGACCCTGTGGAGATGGAGAAAGCAATGAAAGTGCTGAAGGTTAGACAGAACACCAATATCTGCTATTTTTCCCCTAAATTTGAACTTTTGTTTAGATTGGCTTATCGATGTTATCTTTATCTTATCAGGACCATGAACAGGCACTAACTGATGCCATTGCGAAGCTTGCAGACATTTCTGACGATGAAAGTGGTATATGTTTGTGTTATCCCTATGTTTTTTCTGGTTTATCATATCGACAACAATATGGTAATTTTTGCCTTGGAGTTTTATACCTTACATCTTGGAGTCATCACATGGTATTGTGATCTATTCTCTCATAAAAGCTCTGTAACTCCATACTTCTGTTGTAGTATTTCTTTTGTGAAGTTTTATTCATGATCTCTGTTGTCATAAAACTTCCTTAATGAGTATCCAATCAACTTTTTTTTTGGCCATTTTGTGACAGAAGAGGGTTGCCACTTCTTACACGGGCAAGCAAAGAGAGAGTAAGTTGCAAGACTATCGTGGATGAAAAATGAATGGGAAGGAGCCAGAGCTTCCATGGGGGATGGTGCAGAAAAAGGGAGTGTTTTGAATCGAACAGCGTCATTCATGTCATGAAATTGCATATAGAAAGAGAAGCGATGGTAACATTGTTTAACTCTGTTGTATAATTTTATATATCTTAGTAACCTTTCCTTGTACTTGGATTATTATAGTCGACTAATTTAGCAAAGGCTCAGTCGTAGATGGGGTGGCGTTTACATTTTTTTTCCCTTTATAACAGGTTAGTGTTTGTGTAAAATCATCACAGTTGGCTTCTTGTTATCATTTGTTTTAAGATTTTTGTTCTGCTTTTTTGTTACCAACGGAAAAACAAAAATAAATGAAACGATAGTTTTTAGCTTTGTTTTAATTTCAATTCTAAAACAGTTGTTTGATATTTGATTTCAATTCTAAAAGAAACAGGTGTTATTTACATGTAAGGGCCATGGTTAAAATGGGAAAAAGTAAAATTAAGCGTCATATTTACACAATAATAATAAAAAAAATTGAACAAAATTAATTTTTGCCAACAATAATATTTAAAAGATTGTCCAGAATAATCGAAATATATTAATATCATCCAAGAGTAATTGAATGATTGCGTTTGAGTTATTATATGATTTAAAATATTTGATTTGTTTGAGTTATTATATGATTTAAAATATTTGAGTTGTATCGTTATTATTGACTATAATTTTGGTCAAATAAAATGACAAATATTGGTCATATAATTGATATCAAATGTAAGGTTACGAGTTTGATTCATATTTTTTTTCAAGAAATGCAATTATAGAGAGGAAGATTGTTGGGTGCAATAATTGTCATTGTTAAAAAAGATCGAACCATGACGTTTTAGCTGTTGTATTGTTTAAAATATTTGAGTTGCACAATTATTATTATTTATAACTTTTGGTAAAATAAGTTGCATCATTGCCATTAACAATAATTTTTGATAAAACAACAATTTATCGACCTATTAAATGTTGATTGCTTTTTTCCCCCCTTAAATATGAAAAATTAAAATTCTTAATAAATAAGCATGCCACTTTTCATCACGAGAATACATTTTACTACAACTAAAAATCCCATGCATTCCAATAAAAAAAGCATGTCGACACAAATTTTTTTTTTCACACTCGAGCTCAAGCATGTGTAGAATGATTTTACAATGAGCCATTATATCAATTATTTTGTATCAATCATTTTTTTATGAAAATGTTTCACTCAAGTTACTATTTAATTCAATCGTATCTTATTATAAATACATTTTAAATTTACAAGTTTTCCATGTGGGTCTAGGTATTACAATCACGTCACCTCTTGACTCTTGATCTACTAGTGCCGAGAATCTAGAGATGATTCCTACGGGTTCAAGAGATGACTCTTGTGATGTATCACTTCGTCCCGCAAGTTCAAGAGGTGGTTTCACACATGTAGCACTTTGTCTTGTATGATATTTATTTCTCGGTGTTCGTGTAAGGTCCAAAATTAAGACGACGTAATCCAATAGCATGCAAATTCAGGGAAAATGAGAAATAGCTAATTAAATTATTTTAATTGCTAAATTGATATGTTTATATGGCTTTAAAGTAGTTTTCTACTTGAAGGCATAAAACTGTACTTTTGAAGGTTATTCGAGTTGCGATTGAGGAACGGAGACCGATGACTGAAAAATGAAAAATATTTTTATTAGAAAATTGTTTTTAATTATTTAAAATAAGGTTGATGTTTTTTATTATTTTTTGAAAAAAAAAAGAGTTTTTAGGTGATTTTATACGTCGAGACGTAATTTTTATCGATATTCGATTTTCAACAAAGTTACGAACTTTTTTGACAACTCAGCTAATAATTTCACGAACTTTCTAAAAGAAATAAGTTTTAATTGCACTATTGGGCTTATTGGGTCTAGTATAACATACTAATGGGCCCAAACCTGTACACAAGTTTTATTATCAAATATTAAGCCCAAAACCCTGCCCCATATTTTTATATACGCACGCCCCCTTCCCCTAATTTTCACAAGACTCCTAGCACCCTCTAAACACACGGCACACACACGTTTTTGCAAGAGGAAAACTTCGGTTTTTGGAGGAAATTTCAGCCGAGGGTTTCTCATCGCCGTGTTTCGTATCATCATCATATTTTTGTGGGTTATATACACAAATATTATAGAACTAATAAGTCAAATTCTATAAGATGAGAGAAAACTCGAAGAATGGATGATATGAAATGAGGAGAGGGAGCTCTATTTTATAGAGCTCACCGTCAGCGTGAAAATACGTATATAACACGTTATTCGTCTGAATATCCTTCGTCAAAATTTTGCCAACCTTGTTTTAAAATTTCGAAGCCTGCAAAATTTGTTTATAAATGTGTCCCTACCTCATTTAATGCATATTGCCGACATTTCTCCTACTTGTAGATTTGATTGAGAATCAAGACATCTCCACACATCCTTTCATTCTTGCCATTATCTGCTGCTTACGTTTCTACTAGGCTACTTAAGGATCTACACCACTCAAACTTATCAATGTTAATTGGCTTGGTCAAAAAATCAGCTATGTTCTCTTTTGTATGGATCTTCTGCATCTTCACACTTATTTCTACTACTTCTCGAACAAAGTGAAATAGAACTCCAATGTGTTTCGTCTTGAAATGAAAGGCTGGATTCCTTGCGATGTGCAAGGCACTCTGACTGTCACAAAACAAAGAAACATTCTCTTGTTTGTGCTCGATCTCCTCCAATAACCTTTTTATCTATATTGCCTCCTTGCAAGCTTGAGTAGCTGCCATATATTCTGCTTCCGTCGTAGATAACGCCACGACTGTTTGCAGTTTTGAAACCTAGCTTACTGCTCCCCTCGCAAGTGTAGATACATAACCAGTAACAGATTTCCTTTTATCTGGATCACATGCATAATCTGAATCAACATAGTCCCTGAGTGTAAAATCCGATTCTCCATAACACAATGCAGCATTTGAGGTACCCTTAATGTATCTAAGGATCCTCTTGACAGTGCTCCAATGCTCTCGTCCAGGATTCGTCATATACCGACTAACTGCTCCCACTGGTTGAATAATGTCCGGTCTTGTACAAATCATGGCATACATAAAACTTCACACTGCTGATGCATATGGTACTCGAGACATCTCCATCCTCTCTACTTCACTGCTAGGACACATCTCGGAAGATAACTTGAAGTTAACAGGAAGAGGGGTCAAAATTGGCTTACTATCTTGCATGTTCAAGCGTTGCAAGATTTTCTTCAAATAATTTTTTTGGAAAGCCAAATCTTTCTGTTACTTCTATCCCAATGAACTTGCATCCCTAGAATCTTGTTTGTTGGTCCCATGTCCTTCATATCAAATTCCCTAGCCAACTGTGCCTTCAATCCTTGAACCCGATCTTTGTAGGGCCTGCTACCAACATGTCACCCACATACAACAACAAAATGATACAATCATCACCAGACCTCTTGAAATTTGTACAAGGGTATGCACTCTGTCTGTTGTATCCAAGGCTAAATATATAGGAATCAAATCTCTTGTACCAACACCTCGTCGTCTGTTTGAGACCGTACAGAGATTTGTTCAACCTACAAACCAAGTTCACTTTGTCTTTTTTTTTTCGCAAAACCTTCTGGCTGGGGCATATAGATTTCTTCTTCAAGATCTTCATGAAGAAACACTGTTTTTACATCCAACTGTTCTAGATGTAGGTCAAACACCACACATAATGCCAGAACTACTCTGACTCTTGTAAGCTGAACCACAAGAGAAAATATCTCATTGAAGTCAATGCCTTCTTTCTGAGCATATCCTTTTACCATCAATCTAGCACGATACCGATCCACTTGATTATTGTCATCACGCTTGATCTTATAGACCCATCTGTTACCAATGATTTTCCTCCTTCGTGGTAGTGTAACAAGATCCCAAGTTTCGTTCTTGTCTAATGGTTCCAACTCTTCTTGCATTGCTATCATCCACAATGATACATCCGAGCTTTGGGTGGCTTCATGGAAACTCGATGGTTCACTATCCTCTGATAATAGACAATATGCAAGATTGCTTTCAGTGACATAATCTGAAAGCCAACTTGGTGGTTTTCTGTCTCGATTTGACTGCCTCATATTGAAAACCTCAGATTCAACATGTCCTTGTTCTTCGTACTCTGGTACTGCTTCACAAGAAATTTGACCTTCGTCTGTCTATTTTCCCCCTGAAATATAATAGTTTCTTAATTCAGTGTGTCTTTGTCTCCTTTTACTTTATCTTCCTCAAAGATAACATCTACGCTGGTGAGAAACTTGTGAACAGTAGGATCCCACAAGCGAAACCCCTTTACTCCATCAGCATAACCTAAGAAGATTCATTTTCTGGATTTCGAATCCAAATTCGATCTTTCTTTCTCATTGTACAGAACGTACACATGAACTCCAAATGTATGCAAATGAGAATAATCAGCCGGCTTCCCAGTCCTCATCTCCATTGGGGTCTTCAGATCAATCGCCATTGAAGGAGAACGATTGATAATATAACAAGCGGTTTTGACTGCTTCCGTCCAAAATGACTTGTCTAGACCTGCAGTTCTCAACATAGCTCTTGTACTGTCCAACAAGGTTCTATTCATCCGCTCCTGTTACTCATTATGTTGAAGTATGTAAGCCGTCGTGAACTGTCTTTGATGCCCTCATGTTGACAATATGCATCAAATTCGTCACTGGTATATTTTCCTCAAATGTCAATTCTCAGACACTTGATTTTCTTTTCAGAATCAAGTTCAACCCATGCTTTGAAATCTTTGAAGATCTGGAAAACATCTTATTTCTTCTTGATTGGATACACCCAACATCTCCTAGAGAAATCATCAATGAACGAGACAAAATATCTCTCTTCTCCTAGGGATACAACCGGTGCTTGCCAAACATCCGAATGAATCAGCTCCAATATGCTTTTTCTCCTGGCAGTAGAAGTGACAAACTTTAATCTATGTTGTTTGCTGGTAACACAATGCTCAAAAAAAGGTCATGACACTTTTTTAATTCCAACCAGCTTCCGTTCTGAGAGAATTTTCAACTCTCGTTCTGACATATGCCCGAGCTTTCTATGCCATAACATTGTTAATTTTTCTCGTGAACCAATTGATGCAATGGCTAGTTCCGCCTCTTTGTGTGTTTCTCCCAAAAGTACATATAGATTTGCAGCAACTTTTTCCGCCTTCATAACCACAAGCGCACCATTCACAATTTTCATGATCCCATTCTCGATACGGGTTTTGCTCCCGATGTCATCCAATTGCCCCAAAGACAAAAGATTATTCGTCAGTCCCTTCACATGTCATACCTCATGTATAGTGCGAATGGTGTCATCAAACATTTTTATTTTGATGGTACCGATCCCAGCGATTTTCAAGACATGATCATTTCTCATGAATACATATCCTCCTGAGATTGGTTCATAATGAACAAACAATTCTCTTCAAGACGTCATGTGTCACGTCGCTCCTGAATCCATAATCCACGTATCACAAAATTTGTATATGCCTTCTGCATCCGTTGCTGATTCGCTGAATAATATTTCACCACCGCTTGAAGTGCTGGCCACATTTCCTTGAGAACTTTTCTCGATACTCGTACACTCTTTCTTGAAGTTCCATTTTGCCACCACATTTAAAGCAATAAATATTTTTCTTCTTACTTCTCGACTTTGGTCTACCTCGTCTTTGGCTCCTACTATAGTCATGGTCCATAAATCTTTCTCTTATCATCGGTAAAGCCTCTGTCTGCTTCAAAGTTACCAACCTATCTTCTTTATTCTTGTGTCGAATTTCTTCTCCGAGAACTGCAGTTAAGACATCGTCGAATTTTAGAGAGTCCATAAGAATATTGTTGGTTATGTTGATGATAAGTTGATCAATGAATCTGATATACTTTGAAGTAGAAGCTCTGCACGTTCATTTTCCTCTATTTTATGTCACATAGAAGTGAGTTGGGCAAATATAGTATTTAGGCTACGTTTGGTTGGAAAGATAGGATAAATTAATGATTAGTATGTAAATGATGAAGAAAATGATTGTGGTAGGATTGTAATATATGGTGTAAAATAATATTATGTTTGGTAAGATTTTTAAGTGTAGGATAATTTTGAATTTTTTGATGAAAAGACAAAATTGCCCTTCCCCTTCGCGGCATTGGCGACAGTGGCGGCGGGGGCCGGCCGGAAATGGTCGGTCGGAAACGGCTGACGGGGGCGACGGCCGGAAACGGCCAGCCGGCGGGCGGGCGGCCGGCGGCCGTCGGCGGTCGGCCGGTGGTAGGCCGGCGGGGGTCGTGGCGGCGGCAGCGGTAGGTGGCGAGAAGTGGTTGTGAGTTTGAATATAATAGAGGGGTAAAAATAGGAGGTATTAAGAGTTGGATAAATAATCCTAGGGAGTTAGGAGATATTATTTTAACCTACCTAATATAACCTAATCCATTCATAGGAGGGATTGAATTGGTTAAATAATCACGCGTACCAAACAGATGACTAGGCAGGATAAAAAAAATAATACCCTCTAATCCTGCCAGCCAAACACTCCCTTAGTGTATTGATACGATCGGTCATCGATGAGGTTTCCGCCATCCGAAGAGTATAAAGCCTTCTCTTTAAAAAAATCATGTTGTGTAGCGACTTGAACTCGTACATCTTTGTCAAAGTATCCCAGATAACTTTGGTTGTTTTTATCTCAGAGATACTTGACAGTACTTCATCTGCTATAGCCAAGTGTAAATTGGCAATAATATTATCATTCATCTCATTCCACTTTTGATCGTCCGTGATTTCCACCGGTCTATCTCTAATAGACGCCAAGCAATTTTCTTTTCTTAAAGTTGCTTGTATCTTTATTTTCCACAACATAAAATTGCTTCTATCGAACTTTGTTATCTTGTACATGTCCGCCATTATGTCTACAACAATTTAGTAGACTGAACAAAATAATCCCGCCTTAATAAAAAAAAACTCAAAAAGTCTTTTCTGATGTAGAAGATCAGTCTAGGCTGCGACCAAAGAGCATAATTAGAATCAGAATTTTAAGAAAATTTTAAACCAAGGCTATGATACTACTTGTTGGTCTCACGTGCGATAATTTGAGATAATAAATATGAAAATAAAGAATAAACTGGATATCAAGATTTACGTGAAACCCCTACAAATTATTAGGGTAAAAACCAAGAGTAAAGTGAAAAGAAATTTGCTTGTATCTTTATTTTCACGTACGAAAATAAAGTTGCTTGTATCTTTATTTTCCACAACATAAAATTGATTATGTTGAACATTGTTATCTCGTACATGCCTGCAATTATGTCTACAAAAATTTACTAGACTGAACAAAATAATCCCGCCTTAATAAAAAAAACTCAAAAAATCTTTTCTAATGTGGAAGATCAGTCTAGGCTGCAACCACAAAGCATACTTAGAGTCAGAATTTTAAGAAATTTTAAACCAAGGCTATGATACCACTTGTTGGTCTCATGTGCGATAATTTGAGATAATAAATATGAAAATAAAGAATAAATTGGATACCGAGATTTACATGAAACCCCTATAATTTTTAGGGTAAAAACCACGGACAAGATGAAAATAATTTTCACTATAATATTTTACGATGTACAACTTACTAATTATGTTTTCAAAGATAACAAACTCTCTTAATACAGGAAGCTCCATTTCATTGTTAGACATTGACTTGACTTATTTCCTCCTGAATAGACAGAAGAATTCTTTATGTATCTGGTGTGAACAACAAAACAGCCGCACAATTTTGATTCAAATTGAAGAATTTATACAGAGTCTTGAGCGAGAAGTAATAACATGCAGAAGGATGGGATGTTTTCTATTAAAGCTGGATAAATAAGAGGTTGTTCAGTTCTTTCCATTAAGGAAGATGTCGAACAAAGATTGAAATTTTCGTCAGGACACATTGCTTATGTATAGTGCATGAAACAAGTTTCAATGGCCCTTAGAGAATATGTTGAGGGAGATCAATTTTAGCTGGCAAAGTTACACTTGGAAAGCACATCAATTAAATTCTAAAAAGCGGAAAGAATATTCAAATGAGTGAGATCGTGGAAAAAATGGAACGACTCTCTAGAAATGGAAGAAAAGGAAGATATCGGCAGACAACATGCAACATAGTTCAACTCAGCACCCATTTGAATATTCTTTCCGGGAAGAAATGGAATGACTCTCTAGAAGTAGAAGAAAAGAAAGATATCGGCAGACAACATGAAACACAGTTTAACTCAGCACAAAATATGCAAATTCTCTCTACAAAATCTCTAGTTTTCATCTTCAAACAATTTTTAACCTTTTATTTTACTTCCAAGTTGCTTACGTCTTTTTCATTACAAATTTCAGCAAGTTTTATTGTAATTTTCATATTTGCGAATTCAGTGATTTATGAAAATAAAATCATGTTGATAGCTTGTTTTCTTCAATTTCCAATGTTATTTACATCAATTTCTTTATTTTGGTGAGTAGATTTACTATAGATTAACAGTCAAGTTTAGGATTCACATTGCTTGATTTCATAGAATTTATTTTTTTATTATTTTTACACAAACAGGTGCTACACGCACATGTTATAAAAATTGTGCACACACACTATTAATATCTTACATATAATTATACGATACATCTCATTCTCATATATATACATGCAAGTGTAGTTCAAGTCCTAATAGGATATGACTATCTACCATCCATAGTTCTCCATATATGCTACTTATTCTATATAGGGAAATTTTTTAAAAGTTTTGTATGGTCAAAAATCTAATCTTAGCAAAAGAACAACTGACAATATTTTTTTATTTAGATTCAACAAAATATTTTAAAATAATATGATAATGTGAACATAATTAAAATTTGAAAAATTTGCATAAATCCATACAAATCTAGAATATTTCTAAAAAAAATTGAATAAATCTTTAATTATTTAGAATTGTACCATCTGAAATCAAAGTAGTACTTTTACAATCAGGCCGAGCCCGATTAATTGGGCCCATAAGGGTAACGGCCCAATTCTTGAACATATCTGAACTGCAAAATTAATAAAGTTTCAGCGGAGTGAAATGAGACCGCCACTGTTTTATCCTCGCCCCCAAAACCCCTCGGGCTAACTAGGGTTTTGATTCTCAAATTTTTCTCTGCCCTGAAACGGTTTTCCTTTCGATACATTTGGCTGAAGCTTTGCAGCAAATAGGATTTCGTATAATCAGAAAGTTTGGTTTTCTCAGGTGTCAGTTGTAGTGTAGAAGAGCTTGCAGTGGTTATGGATTCTGGACGGAAAAGAGGAAGACAAGACGCTGATTTTTCCGGGAATGGTGGTTTCAAGCGGCCCAAGGAAGGTTAGAGTTTGATCTTCGTTTTCGTCTCTTTTTACCAAATATTCGCTTCTTTATGTTTCTATCGATTTAGAATTTTCGAATTTGGTGTACGACTAGTGCTGGACTGCTGGGATTGATTATTTAACGTGGAGTGTCGAAATGGGTGTTTGTGAAAATGAGCTTATTTTTAGCTTCGAGTTGCAGTACATACTAAAATCCAAAAGCTTCTCTTCTTTATTAGCTCATACTGGATATTTAAATTTACGATATTTATGTTGGGGTAACTGTATCTGGATATTTTATAGGTTATGGAATGTGAAAGTCATTGAAATATTGAACTGAATTAAGGAAATTAATTTTCTCGTACAGAAATGGACTCCTTTACTGGTGTAGGAAGCAAATCAAAGCCATGCACGAAGTTTTTCAGGTTCTAATCTAAATCCATTAAAAAAATAAGGCTCTCAGAGTTGTTGTTTTATTCATACCACCTAGACTGTTAATGGAAGAACTTTATGCGGTCAAATATGTGATTTTGTTGTGATATATACATAATGAAAATCTCATCTCTCTTTCCAACCAGTGAGTAAAATTGAGGTTTTTGTTTCTTTCTGCCCTCGGGAGGAATTTTAAATGCTTTTTATCGTTAAATCTATTTTTCAGGAGTTCCTTATCTCAAATATGAATGGAAATGATAATCATTGTTTCACATTTATCTTAGCTATTTTATTACAGTTCCTGTAAAAGGTTATTCTGTGCTTTCGTTAACTTATTTTATTACAGTTCCTGTAAACTGTTATTCTGTGCTTTGGTTAACCCGATTTTACACATCTTTGATGTCGATTTACGAGTATTTTTATTGTGCTCAATTGTTATACCATGCTCTTGTCATCCCATTCTCTCTCTCTCTCTCTCTCAGTTTTATTAAATTATTTATTTGGCTTTGAAGTTCTTGAGTTGCTGCAATTTTAAAAAATTGGTTTTCTTGAAGAACCTAAGCTGATTGCATTAACTATCAATAATAACATCTTGTACTGACATACAAAAACAAAAGAAAAGTACACCAATCGAACCCTTCCTTCTATTTGTATCTGCCAATTTTATAAGCATCTGAACACTAAATTTCTTATTGTTCTTGTTGACCAATGACGCCTTCAGTAAGCATATGATTCAGCAAAGTTAATGCATTCATTTTGCCACACTGTTTGTGGAACAATATAAAGCTTAGATTGCTGCTGTGATGCCAAATTTTCTGTATCTTGTTTGTAATTGTGTGCCTTTATTTCTTATGATGCAGCACGTCAGGGTGTGCTTTTGGCGATTCTTGCCACTTCATGCATTATATTCCAGGTTATAATGCACATACCCAGCTAGCAAACATGAGTGGCCGTAATGCTGTTCCTGCTAGAAATGTAGAATTCCCTGATGGTCCTGCTCCAACCATGAAAACAAAGATGTGCAACAGGATTAACACTCCCGAAGGGTGCAGGTTTGGTGACAAATGCCACTTTGCGCACAGCGAGATGGAGCTCGGAAATTCTAATACTCCAGGTTATGAAGATCCACGCAGTTTGGGACCAATGGGTTCATCCCGATGGCGTGAATCGTTGCCACATGGAATATCCGTGGGAAGCTTTGGTGCATCAGCGACAGCAAAGATTAGCATAGACTCTTCTTTTGCTGGACCTATTATTGGTAAGAATGGTGCAAACTCAAAGCAGATTTGTCGACAAACTGGGGTTAAGCTTTCTATAAGGGACCACGAGACTGATCCAAATCAGAGAAACATCGAGCTTGAAGGTACATTTGATCAGATCAAAGAAGCTAGTGCTATGGTTCAACAGCTTATCAGGAGTCTTGGTGCTTCAACTAGCCGCCCAGAAAAGCCGGCGAGTTCATTTGGTCGAGGTGTCCCACAGAATCATTATAAGAAAAAAATGTGTGAAAATTTTCCTAAAGGATTGTGCACTTACGGAGAAAAGTGTCATTTCGCCCATTCTGCAAGTGAATTGCGGTTGTCTGATTGAGCAGCCTTGTGACTTGAGCATTGCCAATGTTTATAGCAATCATACTTTTGGAACAAATGCAGGAGATTGATCCCCTCGATGCTAGCAGCCACACCCGAAAAATGGGACAAACTGGCTCATGACATGCTGAACCCAGGATGAGTTTTTAGCGTAGAATCTCAGACTTAGAAGCTCCTAATTTTTCTCTCAACTTTTTTCCTTGCCATATACTCTTTCCTTATTGAAATTGCTGTTTCTTTATTAAAGTAGTTTATGTTGAAAGTCTAGTTTACACTACCTGCGATTTATTCTCATAATAGCTAATGAAACAACCATGTTAGGAGGCACAATCATTTGAGTAGTTTACTAAGTTTGTACGCCACTGCCTGTTTTTAGTTTTCAACTCTTGCCTGAGTTCTAATGTGTGTATACACGGGGAGAGATAAAAAAGCAGATAATTTGCGGATAGACCATACAATATTCTATTACAGTCAATTATTCTGAGCAAGTGCATGTTTATTTAATATTTTTATTCAAATTAACCATCTTAAATTCCTGCATTTCTAATTTTTTATTATTTTTTTATCAATTGTTAATTTGTTTTGATTAATTTTAACAAGTGTAGTGTAAACATTACGTTGCATAAAATTTCAAATTCACATTTTGTTAACTTTGTTAAACGTAATACTAATATACCTAAAACGAATGTCAAATCCTGTCATCCAAATCAAACCCATTAATCTAAACTCAACCTTGATTATAAAATAAAGAGAGGTGACTGGCAATATGAAGAGAAGTTAGAGATGAATTACTGCAACAGATTAATTTATTATGGACTTACAGTCCCCACAAACAATGTTTTCACTACGTTTATCATCCTACCGAATGAGAGATTTTCTGCAATTTTGAAAAATGCAAAACAGACCAAACGAGCGAGAACGCAGTTATACAAACAACCGTCAAAAAAACTTTGAAAATTTCGAATCTCAAACCCAATAACTACCCATTTTATTTCAATTGTAATTCTACAATAAAATTAGGAAATAGAGAGCCAAGAAATCAAAAAGACTGTTTTTTTTAATTTATTTATCTTGATTCGTTTGGAACTTCCGACTATATAGCGAGTTCATAATCACAATGAAAGTAACGTATACTATGCGGACAACGAGCCATATATGTTTGAACTATGCATCAAACGCCACAAATTCCATGCTTCAACAGAATTCGAATAGATGTATGTTCCATACTGTTAAGCGACTTCCTATATTATCTTCACAGTTTAAACTTTTACCCAGCTACCATCTGCATTCCTCTGAAAAACTCGAGCCTGCTTTGAAGGAAAAGCTTCTCTCCAATCTGGGTGTCGGATCAAGTAGTCCCACTTTCTGGAGACAAAAAAGGAGTCTAGCATTAACGTACCATACATTATAAGCATAGATATTGACAGGAATAAATTTTTTGTCATGGGGAAGGTACTATTTACGCCGAGTTGCTAGGATGGTGTCCCATGTTACTTTTGATGACTTTGCACTATCCAGGTCTTTTGCTGCGAAAAGAACCTGTCTAGGCAAGTGTGTTTTCATTGACATGAAGGTACACAAGATTATACTGAGCTAGCATTTGAGTGCATTGTCGTGACATTAAAGGCTATAACCAGTAATGATGATGCAAGGTGTCACATGTCGATGGTTGGTTTTGTCACAAACAGGTTGCAACGCAGATATAACAATCACCTATGATTATTCCAACTGTGGATCAAATCCGACATCTCAACGCTTATAACAATTTTAAGATCAAATACTTGTAACAGTGTCACCATCCTATATACTACAGATAACACTACCGGTGAAGTTACTATGCACACAAATCAACAGATATGGATGCATAAGATGTGTAAATCAGTGGTTACCTTTTAATATCATCCACAAAATGAGGACCCTCAGCCGAAGGTGAAGATGAACATGTAAGTAGTATTTCTGTATCTGAAAGATATTGCCTTGCTAATGCAGCCCGTGATTGCCAAATTGTCCTTCAAAAAAAGAAATACAACCTTAAAAATTAATCTTCAATAGAAGTTGAGGCTAGGTAAGTGGTGCAGCGGAAGGGGTGTTTCAAACGAAACAATAAAACTCACTCAATTGACAGAAAATAATATGAAACTGAAATATTATTAATGCTGAATGTATGTTTTGGATACACATATGATGCTTAAATAGACTATCAATTCTAGTCCTAAACCAAGAAGGATACCAAGAGTCCTATTAATACCAAGAATCCTATTATTACCAAAATACTAATGCTAATGCCATTAAAATATGATAATGTAATTAAAATACTAAGAGTTCTCATCTAAGTAGAATACTGATAAAATCTAATCCTAATAAAATATTAATCTTGTCCAGCATCAGGTTTACAAGTGTCAGTACAATAGAGAAGCCAACCTTTTCCTGCTTTTTACAACCAAATTGATTTTGATATTGTTTTCATCCAATAGAAATAAAACAGTCCGAGATCAAAGTCTTTACCAAGCACATGGAGCGATGACGAAACAATCGGTTTCAGTGTCGTAAGTCTCCAATAATCTGCCTGTCCAATTAGGATCCTCAAACCAGGCACTCACTCGTATACTACGAATAATTTCATCAGGGCATCTCGACGTTCTATCAAAGCTGGCAGGGACTATTTTTCCCGAGTTGGTTTCCACCTGCAGCAAGAAGAATGAATGAAATAAGCTGTCACTGCAAAACTATTTTACGGAACTCCAAGGACGACATATTATCCATAGATATGAAAACAGACGATCCTTTGCGCCACAATGAGTATACAGATGGGAGTTCCAATGAACCTTGTAGGCTTGAGATCCTTTTGTGTTAGCTTCAATGATATTTGATCTGCATTCAAAATTTTTTAGGGAAAATCTGCTTTGAAATTTTGTATATTAATTTGTTCAGTTGCTCACATGATGCTCAAAAGCTTTATTATATTTATTTATCGGTGTATTAAATATGTAAAAAATATTAAATGATCTCCCAACGAGGCGCTTCTGCTATATTTAAATTGAAATGAAGCTCGAACATCACGATCAAACTATAATTAATTCGGAAGTCGAGTCCGAGATATAACATTTTAGAGCTTTGATCTACTCACGAAAATGCAAATTTGACCTCACGTATCAAAATATGAGGGGTATTTACTTGGTACAACACATTTGCACTCCATTGAACCTTAGACCAACTTTTAATGCGGGGAAAGATTTTTAAAAGTTGAAGATACCACAAATCCTTGGAAAATGGGGTATGCAATTCCTTCAGAATCCCATCTCGTATTATGACCAAGAACATGGAGGGTTCGAATATCAAACTTCTCGTTCCTATTCCTCAAGCTTTCGATTATCTTGGTACATAAAGGATAGGAATATCCTTCCAACTTGGTGCGACTTTTTGTAGAATGATCAGAATACTGCACAAAAGTTAAAAAATATAAACTAAAAATCCTTATCTGAGAAGCAATAAGCACATTAATACTGGGGATGCTCCATACTTGAGACGAGATATCATCAAAGCCACCAACCAGATGCACCTGCACGGAACGTGATGATGCACAAGTTAAACCTAGGGAAGGACCTAGATTTCAAATGAGTTATAACAACAATTATAAGCAAAGCTAAATATCATACATCCAGGAGAGAATCAGAATCATGATCAGAAAGTAAAGATAACATCTGACAGAGGCCAATATCAACAACATCAGGAAAATCCATATGAGCAACAGATATCCTGCAATAAAGTCATAAGATATGAAACCATGCCACTGGAGTTCAAAAGTTTCAATTATACAGCATATTGAACTTACATTCCTTTTTCTCGATTCCGTATTACAATCCCTACACAAGTTGTGGCATCATCAGTACCTATTAGCTTGGGATAAAGAAATATTGCAAGCAAATTTTAGATTTATCAAAGTGAGACAATTGTGCTAAAAAAATTTATGGTGAAAACTGTAAAATGACGAGCATTTTAAAGAAAAACTCGAACATTAGAGGCATGTGAAATATTGAGCGTTGCCAAAAGATGGAAATTGAAATCATTGGCAAATGTTCTAAAAAAGATTAATTAATCTATATAATAACAAAACATTTCTGCTCTGAATACAATATTGTAACTGATATAGAACCAATTTTTCGTTCACTACTTACTATTCTCAGCACAAAGGAATTCACAAAGTGCAGAAGAAAAGATAAGAAGGAGATTGAGCGTAGTAAGTAATCAAATTCATTTTTTTAAACAATCCACTCCCACTCCAGGAAAAGGAATAAGCCAGACAGGACATATGGATGCTGATACTGGCTATTAATCACCTGATAAATCAAAATGGACAGGTGAAGGGCATATGAATTGTCCAATTTCTTGGGAAACACTGAACAGATAAACTTTCACCAAAAAAAACACGTGTAGTTCAAAAGCTCTTGTACTATTAATAGAATTCAATTTTATGGGATTAAGCCACAGGGTTTTAGGTAGTGGAAGGTGGCAAAAGTTAAACCTCCTAACTAATGGTTTATAACCACAACATCACGAAGTTCGAAAAATCTTGGAATATTAGAGCATCACGCTCCCACCACAAGGATGTGATATTCTGATTACAATCTGCAAGACACATATCCTGCAAGACACGTATCTGCCTGACATTTGGGCTGGTAAAGTATATTATTACGGGCTTAGATATATTGGGCCTAGAAAATACATTGAGCTTAGAGAATGCCGAATACATTAGAAATAGGGATGGAGGAGGAAAAAGAAAGAGGGCGGAGAGTTGGTTAGAGGGCACAAATTCACGTTGTTCAGTCAGTTTACTAGCTTGAGTTAGTGTAGGAAGGAGTGTCTTTCTTCTTGCAATTCAATCCTTGGCTGAGAATATCTCTCATATTAGCTTTCTAATTGAATCAATCCTTCTTTCATCTTAATTTTGTTAATCCCTGTTTTTTTGGTTTGTTTGAGATGATTTAATATCTAAAAAATGTCCTGCATAAAGATAAAAGATAATTTTGGACTGCATCATGTGTCATTTTGAAGAGTTGACACTTTCAAGTCATTCATATTTCATAAATATCTCATTTTCCCTTGTCAAAAAAGTTACACCACAGCCTGAAGAAAAAGAGAAAATATCCAGACAAAGACATTGAAACAAACAAAATAGCAGGAAAAGAAGTAGAAAACAAAGGTATGAGGATGATTGTGCACTGCCAGATATTTCAACATTTTATGTCAAATCTTAAAGGAAAACATTTAGAGCATCCTATTTGAGAAGCCAAGTAGAGAGATAAAAACATACATCCACCAGCGCAGGGTCAACAGTTGCAAATTCCCTTTGGAAAAGGTAGACCCATTTACAACTTCTTGAAACTTCGGAACTACGATTTTCATCAACTGAGATCTTCCTCTCAGGTATAGATTTAAAGGCGTTTGAGGCAGACACCAAAGCTGGATGCTTCATCAAAGCAATCAAATCATCCATACCCTGTCTTGATAAGAAGTGTTGAAATTAAATCCAAAAGGAACAAACCATCTCAAATCTTGGTTATACTATTTAGTGACTATCTGAGCAAAAAAAATAAAGATGATCTTTAACTTGTAGTAGTTAAGTTCATCTGCCCTTCTTGTCTCACCTTGTACTACGAACTGATCATGGATTCTAGGAGAACAGAAAAATCCACTCCCATTCCTTGATCAAACACACTCCACATCTTACCTCGTTTTTCGTTAATCACGCCCATCAAAAAGTTTGACTAGGTTAATTTTGCTAGGTATCTCTCAAAAATTAGAAAATAAACAATCCCCACCCAAAAAAACAAAAGAAAACGAACCCAAGCACTAACATTTGAGTTCTCAGTTAAGTAAACACGTTTATATTCAAGAACCCATCAACAATTTCGTAGCCGAACCACATAGCTTAACCATTACTCAATATATGAAGATTGAAATGTGAAAGAATACCTGAGAGTCAGGAGCATATGGAACCCCGCCTACATAAATCATGGCTTTTGGAAGTGTTTAGATTTGGGCTTCAGCTGAATTCGACAACTACTAAATATATATTTGAATTTAAATTTATTATGCAAATAAAATATAATATAATGTGTGCGTAAGTGTAAATTAAATGATAATTCTGGGTTCAATTTATGATTTACTTAGAATAAAATTTTAGTTCGAACTCTCTAATTTAGACAAAATGATCAAAAATATCTTTGATTTTATAACTGAGCCAAAAATGATATCAGAGTAAAAGGTAAAATTATTTTAAACATATAATGTTATTATTATTGTGTAATTAAATATTTGAAGAAAAGATTTTCTCAAAAAATTATAGATCCGAACATATGTTTCAAGATAAAAGATTTACATGACTTATGACAATACTTCGAAATATTTACAAGAGCAAAGAGGAACCATATCATAGTCCTAAAGTAAACTTAGGATTCCATGTAATAGGTTCTTGTAAACAGTCTCGGATTCATCTAAATTATCCGGAGATTTTAGAGAGATCCAAAAGAATGTATCGAACTATGGCAATCAATTATATTATGTACTACATAAAATTAGAGAAATCCTTGAAAAACAAGAAGATATTCTTGAAACATTAGGACACATTAGCTAATAAAAAATGAACACGAATGATTTTATATTTAAAACTAAAATACATAATGAATATGCATAGGGTTTGATTTGAGGAACTTGATTCTAATAAGTTGTATGGACCATATGAACTTTGTTGTCACCAAAGCTCAAGTCCAAATAATTTATTTTAGCAGTTTAGTTGATTCTTAAGAGAAGAAATAAGTAAATTTTTATCGCTAAGTATTAAGTGACAAATGAGAAATTTATGAGAAGTTGCAAATGTTACCATAAAATAGTCTACATGCCTTCATCGTTATGAATTTTGGATAGAAAGACCGATAGTTTTTCTACCTATTAATTTTTTATTTCATAATTTTCAATAATTATAATTCAAAGTTTTAATTATTATTGAATGGTCTTTAATATGAAATTTCATTTATTAATAAACTGATTTTGAATATTATCATAGAGATAATAATTATCTATAATATACAGAATGTAACATTAAAAAAAAAAAGATTTTTTTTTTATTTTTCATATACTCGAATTATATTTTCTAAACATTATCTATAATTTTTATATTTTTAATTCTTTGCCGTGAAATGAAAATTATAAATGACAGATTAAAAATTATTTTCTTTGTTAGATCCATTGATTTTGCTGATAACAAACAATAATTCATTGTATTAGAACAAGCTACAATGTTTCGTGTATTCACGATACTCGAGCAACATGCTATCGGATTCAAGAGTTAGGTAAATGGTCGCAGGATACTTAGTCTGTCTACCGGTAAAACTACTCAACCACTCCATTGATTATTCACACTATTATGAGATAAACTTGTCACTCAAACGGACCACTCACATAAGTATTAAAGTAATTCACAGTTGGACAGAGTTCTTGATATTTGTGCAAGTCAACAAATCATTCGATAGCTTAAAATAAAAATATAGTATAAATCCTACAAACTCCCATCTAACAATTATTCCATCAGTCTGCAATCTGAAAATTTTTGTATAAAGTTGACTTTAAAGGCGCAAAAGCATGAAAGACATCAAAGAGAACTTAATGAAAGCTCCAACACATGGCAATGATGTGTCCGTATTGTCTGTCTATAGTACAAAGAGTCGTTGGACGAAAAAAAAAAAAGATTCCAGTACTAAACATAGAGAATGCAAGCCAAGATTCAAAAGATACAAGAAAAAGAAGAAACGCACTGGAAGAAAAAATTCAAATATCTTGCATACTCAAAGACTTCTGAGCACACTTCTCATATATATCCTACACTGCTCAACAGCTTTCTCTTCAAGATATTATTAAATCTACAAGGATCATTCAGAGTTTAAGACAAATACTCGACCGTCGTTTTCTACTAAAGACAGCTTGAGAAGTTGCAAATACTTTGAATCTTAGGATTCATTCTTTTGTTATCTTTGTGGTTTTTTGGTTGTTTTACTAAGGATCTCAACCATTGTAAAAAATATCAGGAGTTTCAATTTAGGTCGTTGATAAGACTTGAGGTTGAAATGGTTTGTTATAAAGGACTTGTAAAACCAAAGTCTTCTAGCCAGGGGCATAGCTTCAATAGGGGCTAGGGTGGGCTTTAGCCCAGCCTAGTCTCGCGATTAATATATATATAGTTATGTATTTTAAGAATTTTAGTCATTGAGCAAAATTTTTATATATGGATTTATATGAGTTTTAAATAATCTAGCATTTGAGCTTATTCGATATCTATGTAGTTATCTTAATTTATATATTTATTCATTCTAATTTTACATTATTTTATATATATATATTATAATATATGCATACATAAATATATAACTAAATTATTTGAATGAATAATGTCATATGTACATTCAATTTTTTTACTTACTTTACCATGAATTCATTATTATAAATGATATTTATCATGTATCTTAATATATTAAAATCTTAAGATGATTTTTAAAATTTATCTAGTTCATATTATACAAAATACAAAAAAAAAATTTTTAAAATATATTAAATAATATTTACATTTTCAATGTCCAGCCCACCCTATTTTAAAATCTTGGATACGCCCCCGCTTCTAGCGAATTCATTCATAAGTGAAACAAGGTGAGACATAGAAGGATTTTCGCCTTCAACTTCCATATATTATGTGTCATTTAATCTACCGCAATTACTTATCTGGTCTTATATATATATATATATATATATATATATATATATATATATATATATATATATATATATATATATATATATAATAGGTCTTTATAGCAAACACTATCAAGACCGGTTATATTAAATTCAGTGATTTAGAGAAAATTTTTAAAAAATTTACTCACCCCCTCCCTTTAAACTTTAACTCTATCTTAACAAGTGACATCATAGAGGTTTTCTTTTCTCTACTACACACACACACACACTCAATTGTCATCTATTACAAGATTACAATGTTCTCAAAGGAAAATTATGGTTACTAGAAAATTTGTATGCAAACACACTTAGCCGCTCAAGATGATAATTGAAAAATTTGTATGCAGGCATACTTGTCGCTCGGGATGATGAAATATGATATGCCATCATTGATGGTCCAATAAAGATTCTGAAGGAAAATATAGTTGTTATTGTCACTGAAGGTTCTCCAAAGATGGTGGATAAAGAACCGGTACCACATTTGTGGAGAATATCTTCAGCCACCGGTACCTCTCATCCTCCTCTCAATCTTGCGATTAATATTTCGCCTATATTCGAAACAACAAAGCTGTTGTGAAATATGAATTGTGTTTTATATTTAGTTTTTTTTTTGCATCTTTTAATTTATATCACTGAGTTGTGGGATATCATCGAAACCTTGCAGCTCACCAGGTTTTCAGTTTGGTTGATTTCGAATTTCAGTTTCCAACTTGAGATAGCAACTTCACACTTGAGTAAAATATGTTAGAAACACAAAAAAATTTTGTCATCATCAAAATCAAGATTGACTGTGTTTTCAACTCAATAATATCCCATTTTTTATGATCACAAGCAATGATTTCATCTAACATATTTCTCATCATTTTTATGTGAATAAAAAAAAATCATATTTTCAAAACAATTTAGGCACAAACTTTATATCCCCCCTTAAAATTATAATTATTTCTCCCCTTATATTTTTGAAAAATCTGAAATGATAAAATTAGAGGGACGGCTAACCAAATTTCTCCTTAGTCTATTTTATGTGATAACACACATGATCTGACTTAAATGAATAAACTTCTTTTCCTCGAGCATGACCATGCTATAAATTTTACACCACTATAATCCTCTACGATTATAGTTTGCAATGCAAAAGCTGTTTTACTTTCAAAAAGTTATTCCATTTTTCCCACGATTGTTGCAAGCTGCTCGAAAATTCAACTTGGCATATATGTTAGAAAAATATGTAATTTCGAATTTCGAATATCAAAATAAATTTAAAATGTTCTTTCAAGAATAGCCATCTCTGATACAAATTGATAGAATTGTTTGGGAGATAATCATTGAACTACAATAGCTACTACAATAGCTCGGTTCTTGAAATATTGTACAAACAAAAACTAAATCGACTTTGATTTTCAAAACAAGCGGAAGACACTCAAAATAATTCATACAAAAATCGATTTAACATTTTGAAAAGTATTTAAAATATATGTAAGTTGAATGTATAAAGATATTTTTGTTTGAAGTATTTTATCAAATACTTGATATGCAATATTGGGTTGAACAACATATAAAATACATCGACAATATATCTTAAAAAAAGTAGCAATAATAAAATGTAATAAATAAATAGAGACGAATTTGTTTACAAATGTTCGAAGATTAACAACTCCTATGTCACCCCTTCTTCCACCTAGGAAGGACTCACTAGAAAACTTTGATTTATACAAATCCTTGTATAAATATTCAACTTACGACTTATCCATTGTCTAATTGAAATTTCTAACACACTCGATTGTAAAACGCAACCTCACAACCCGCATAATGTTTAACGTATCTTATGCCAATAATACAAACACAGTCTTTAATGTTTTTGTGTGAAAACTCACACAATTAAACTTCGAAGCTTAACTCTCATATATATGTGTGAGTGATTGTGTGCGAGGATTTTTACAGTGTACGTATATATCAAATGTATCTTCACACTTGGATTTGCTATCATTTTAGCTAATTTCTTCATGTAAGCAGCCTATACTTTGAATCATCTTCCAAAGATTGTATTTAATCTTCAATATGTTGTATGTATAGTCTCCAATAGTGATATATACACTAGACACGAGAATATGACCGTTTGGAAATGTTGTGTATGGATTCTGACATTGTAATGATCAAATTCGCATTTCTGAACATTTTCATGGAAAGTGTACTCATTTCTCTTAGCTTTCAATGGAATTAGGAATAACTTAATTCCAAGTTCGTATGATAAAGATTAGGCTCTTAACAATCAGGAATTTGTTCTTCATTTTTTGCAGAACCAACAACTTTATCGTGGATTATCATCTTCTTCTGCTCTGATTCAGAATTTTCCTTATGAATATGATTTTAGATCGTTATCTTAGCTTTGTAATACTTATTGAATAGTTTCATTTTGAACAACTGAGCTGAAAGATATGACCAAAATACTATAACTGCTCCATTCAAACTGATTGTTGTTTCTGTTATCATCAGCTCAATCTTGTGACTAATATTTCGCCAAGATAACTTTTGAACCAACTGAGCTGTTGTGAAATATGACTTGTGTAAAATTGAGTTTTTTTTATTCCTTCATTTTGGCGGCTTGTCTTTTGCATCATCGACTTATGAGAGATATCATCTAAACATTGAAGCTCGCCAGATTTTCAGTTTGGTTGATTTCGAGTTACGGTTTCCAACTTGAGATATCAACTTTACACTTAAATAAATATGTTATAAATATAATAAAAAATTTATCATCATCAAAATCAAAATTGCTTATGTTTCTCAACCTAACAATGTTTTTACAAGAAAAAAGAGTATTCCACATTTTTTGCATTAAATTGTTGCACAAGCATTGATAACAAGTCGGAGACGTCACAAAAATATATATTTTGGGATATTTAATTTTTAAGATTAATCCCCATTTATATATAAATACTTTTAAAAAAATTACTATTATGTTCATGTCATATATAATATTTGTGTATTATATTACATACGTTACGCGTGTACCTACTAATATTATATTATCATAAGGGCTTTAAAGTAAATACTTATGGTGAACATTATCCATTTTTCAAATCTTATAAATTATTAAAAGTATTTTTTATATCTATACTTCTAAATTTTTAGCTGGCTACATAACTCTTAAAAAATACTATTAAAATTTATTAATTTGAAAAAAAAAATTATCATGGTTAAATAATTATTCCAACAGCACAAGCACGCAACACATGAAAAATGGTATTAATGTAGGTTTCATGTGAGACCGTCTCACGGATCATAATCTGTGAGACGGGTCAACCCTACCTATATTCATAATAAAAAGTAATATTTTTAGCATAAAAGTAATATTTTTGCATGGGTAACCCAAATAAGAGATCTGTCTCACAGATACGACCCGTGAGACCGTCTCACATAAGTTTTTGTTTATATATGTGTGTGCGCGCGTGTGTGCAGAACCTTTAATAGTGATCAACTTCGTCATTTTAACGGATACACAAAAATATGACTGCTTTTATTCCATAAAAAATGGAGTGGGTCTCATGTGAAACCGTCTCACGGATCTTAATCAATGAGACGGGTCAACCCTACCGATATTCACAACAAAAAGTGATACTATTAACATAAAAAGTACTACTTTTTCATGGATAACCCAAATAAGAGATCCGTCTCGCAACTACGACCCGTGAGACCGTCTCACACAAGTTCTTGTCTAAAAAATGTTATATGAATCTAATTTAGTAAATTATCAAATAATTAAATAATTTGTTGATCATAACTAATGACTTGAAAAAATAAAAATATTAATTAATTAAGTGAGAAATCTAAACATATGAATTATTAGGTGCATGACGACTTACTTGTATATATATAAAATTAAAGATGCGCATTTTTTTGTTGAGAAAAGATTCTCAATCTTTGGTTGTCAATTTTTTATTTTATTTTTATTTTTATTTTTTTGTTTTTCTAATTTTTTAAATTAAAAAAAGCTTCATGTTATTTAAAAAATGAAAAAAACTTCTTCAATTTTATTTCAAAGAGGAGTAGGTCTTTTGTGAGACGGTTTCACGAATATTTATCTGTGAGACGGGTCTAATCTACCGATATTCACAATAAAAAGTAATATTCTTAACATAAAAAGTAATATTTTTTCATGGATGACCCAAATAAGAGATCTGCATCACAAAATACGATCCATGAGACCGTCTCACACAAGTTTTTGTCTTCAAAGAGATGACCGACTATTTTTCTGGTAAAAAAAGTTATTTTTTAAAATTTCAAATTCTAGATAGATCAAATCTCTAAAAAAAATTATTTTATAATCTCATTCTATTAATATCATTTAGATATCTAATATATATTTAATTAAATAGTAAGATTCTCGATATATTAAAGATATTATTAATATTGTTTCCGGATATTAGCACACTAATTCAAATAATTAATTATCTCATGATCTTTATACATATTATGGTCCTTAATTTATTTCATGATATATATATATATATGTTATATTTTTAATTTCGATAAATTTAGAGTAAATAATTTTTGATTTTATTATTTATTTTAATAATTATATATATTAATAAATTATTAAAATTTTAATACAAATCACATGGTATTTAGCGATATAAACATTTGTTTGTATCCTTTTATTTTTTTAAACAGATTGATTTTCATGATTCTTGAATCCACTCAGGAACAATCAAGAAATATTTATATCTATAATTATAAATTCTTAGAGGGCTACATAACTCTTAAAAATATTATTAAAATTTATTAATTAGAAAATAACAAAAATTATCATGTTTAAATAATTATTCCAACTGCACAAGCACGCAATATATATATATATATATATATGTGTGTGTGTGTGTGTGTGTGCGCGCGCGCGTGTGTGCAAGAACCTTTTATAATGATCAATTTTGTCATTTTAATGGACAGAAAAAAATATGCCTGCTTTTATTCCATAAAAAATGTTATAAGAATCTAATTTAGTAAATCATAAAAATAATTAAATAATTTGTAGATCATAACTAATGAAGTAAAAAAAAAATATTAATTAATTAAGTGAGAAATCTAAACATGCGAATTTTTAGGTGCATGTCTTACGTGTGTATATCTTTTACTATTTATTAAGTTTAAGCATATTAGAATAACTGTTTTTGGTGTCTTTGGTCTGTTTTTTGGTTTCCCTATTTTGCCCCTATTTGATATCAAAATTATATTTTTGTTTTTTTTTTATTTCAAAAAACATTTTTTTTATTACAATTATTCAAATAGCACTTTAGTACCTCGATAATTTGTCAAATTTCATTTTAGTCCATAAATAATTATAAAAAAAAATTGTACACACACGCACCGCGTGTGCAGAGTAGCTAGTATAAAATTAAAGATGCACATTTTTTTGCTGAGAAAAGATTCTCAATCTTTATCCGTCAAATATTTTTTTTTTATTTTAAATTTTTGTTTTTCTAAATTTTTTAATTTAAAAAAACCTTAATGTTATTAAAAATGAAACAACAATCTTCAAGTCTATTTCAAAGAGATGGCCGATGATTTTTCTGGTAAAAAATGTTATTTAATTTCAAATTCTAGATAGATCAAATCTCTTAAATTTTGTATTCTAAAATCTCATTGTATTAATATCTTTTAGTATCTAATATATTTAATTAAATTATAAGATTCTCAATATATTAAAGATATTATTACTATTGTTTCGGATGTTACCACAATAATTCAAATAATTAATTATCTCATGATCTTTATTCATATCATTGTCCTTAATTTATGGCATGATTATCTATATTATCTATATTATTATTTTATATTATTAAATGTGAGACTTTTAAAATAACTATTTTCGAGAACACCAAAATATTTAATTCTATAATTATTCTTCTTATCCTACTAAAAATCTCCTCAAGTCACCCCATATTTTATATAGCAAAAATTTTATAAAAAGGAAGACAGCATATTGTCGACAAACTTGTGAGTAATTTATGTTCGTAGTAGTAATTCAAGCGTAGATGAGATCCTACTTATGTGGGTACTATCTTTATTTCATTTCAACGGGTAACATCTTGTCACACATACATTTTTTTTTAAAAAAGTAGGTCCTATATATGCATTAGCAAATCTTGACCATCCATCATATCATTGGAGCATTGCCCACATGAGTACGATAAAATAAACCCAATTCAAGTACCTGTTGTAAATTTCATTTATTCTGTCAATAATTACGATTTATGATTGATCAGCGGATGATCCGAGATTTTATAGATTTTGATCTGATTTCAAAAAATATAACCGTATCGGATTGAATTGCTTCGACTCGAGATTCTAATGGGATATTTGTTCAAAGTTTTTACCACTAAAAAAAATCCCATCTTTGTGTGAGAAGAGGCGATTCGTGATGCTTTGTTTTTGTTACTTTTTTTTTAGAAAACAGATTGATCTTCGTGATTCTTGAATCTCCGCACGTTGTGACTCAGGAACAATCAAGAAAATGGCTGTGGACAAGCTATTCCTTGGACCACATCTTGAGGTACTGCTTCAGAAATTGAGCGATGGTGCTGCGATGGACTTAGCCCGCCGCCTGACAGTCGATTGCGATTTCAAGGAGATGTGGATGTCCCTTTTGCTTGTTGCTCACGTGCTTGAGGATGCTAAACCCGTAAACATACGGTTAGAGGAGCTAAGAGATTTGGCCTATGACTTGGAGGATGTAGTGGATGAATTCACCACCCTAGCTTTGATTCAAGATGTGAAAAAGGGGATCCAGCATACTAAGAATAGTATGGTGCGGAAACTGATTCTTACTTGCAGCAATTTCACGCCCAGGGCACTGGTATCGAATCGCAGGCTGGTGTCCACTATAAAAGACATCAGAAAAAAACTGAATAGCATCTCTAAAAAATGGAGTGATTGGAATTTGAGAAACTTTGGTGGGCTGTCCAGTCGATCAGGAGTAATGAGGTCGGAAAGCACTTCTCAGTTTATGGAATATGATGTTTATGGGAGAGATGAAGATAAGAAAGCTGTAAAAGAAATTTTACTCAGGGTTGAGTCGAGCACTAAGAATTTCAGTGTCATTCCAATTGTTGGAATGGGCGGTATTGGGAAAACGGCTCTTGCCCAACTGCTTTATAACGATGAAGACGTGAAGAGAAACTTTGGTGTGAGGGTTTGGGTTCATGTCTCCCAGGAATTTGATGTGTTGAAGATCACCAAACAAATTCACCAAGCGGTCACTAAAGTGAGTGGTAATTGGGACATGGATTTAGCCAATCTTCAATTAGATCTGCACGAGAAGATAGTGAATATTAAGTTTTTTATTGTTTTAGATGATGTTTGGAACGAGAACTATGTGGAGTTGCATGATCTATGCAGCCATTTGAGTTTTGGGCTGTCCGGAAGCAAAATCATAGTTACAACTCGCAGTCATCGTGTTGGATCAGTGGTAGCCTCTCCTCAATCTGCCTACCACATGAAGTTATTAACCGATGAAGAATGTCAATCCATACTGGCTCAACATGCTCAGATATCATTCCAGGAGAATTCCCATTTACAAGTTGTTCGAGAATTAGCGAATATGTGTAAAGGCTTACCTTTGGCGGCAAAGGTATTGTAGAATGAATTCCATCAAATCAGCTGTCAATAATCTTCAAAATATTGGTAGTCAATCAATGGGTCTTGTATCCATCTACTTTAAATTATTAGCACTATGTTAGGCAATTTCAATCCCTTGTTATCACATACAGTCAATCATAGCAGATAATTAGGAGTATTTTTATATGATTCTTTGTAGTTTTGTGCCCAATCATCTCTTGTATCGTTGTATATCTACCCAAAATACAATCAATATAACTAACGCATTACATTCTTACAGGTAGTTGGTGGAGTTTTACGCTCTAAGAATAGCAAAGGCGAATGGAAAGATGTTCTAAGTAGCAAGATATGGAGGTTATCGAAAGAAAATATTCTTCCCATTTTAAGATTGAGTTATCACCATCTTCCTTCACATTTGAGGTTTCCATTTGCATATTGCTCGGTTTTTCCAAAGGATTATGAATTTGATCAAAATGAGCTTGTACATTTATGGATGGGAGAAGGTTTTCTTGATGTTCCAAATGAACGAAAAAACAAGAAAGACTTGGGTCATAAGTACTTCAACGAGCTGCTATCAAGATCCTTTTTCCAAAGAAAAAGTGGCAGAGATTCAAAATTTGTAATGCATGATCTTATAAGTGAATTGGCTCATATTGTTTCGGGAGGAGTGTGCTACTGTTTGGATGATAAATTGGACACTGATCAGGATCACCAATTACCCAAGAAGATTCGGCATGCTTCTTTCCTTGGTCATGAATGTGAACATTTACTTGAATTTGAGGGCTTCCGACAAATTAAAGGTTTGAGAACGTTCTTGCCAATGCCAGTACAAAATTCGCTATCTTCACCTCCTTTCCACTTATCTAATAGGATTTTAGTCGAAATGATACCAAGATTGCACAGCTTGAGAACTTTATCGTTAAGCGGCTATTCCATCACTGAGCTGCCGAGTTCCATTTGCAACTTGATACTTTTACGCTACCTTAACCTATCCGAGACACTAATTGTTACGTTGCCACCTTCTGTAAGTGGTCTATTGTCTTTGGAATTTTTGTCTCTAAGTGATTGTCGTTTAATCCACAAGCTTCCGTCGACCTTAGGGGATCTATCTAACTTATGCCATCTTGATATCTCTAATACTGATCGACTGAAAGATTTGCCGGTCGAAATCAGTAGACTGTTGCGTCTCCAGATATTGCCTAAAATCATTTTGGGTGGAGTTGGTAATTTTGGACTCAAGGAATTGAGGTGGCTGAAGCATTTAAGAGGTACTTTTGCCATTTTTGAGTTGCAAAACGTTGCAAATCTTGACGATGCAAGAGAGGCTGGTCTTTGGTACAAGAGCGAAATTGAAGATCTGCAATTGTCGTGGGGAAGTACTGACCCTGTTAATTCCCAAGGTATAAGTCACGAAGATGTCATAGACAAGCTAGAGCCTCATTATAATTTAAGAAAACTCAAGATTGAGTCGTACAAAGGTGTTAACTTCCCGGATTGGATTGGGGATCCATTGTATGCAAAATTGTCAAGTTTGTCTCTTAGCAACTGTACTGAGTGCACATCTTTACCGCCTTTAGGATTGCTGCCAGAGCTCAAACACGTGCATATTGGAGGCATGCCAAGAATCAAATGCATTGGAACCGAGTTTTATGGGAGGGAAACCGATGTCCCATTTCAAAGGCTCGAAACTCTGAGATTTGAGCATATTTCAGAATTGGAGAAATGGTCTGCTAGAAGTGAGGAGAGCATGATACACTTCCCACTTCTTCATCGGCTTACAATGTTCAAATGCGACAAATTAAATGATGTTGCTCCGATGAGCTTACCTTTTCTATCAGAGTTAGATACTGAGGGATGCAACATTGTTTTGTTAAAAGACAAAGGGAAATATTGGCCCAAGATTGCTGGAAAGATTGATGGATGTTGAGTTTCGACCACTCAAGATACCAAATCAGGTATTATCCGCATTTGCTATCTATTTCATAAACTTTAGCACCACGCAAACTCTAATCCTCCAATTAAATTTGTTTTTGTGCTGTTACAGATCATGGTCACAGAATGCTTTGGAGGAAGAAAACAAGTCTATGTTTTTTTTAAAAAAAAATTATTGCTAACATAACATTTTTGGATATGTTTAAATCGTATTTCTGGATTGTTGCTTGAGATCTTTTTAAGCAATATAATATGCAAGTAATGGTATCCCAATAGTTTATCGTTAGCAGTTCGATGAAGAACATTTCAAGAACAACTGACATCGTCTGAGCTTACATACCTATAGCTTGTGCAATGCTAATTGACAGATTACAAACAAATTAAAGATGAATCAAATACATAAAAATTAATTGATTTTGTCTGATTCCAACTTCATTAATTATGTGCGTGTCCAACAAGAAGAACCACCGACTCGAAATCATCTTAAGCTCAACCACTACAACACGTTATAAATATCCAATTCTTAGGAGTTAAAATTAGATAAGCAACAAGCAGACCATTAACAAAACTCGATACCGATCCATGTATCACCACAAACCAACTTAATATATCATTCTGTACCAATCGATACTGATCGTTTAGTGGAATCCAATCGAAACTCGCTTGATTTCAAACTAATCAAAGAAAATGGTACTATCCCTCCATTGTAATTTATATTTTTCTATATGCATATATAAGCTGCATGCCGTTAAAAAAAATTAATAAGTCCAATTTGCATGTCTACATAGGTGGAAGATATCTTGGTTAGTGGAACTCGAGGTGTCATCCATAGGAATAGGAATAGGAATATGCCACCCTTCACAACTGCAACCCATCGGCATTCTTTTATATATATACTAGGAATGTATACATGCGATACACGTAGATAACTAATAAGAGATTTAGATAATGTTTAAAATCGAATAAAATATTGTTTACGAGTATTTATCAATCTAAATATATATAAAACACAAAAAATGAAAATATATTATGACAATAAATCATATATATTCACTTATTCATATGACACTTTCAATCAACGTGATTATAACACAATGACAGCTCTCTCAAATTAGAAAATATAAATTTTCATCCAAATATAACTCACAATGGGAAAATAATAAAAATAACATTAATATACACACACACGAAAATGATACACTGGTCACCCCTTGGTGAGCGTTCGTGAGCGACAGCCCATGTGGCTGTACACGTGGAATTTTTTATTTTTCTTTTCAATTTTTTAACTTTCTGTGTAGACATTAATATACTATATCCCATCACAGAAAAAGCAATTCCCAAAACAAACTCATCGCGAAGCCTTAATTTTTGTGGCCGATTCACCAACCCTGTTCGGGTTACTCCACCGGACATCCGAAGCCAACACCGGACGTGAGAGCGCCACCATTTGCCGACGCCAGAAAAGTGGAACCCAGGAAAATCGTGCGGTGTCACAACATTCAATGATATTCTGCATTTTTTCAATTTTTTTTTCAAACTTTATACAATTATTGTTTTAAAATGAGTTTGTTAGTTTGTCATTGATGTTTGGATGGCAACAATTTGAATGTAATTCTGTGATTTGTGTTGTTTTGTGTACAATTGGGATGGACTTGCTGAGACACTGTGTAAAGCGAGATTTCGACGAGTTGGGGAATATAAAGCGAGCAATTATATTAATTATGGGCTTCTAGTGCTGACTATAGACCTACACAATTGCTCATCCTTCACAATCTTTAAAATTTTCGTCTCAGCAGTCACATTACAGAGCTAATAATTTGTAGACATTTGTGCCAACATCCTTCGCATTCAGATTGCTTGCCATAGCGTACTCTTATGATACACAGAAAATGAAGATTGACTTAAAACCTTCATTTTTTCACGGGAATGGTGGAGGACCATGAAAAACCCAACTAGTCTTTATTGTCATTGGCTACTTTGATTATTAGATCTCCTGAGAAGTTTAAGTTGTGGCAGAGATCTCATGTTATGGAGTCTGTTAATTCTTGGTCAAGAATTGAAATAATATAATTTTTGGTTTAGTTTATTTGTATTCACATTCTCTGTTTTTGAAACAATTTGCGTTACAATGTAGGGCAAAACATACGTTGTATTTGTTGGGTGTACATCTGGCATTTATGACACGTGGGCAGAAGCAAGCTCTAATGTTATCGGGTATAAGGGTGCTGTCCACCAATCATTCAGAACCAAAGAGGAGGCCGAGAAAGCTTACAATGCCGCATCGGTGAAACAATCTACGTCGGCGTCCTCCCAAAATACAATAAACGAAAGTTCAAGTGCAGGTTCAAGTTCAAGAGGCGAAGTATCCCAGACCGAAAAATTAGATGAAATATTGAAGTGCTTGGAGGTGATACAAGAAATTTGAAAGCACTAAAATTGAATAAAGATGATTAGATAAATAATTGTAATTTATTGACAGTAGTTGCAACCGTTGTATTTTTTTTGGTGAAGATAATATTTGACAGATTGTATTGCAATTCAAAAACTTTATTGTGCAGTTTATAATATTTGATGAATGTTAGTTGTATTGTTATTCAAATAGTTAATATGAGTTATTCAATTTAAGTCAAAAATTTTGCATCCTTTATTATTCTGGAAATGGCTTCGTCTCCATGGTTTGAACTAGTTGTTTCTTTTTGTAGTGTATGTATCGATGAATTAAATGTCCTGTTAAAAGCAATCTCCATTTTGTTGTCTTCCTATTTAGTTTCCAAGCATGTCATTTAGACAATGTAGTAGAAGATTTAAAAAGCAAAAGCTATCTCCATTTTTTCTATGCACATGGCTACTAAGTTCTGAGTAACCTTGCTCCATTTAAATTCTGCAATCTGTTATGCAGACTAAGAAATTAGTGGCAAGCAACATACAAATTTTAAGTGGCAAGCAACATACAAGCAGCATATCTGTCATGGACTCCTGAAAAAAAACCTTACATTGTAGATGTCTACTGTATTACATTCAATTGTTTGTATATTTAAACACCCACGAAAATAGTAAACAACTTGGAACTGAACTTCTTATGCTTTGTTCATTTGCCATTGAGATATTCTCCAGTGAGATGACATTGGCGTCTGCTTGGATCCATTTGTTGACTGTAGAATTTTTTTGCAGCAAGGTTACTTCTATCTTCGACACAGATATGAAAAATCAGAAATATGAAACCAAAAAGAGAAAACGCAGATATATAAAAACAATATATATCAAACAAAACACCGAAAACACAGTGATAGGCTCGTAATAGTTAATATTTTATTTTCATATTTCCCGTTATTTTAACCTCCGATATGTTTAATTGACACATTTTTGTGTAATTTTATTGTAGGAGGAACTTTTACGGTCTTGGAGCAAATTTGAGTAAAAAATGTGATGTTTATCACATTTGAAGTTTCCAAGATAGAGTTTTAAAGAGAATGGCCAAATCAGAAGAAGTCCTGGAATAAGGCGTGGCCACGCCTTATGACGATACTTCAGCTGCCAAAAAATTACAAGAAGAGAAAATCTAAATAAAATATTATCTATTATTTTATATTTTATGATTAGGGTTAATTAAGAGGTTAGTGGGCTTTTAGCAAAAATTTAGACCCAAACAAATCTACTAATCAAGGAGGCGGCAGCTTTTCTTTTTCTCTCCAATCACAAACCAATTTCATTCCATTTTTTCTCACGTGAAGGAAGAGAGAGGCGCAAGACTCCAAATTTTCCTCCAACAAAATCGTTTGCTCCTTTATGCTTTCTTATTTCTTTTTCATGAATATTTTATATCAAACTATGTTAGGCTAATTTTTTTAGACTGATTCAAGGGATAATCTACTGTTTAATTTTATCACTGTGAGGTTTTTGCACTTTAATTTATTATTCTTGTTTGCCCAAATATTCGTTAATTTATGATTTAATTATATGAATGTTATACGTCAATTAATCTGACAATTTAACTTGATGTATGATTTTCTAATGCTAACCATGAATTCAGTGATCCGTAATTGTCATGAACGATTGGTACATGAGTAGCGATAGATTAGGCGTGTTGTGCTATCATAACATATTTAATCTAAATAAATCGGTGAAACTCGATCTATCAATTGCAGCTATCTCGATTGTTAGATTTTAGGATTAACTGTTTTCACGAAACTAAAATGCTGTCTTTAATTAATATGGAACGCTATCGTGCCCAGTTGATTATTGGTAAGTTTTGACTGGATGCTGGGTTTGGTCAATTAATTTAGGAAAACACAAGAATTTTAGCGGCTATCCCTATTATTCTAAGGTTAATTGTTTGGAATAACATGAATAAATGATTGGTTAACCGATGAACAGTGAGATAATTAAATAGTGGAATCCCCTTGAATCAGTATTTTTCTCGTATTAAATTCTTCAATTTATTCTCGTTGATTAATTTTCAATTCTAGATTCAATATTCTTTTTTGCTTGATAATTTTAGTTTATATTATTTTATTTAGTAATTATCAAAACAAATCCCCCCTTTTTATTTTTATTATCAAAAGAAATAAATCTACTGTTCCCTGTGGATTCGACCCTACTCACCATTACACTCGTTTTTTATTTAAAAGGGTAGGAATTAATTTGGTGGTCAACGACAGCACACCAAATTTTGGCGCCGTTGCCGGGGAGCGGTGTAAGGTTAATTTCTTTTGATTTTTTTTATTTTTATGCCTCGTTCTTCTCGTACAGGTAAACTTGAATACAATCCGGAAATCGAGAAGACAGCTAAGAGATTGAGAAAAGAAGCAAGATTAAAGCGTGAAAATCAACCATCATCATCATCTCCTGATTTGAACGTATCATCGGACTCCAACGATACAGAAAGTGAATCGGACATTGATCTTGAGGTTGAAAGAAGTGAAAGTGACGAAGAAAAAATGGCAGGACAAGCTCAAAGAACACTCAAGGAGTTAGCTAATCCTAATGTTATTCAACAACCATTATGCATTCAATTCCCTACTACTGATGCTACTTTTGAATTAAAATCTGGCTTGATTCATTTATTGCCTACTTTTCGTGGTCTTGCAGGTGAAGATCCCCATAAACATCTGAAAGAGTTTCATATTGTTTGCACAGCCATGAAACCTCAAGGGATTACAGAGGAGCAAATTTCATTGCGAGCTTTTCCATTCTCTTTAGCCGACAAAGCTAAAGATTGGCTCTACTACTTGCCCTCTGGGACGATAACGACTTGGGATAATATGAAACAACAATTTTTGGAGAAGTTCTTCCCAGCTTCGCGAGCAGCCAACATCAGGAAGGACATTTGTGGGATTAGACAGTTACAAGGAGAGACATTATATGAATATTGGGAGAGATTTGAGCAGTTATGTGCCAGTTGTCCTCAACATCAGATTCCAGAACAGCTCCTAGTCCAATATTTCTACGAGGGTCTCTCACTTTTTGATAGGAACATGATTGATGCTGCAAGTGGAGGTGCATTGGTAAACAAAACGCCTCAAGAGGCACGAGCTCTAATCTCCAACATGGCCGCCAATGCACAACAGTTTGGAACTAGACAAGATAACCCTCCACGACAAGTCAATGAGGTAATTGTTACTCCTATCGATCAAAAGTTAGATTCTTTGACATCTCTTTTGGAAAAGTTGGTTGTAGGGCAGGTACAACAGGCCAAAGCTTGTGGCGCATGTGCGATGGTTGGACATTCGACAGACACGTGCCCTACATTACAGGAAGATCCAACGCAGCAGGTTAATGCAATCGGTGGATTTCCTGGACAGCCTCAACACCGATATGATCCGTATTCTAATAGCTACAACCCAGGATGGAAAGATCACCCAAATTTCAGCTACAGGAATCAAGGAGGTCAACAAGGATATCCACAACAAAATTTTCACAAATATCCATCACCTGCGCAAGCCTCTAACTCAGGTATGTCCCTAGATGAAATCGTGAAGGCCTTAGCTGAGAACACTCAAAAATTTCAACAGGAAACGAGGGCTAGCATTCAGAATTTGAGCACTCAAGTAGGACAGTTGGCGACCTCAATTCACAAGTTGGAAGCAAAAAATTTAGGTAATATACCTTCTCAGACAGTGGTGAATCCAAGAGAGAATGTGAGTGCAATTACTTTGAGAAATTGTAAAGAATTGGATGTTCAAGAAATTGGGGTACAAGCATCAATCAAGCAAAAGGAAGAGAATGAGATAAAGGTTGAGGATAAAATAATCAATCAAGATGATGCTCCGAAAGGTACGTTTTCTCCTCAATTTGAGTATAAACCTATTCCCCCATTCCCCCTTGCATTGAACAGGAAATGTGAAAGTATCAAGGAGTTGAATGACACTCTTTGTAGAGGTGAGGTAAATATTCCTTCATTAGATGCTATTAAACCAGTACCTCGTTGTGCTAAAATTTTAAAAGAGTTGTGTACTACAAAAAAGAGACATAAGCTGAAGGGGTGTAAAAGGGAAAAGGTAGGAGAACATGTTTCTGTTGTTATTCAAAAAACTATTCCTATCAAATGCAGTGATCCAGGTATGTTTTCTATCCGTTGTACCATTGGCGATACTAGACTTGAAAAGGCTATGTTGGATTTAGGTGCTTCTATCAATGTCATGCCTGATTCTGTTTATAATTATTTGGAACTTGGACCTCTGACTGAAACTGACATTGTGATCCAGTTGGCTGATAGGTCCACTGTATATCCTAGAGGTGTAATTGAAGATGTTCTTGTGAAAGTTGAAAATTTGGTTTTTCCTGCTGACTTTTATGTGCTTGACATGGAAACTGATGATTTAAACAGTCAAATTTTGCTAGGAAGACCATTTTTGAAAACTTCAAAGTCTATCATAGATGTTAATAGTGGTACCATTACTATGGAATTTGATGGTGAGATTGCAAAGTTTAATATTTATGATACCATGAAATATCCTCTTAGTGAAAGCACTATTAATACTCTTGATATCGCTAATCACTTGTCACAAGAAAATTCAAAATTTGTGGATAAGAATGATTTAGAGGAGATTATTGAAAGACATGTTGAAAATTCTAATGCTAGATTTTCTCTCTCTGATTCGCAGATATCTAAAATTGAGCGAAGACTCCCTCCAGATCGACCCAAGCATGTACTCATGAAAAAAGGAGGAAATATCCAAGGGACACAGATTTCCAAGAAATTCAAAGAAAACATGCACATGCTGAAATTTGCTATGAAAATATTCAAGCGGGATAAAGTGGACAAAGTGACCATCTATGAACCACCATGAGCAACAAGAAATAATGAATGTCGAGCATAACGACTTAAAAAAATTGCGCTTTTGGGAGGCAACCCAAATTTTAGTTCTTGTATTTTTTTTATTTATTTTTCCAGTAGAGGTTTTAGAATAAGGCGTGGCCACGCCTTACTGAAACACCTCTACTGTTTAAAAAAAAAAAAAAAAATTTTACAGCAGAGGTTTAAGCATAAGGCGTGGCCACGCCTTATTGAAACACCTCTACTGTTAAAAAAAAAAAAAAAAATTTTTTTTTACAGCAGAGGTTTAAGCATAAGGCGTGGCCACGCCTTATTGAAACACCTCTATTGTTAAAAAAAAAAAAAAATTACAGAAGAGGTTTTCGAATAAGGCGTGGCCAAGCCTTATTGAAACACCTCTTCTGCTAGCAACTTTTTCATTTTCAAAAAATATATATATATATATATATATATATATATATATATATATATATATATATATATTAACCTATTTCTTTTGTTTCTCTACAGCGCCGTCCAAGCACAACTGTGCATCTCCAAATCTTCCCTCCCATCTAGCGTCTCCCACTGTACAACTTTCAACACCAACACCACCTCTTCCGTCTTCTCACAGCGCCGCCGCACACACCGCCGCAGCGCCACCTCCGTTTGCATCCCAACCAGCAACCCGCTCGCACCACACCGTTTCCCCCACCGCAGCAGTAGATGATGTTTCTTTTCGATGCTCAACATTTTTCAGGAGAGTTCTCTACCTTTTCTTACTATGTTATCGTTTTAGTTGAGCATCTATTTTTTGTCATTGAGGACAATGCCAAGTTTAGGTGTGTGAGTTTTTGATTTGATTGTGAGAAATTTGACTTGACTGTGTGATTTTTGATTTTTTTATTTCATTTGATCTTTAGTATTTTGATTTAATTTTTCTGCATTTTGGGTTTAAAAATAAAAAATAAATTTTTTTTTAAAAAAATAGTGACGTTGTTAGTTCCAAGCATCTAGTTTATTTGTTATCTCTTTTTTTTTAATCCTGATTGCCTCCGATGCGAATAAAAAAAAATGATGTTTTCTTTGTGTGCAAAATGTTTTTGCATTCTCACTTTTGCATTATGAATAAGTTGCTCTTGATGATAGTTAGAGAGGACAAGTGTGTGGGATTTAACACAATTGCTATATTTTTTTTTTCTTGATGAGCTTTGAGCCTATGAGCAATCATGATATCTTGCTCCATTTTCTTTGATTGTGTGTTGTCATTGCATTGTTAATTTTTCTAGAACTTGCATTGTTATACATGTCTTTGTCAACACTTTGTGGTGGATTAGGTGCATAGACAAAATGATAAGGGCATTAGGTTTAAACCATTGTCTTTCGCATCATCTGAGCCGTTCTTTGAGCCTACCCTGATTCATAAACCACTAGTGAACCAAGTTTGAGCCTCAGCCTTTTTCTTTGAATAAAAATAACCACATTACAAGCCGTGATAAATCCTTTTTGTTGGTTATTCCCCGTTTTGAACCTTGAATTGGAGAATCATATAAACTTTTCACAAATAGCACCACTCAATCCAAAATAGTGTGAATTGTTGGGATTTAGGCAATCTTAAATCCTTAAAATCACCGTCTACAAAAAAAAAAACAAAACAAAACAAAAAAAAAATCAAAAAACAAAAAAAAAAAAAAGAGAGAGAGAAAGAAGAGAAGTAGACGAAGTGAAAAAGAAAAGAAGAGCAAAAAAAAAAAAAAAAAAAAAGAGAGATGCTCTTGATGTTATAACGAGGTTGAAGATGTTATTATTTGGATGCAATTGTTAATGTGAAAAGTGCATATGATTTCTCCAACTCCATAGCTCATTGTTCCCCTTTCTCCTACCTTACCCCGAGCCACATTACAACCCATTTATAGCTTTTTTTGTTTGTGTATTTTAATTCATTCATTTAGTGGAAAGATGTGATATATTTGCAAGCCTATGGTAAAAATTTTCAATGCATTTGACATGAGAGTTTGTTGATATATATCCTAGACACTAATGAGCGGAATGAGCGAACCTTGTGAGGAGTTGTTAAATCCCATGCATTTTACTTTCTAGACATTCTGATTGCAGTAATGGTTCATGATGTTATTTGGTGAGGTGCTCTGAAATTAAAATGTTTTCTTGCATGAAAAATGTTTTGGGTAAGTAGAAGAAGCGGAAGGAAGACGAAAATTGAGATAATGAATTGATCTATTGTATGCTTGAGGACAAGCATCGTTTAGGTGTGGGAGATTTGATAGGCTCGTAATAGTTAATATTTTATTTTCATATTTCCCGTTATTTTAACCTCCGATATGTTTAATTGACACATTTTTGTGTAATTTTATTGTAGGAGGAACTTTTACGGTCTTGGAGCAAATTTGAGTAAAAAATGTGATGTTTATCACATTTGAAGTTTCCAAGATAGAGTTTTAAAGAGAATGGCCAAATCAGAAGAAGTCCTGGAATAAGGCGTGGCCACGCCTTATGACGATACTTCAGCTGCCAAAAAATTACAAGAAGAGAAAATCTAAATAAAATATTATCTATTATTTTATATTTTATGATTAGGGTTAATTAAGAGGTTAGTGGGCTTTTAGCAAAAATTTAGACCCAAACAAATCTACTAATCAAGGAGGCGGCAGCTTTTCTTTTTCTCTCCAATCACAAACCAATTTCATTCCATTTTTTCTCACGTGAAGGAAGAGAGAGGCGCAAGACTCCAAATTTTCCTCCAACAAAATCGTTTGCTCCTTTATGCTTTCTTATTTCTTTTTCATGAATATTTTATATCAAACTATGTTAGGCTAATTTTTTTAGACTGATTCAAGGGATAATCTACTGTTTAATTTTATCACTGTGAGGTTTTTGCACTTTAATTTATTATTCTTGTTTGCCCAAATATTCGTTGATTTATGATTTAATTATATGAATGTTATACGTCAATTAATCTGACAATTTAACTTGATGTATGATTTTCTAATGCTAACCATGAATTCAGTGATCCGTAATTGTCATGAACGATTGGTACATGAGTAGCGATAGATTAGGCGTGTTGTGCTATCATAACATATTTAATCTAAATAAATCGGTGAAACTCGATCTATCAATTGCAGCTATCTCGATTGTTAGATTTTAGGATTAACTGTTTTCACGAAACTAAAATGCTGTCTTTAATTAATATGGAACGCTATCGTGCCCAGTTGATTATTGGTAAGTTTTGACTGGATGCTGGGTTTGGTCAATTAATTTAGGAAAACACAAGAATTTTAGCGGCTATCCCTATTATTCTAAGGTTAATTGTTTGGAATAACATGAATAAATGATTGGTTAACCGATGAACAGTGAGATAATTAAATAGTGGAATCCCCTTGAATCAGTATTTTTCTCGTATTAAATTCTTCAATTTATTCTCGTTGATTAATTTTCAATTCTAGATTCAATATTCTTTTTTGCTTGATAATTTTAGTTTATATTATTTTATTTAGTAATTATCAAAACAAATCCCCCCTTTTTATTTTTATTATCAAAAGAAATAAATCTACTGTTCCCTGTGGATTCGACCCTACTCACCATTACACTCGTTTTTTATTTAAAAGGGTAGGAATTAATTTGGTGGTCAACGACAGCACACCACACAGATATATGAAAACTCATATATATCAAACCAAACACTGAAAACACAGATATATGAGAACTCAGATTTATGAATATTTACATATATGAAACAAAACACTATAAAATGGTTACCCCTTCGCAGATATACAACTTGATAAAATAATAACCTTTATCAAATCCAGTTGTTAGAACATACAAAATTCAAAACAGTTATTAACAAAAAAAATATTGATGATTAACCACATATATTTAGAGATTTAAATTACCATCTATCGATCCAAAATCTTCGTCATCTGAGCTTTCTTCTTCGTTTTTATTATTAATAGTTGACATGAAGAACGTTGAGTATGCCAACATATATTAATTTTTATGATTAACCAAATATATACAAAAATACTAAAAATATACATTGGTGATAAACACATACCCGTCTTGCAAATTTGGACAGTTACGCTTGTCATGCTGCACACCTCGACGTCCACACCCACGACATTTTCTTCCCTGTGTGGTTGCCTTCTCCTTTGATGACTTTAATCTCTTCCCACATCCCTTTGTTCTAATTTTTTGAGGATCAATGATACCAATAGCCCTATCTGTGGCTCTTCTATATTGACTTCCACCGCTCACTGTTGTAGTGATATTCAAATCTTTTATTTTGTTGTCAATATAATCAAACTGTGCATTCAAGAAATTTGTTCCCTCAACAGTCAATGATGCAATATCAACTAATGCAGAAGCTTTATAGGATAACCTCAAATGTCTTGACATCAAACATCTTTCTGGAGCTTCAACCACATTTTGCTCATCTGTAGTAAAAAATTCTACATTCTTTGCAGCTTGCGTCCAACGTTTCAGTATATATTTATCAGGCAAATGAAAGACTTGGTTTATACGAAAAAATGCTAACATATGCCTGCATGGAATGCCCTCAAACTGAAATTTCATACAACTGCACAATATATCATCCCCTTGTATGACATGTGTAAGCACTCTTGGTTTCGAAGAAGAAGAAACTTGAAAATTTATCACCTTGTAAATCCCAAACTCATTTCCCACAGATTCTGGTTGCACGTAATAACCATGACTCTGACTCATTTCTTCTTGAAACTCCAACCATTTATTTTTCGTGTAAACCTTCACCATCTGAGATTCCATTGGCCATTTGGACTGTAGCTTGGGACGCTCTTTCATATCAATATGATCTGCAACTAACTCATTGTGTCTTTGGTGCCGAAGTGCCTTATAAAAACGAATGATAAAATCCATCAATGAGTTCTTGCTAGATATATATCTCTTGAAAAAAGCATGTGAACTTTCTGACCGCTGGCTACTTGACATACCCGCAGACAATACATGATTAAAATATGTTGGTACCCATTTATGTCGCAACTCAAACATCAACGACAGCCAATCATGTTGTTCCAAGTTAGCATTATACATAGCAGCTTCCCAGGAACTCTCAAATTCCTCATGTGTTGAGGAATGTAGAATGACATTCCTTATGCTTTCGTAGTGATCACGGAAAGTCACTGGGTTTAATTTCTCAGAGAATTTGTTCAGTATATGCCACAAACAATATTGGTGTGTTGTTTGAGGAAAAACTTGTGATTTGGCTTTCGTCATAGCAGGATGTTGGTCAATGATAATCAAGTTTGGGGCACCTTGACACATGGCTTCTAGGAATTTATTAAGCAACCAAACAAAAGAATCTGTTTTTTCGTCACTCAACAATCCACAACCAAAAAGAATGGTCTGATGATGATGATTAACTCCTACAAATGGTGCGAAAATCATCCCATATTTGTTGGTGTTGTATGTAGTATCAAACACAACTACGTCACCAAAAGCAGTGTATGTCCTTCTTGACACATGATCAGTCCAAAAACACCTGGTAAATATGTTGTCCGAGTCAGTCTCATAATCAAAAAAGAACAATGAATTCTTCGCTTTTTCATATTCGAAGAAATCGACCAATGTTTCTGCATCAATACCCTTATGCTCATCCCTAACACTTTTCTCATAGTTTCTCATATCTCTTTCTATGAAACCTACATGTTCAGCCCTCCAGACTCTATCTCAAATAATCTCATTTGTTGACAAGTTGGCACATTGGCTTCTGCAAATTGTTGACTCAACATTTTTTTTATGCAGAAATACCACGATGCGAGATTAACAAATGCACCTTTGACGGAGTCGATAATGGATGATTATGACTTTCAATGAAGGTATTGACAATCCAACCTGGACCTGTTTGTTCCTTCACAACTGAAATCTTGGACAAACATCCGGTTCTAGTCTCACCACAGGCTCTTTCTTTTCTTGGTTGATCATTTTTTGTCTGTTTGCTCCATCGAATATCATCTGTATGCCCTTCTTTAAAGCATACAAATTTCTTCCATATAATTTCGTTCGTTTTCTTACTTTTCTTACTATTACTCATTCTCGCGCTAAAACCGGATTCTCGAGCATATTGGTTGTAGAATGAGAATGCATCCTCTAACGAATCGAATCTCATACCAATCTGGGGTTTCTGATCATCATCGAATTGGGGGATGTACGATTGTTCATCTCCACTATATTGATCCATTTCATCTACAGTGGCGCTAGGCATATGTGGGGTGGTGCTCGAAAATATTTGCGGGCGGTAAGGTGCTGGCGAGGATTGTCTGGGGATTATCCGAGCACGGTGGTGTCGAGGACTTTCTTTGGCCACGCTAGGACTATTGTGCAGGCAGTTCGGTGAATCTACGTAGAACTGGGGTGATTTTCTGTTTCAGTTGGTCGGAGAATGATGCACTATATTCACCTGGAAATATTTGGAAGAAGATGGAAATTTAATTTTCAATTAAATCGCAGGCCCACACACACAAAATTATTCAATATAAAAAAAATCAAAACACAAATTCCAGGCTGGTAGCCTTTAATATATCACAGGCCACACATGACGTTAAAAATTTTAAAAAAAATAAACAAATTTCAAGTGTACACAGCCACATGGGCTGTCGCTCACGAAAGCTCACCCAAGAGGTGAGCAGCGTATCGCTACACTATATATATCTATCTATCTATCTATCTATCTATTCCTTATAAATATACCACTTTTAGTTGTGTTTTTACCTCATCGCCCTTCTACTCTCTCAACTCTTTAACTATTATTAATTATTATTTTAATTGTGTTTTTAATTTATCACCCTTTTTTGTTCTCAAATCTTTAACTATTATCTACTCTTCCAACTCTTTAAGTATCTCTTTAAGTATTATTAATTATTATTTTAATTGTGTTTTTACTTCATCACCCTTTTTTTTTCCCCAAATCTTTAACTGTTATCTACTCTTCCAACTCTTTCGGTGTGTTTGGTTGAGTGAATTAAATAAGGATAGATTAATAGTCAAATATTTATCGTTAAAATTTTAAGATGTTTTAATAATCATTTTGACCCGATTTAAGATTCAATTTTATGGATTTTAGTTGTGTTTTTACCTCATCGCCCTTCTACTCTCTCAACTCTTTAACTATTATTAATTATTATTTTAATTGTGTTTTTAATTCATCACCCTTTTTTGTTCTCAAATCTTTAACTATTATCTACTCTTCCAACTCTTTAAGTATCTCTTTAAGTATTATTAATTATTATTTTAATTGTGTTTTTACTTCATCACCCTTTTTGGTTCCCAAATCTTTATCTTTATCTTTATCTTTAACTTATAAATATACCACTTTTAATTGTGTTTTTACCTCATCGCTCTTCTACTCTCTCAACTCTTTAACTATTATTAATTATTATTTTAATTGTGTTTTTACTTCATCACCCTTTTTTGTTCTCAAATCTTTAACTATTATCTACTCTTCCAACTCTTTAAGTATCTCTTTAAGTATTATTAATTATTATTTTAATTGTGTTTTTACTTCATCACCTTTTTTTGTTCCCAAATCTTTAACTATTATCTACCCTTCCAACTCTTTCGGTGTGTTTGGTTGAGTGAATTAAATAAGGATAGATTAATAGTCAAATATTTATCGTTAAAATTTTAAGATGTTTTAATAATCATTTTGACCCGATTTAAGATCCAATTTTATAAATCAAATAGTTATCCATAAAATTTGATCTTAAACCGGGTCAAAATGATTATTAAAACAACTTAAAATTTTAACGATAAGTATTTGACTATTAATCTATCCTTATTTAATCCACTCAACCAAAAACACTCTATTATTAATTATTATTTTAATTTTGTTTTTACTTCACCACCCTTTTTTGTTCCCAAATCTTTAAGTATTATTAATTATTAATATTCCAACACTCCAAATATTATTTATTAATTATTAACTATTATTAATTATTTATCGGACTTGTTGCACTTTGAGTATTATTATTTATTAATAATTATTAACTATTAATTATTAATTATTTATCTGAGTATTATTTATTAATATAAGTATTATTATTTTTTTAATATGAATTATTAATTATTACTTTGTTAAGAACTATTAATTATTAATTATTTATCTGACTTGCTGAACTCTGAGTATTATAACATTCAATAAAAAACTGGAATAAAAAAATAAACACATATCCTGATAAGTCTTTTCCTCTACTCTGAAAATATATGTATTTGTAAACCTTCTCAATTATCATTTACGCCAATATAAATAATTAAATACAATTGCGTCTTTTTATTTTCTACGTTATATGAATATACGTAATTTATACATAGAACATTGAATAGAAAGAGTACATACACATAAGCTTTTAATCACACAACCCGTTACGGAAAATGTGAAAAGTGGCGACTTTTGGAGTGGTTCTAATAAGTTATAAATTATACACATTCCACACCTCACGAAACCAAAAGTTTTCTATATCATCTGCAGGTGGTTTCACATATCACCTACAGATTATTATTTCCTTATCTAAACTACAACAATAAGATGGAAAAAGTTAAAGAAAATCAACGTAAGTAATTAACTATACATATATTATTCTTATTTTTTATAACTTTAAAAATAATTTGCCCTTATGAAAATCACCTTTTGCCTACAGATGTAATAGGTGTTCTGAAAAAGGTCAAGCAACTGATTGTTTTTACCAAACCAGAAGGTATCATGGGATACAAAAGAGACATTGTTTTATTGGATACGACGTAAGCACAATTATATTATTTGTGTATGTAAAAACTTTTTGCGATCAAGCTAAGTATGGTTTCAATGCTAGGCTGACATCCATTAATATTAATCTATGGGACGACCTTGCTTTGAATGAGGCACAAATGAGAATCGAAGAACCCAATTATCGTTTTTACCAACCTGAGGATGCAAGAATACAACAGTAAAATCCATTAAGTTCATTGTTTATTTGTTTGTTATGAATAAACCCCATCAATTTTATCTTCTAATATCAAACAGGAGTATATCAGTTGAAATCAACGCAGACTACATCTGTTTTTTCAACCCACCGTGCACCCAGACAGATGCTGCAAACTCATGGTAAATTATGACTTCTCTATATCAACTATCATGGATCTAATAACTCATCAAAAAGCAATAGATTTCTTCTCATTTTAACAGTTTCGTAGTTTGCGTTTCAAGCTCAACATTAACATTTATACATGTGTCAAAAGATATTATTCATCATTTTTGTCTATCACCAATAATTATGAATTTGATTTCCTCATATCTTGAGACTACTCCAACTCTTTTTTCTAAAAAAAATCTATCACTTGTTTTTCAAACAAATATTAATAAACAGGTTGGACGCAGAATATAGGCGCGAAAAACTAATTACTATTTGGATGAAGAAAATGTTTGTTGACTCTAAGTGTGTAACAATTGACGAAGTGATTAAAAAGACGACATCTTTAATGGAGGTTTGAGTATTTATTTCTACACATATCTTGAATTTAGTCTATTTATTCCAGTTGTAGAGAACTCATATTTATTAATCGGTGTTAATGATCATCGTTGAATAAAACAAAAAACATATCAAATTCAAATTATCATTAATGATCGAAACTTTTTTTTGGATATATAATGAATATTACTATTTGAAAGGAACTATCAAGGAGATTGAGAATGGTTCTTTACCATACTACGAAGCTTGTGATCATTGTCTCAAAGCGGGTACAAAAATGTCAAATGACATTGCTTGTCTAAATTGCTTAAAATTACAAGTCCAGATAGTTCCCAGGTAATACTATGTATTCAAATTTTTACATCTACCATATATTTATACATCGAACATTGCTATTCAACACTACAAATTCAATCTTGCAGGTATAGATTATCATTTTTTGTTGGATGATGGTACAAATATTGCTAGGATTACAATCTTCGAAGAAGTTGTCGAGGCATTAATTGGATATCCTGTTGAAGACTATATGAAGATTCATAATCAAGTAAAAACTAAATATTACAATATATTTCATATAGGTAATAATTCTTATCATGACAATAAATTTAAACATTTTTGTTTCTTATTGCCTCCAGCTTGCCCCTACTACCACAATTGCAAATCCCGTTGACGCATTGGTGAACGAAAACTTCAAAGTCTTGTTTAAATTAAATCACTTCATAGACAAACATGGCCCCATATGTTCCATAGAAGCTGAAGGTGTTGACAAAATGGATGACAATTTGAACAGAGAAAGGAAGATCGGAAAACGGAAATTGACGAAGAAAAGTAAGGCGGAATCTCAATCTATCATCATAGAAGAAAAGAAGGAAACAATTGCATCATCAATAAAGCTCGCCAAAAACACCAAAGGAAATAAGAAGCAAATAGAGATTGACGACGATGAAACATTGGAAGCTTATACAAAAAAGATAAGATCGCAAGCTACGTCAAAATCAAAGAATTTGCTAGGAAAATTTCAAATCAAACAAGAAAAATAGGGATAATAACTTTGGTGCATTACCCATCAAGCCATTTGTAAGAACCTCTTTCGCCTTTTGTTGCTTTAAAAAAACATATTTGCTTATAATCCAACGTTTCTAATATATTACCTGAAATTTCATTCTCATTGAGAAAAAAAATTATTATTAAACAAACTCAGAAAATACACAAATTTATACATACTCAAACAATCACCGACAATTACATTTCACGTGCAACGCACGTGCTCCATACTAGTGTATATATATATATATATATATATATATATATATATATATATATATATATATATATATATATATATATATTGGAAAGGCATAATAATAATAGTAATATTAAAGATCAAGAAATCTTTTCAGAGCACAAAACAAAACCAAATGATTGAATAAATCAGAGCAGATCAAGGATTCGTAAGCAAATTGATCTATATCCAATTCACAAGTTCAAAAACCAAATAACAGATCGATACTTTAGGAAAATAGCAAGACAAAGAGTGCTTCCAGGAACACCTTCTAGGAGATCAACAGACAAATCCAGCTCTTAGAACAGTTGGATGGTATGGCATGCCCACATCTGTGGAAGCCACAAAAAATGTGTAAGCATTAATCACAAGCAGTATTTACACTAAAACTCAAACAAAACACTACAAAATCCATCTTAAATTACAGGAAACCAACATGGATATCCAAGTAAAACTAACTATAAACTCCCATCTACACTATCCTCTTATATTCATTCTTTGATCAATGCCCCATTCACATTAAAATTTAGAGTGCATGAATCGTGCTAAAGTTATTGAAATCTATAGCAAGTGCATATAATACCTGATTTGATGTCTTGAGTAGCCCATTCTAATTTCCTTCCATCTTCACGCTAGCTATTCCAGCAATCTTGGACCTTTATTTCCCGTTCTTCTTCAGAAACTTTTTTTTATCACAAGTGGACATTCTCTGATTTTCAGATTCCCCAGCTTTTCAAGCACTTGTTTGGTAGGCAAACCATTAAGTTTCGGACAGTTCGAGACCGCTAATTCTCGGAGTAGCCTAAGGTTTCCAAGCACTTTCGATATGGAATTCAGCACCGGGAATCCTGCTATGGAGAGCCTCACCAGAGAAGGAGGAAATATTTCAGTCTCTCCATGCAGCTCAACCTCTTCAAAGCCACAACCGATTGAAAATTCCTCAAGCAAGTGCAGTTTATTCAAGCTCCACTCATTCAATGATTTGAATTTCTTGCACCCCAGCTACTCAACGAAGACAAGTTCGGGGGAAGGCACAATTTGGAAAGATTTCTAGCTCCGGGCAGCCCCCCATCTCAATCGATTCCATAGATCTCATGCCACAAATTTTCGCTGGCATGGACTGATGGACCTCAACTGTTTGCAATCTTTAATTGCCAAAAGTCTTAATCTTGGTGGCAATCCATGTTCTGGAAAATGCTCCAGGCCATCACAGCTACAGAGATATAACTCAAATAGGTTTGAAAATTTGAGTGAGAAACTAAGGAAATGCTTGTAATTCACCCAATCCGATAGACTAGCATCTTCAAGAGAGACTACACGATCCTTGGGGAACATCAGATTTGTAACAGAGTCCAAACTAATGCAATTTGCTAGCATTAGTTTCTTAATAGTGGCAGGGATCACAGCTACAGAGATATAACTCAAATAGGTTTGAAAATTTGAGTGAGAAACTAAGGAAATGCTTGTAATTCACCCAATCCGATAGACTAGCATCTTCAAGAGAGACTACACGATCCTTGGGGAACATCAGATTTGTAACAGAGTCCAAACTAATGCAATTTGCTATCATTAGTTTCTTAATAGTGGCAGGGAAGTTGGCCATTTTCCACGTCTTCAAGGACGAGCAATCCTTGATCTTCAATATATCAAGATCAGATATGTTTGTTGGAAGGGACTTGAGAGTGTGGCAGCCAAGAATCTCTAGGATTTTAATAGTAGTGGGAATACCATTCTTCGGAAATTCAACAAACTTGGCGCAATTTTTTGTAAACAGCTTTCTTAAAAATTCGAGGGTGTTCAAATAATTCGAAAGAGACGTCATACTTCCACAATATAATAACTCTAGACTTCAAGACTACAATGCAGTTGTTGCACCCCTTCACCCAATGAAACAAGTTGGTCACATTTTGCAATAACCATGCGCCCTAGTTTAGCAAGTTGTGTGAGGGCCATCTTGCTTGGCCAAACAAATTGCATCTCATTGCAGTTGCGACACTCTAAAACATCAAGCGTGGGGTGCCTAATTTCCATAGGTGGGTGAGAGAGTGCAGTAATAGACTTGATTTTACATTAGCTTTGCTATCAACGGTAAGCCTTTACACTTTTTGCCTAATCCTTGACCAACTTCTCGTAAATGCGAATTATCCTGGAAAGATATATGAGAATGTTGAGCCAGTAGGCATTGGTAATCTTCATCAGTTAGTGATATTTGTTAATTGATTCTTACGTAGTTTGGTGTCCAATCATCACTTATATACTTGTATATATATATCCAACGTACAATCAATATAACTAGCTATAGTGTTACATTCTCACAGTTACTTGGTGGAATTTTGCGCCCTAAGTATAGTGAAAGCGAATGGAAAGATGTCTTGGATAGCAAGATATGGAGTTTACCCCAAGAAAACATCCATCCTGTGTTAAGATTGAGTTATCACCATCTTCCTTCACATTTGAGGAATCCATTTGCATATTGCTCTGTTTTGCCGAAGGATTATGAATTTGATCAGAATGAGCTTGTACTTTTGTGGATGGGAAAATGTTTTCTCGATGTTCCAAATGAACAAAGAAGAAAGGAAGACTTGGGTCATGCATACTTCAGCAAGCTGCTATCAAGCTCCTTTTTCCAAAGAAAAAGTGGCAGAGATTCAACATTTGTGATGCATGATCTTACAAGAGAATTAGCTAATTTTGTTTCGGGAGGGGTGTGCTGCCATTTGGAAGAGGAAATTGGACACTGCACAGAAGTACCAATTACCCAAAAAGACTTTCATGCTTATTTTTTTTGCCATGAATATGAAGTTTTCCATGATTTTGAAAGCTTTGGACAAGTTAAGGGTTTGAGAACGTTCTTGCCGATGTCAGTACAAAATCAATCTCCTCCTTCTCTCTTGTCCAGCAAGATTTTAGTTGAATTGTTACCGAGATTACGCAACTTGAGAACTTTATCTTTAAGCTGTTATTCCATCATTGAGCTGCCGAGTTCTGTTTGCAAGTTGATACATTTACTACACCTCAACCTATCCGGGACACTAATTCTAACGTTGCCACCTTCTGTAAGTGATCTCCTTTGTTTGGAAATTTTGTGTATAAATAAATGTAGTTTCATCCATGACCTGCCGTCGACCTTGGAGGATCTATCTAACTTGCGCCATCTTGACATCTCCGATATTGATCAACTAAAAGAAATGCCAGTTGAAATTGGTGAGTTGATACACCTTCTTCAGACATTACCGAAAATTGTTTTGAGTGGCGTTGATAACTTGGGGCTCAAGGAATCGAGGCAGCTGAAGCAATTAAGACACTCTCTTGCCATTTTTTATTTGCAAAATACTGCAAATCTTGATGATGCAACAGAGGCAAATCTTTGGTGCATGAGTGAACTTCAAGATTTACAACTTTCACGCGGAAGTGGCACTGTTAATTCGCAAGATATATGCGCAAAATATGTTATAGCACGGCTGCAAACTCATCATAATTTAAGAAAACCGAAAATCGAGTCCTACAAAGGTGTTAACTTCTCGTATTGGAAATGAGATCCGTTGTATCGAAAATTGACAAGTTTGTATCTCATCAATTGTGCTGAATGAACGACATTTACTTAATACACAAAATTTCCAAACAAAGGAGATCACTTATAGAAGGTGACAACGTTAGAACTAGTGTCTCGAATAGGTTGAGGTGCAGTAAAAGTATCAACTTGCAAACAGAACTCGGCAGCTCAATGATGGAATAGCCGCTTAAAGATAAAGTTCTCAAGCTGCGCAATCTCGGTAACAATTCAACTAAAATCCTTCTGGACAAGAGGGAAATAGGATATGGATTTTGTACTGGCATTGACAAGAACGTTCTCAAACCCTTAACTTGTCCAAAGCTTTCAAAATCATGGAAAACTTCATATTCATGGCAAAGAAAAGAAGCAAGACAAGTTTTTTTGGGTAATTGGTACTTCTGTGTAGTGCTCAATTTCTCTTCCAAATGGCAGCACACCCCTCCCGAAACAAAATTAGCTAATTCTCTTATAAGATCATCCATCACAAATTTGGAATCCCTATCTTTTTTTTTTGGAAAAAAGGATCTTGATAGCAGCTTGCTGAAGTATTCAAGACTCAAGCCTTCGTTTCTTCTTTGATTATTTGTAACATCGAGAAAACCTTCTCCCATCCACAAAAGTACAAGGTCATCTGATCAAATTCATAATCCTTCGGCAAAACAGCGCAATATGCAAATGGATTCTTCAAATGTGGAAGAAGATGGTGATAACTCAATCTTAACACAGGAAGGATATTTTCTTGGGGTAAACTCCATATCTTGCTATCCAGGACGTCTTTCCATTCGCTTTCACTATACTTAGGACGCAAAATTCCACCAAGTAACTGTACGAATGTAACACTATAGCTAGTTATATTGATTGTACGTTGGATATAGAAGTGATGATTGTATACCAAACTACGTAAGAATCAATTAAAAAATATTTTATGACTGATTGCATATAAACAAGGATTGAATTGCCTAAGATAATGCTGAGAACTTAAAATAGACAGAGGCAAGACTGATTTATTAATCTCGAATACTAGAAAGGTTATTGACAACTGATTTTATAAAATTCATTTTACATTAGCTTTGCTATCAAAGGTAAGCCTTTACACTTTTTGCCTAATCCTTGACCATCTTCTCGTAAATGCGAATTATCCTGGAAAGATATCTAAGAATATTAAGCCAGTAAGCATTGGCAATCTTCATCAGTTAGTAACTTCAAGTGGTAGGTAGATTGAGCAGAGTCTACCACTGATTCAACAATATGATTGCGAACTGTAACTATGATTTTGGTTCCCGACAGCCCAAACTTCAAAAGGCTGCACAGAGTATGCCACTCATCGTAGTTTCCTTTCTAGACATCATCTAAAACAATAAAAAACTTAATCTTCTTCAACTTCTCCAGCAGGGCTTCTTGAAGCTTAGCTAAATTCATGTCTCCAGTCCCACTAATTTTAGTAATCGAATTATAAATCTTTCTGGTGATCTTCAATACATCAAACTCCTTGGAGACATGAACCCAAACCCTTACACCAAAATCTTCCTTGACGTCTATATCATTATAATGCAGCTGAGCAAGAGTCGATTTTCCAATACCGCTCATTCCAACAATTGAAATGACACTAGAATTCTGACAGCTCGACTCAACCGTGAACAATATTTCTTTCATTGCTTTCTTATCATCATCTCTCTCATAAACTTCAGATTCGGTTACCGCAAGAGTGCTTCCCGACCTTATTACTCCTGCTCGACTAGATGGTGATCCTCCGTTTTCCCACAAATTCAAGTCAGTCTTTTGCTTAACGATTTGATCCGGTATGTTCGTGATTTCCCTGATCTTAGAGGACAACCTACACTTGTTCGCGGTTGAGTCGAGCTGTTAGAATTTTAGTGTCATTCCAATTGTTGGAATGAGCGGTATTGGGAAAATTGACTCTTGCCTAGCTGTTTATAATGATTTAGACGTCGAGGAAAACTTTGTTGTGAGAGTTTCGGTTCATGTCTCCCAAGAGTTTGATGTATAGAAGATCACCACAAAGATTTGTGATTCGATTACTAAAAAAGTGGTACTAGAGACATGGATTTAGCTATGTTTCAAGAAGACCTGCAGGAGAAATTGAAGAAGATTAAATTTTTAATTGTTTTAGATGATGTCTGGAATGATAACTATGACGAGTGACATACTATGTGCAGCCTTTTGAAGTTTCGGTTGTCGGGAAGCAAAATCATAGTTAAACCTCCCAATCATGTTGTTGAATCAGTGGTTGTGAAGGATCGTGTGCTGGGCATCTTCATAATGCTTTAAACACAATATTCTCCAATGAGCTGCAATAGTTCGTGTTCTATGAATGTTAACACCGATGAATTAAATCGAGTTTGGTTTTAAAACCAAGCGAACGAAACTCAAAGTAATCCTTCGTGAAGAAAAACTGTTAAATTTGAAAGCATTTTAACTTATGTAAACAGAATAACTGAAAAACATAAGATCAGTTCTCGGATGTATCAGTTCAGTTATGGCAAGAACTGGACTGATAACAACTCGAACTGATCAAATAAGTTTGAAAATCACAGTTAATCAGTTAAGTACACATGATATGTTTATGGATGTTCGGAGACTTCAAATGCTCATATCTCACCCCTTCTACCACCTCGGGCAGGATCTACTAGAAGACTTTGATTTATACAACACCTTGTACAAACCCACTCGGTTTAAGACTTACACTACTGCCTAATCTGAACTCCTAGCCTAGACTGAAGGCAGTACCTTTCAGCAAACACTTCTTTAATGTTTTTGCGTCAAAGACTACACACAAGTTTAATGTATTTGTGCAAGACTGTATTTGAGTGGTGGTGTGTTCGTGTGTGAAAACTGAACAATGAATACACCAAGAAGGTGTTCTCACACACTGAGGGAAGTAAGCTTCTAAACTAAGCTGATAATACTTGCGTATTTCCTCCGGACTGATTGCTTCTTGAAAGCTGACAGACAAATAAGCGTGTCATTTCTTTTTCCACTCTCTCACATCATTAATATCAATACTTTTTATACATGTCTGGATACTTAATAATAATATATTATTATCAGATTTTAAATATTTGGTACTCAAATATCCTATATTATTACCATATTTTCAATGTTTTGTACCAATTTTCATTCGAGAAAAAATGTGGTCTCATGGAGCGCAGAAACAATTTTTTTAGGATCAAAGAGTACGAACACATTTTTTCTGATAGAGACTGGAAACAATTAAAGCGTGTTGTTGAAGATTTAATTATCGTTTCTCGTTAAGTTAATTGCATTGAATAAATTTATTTGGAGGAATTAGGGATGACAACAGATTTGGTTGAAGCGGGTTTGGACAAACCCGAGCCCCGTCCTGTGAACCTGGCCGGTCCAATCACCTAAAATATATAATTTTATATTTATTCAATAAAAAATTTAAAAAAATTGTAATGTTGTATTTTCATATTAAACATATAATAATAAAATAATATTATTTCGATCCAAAAAGATGTGTAAATCAGTGGTTACCTTTTAATATCATCCACAAAATCAGGACCCTCAGCCGAAGGTGAAGATGAACATGTAAGTAGTATTTCTATAGCTGAAAGATATTGCCTTGCTAATGCAGCCCGTGATTGCCAAATTGTCCTTCAAAAAAAGAGATACAACCTTAAAAAGTAATCTTCAATAGAAGTTGAGGCTAGGTAAGTGGTGCAGCGGAAGGGGTGTTTCGAACGAAACAATAAAACTCAACTCAATTGACAGAAAATAATATGAAACTGAAAATATTATTAATGCTGAATGTAAGTTTTGGATACACATATGATGCTTAAATAGACTATCAATTCTAGTCCTAAGCCAAGAAGGATACCAATAGTCCTATTAATACTAAGAATCCTATTATAACTAAAATACCAATGCTAATGCCATTAAAATATGATAATGTAATTGAAATACTAAGAGTTCTCATCTAAGTATAATACTGATAAAATCTAATCCTAATAAAATATTAATCTTGTCCAGCATCAGGTTTACAATTACAAGTGTCAGTACAATAGAGAAGCCAACCTTTTCCTGCTTTTTACAACCAAATTGATTTTGACATAGTTTTCATCCAATAGAAATAAAACAATCCGAGATCAAAGTCTTTACCAAGCACATGGAGCGATGACGAAACAATCAGTTTCAGTGTCGTAAGTCTCCAATAATCTGCCTGTCCAATTAGGATCCTCAAACCAGGCAGTCACTCTCGTATACTACGAATAATTTCATCAGGGCATCTCGACGTTCTATCAAAGCTGGCAGGGAATATTTTTCCCGAGTTGGTTTCCACCTGCAGCAAGAAGAATGAATGAAATAAGCTGCAACTTCAAAATTATTTTACAGAACTCCAAGGACAACATATTATCCATAGCTATGAAAACAGATGATCCTTTGCGCTACAATAAGCATACAGATGGGAGTTCCAATGAACCTTGTAGGCTTGAGATCCTTTTGTGTTAGCTTCAATGATATTTGATCTGCATTCAAAATTTTTTAGGGAAAATCTGCTTTGAAAAAATTTGTATGAATTCAAGCAAATATTAATTTGTTCAGTTGCTCACATGATGCTCAAAAGCTTTATTATATTTATTTATCGGTGTATTAAATATGTAAAAAATATTAAATGATCTCCCAACGAGGCGCTTCTGCTATATTTAAATTGAAATGAAGCTCGAACATCACGATCAAACTATAATTAATTCGGAAGTCGAGTCCGAGATATAACATTTTACAGCTTTGATCTACTCACGAAAATGCAAATTTGACCTCACATATCAAAATATAAGGGGTATTTACTTGGTACAACACATTTGCACTCCATTGAACCTTAGACCAACTTTTAATGCGGGGAAAGATTTTTAAAAGTTGAAGATACCACAAATCCTTGGAAAATGGGGTATGCAATTCCTTCAGAATCCCATCTCGTATTATGACCAAGAACATGGAGGGTTCGAATATCAAACTTCTCGTTCCTATTGCTCAAGCTTTCAATTTAAAGGATAGGAATGTCCTTCCAACTTGGTGCGACACTGCGACTTTTTGTAGAATGATCAGAATACTGCACAAAAGTTGAAAAGTAAACTAAAAATCCTTCTCTGAGAAGCAATAAGCAAATTAATACTGGGGATGCTCCATACTTGAGACGAGATATCATCAAAGCCACCAACCAGATGCAACTGCACGGAACGTGATGATGCATAAGTTAAACCTAGGGAAAGACCTAGATTTCAAATGAGTTATAACAACAATTATAAGCAAAGCCAAATATCATACATCCAGGAGAGAATCAGAATCATGATCAGAAAGTAAAGACTAAAGATAACATCTGACAGAGGCCAATATCAACAACATCGGGAAAATCCAAATGAGCTACAGATATCCTGCAATAAAGTCATAAGATATATGAAACCATGCCACTGGAGTTCAAAAGTTTCAAGTATACAGCATATTGAACTTACATTCCTTTTTCTCGATTCCGTATTACGACCCCTACACAAGTTGTGGCATCATCAGTACCTATTAGCTTGGGATAAAGAAATATAGCAAGAAAATTTTAGATTTATCATTTATCAAAGTGAGACAATTTTTATGGTGAAAACTGTAATATGACGAGCATTTTAAAGAAAAACTCAAACATTAGAGGCATGTGAAACATTGAGCGTTGCCAAAAAAATGGAAATTGAAATCATTGGCAAATGTTCTTAAACAGATTAATTAATCTATATAATAACAAAACATTTCTGCTCGGAATACAATATTGTAACTGATATAGAACCAATTTTTCGTTCACTACTTACTAGTCTCAGCACAAAGGAATTCACAAAGTGCAGAAGAAAAGATAAGAAGGAGATTGAGCGTAGTAATTAATGAAATTCATTTTTTAAAACAATCCACTGCCACTCCAGGAAAAGAATAAGTCAGACAGGAGATATGGATGCTGATACTGGCTATTAATCACCTGATAAATCAAAATGGACAGGTGAAGGGCATATGAATTGTCCAATTTCTTTGGAAACACTGAACAGATAAACTTTCACCGAAAAAAAAAGATTTGTAGTTCAAAAGCTCTTGTACTATTAATAGAATTCAATTTTATGGGATTGAGCCACAGGGTTTTAGGTAGTGGAAGGTGGCAAAAGTTAAACCTCCTAACTAATGGTTTATAACCACAACATCATGAAGTTCGAAAAATCTCGGAACATTAGAGCATCACACTCCCACCACAAGGATGTGATATTCTGATTACAATCTGCAAGACACATGTCCTGCAAGACACGTATCTGCCTGACATTTGGGCTGGTAAAGTATATTATTACGGGCTTATATATATTGGGCCTAGAAAATACATTGAGCTTAGAAAATGTCGAATACATTAGAAATAGGGATGGAGGAGGAAAAAGAAAGAGGGCGGAGAGTTGGTTAATATCTAAAAAATGTCCTGCAAAAAGATAAAAGATAATTTTGGACTGCATTATGTGTCATTTTGAAGAGTTAACACTTTCAAGTCATTCATAAATATCTCATTTTCCCTTGCCAAAAAAGTTACAACACAGCCTGAAGAAAAAGAGAAAATATCCAGACAAAGACATTGAAACAAACAAAATAGCAGGAAAAGAAGTAGAAAACAAAGGTATGAGGATGATTGTGCACTGTCAGATATTTCAACATTTTATGTCAAATCTTAAAGGAAAACATTTAGAGCATCCTATTTGAGAAGCCAAGTAGAGAGATAAAAACATACATCCACCAGCGCAGGGTCAACAGTTGCAAATTCCCTTTGGAAAAGGTAGACCCATTTACAACTTCCCGAAAATTCGGAACTACGATTTTCATCAACTGAGATCTTCCTCTCAGGTATAGATTTAAAGGCGTTTGAGGCAGACACCAAAGCTGGATGCTTCATCAAAGCAATCAAATCATCCATACCCTGTCTTAATAAGAAGTGTTGAAATTAAATCCAAAAGGAACAAACCATCTCAAATCTTGGTTATACTATTTAGTGACTATCTGAGCAAAAAAAATAAAGATGATCTTTAACTTGTAGTAGTTAAGTTCATCTGCCCTTCTTGTCTCACCTTGTACTACGAACTGATCATGGATTCTAGGAGAACAGAAAAATCCACTCCCATTCCTTGATCAAACACACTCCACATCTTACCTCGTTTTTCGTTAATCATGCCCATCAAAAAGTTTGACTAGGTTAATTTTGCTAGGTATCTCTCAAAAATTAGAAAATAAACAATCCCCACCCAAAAAAACAAAAGAAAACGAACCCAAGCACTAACATTTGAGTTCTCAGTTAAGTAAACACGTTTATATTCAAGAACCCATCAACAATTTCGTAGCCGAACCACATAGCTTAACCATTACTCAATATCTGAAGATTGAAATGTGAAAGAATACCTGAGAGTCAGGAGCATATGGAACCCCGCCTACATAAATCATGGGGAATAACTCACGTTCCTTCTTCTCTCAACTTCGAAACCCATGCGAAAAAACTCACGACAAAAGAACCCACCCACTTGCAACTGCGAGGACGAGCCGAAGCAAAACAGGGAGAATTACGGGAAAGGGAGGGGAAAATGAGGAAAAAGGGAGTGACCGAAGAGTTTATTAAGAAAAAAGGATTGAATGTAATTTATTTTTTTATCTTTTGTTTAAAAATTAATTTTTTTATTAGTGTATATAAATTTTATAATTTAATTAAATAAAAAAATTTACTCGACTCAATTTTTCTATCTTTCTCGACTCAATCTTAGATTTCATTTCATTCTTTATCTTTACAAAAAAAAAAAATTTTCTCAACCTTTCATCCTCTCATTTTTTTGCTAACAATTAACCAAGAGCAACAAATCCAAATAAAAAACCATACATTAAAGAGAAATTTATTTTGAAATCTGAAATTTACTGGGTCTCGTCAGTCTGAGTTTCACCCTGTATCGTGAAACCAAAAGTCGTGTCACGACCCACGGCTTCATTACCTTGGGTCGCGAAGCACAAGTCTTCACGACCCATGGGGGGTCGTGAAGCACACGACCACAAGTGCTTCACGACCCAACAAGTGTTTCACAGTGAAGCACTTGCAGCACTTGTGCAAGTGCTTCACGACCCAAAGTTGGGTCGTGAAGTGCTTCACCGTGAAGCACTTGTGCTTCACGACCCAAAGTACTTGCAGCACTTGTGCAAGTGCTTCACGACCCAAAGTTGGGTCGTGAAGTGCTTCACCGTGAAGCACTTGTGCTTCACGACCCAAAGTTGGGTCGTGAAGCACAAGACCCAGGGTCGTGATTTCACGACCCCGGGGGTCGTGACACGACCCATTAATTTTAAATTTTTATAATTAGTAATCTTTGTTTTGTTTTAAATTTATATAATTAATAATCTTTTTATTTGTTTTTTTATATGTTTATTTTTTCGCTAAACTTAGAAAGAATCAATTTTTTGAATGCAAGTTAATTTTAGGATCAAGATATCTGTAAGAAGATTGTATCATTTTTAAATGAGAAAGAGATAGAATATTTGGTGCAGTACACTCAATTTGGAAATTTAATTTTATGTGCTAAGGATTATAACAATTTCAATCAAAACTAAGTCGACGGTTATGACTCGTCACAAAATTGGGTCGAGATTATACTCGACCCACGCGACCCAATTTTGGTGGGTCGCGTGAGTCGAGATGGGTCGAGAAGCATAATTTTGGCTTCTCGACCCATAAAGCTATATATATATATATATATATATATTGTAACTGATGGGTCATGAAGCATATTATTACAAAATTTGTTAAAATTTTTAGTAAAATTATAAAATTTGTTAATGTTTACATACAATAAACATTAATTTCATATGCTTTGATATGCATTCATTACATTAAAGTGAATATGTAATGAAATTTGTTACGATTTTTTTAGTTCTATTATTATAAAATTTGTTAAGAATTTTAGTAGAATTACAAAATTTGTTAATGTTTATATACAATAAACATTAATTTCTTATATTTCGATATACATTCATTAAAGTGAATATGTAATGAAATTTGTCATGAATTTTTTTAGTTCTATTATTATAAAATTTGTTATGAATTTTAGTAGAATTATAAAATTTGTTAAGATTTTTAGTCGAATATAAATTCAACTCACATTGTTAGAATAAGAGATACATTCTCCTACTTGTTATGAATTTTTTAACTAACATAATTAAATCATAACATATAACTAATGTTTACACAAATAAATTTTTTATATATATTTATATTCTAATCATATATAAAGTGAATTATACATTATAAAATGTTCAAAATTTAAAAATATCAAAAATTTCTACCCACTCGACCTATCTCGACCCAAACTCAACCCAAACCCTAAACCCTAAACAAAACCCTAAACCAAACCTCTAACATTATCACTCGACCCACTCTTTTTATTTTTTTATTTAAAAAACATAAAAAAATTAAAAAAAATAGAAGAGTGGGTCGAGCACTCTTCATTTTATTTATTTTTAAAAAAATAGAAGTGTTATTTAAAAAAAATAGAAGTAGAAGAGTGGGTCTTCCTTTTTTTAAAAAAAATTATTTAAAAAAAAATTAGAAGTAAAAGAGTGGCCCACTCTTCGTTTAATAAAAAAATTTAGAAGTCCAAGAGTGGCCCATTCTTATTTTTTTAACGAGCTAATTAATGATGTTATCTAACTAACCTATTCAACTCCCTTTTCTCGATTTAAAAAAGTCAAAATCCCTTTTATTTAATTAAATTTTAAATGGATCGTATATTTTTTATTGACCCGGAAAGGGAGTCTGTCTTGTTTTTTAAAAAAAAAAAAATCCATAATGAAAATTACTTTTATGCCCTGTGTTTTATAAGTTTAAAATATGTGAAACATACGATTAAACGTACTCTTTTGCCAAAAACCAGCAGAGACCCTATTCCGAACCCTAAACCCTCCTTTCCCGGAAAAGCGTCTCCGTCGAGTCTTCAAAATTTCAACCGAAGGAATGACAGACGAAAATGTGGTAATTTTTGCGTTTATTTCGATATGTTTCTTCTGAATTTTAGTCGTATTTTTTAGTTATGTTTGCTGCGTGTGTGCGTAATCGACCATGGTTTTCCACCATGGTCGACCATACAAAGTATACGTTGTTTGTGGTCGACCATACAAAGCAATGATTTTATGGTCGACCATGTTTTATTTGGTCGACTATGTTTTATGGTCGACCATATTTATGGTCGACCATAAGACGAAGTCGACCATAAAACATGGTCGACCTAAAGATTTTATGGTCGACCATGTTTTATTTGGTCGACTACGTTTTATTGTCGACCATAAGACGAAGTCGACCATAAAACATGGTCGACTTTATTTGTTTGTATGGTCGACCAAATGTGGTTTTATGGTCGACCACAAAATTTTTCCTAACCTTACTACTAATTTTTTTTTGTCACATGTCTATTTGCCGAGAAAACTAGGCAGGGATGCCATTTTCCGTTGTAAGTTGACAATTCAATCGAGATATAATAAGATTTCTGAGAAGATTCATTTTTATTTGAACAACGAGGAGAGAACCCATTTTTTCGAGCATTCGCCTTTTGGTAATTTAGTTAGGTATTATAGATATTTTAAAATTTCCAGCCAAATTCTATGGTATTTAATGAGTAACCAGATACTTGATAGTAGTAGTGATGATTTGTGGATGGTGGTGCGCAAAAGGCCTGTTAGATTTTCTTTGTTAGAGTATTGTTTAATAACGGGTCTCGATTGCGCTATAGAGCCCGAAGATTTACCAGATAGAGGTGTATTTGGCACCACACACTTTCCTGGTAAGGCTGATATTGTTTCGGGTGATTTGGAGGGAAACATTATTGTCCAAGAGCATAACGAGACTGGTTTAAACATGGAGAAGATAAAGATGGCTAGTCTATACTTTTGTTGTTCCGTATTCGGTGAGGCGACGAAGATCGACCCTAAATATTTGAGGCTCGTAGATGATTTGGATAGGTTCAACCATTATCCTTGGGGTAGAGTAGCCTATCGGGATGCGGTCCGATGTCTGAAGAAGGATCTTTTAGGACGATATAATTACCTCGCCGAGGCACAGGGCCGGAAAGAAGTTGAGGGCAGCTTCCTTGTCGTTGGTTTTGTTCTCCCTCTGCAGGTATATTATTTTTTGAATGTTATAGTGGATTTGTTATCTCTATTTGTACCAGTAACACTGTTTGAAATTTATGTTACAGATCTTCGCTTATGAATGTTATCCGAGCGTGGCACAGAAGTTAGCAAGGAGAAGAGATGTGGATGATTTGATGTTGCCCAGGATGTTTCAGTGGGTGACTAAGACGTGGGCGTCAAACCGTGCCCCAACTGGTGTTGAAAACGCTGCAGCCTTCGGTGATTGTCCTATAGATGTAAGTAATATGAATCGATTTGGTAAACTAACCGTGGACATTAATTTTAATTAATTTGATCTTTTATTAATTATATGCAGGATTGTTGACTCCTACTCCTGAGGAGCTAGTTGCACCGTATTATACGACCGGGCATTTTGTTGATTCTGCGCCTGATGCGGTGATCACTCGGGTACTCGAGCTCTGGAGGCAGGGTCAGACAGTCATATGTAGCGAGCACCCTGTGGAGTCTCCCTCAGTCCAGCCCACGCATTCTGCACATTCACCTCCCTCAGACCAGCCCATGCATTTTGGACATTCACCTCCTTCTGTCCAGCACACGCCTCCTGCACATGCATCTCCTGACGTTTTCGGCATCCCTCCTGGTGATCTCGATAGATCCAGCTCTAGGACCAGTTCTCCTATGCGTACGGGTCCTAGAGTCCACTTTGGACTCAATCCCTCCCACCGCCCATCACCCTTGGAGCATCGTTTCGAGCGGCGATTGACTGCGTTGGAGGATTCCGTTACGTCCATGCATGTGAAGATTGCAACAGAATTTATTGAGACCAGAGCGTTTATGAGGAGTATAAATCAAGCTCTAGTTGACTTGAAATCGAGTTTGACTGAACAGATTAGAGCTGGTTTTGCTGAGATGAGGTCTAACATGCCAGTGCAGGAGGACAGAGATTATAGCATAGTCTATAGCAGAGGGCGGAAGAGGAAAGCACCTGAGGCAGATTTTGGTGAGTTAATTTTATTTATTATATTTATGTTTATGTAGTATAATGATTTAGTACAATTCTCATAATTATTTTAATTTGTTTGATGTGCGCTTTTAGGTGTGGATGATAATCTGGCTAACCTTCCGGTGATTATAGAGGAGTCCTCAGAAGGTGAGTTAATGCACTTTTTGATTTGATATTTATGTAAAGTATATTAAACAACAAAGTCTTTATTTTTAGATATTCAAGTGACTCCGGTTCCGCGTAAGTCAGGTGGTGAGACGACCACGTCTAGAGGTTATTACAGTAAACCTTGTCTATTCATATTTGCATTAAAGTTGTTATTATTTTAATTTGTTGAATGTACGCTGTTAGGTGTAGCTGATATTTTGGGTAGGGAAATTGGCAGTGATAGCCAATCCCAACAGATATTTGAGCCTAACCTTCAAGCCATTCCAGAGGAGTCCGCAGGAGGTGAGGTAATGCACATTTTTTATATTTATATTTATTTATAGTATATTAAACAATATATTTTATGTTTTTAGATATTCAAGTGACTCCACATGCGCGTATGTCAGGAGGTGGGGTGACCACGTCGAGAGGTTATTAAACTATACCTTGTTTATTGTTCATATTTGCATTAAAGTTGTTACAATTGATCATTTTATAGATGCCGGTGTGAGGCCACTTGCGGAGACCGTGACACTGAAGGTAAACAACTCGCTTGCGCGAGTTAGGGCCTCGATGCTCGACCGTTCGTCCAGTAGGATTCGAGGTTTTTATGCCGAATATGAGAAGTCGTTCTACGGGCCCATGGCTATCGCAAACTCGCGTGTCACTTTCCTTGTAAGCTTTTAAATAAATCTTTTATAAAGTTTAAATTTGTAGAGAACTTCTTTTATAAAACCTTTTGTTATGTTGAATTCAGCACATCGGCGAAGCTCTCCGTGGATTGCTTGAGATGCAGATCCGACATCCTGAAGTGATGTCGGCAGATGATTCGTTGATGGACAGAGATTTCTACTCTGCGATATCAGTTTTGGCCAAAGCTAAAGATATCGATTTCAACATAAATCTGGCACCGATTGTGAGCAAAGTCAAAGGTAGTGATCCAGAATGACCGTGTCTCTCGTGGGAAAAGGCACGAAGAATTCTCATCCCTGTCTACACAGATGGGCGCTGGTTTTTGCTAAAACTCGTGACAGGGTGAATAAGTGCATTATATATGACTTGCAGCGAAGGCACGATCCCAAATTCAAAGATCTGAATGAAGACATAGAGCCTATACTTATAAACGCTGCTCGTCTGCTATCCATTGTTGGGAACAACCCACACCCCAAGAGGCCATGTAATATAAAACTACATGATGAATTCCGTGCCAAGATTATACTGTACGTTGTCAACTTTCTATTTAAAATATAATAACTTCATTATTCTTTTTTTAATGTTAACAATAAATATTAACTTCTCATTTTTTTTTCACAGCGAAGATTCAGGAGCGTTTGTGTTAGCTGTTGCCGGATACTCTTTGTCCAAGTGCGCAAGTAGTACTAACTTTAGATGATAGATTAGTATCTGAGTTTAGATACTTTTTAGCTTGTAATATGTTCCTTAATGATTGGTGATTATTGTGATGTATCGGACAATTTTATGTCATTATTGGAACATGGTTTTCTTATGTAATTTTTGATGTTATTTTGTTGGTCGACCACTCTCGTTTTTGGTGGACCAAAAATTGTCTGGTCGACCACAAAATTCTGTTAGTCGACCATAAACGAGTTTGGTCGACCAACGAGTAATGGTCGACCTTTAGCCTTTATGGTCGACCATTATATTGTGTTGGTCGACCACCACTGTTCTTTTGGTCGACCATTGTTATTTAGTTTAGGGTTTAGGGTTTCAAGGGTTTAGGGTTTTTTAGGGTTTAGGGTATTTCATCCCAATCTCAGTATTTTGCCACGATCTAAAAAACAGGATTATGTTGTTAACTTTGAATCATGGAATCGAACTATTTTTTTTATATTTTTTAAAAAATATAAATCATAATTTCAAGATTATGTTATATATTTTAATTTACGTATAAATCAATTCATCACAATCTCAGTATTTGGCACGATCTAAAAAACATGATTATGTTATATGTTTCAAGTTAAATTTGAATCATGGAATCGAACAAATTTTTTTATATTTTTTAAAAAATATAAATCGTAATTTCAAGATTATGTTATATATTTTAATTTATATATGAATCAATTCATCACAATCTTAGTATTTTGTCACGATCTAAAAAACATGATTATGTTATATGTTACAAGTTAAATTTGAATCATGGAATCGAACTATTTTTTTATATTTTTTAAAAAATATAAATCGTAATTTCAAGATTATGTTATATATTTTAATTTACATATGAATCAATTCATCATAATCTCAGTATTTGGCACGATCTAAAAAACAGGATTATGTTATATGTTTCAAGTTAAATTTGAATGATGGAATCGAACTATTTTTTTTATATTTTTTAAAAAATATAAATCGTAATTTCAAGATTATGTTATATATTTTAATTTACATATGAATCAATTCATCACATTCTCAGTATTTGGCACGATCTAAAATACAGGATTATGTTATATGTTTCACGTTAAATTTGAATCATGGAATCGAACTTTTTTTTTATATTTTTTAAAAAATATAAATCGTAATTTCAAGATTATGTTATATATTTTAATTTACATATGAATCAATTCATCACATTCTCAGCATTTTGCCACGATCTAAAAAACAAGATTATGTTATATGTTTCAAGTTAAATTTGAATCATGGAATCGAACTATTTTTTTATATTTTTTAAAAAATATAAATCGTAATTTCAAGATTATGTTATATATTTTAATTTACATATGAATCAATTCATCACAATCTCAGTATTTTGCCACGATCACAATTATGTTATATATTTTGGACAATTATTAATATATATTTAAAAAAAACAAAACTCACCATCAAGCTAATGGTCGACCATGAGATTGATGGTCGACCAAAGAAAACTAATGGTCGACCGTCAAGCTAATGGTCGACCATGAGATTGATGGTCGACCTAACAAAGCTAAGGATCGACCATCACCCTACCGATAGCTTGATGGTCGACCAAAGAAAAATAATGGTCGATCATCAAGGTAATGGTCGACCGTCAAGCTATCTCTCGCACTACAAAAAAAAAGTGTTTCTAGAAGCAGTTTTTGAGGAGCACTTCTGAAACCGCTCGTGCAAACTTAACAACAAAATCGCTTTTACTTAAACCATTTCAATTTCCTTACTTTTTGGAGTGGTCGTATAACCGTTTTAGTAGCGCAATTTTTAGTACCGATTTGTATCAGCCGCTGCTATAAATTGCTCCTATTGATTTAACTATTAGAACCATTCTGGAAACTACTCTAATTGAATATTTTTAACAGTGGTTTCACAAAAACGATGTTGTGGACCGCCCTTATAGCTTTTTTTTTTAGGTTTGATTTGAAAATCATACCTATTAAATATATTTATAAACTGTTTTTTACATTGCTCTTATTAATATCCTCATTCAGGAATTATTTAGCGACGGTTTTCTTTTTGCGACGGTTATAACCATCGCGTTGTTCAAAATGCGACGGTCTTAATGACACCCGTTGCTTTATTTAGCGACCGTTTTATCAAACCGTCGCTACATTTAGCAACGCTGTTCCCAACCGTGGCTACATTTAGCGACGGGCGAAGTCAAACCGTCGCATGTATTAACTTAGCGACGGTTTAACTAATGCCGTCGCTAATATTAGCGACGATTTTCGTTATACTGTCGCTAACTTTAGCGACGACCAAAGTAAACCGCCGCATAATTTAAATTTTGAAAAACCGCCATAAATAGCGACGATCAGAAATAAATCGTCGCCAAATATTCTATAAATACCTCTGCTCCCGATCCCTTTTCTCACACCACTTCACAACACTTCAGATTTTTCTCTCTTGCACATTTTTACCACTTCATGATAATAAAGTTTTTTTACACGATTTTAATTTGGATTTAATGTAAATTTTTCCTCTTTTCTCACACCAGTTCACAACACTTCAAATTTTTCTCTTTTACACAATTTTACCACTTCACGATAATAAAATTTTTTTTACACGATTTTAATTTGGATTTAATGTAAATTTTTTTCCTTTAATTTTTGGTAAATTTTTAAGTGTTAGTTTAAGATCAGGAATTATGTTATATAGTAATATTGTAAGTGTTTTTAGATTTATTAATTTTTTTTATTTTACCGAAAATATTAGCAACGGAAATTATGAAGTAACCGTCGCCAAGTTAGCGACGGAATGCATGAATAAGTCAGTTGTCGCTAAATTTAGGGACGGTTTTTAATTCTGTCGCTAAATTTGCAGACGACGGTATAATAATCTGTCGCTAAATTGCGACGTTTGTTCTTAAATCTGTCGCTGAAACCGTCGCAAATTGTACCTACAATTTCAGAAAAATACCGTAATGGGTAATGGGTACGAGCATTATCAAACCGCACCTAAAATCAACAATAGAAGCGGTTCTTCAGCTTGTACCACCGGTTGAAAAAACCGCTTCTATAAGATATAATGTCATCAATAAGATGAGCGATTTTGAAACCGGTGGTACAAGTGCTGGAGCGGTTAAAACCCGATCTTAAAATTGAAAAAAACCGCTTCTATAAGAGTATTTTTTTGTAGTGTTGCTGAATTCACCAATCGAAGGAAATCTGTTTTGTTTTCTTCTGCCAACTCTCTTCTCTAGCAAAGGAGGCAACACCAATGGAAAATTAATGTTGCGTGGCCATTCATTTTCTTCTGGAACGGGATACACAGTCTCTGAGTAAGCCATGCACCATGACATTGTAGAATAGTACTGTGAACACATATCATATAAATCAATATTCGCTAACCAACTAGCTGCGATGGCCTGAGCACATGGGATTCTATCAATATCAAAAACTCGACATGTGCATCTTTTTGATTCGAGGTCTACTATGGCCGAATGTCCACGACTCCTAACATCAAACTCCATACGTCCTAATTCAAAAACTTGTATTCCTTGGGCATCTGTGAACCTGCTACGAAGAATCCCCTCGATCGTAGGGGTCAAGTTAGTGTTACTTGCAATTGATGCGTGGCGATATCGGGCAAACCAAGATGAGGCCAGTTTCTGTAAAGAATCTAAGAGTGCAATGATTGGCAGCTTCCTTTCTTCAAGTAGTCTAGCATTGATCGACTCAACCCCGTTTGTCGTCATAATATTGTAACGGGTCTTTGGACAATACGCTCGAGTCCATCTATCAAGTGAGTCTCTCTCGTCCAAATATTGCGCTGCCTCAGGATATCTATTCCTAAAATCATTGTATGCAATATCAAACTCGAAAGTTTTATAAATTTTTGCAATGTGCAAAAACATTTCGGTTGCACCCTTCTTTTGCATATAGTCTTCATGTTTTGAGATAAATGCCACGTACAATGACCATGATGCGCATTTCTATAGACAGTAGAAACTGCATTAATGATCCCCTGATGCCTGTCAGAAATTATCACCAATTCATCCTCATCTGGTACTACTTCTAACAACTTCGTTAAAAACCAACTCCACGAAGAAGCACACTCGACATCTACAGTTCCCCACACCAAAGGATATTGGTGATAATTTCCATCTTGTGCCGATGCCACTAGTAAAACACCATTATATTTGCCCTTCAACCACGTACCATCAATTGATACAACTTTTCGCATACTTCGATATCCTCTAACGCATGCACCAAAAGCAAGAAACATATACTTGAATCGATTTTCCTCATCGACAAATATGTCTGTTATGCTTCCTCGATTCATCTGCTCGACCATGTGCAAATAACAACTCAATTTATTAAAACTCTGCGTAGGATCACCTTTCATCATATTGTCTGCTAGTTCTTTCCCTTTCCAAGCCTTGTAGTATGATATATCAGCATTCATACTATTGCGCATCATCGTCATCACTGCTTTTGGTACAATTGGCACTGGATGACCTTGGAAATTATCCACTAACATATCACGAACAACAGCAGAACTTGCTCCACAATTCTCTTTCGTCTCCCAGTCAAACCACATGTATGTGTATTACAATATGTTCGAATGAAGAATGTACGTGAATCATTCTTAATCAAAGAGGTCCAGATTCTCCACTTGCAATCAGACACTACACATTTTACGGCGTACACCTTTTGGCTACTTTTAACCGTCTCAAATTCAAAGCAAGCTTCCAAACTTATTCTAATTAGCTCTTTTTTCACCGCTTCTCGGTTTGGAAACTCTTGACCAATAAACAAGTTTGAACCATCCGTGAAATAAAATGAGTCACTGTCAATATTCACATCCGCATCCAAATTTGCGTCATTGCTTTGAACCAAATTTGCCTCGACCTCAATTGCATCATTACATGCTTCATCATATAACTCGTCTGCGTTACTACGATCCACATGCATGACATCCACGTTATGCGCTTCGTCGAAAAAATCACTGCTATTATTACGATCCACGGAAACAATATTCAAGTGAAAATAATCATCAAAATGCCTCTGTTCGTTAATATTGCAATTGTTTTCATCAATACCATACCTGTGCACATTATCAAAAGAATCAACAGAAGCAACACATTCAATTTCTACTTGAAGCACCGGCCTACTTCTCGGACAACCAAGATACAAATATGCTTTCAAATCATGGTCATTCTCTATATAAATTGGTTGAACGTTGCACGGCAAATCTAGAAGATAACTCAACCTCAAGTTGGCAGTGTCTTCTACTTTTCCAGCTCTATATAGTTCACGTTTTAAATTTTCAAAATAACAAATATCATCATCCACTGGAATATCAACAAACTTTGCATTGGCCCCTGGATTCCATTTATAAATAAACCAGCCCCTCCGTCACTTCCCATTTCCCATCAAAATGAACAACAATAACTGTTGGCATATCTACAAAGTGCACAAACAAATATGATAATTAGAATGAGCAAAATTATTTAATAACAAAATAAAAACAAAACCGCACATGGTCGACCAAAAATATGTTGGTCGACCAAGAAATTAAGTCGGTCGACCTTGATCATCACGGTCGACCATTAAGAGTGTGGTCGACCATGAAAAAAATTTCATTGGTCGACCAGGAAGAACTTAATTTCTCGGTCGACCATTAAGAGTGTGGTCGACCATGAAAAATTTTTCATTGGTCGACCAGGAAGAATTTTTCTTGATCGACCAACTTAATTTTGGTTGGAAAAAATTCTTCATTTTAATTTTGTTCGACGAAGAAAACAATGAACGACACAAATTATTGATCTTCAATTTGGTCGATAGCTGCATGAAATGAAGAAAAAAATGAACTGGTTTTCAGGAGCAAACTTACTTTATTTTTCTTCAATTAGAGACGAATTGGTCTTCAAATACAGAAGAATGGGGCCAACATATATGGGAGTAGATTTAGATCTGAATCTGAGGAATGAGCGCAACAACACCTGAGCAACAATAGTGTCAATTTCGATTTAATGTGACGCGGAAGTGGTAGATGAGGAAGATGAGTTCTTTAAATTTGGGAAGCTTACAATTGGGGAATTTTGTGGGGATTTTGTGCGTCGAATGAGAAGAAAGAGAAGAGATTAATTAATTTAGGAAGTTACAAGTTTAATTAAGGTTTAACATACTAATCAAGAGTCAACTCCTTCTTTTTTTAAAAAAAAGTCAGACTCCTTGTTTTTTAAATCCTTCGTGAGGCCCAGCAAAACATGAGACGAAGGCAATGAGTTTTTTCTCCAATTTACTATATTTTCGTTCGATTTCTCTATTTTCTCTGGTGTGTGCTGGCTTTTGTTTTTGTTTCTTGTTGATTTATGGTAGTTTTTCCATTTTATTATTTATTCTTCTTGTTGTGTTGGGTTATCTTGCGGTTCCAAGTGCGGTAATGACACGCTCTTAAAAAATCCACACTTCAAAAGTCGAACAAATAATATGTGTAACAATCTAATTAAAATAGTTGGTAAGAAAGATAATTTAGGAACTTTATACAATCAAAAGATTAATTTTAACACATTTATTTAACTAAAAGTCAAAATTCATTTTACTACTTTTCAATACGTTTTTTACGAAAATTCTCTAAAGTAAACAAACAAGCATACATCGGAAAAAACCATCAATAATTCGAAGACAAACTGGCACAGTTCGAAAAAAAACATTTTTAGGAGAGTTGCCCTAGAGAGAGAAAAATTTGAAAATGCTCTCTCCCTCTGTGGGGACCCGGACGCTAATCAAGTTCTTAATCATTATTGGGACTAATTAATCAATCGTAAAACAGGGTCTAAATTTTTTTTTTAAAATGCGGAAGGTAATGGAATTAAACTCCTATACATATCAGTATAAAAGTCTAAATCTGATAAAATATACAATCATACATACTCAGGTTCAACAACTACTATCAAGTGTTTAAACCCTATCTCTAGTCCAAGTCCGGTATCACCACTCTAATCTCGATCTGTCTTCATCTCTGTGACCCTGATCAAGCCCCACCTGTTGTCATGCACACATACAAAACAAGACAACAGCCGGATAACTCCGGTGAGAAATACATCCCAGTATAAACAATGTATACATGCAATTATATAGAAACATATACAAAAGCATATATCAGTTATTATTAACATGTAGCAATTCAACAAACATGAATGATATAAAACTGTAAATCAACATGTCATATCAGACTCAACTCAACCGACGAGTCGTCTCAGACTCGACTCCACTGACGCGTCGTCTCAGACTCGACTCGACTCAACTCTAACCTAGGGATCCCGATGTCTGGATAATAATAATTATACCGAATCTCCGTCGATAGGAATGACTCAATCCCTAAACGGCATCGATATAATTCATATATCCAGTGTCTGGGCGAATCAGCCGCAGAATTGACGAATCAGTCAAGAATTAAGTGAATCAGCCAATAACCAGACGAATCAGCCTGTAATTTAAGCGAATCAGCTTAAGTTTAGACGAATCAGTCAATAACCAGACGAATCAGCCGGTGACTAGGCGAATCAGCCTATGACTCAACGACTCAATAATCAATACATACCGTGAGTATCTAAGCAACTCAATCAATGACTAGCGAATCAGCAGTCATTACATGCAGTGGCTATAAATCAATAGACAACAATCATAAGTTTCATCAATTGCAAATGTCAATGCAATAAACGAAAGTATGTGATTTAGGGAGACTCGAGTCAAACCTCACTCGAGTTGTGCAATCCCAACTCCACATTAATTTATACCTTTCTTGTTGTCGCTCTGATACAATCGAAGTCTTGATTCAACGTCTGTCACTGTTCAATCTGGCAATGACAATATCAATATTCTGTATCAATATTCTAATCAATTCAAAATATCTCTGTTTTATCAAATTCTGACGGTACAACCGTACCATCTTACGATACTGATAATAATATATCCGTCTATATCAATTCCAATCATTTACAATCAACCAAGGTACCAATCTGGTATCAATTCTAGTCAATTTCATTCTGAAATTCATAACAATTCCATATTCAGTCCGTTTCTTAATCTGACTTCGATTCTACGCTGTCTGACATGTCAAGAACAACATATATGACGTGTATTCAATTCTAACAACATCATATTTCCAAAACATGTCCAAACGTAATAAAACTTATGTCCCGTAGTAGCCTGCGTTGCTAGGAACACGGTGCCGTACTCGGATTCAAGTTTGGACGGACGGATCGAAATATAAAGGCGTAAGGATTTATTCGAAAGTTTCTCTGAGCCCTTCCTCGATTTCCCTTCTTATTTGCTGAGGAAGGAGACGTGATATACATATATATATCAAGTTTGCATGTAGGAGAAACGTGGCATTTTTCCACCAATTGCAGTCGGCGCTCGAGCGGTGCAAATCTACCGCTCGAGCGCGGTGGGTTCTGCCCACGCTCTTCCGGAATACACCTTTGGCGCTCGGGCGGTCAAAAACTACCGCCCGGGCGCCAAGTCTTCTGCCCGAGACAATTTCTTGATGCACACTGGCGCTCGAGCGGTCACTTCCTACCGCTCGGGCGCCAGACTTTCTGTCCAATTCTTGTATAAGTCATATACTTGGCCCCGTTCGGTCTCGGCATTATGCATCTATAATCATATCAGTTCATCATCAATAAATCATCTTAGATTACGTTAATCATCTCAGATTACGGTAACCAAATCCTTGGGCATTACATTTCTCCCACTCTTAGATCTGAGTTCGTCCTCGAACTCGCAAGTAATCAATTCAGATATATCAGAAGAAATGTATATAGAGTTTAAATCAAAACTCATCTCAGTGAATCTGTTCTGAAATTTCAATCTCATATCAAATTCTATTTCTAGAAATAACTCTGATAAAGTCAATCTCGCAATACTGGTTATACAACATCTGTATAGACCCAACGAACAGTTCGTAGCAGCTCAACACCATCAGCTGTTATTAAGTCAGTTTATCTCGATCCAAGATATATTCGATTTTCGATCTCAGTTACCAACAGTCATCGTCCGACGTTGGCATATTCAGTCTGTTTATCATGAGCTATTTTCATTTTCTTCTGAATTAGCTTCATCTTTTCAGTCATATCTCTGATCATGTCCGGTCCAATCTCAGGAATCTCAGAGATATCATCTCGATAAAGAGAGGATTCATATATCTTTCCGTACAACGCTTCGAAGAAGCGATTTCAATACTCGTCTGAGATCTGTTGTTGTACGACAATTCACAAAATGGCAATGAATCATGTCAACTAGTGCTAAAATCTAGCACTACAGTTCCAGGATATTCTCCAGTATCCGGATAATTTGTTCTGATTATCCGTCAGTCTATAGACGATAGATGAAAGAGTTTGTGATCTCTTCTGCCACAATACAAAACCAACCAAAAAATCATGGTATGATATCGTCAATTTAGGCATTCAGTGCAGTCTAATCACTCTTCTGATATATTCTATGGTGGCATTCTGATCTTTCGGACCACTCTTCTGACATCAATCGGTGTCATTTGATCATGTTTGTACATTATCTAGTACAAACTGATAGATATAGATTGAACAATCTGTCAACCTTCATCATATCATATTATAATCTGTAAAAATGACGGTGATTTCATTACAAAGACTATAGAAATGTATTCTCATTTCTATTTAGAACTTTACAATTCTGTAATAATTCTTCTGATTTCTATCTTTCTATATTTTCTGTTAGCAATTTAGACATATCAGTACAATTTCTGCCAACATTTCAATACAATTCTGTTATAACTGATCTCATATGTCTATATCACAACTATCTGTTCGAATACAATACAGTCTCAATCATCAGACTGAACACTGAATTCATGACTGTAAGTTTCTGGCAATATCTGTTCTTTCTGATTCGAACTATTTGATATACACAATTCAGTTAATAACATAAATTAAAGAGGAAATACCTACCTGGTATTCGGCTCTGACTATCAATATCAAGCTTTACTGTACAATTCTGACACATCTGACATCACGGAATAATCAATCTCATACAACATACCAAATCACATATCTGTTACTCTGATCGACATTCTGTTCTGACTATCGATATTGAGTTCTAAACATTCTAATCACCTTTCTGAACTGCTAACGTTTCAAAATCAGCTCTGATTCGGACGGTACAATATAATCTCTATTGTCTATAATCTGTCTCAAGCACGTATTCAGAATAACATCAATATTCAATCATATTCAAAACATGCTAACTCATAAACCGCAACTGTCTGACACTGATGCCAACTCAGCTGACTAATCACGGTTTAACTCTGTTAAAATCAACTGATGTATCATCTTCAGATATAAAATCCCTGAACATAATCTGTCTCAATCAGGATTCACCATATCAACAGTTTCTGATATCAATTCAAGGCTAAAATCCATCTCTCTGAAATCAAATATAGAGTCTTATCTGGGGAAAAACATTAATAACTTTCTTATCATTGGTAAATCAGCCAATGATAGACTCAACTTCAGTAAATCAACTGAATACATAAGGAGTCACTCTGCTCCTTTCTGTAATAATCGAGTCATAGCTAGTACGAATATCAAAGAAATTCTCAGTCTAGAATTCTTATCGTACAATATTCATCTCTTGGTCATCTCAAGTCTGATTCTCACCATCTTCTGGAACTAATCTATGGTAGCTCTGTACTTGGTCCGCATATCAATATCAGTAATGTAGTCTCAAAATCAGAGAACACCAGTACAACACAAGCTACCACACAATCTAACTCGATCTCATTCTTATCCTACTGTAGTATACAAGATCTAACAGAAATCACTGATACAATATCTTTTCTCAAAGGAAAAGAAACAAATACTACAGTAAATAAGGACTCAACAGATAATGCATGCATCAATGCAATTCTTTCAAAGTAAAAGTATGTGAAGCACCGGTATCCCTCAATACATATGCAGGATAATCAAACAAATCAGTTACCTGCAACATCATCATCGGGTGCCTCCTGAGCCTGCTCCTCGGTCAAAGCAAATACTCTGGCCTGCTGTCTAGGAGGCTGGCCAACTGTCTGGCTTCCTCCTGGCCTCTGCTGTGACTGAGATGGTGCTGGCTGAAATGAAGGAACGGCAGCTGATCGTCTACTCCACTGTGCCGCTGGTCCAGATGGTTCAGCTCCCTGGGATCTTTGGGAACCCCTCTGTGGACATACTCTGGCAAAATGTCCTTGTTGCTTGCAGAAGTGGCAACTACCAAGTACTCCTTGGCATTGCTTAGTGGAATGTCTCCCTCCACAATTCCCGCAGTAAACACCGGTATAACTCTGCTGAGAACCACTGGAGCTAGAAGAACTGCCACCAGACTTCTTAAATTGCTTTCCTCTAGCCTTCAGAAAATCTTTCGTTCCACCACTGCTACTGCCACTTTCAAATCTGGAAGGTGGTTGTTGTGGTCTCGACACTGGAGGAACAAATTCGGCTCCTCTCTGCCTTATCAGGCCTGCTTCAGCGCCCTTTGCTCTATTCATGGCATCAGCAAAGTTATTCGGGCGTCCTGTGTTCACCAATGTAAAAATATCGGGATTCAAGCCATTGATGAACTGATCCGCAACGGCTTCGTCATTTTCAGACACATGAGGAGCAAACTTCAACAAGGTAGAGAACTTGGTCACATATTCTTCAATGTTCAGCTGACCCTTTCTCAAGTTGGCAAACTCCGCCCCCTTGTCCTTTCTGTACGATATTGGGAAGAATCTCTGATAAAACTCAGTTTTAAATACATCCCAAGTAATAATCGTACCTCGTTGCTCCAAGGCCCTTTTCATCGTAATCCACCAGCTTTGTGCAACATCCAGCAACTGGTGCCCAATCAATTTAATCCGGCGCTCATCACTGTACTCCAGTGAATCAAACAGCAACTCTATGCTACCTAACCAACTCTCACACTCGACTGATGTCTCAGTACCTTTCAGAGTGGGTGGTTTGAATGACTGAAACCTCTTCAGCAAGGTTTCCATTGGAGTCGGTGTTACATCCATTGGAGGATTCGATGTACTACCCTGTTCTGGGATTCGTCTGGGAGGCATATCTGAATATCACAAGGATTAGTAAACCAATCCAACAAACCTGTTTCAATTCAGTCTCTCCTCCGATCATCTTACTGCTGATCGAGAATCGGTTCAGATTCGTTCCCAATAATACATATTACAAAATCAAATCAGATAAATCAAGTAACATGTATTATATAAAGCAGTAAAGAATGCTAGCAATCATAAGCAAGGAAAGAAACACATTCTACCCCGCTCACTAGCTTCTATCAAGAATCTACAGTTCTAGTACCTACAGCTCTGATACCACCTGTTGTGGGGACCCGGACGCTAATCAAGTTCTTAATCATTATTGGGACTAATTAATCAATCGTAAAACAGGGTCTAAATTTTTTTTTAAAATGCGGAAGGTAATGGAATTAAACTCCTATACATATCAGTATAAAAGTCTAAATCTGATAAAATATACAATCATACATACTCAGGTTCAACAACTACTATCAAGTGTTTAAACCCTATCTCTAGTCCAAGTCCGGTATCACCACTCTAATCTCGATCTGTCTTCATCTCTGTGACCCTGATCCAGCCCCACCTGTTGTCATGCACACGTACAAAACAAGACAACAGCCGGATAACTCCTGTGAGAAATACATCCCAGTATAAACAATGTATACATGCAATTATATAGAAACATATACAAAAGCATATATCAATTATCATTAACATGTAGCAATTCAACAAACATGAATGATATAAAACTGTAAATCACCTGTTGTGGGGACCTGGACGCTAATCAAGTTCTTAATCATTATTGGGACTAATTAATCAATCGTAAAACAGGGTCTAAATTTTTTTTTTTAAAATGCGGAAGGTAATGGAATTAAACTCCTATACATATCAGTATCAAAATCTAAATCTGATAAAATATACAATCATACATACTCAGGTTCAACAACTACTATCAAGTGTTTAAACCCTATCTCTAGTCCAAGTCCGGTATCACCACTCTAATCTCGATCTGTCTTCATCTCTGTGACCCTGATCCAGCCCCACCTATTGTCATGCACACATACAAAACAAGACAACAGCCGGATAACTCCGGTGAGAAATACATCCCAGTATAAACAATATATACATGCAATTATATAGAAACATATACAAAAGCATATATCAGTTATCATTAACATGTAGCAATTCAACAAACATGAATGATATAAAACTGTAAATCAACATGTCATATCAGACTCAACTCAACCGACGAGTCGTCTCAGACTCGACTCCACTGACGCGTCGTCTCATACTCGACTCAACTTTAACCTAGGGATCCCGATGTCTGGATAATAATAATTATACCGAATCTCCGTCGATAGGAATGACTCAATCCCTAAACGGCATCGATATAATTCATATATCCAGTGTCTGGGCGAATCAGCCGCAGAATTGACGAATCAGTCAAGAATTAGGCGAATCAGCCAATAACCAGACGAATCAGCCTGTAATTTAAGCGAATCAGCTTAAGTTTAGACGAATCAGTCAATAACCAGACGAATCAGCCGGTGACTAGGCGAATCAGCCTATGACTCAACGACTCAGTAATCAATACATACCGTCAGTATCTAAGCAACTCAATCAATGACTAGCGAATCAGCAGTCATTACATGCAGTGGCTATAAATCAATAGACAACAATCATAAGTTTCATCAATTGCAAATGTCAATGCAATAAACGAAAGTATGTGATTTAGGGAGACTCGAGTCAAACCTCACTCGAGTTGTGCAATCCCAACTCCACATTAATTTATACCTTTCTTGTTGTCGCTCTGATACAATCGAAGTCTTGATTCAACGTCTGTCACTGTTCAATCTGGCAATGACAATATCAATATTCTGTATCAATATTCTAATCAATTCAAAATATCTCTGTTTTATCAAATTCTGACGGTACAACCGTACCATCTTACGATACTGATAATAATATATCCGTCTATATCAATTCCAATCATTTACAATCAACCACGGTACCAATCTGGTATCAATTCTAGTCAATTTCATTCTGAAATTCATAACAATTCCATATTCAGTCCGTTTCTTAATCTGACTTCGATTCTACGCTGTCTGACATGTCAAGAACAACATATATGACGTGTATTCAATTCTAACAACATCATATTTCCAAAACATGTCCAAACGTAATAAAACTTACGTCCCGTAGTAGCTTGCGTTGCTAGGAACACGGTGCCGTACTCGGATTCAAGTTTGGACGGACGGATCGAAATATAAAGGCGTAAGGATTTCTTCGAAAGTTTCTCTGAGCCCTTCCTCGATTTCCCTTCTTATTTGCTGAGGAAGGAGACGTGATATACATATATATATATCAAGTTTGCATGTAGGAGAAACGTGGCGTTTGTCCACCAATTGCAGTCGGCGCTCGAGCGGTGCAAATCTACCGCTCGAGCGCGGTGGGTTCTGTCCACGCTCTTCCGGAATACACCTTTGGCGCTCGGGCGGTCAAAAACTAACGCTCGGGTGCCAAGTCTTCTGCCCGAGACAATTTCTTGATGCACACTGGCGCTCGAGCGGTCACTTCCTACCGCTCGGGCGCCAGACTTTCTGTCCAATTCTTGTATAAGTCATATACTTGGCCCCGTTCGGTCTCAGCATTATGCATCTATAATCATATCAGTTCATCATCAATAAATCATCTTAGATTACGTTAATCATCTCAGATTACGGTAACCAAATCCTTGGGCATTTCACCCTCCTCCTCCAACCACTGTTCAATCGGGTTTCTTCACCGTTCATTCACCGACTTCAAAAACTAAATACCTTCGTCCGTACTTTCGCCATTCACCGGCGCCGGCGATCTGCTCAATCAAAATTTTTTCACGATCTTCAGTAATGCTTAGAGATGTCAATGGGTCCGGGTTTTACCCAGACCCGCAATGGACCCGTGTGTATGGGGTGGGTTTGGGCATACTAAATGAGTTATGGGATGGGTCTAGGGTCTAATTTTTCAGGCCCGTCATGATATGGGGCGGGTCATGGGTAATATAATACTCGTCCCATATATGTGGATTTTAATATTTTAGGGTTTTAGTTTTATTAATTTTCATTTTTTTAGTAGCTCACATCAACCTTAACGATCTTGACTATTCATATGTCAACTGTTGCATTTGAATCTGCTTCTAGCAATAGTGGAAGAATAGTTGGTCCTCATCTTAATAGACTTAAATATTGCCTACTCGCTGATTTTATATTGATCTGTTTAAATTATGTTATGACTTATTTTTGGGGATGTCAAGATTTTTTTGGAGAGCTAGTAACTCTTTTTTTTTTATGTAATTCTTTATGTCGTGAAAATACTTTGTTTTTTATTATTAAGTGTGGTCGAAGACATAAATTAATTTTCCACAATATTGTATTCAAAGGCTTGTATGTTTCATAATTCAGTCATGTGAGGAGAAATATTATTTTTTTTATTTTAAAAAAATTCGGGTCTCACGGGTCTCACGGGTTTACCCGGCCCCGTTTCGTATTCGAGGTGGGGTGGGTCCGAAATATATTTAACCGAGGTGGAGCGGGTAATGGGTCAAAGTATTTTTCATGGGGGGGGGGGGGGGGTCTTGGGTTTAGCCAAACCCGCCCCATATCCGCCCTATTGACATCTCTAGTAATGCTTTGCTTCATGACCGTTTCTTTGGAAATCGACCATTTCTTCTTTGAATCAAGGTCTTCACAATAATCTCGTCACCAACTATCTACTTCAGGCATGAACAGAGGGATGCATCGGGGAAACATCAAGTCAGTTTGTGAGGTAAAAAAAATAGAGCAGAAACTGTTCCTAATCAGTAGGGGAAGGACTGGCCGAACTGTGTGTTTGAAGGAGAGAAACAGAAATGCGACTTATGAGCTGGAAGTGGACTTCGAATGCTTAGATTGGATCTTGTTGAAATTGGGGAAATACATTGTCAAACCTCAATCACGTTCCAAGTTCAATAGGTTCAGAGGTAGAGAATCAGTGATAATTGTGCAGAAATATGTGAATGGTCGAGGAAGCTATATCGAGATTTCTAAATTTGGAGAGAATGGAAATAGGCAGCGCATTATCATACCAAGTGGGAAATTTGAATGGGGATGGAAATGGGCAATTTACAACTTGTCCAAATTTCTAAAGCAAAAAAGGGATAATTTTAACCGCTTTACTGAAGGAAGGAATCATCTGGAACCGTCACAAAATCTTGGAAAATCATGGCCGACAATTGGTAAACAGGGAAGTGCAGAAGATGAAACTTATGATCAATTACCAGTATGCATGGTTAAGGACTGGAGTAAATCACTGATTATAACAAGGGAATGTGTTAATACTTCATGGGATTTGGGGTGGCTCACGCTTGGGAAGGCTGTTCAAAGGGTTGTTCAAATATTTCCATTTCAGGCCAATAAAGAAATGTGGTGGCCACATAATGAGGAGGATTCTGCTTTCTACTTGCGATTGGAAAAATCATTTCTAGAGTAACAAGTTACTTTATCAATTGAGAGATGGAGGCCGCAAGTCAATTGTGAAGAAGAAGTGTTTGAATGCTGCAATAGTTGGGTGCGATTATTGGGGTTACCTTGGGACTTATGGACCACTGAAATTTTCCGAAGTATAGGAGAACAATGTGGAGGATTGTTGAGCATTAGTCATGACACAATTCATCTAAAAGATTTGTCAGCGGCAAAAATTAAAGTGGTGGGATTGGAAGGCGGGTTCATTAATAGGAATTTGAAAATTTTAACCCAAAGAGACCTATGGATATTCGAATTATGGTGGATTCGGTCAACTTAGACGCATATGATAAACATGAAAAAAGATCTTATGCTCAAGTGGTGGTCAATGGTGCTAGAGTGTTGGCGGGCTGGGGTACATCGAAGAAAGTTGATGGAAATGATGATTATCTAATACCTGAGAGAGACAAGGGGGAAATTCAGTCGGAAAAATTACAGAATCACAAACTATCAATGGAAGAAGAAGGTTGCGAGAAGAAGCATAAAAATCAAAAATTAATCTCGGACACAACACCGCAGTACAGAAGACAATATGCAGAGGAGATAGGAAAAAGTACAGATGGAAGATGCTGCGTTTCAGAACCTTTAATTCGAGGCAGACATCTCAAGATTCTTAAGAAATTAAGGCCGAAAGATGAGGGTGAATTCTTCAGAGGAACTATTAATAACTCAGAGGAGGAGATCAATCCACAAGACAGAAACTTTGAGTTTGTATACCAGAGGAAACTTGTGAGGTCAAAGGTAGAGGCAGCTAATGTCAAATCAATTGGAGACTCAAAAATTACATTCACTGAAGATGGGACTCAAACGCTTGAGAGACATGAAGGGAATGGGAGAGATCAATATTAAAAGATGAAATGGATGACAAGTCAGAGGAAGAAAGAGAAATCAGTGATGGAAGTAGCCATATTTCAGCAACTTCAGATGAGTCAAAGACACATTCAATGGAACTCGAAGGTTTAGGTGACTTTTTTGAATTATCTCCGAGGAAGGTTTGCACCATACCCAATTCTTCTTCTGTTTTTCTTGATCATAATTATTTTTACACTAATCCTGTGTCAGTATCCGTTGAGGGGTTGGGGGGATGGGGTCAGATGGTAGGTATAAACTATAAGTAGATATAATATACGGTACTTCATTCTCTTTTTGAGCCCAATCAATAACTAGAAGTTGACCAAATAAACTATAGCTAATGCACGTAAACTTTGGAAAAACGAAAGAAAATTACATGCAGGTGTGGAAGCATGTAAATCTCGATGGGCATGTTACTGGAACCATGTTTCAATTATGAAAATTAATCTACTGCTTGTTTCTTGTCAAATGGACTAATGGAGTAAATTTATCGAAAATAAACAATAATTTATATCCTGAACCATCGACACCAGACTTCTGGTCTAATGAATTGTCAAGGTGGTAGTATAAGAGAATCACAGAATTAAAGAATACAAACACAAGAGTATCACAAAAGCTGAATCCGTTTTAATCCTCAAGCTAACAGAGATTAAATCAAGGAAAAAAAAATCAAATAACTGAATTGCTGGTGGTAGAAGTTCAAAGAGGCTGTGAGATTCTGGTATGAGTATGACCCGATAGTTGTAGCCAAGTTCAGCACGTTTACTGATCACATCAGTTATATAATATGTAACATTCTTCAGAGTCTGTTTCTTTGCTGCAACCTGCTAGAAGAAGAAAATGTTAATGAATTTCACAAGAATCCTTTGATTAATTCCCTAACCACCCCTCCCCTCAATTTTTCGGCGTTCATTCCATTTGTATGACTCCGACAATGCCAGTTGCCAATCAAATATAAAATATTAAAAAATTTAAACGAAGAATACCTCTTCACCAATTATAGTTATATTGGGATGAGTCTGCAAAGCGCACTCCAGTGTTATGTGAGAAGCAGCACGGCCCTTAAGCCTCACATAATGGTTATTATCTATACATGTAAACATATAAACAAATATATACGAAATATCGTGTCATATTATAACTATATAAACTTTGTCAATAAGACATTATGCAAGACCATAATAACTATATAAATGCAATACAATATATGTCATCCAACCGAACCAGACCAAGAATAAGTTATAACCAATCTTAAAAAAAGTTTGTTTAAGTACTCAACAGATATCTATCAATATATAAATAACATAACCATAGTTGAAAGAAAATAAAACAACAATTAGATTAAGAAAGCTCATCACAAAAAGTTTTTAAAAACGACATCCTTATTAATTAAAGCTGTTAAAAAATAAGCAAACAACCCAAACTAATCAATAGAATAGAGAAACAATTCTGAAAACCAAATAACTAAACAAATGCCAAATAGTAAAGAACTTATCCATCTCATCGCTGGGATTGAATGAAAAAATTGCACAAAAACTAACTAGTCATCTACAAGATGACACATAAATGAATTTTATTCATTCTAATGTATTCCAGTTGTCCACATGTTGTTAGAACCTGCAATAATAAAGACAATTATAAATGTCAATCTTTTAATGAGAAATTTTTGTTCAAAAAGGATGAAGCATTTCAAGTACCAGTCATCGATGCAAAATCTTCTTCATTTGTGCTGTTATCATTGTTATGATCATTATCTACAGTTGATCTGGTAAATGATAAATAGTCATATTTACAAAAAATTAATGAGAATAATTGGTTTGTAAAAATATTATAAAACAAAAAAAAATTAATCAACGTATATCTGTCATGCAAATTTGGACAGTTGCGCTTGTCATGTGACACACCTCGATGCCCGCATCCACGACATATCCTGGTCTTTGAGGTTGACTTCTCTTTTGATGATTTCAACCTCTTCCCGCATCTTTTTGTTCTTACTTCAGAAGGATCGGTAATACCAAAGACCCCATCCATGATTGTCTTCTTTTGACTTCCATTGCTGAATGTTCTACTAATGTTAACCTCTTTATTTTTTTTAAAAATATAATCTAATTGTTCATCTAAGAAGTTTGTTCCTTCATCAGTCAATGGTGCATCATCAATTACTACAGAAGCTTTATAGGATAACCTCGAGTGTCTTGACATCAAAAACATTTTTGGATCGTCGATGACATTTTGCTCAACCATAGCATATATTGCTCCAACCTTTGCATCTCGTGTCCACCGTTTGAGTATATACTTATCAGGCAATTGAAACACTTGGTTGATACGAAAAAAAGCTAACATATGTCTACATGGTATGCCCTCAAACTCAAATTTCATACAACTACATGATATATAATCCAACTGTTTATTATGTGTGAGCGTCCTTGATTTGGAGGAAGAACAAGTTTGAAAATTCATCACATTGTAAACCACTAATTCAGCTCCTACAGATACTTGTTGCACGTAATAAACATGACTCTCACACATTTCACTTTGAAACTCCACATATTTTTTTTTTCGTATACACCTTAACCATTTGAGCTTCCATTGGCCAGTTTGTCTTGATCTTGGGATGCTCATTCACATCAATATGGTCAGCAACTAACTCATTGTGCCTTTGGTATCGGAATGCCCTATTGAAACGGGTGATGAAATCCATCAATGAATTCTTATTAGAGACGTACCTCTTGAAAAATCCATGTGAACTTTCAGATCTCTGACTACTTGGTATTTCAGCACAAAATATATGGTTAAAATATATTGGCACCCACATATGTCGCAATTCATACATCAATGACAACCAGTCATTTTGCTCCAAGTTAGCACACTTGATAACATCTTCCCACGACTTCTCAAATTCATCAGGTGTTGTGGAATTTTGAATGACATTCTTTATGCTTCGATAGTGGTCACGAAAAGTCATAGGGTTTAATTTATCTGGGAATTTGTTCAATATGTGCCACAAACAATATCGATGCACTGTTTTAGGGAAAACTTGTGCAATGGCTTTCGCCATAGCAGGATCTTGGTCAGTGATTATCACGTTTGGTGCACCTTTAGGCATATGAACTTGTTAAACAACCAAACAAAAGACTGAGTTTTCTCGTCAGTTAAAAAACCGCAACCAAACACAATTGTCTGATGATGATGATTAACTCCTACAAATGGTGCGAAAATCATACCATATTTATTAGTGTTATACGTCGTATCAAACACCACAACATCACCAAATACACTGTTTGCCCTCCTTGACACAGGATCTGCCCAAAAACACATGCTAAATCTTTTATCTGAATAAGTCTCATAATCAATGAAAAAAGAAGAATTCTTGTCTTTCTCAGATGCAAAGAACTCAATCAGTGTTTCGACATCGATACCCTTTTGTTCATCTCTTAGCTTTTTCTCAAAGTTTCTAATATCTCTTTCAGTACAACCTACATGCTCGGGCCCTCCATACTCTATTTCGAATAATCGCATTTGTTGACAAGTTGGCACATTGGCTTCTGAAACCTGTTGAGTCAATGCTTTCTTTGATGCCGAAATATTACGATGTGAGCGTAGTAAATGCACATTCGAAGGAGTCGAGAGTGGATGATTATGGCTTTCCATGAATGTACTGACAATCCAATTAGGACCAGTTTGTTTCTTTACAATTGAAATCTTTGACTTGCATCCAGTTCTAACTTCGCCGCGAGCTCTTTCATTTTTCGGTTGATCACCTTTTTCTTTTTTATGCGACCGGATTTCGTCTGTACGCCCTTCTTTAAAGCATACAAATTTCTTCCAAACAACTTCATTTGTTATCTTATTTTTCTTGCTGTTGCCTATTCTTGCGCTAAATCCTGCTTCTCGTGCGTATTGGTTATAGAACGAAAATACATCATCTAATGATACGAATTCCATCCCAATTTTTGGCTTTCGATCGTCTGCAACTTGGGGAATGAATTGCTGATCATCACTGATATTTACTTCCATTACTGAGAAATATGAAATATTAGAACAATTTGACGAACATTTTATTGTAGTTATTCAAAAAAAAATTGATGTATTGCTTTAGAACAATTTGATGAACATTTTATTTAACCACCCAATTGTTAAATGTGGGTAAATGATCTTTTGATTGCCTCATATAACAATGATTAATTTTTAAATTCTTATTTACATTAAGAAAATTCGTAACAATGAAAAAGGTTAAAAAAACAAGAAAATAGAAAAACATCAAATTGTGTTATAATTCATACTAGCTACTGTCTTTTATGATAAAAGGAGAAAAAAAAAATAATAATTTGAGAGAAAGTGTTCTACCAATCAGTCATGTTTTGTTCTAATTTAATAAAAAAATATCTATACAACAAAAAAAAGATAGGTAATCGGTGCATACCTTGGAACGGCAGAGATCGGGTGGCGGAGTGGTGGATGAGTTTCGATCCTAAGGCGGAGATTGGGCGGTGAAGTGGTGGTATCGCTTATTTTTTGAGAAAAATAGATAATTTTGTTGATTTTGTGTATTGACAATTGAAAGCAAGTAATTAAAGAAACAAGAAACAGAAATCCAAAACAGATGGAACAAAAATAAACTGCAAACGAACAATTTAAAACAACAAACTCAAAATAAAACAAAATTTCAATTCAAGAATCAAGATTCTCTCGAGTTCAAGAAAGTTTCACCCTTGCGTCAGACACAAAACTAATTCAGGCAAACAAATGAGAAAAAAACAATTAAAACAAAGCATTTGATAATCAACTACAGTCAGTGAAATCCAATCACGATTAATCTATGCAATCAATAACTTTTTGTACCGTATCTTCTAATCCTAAAGAGAACGATGTGATATTCTATGCGTGTGAGGGAGTAATAAAGGTATCATTTCATGATAAGATCCTAAATTATAGCATTTCAAGAAGAGATATTCTTCCTCGAGAAAGCAGGAAAAACGGCCAAAAATAAAGATGAATATCTAAGACGCTTATTAGCATGAATGCTATCATTTCATTGTCGGTCATCTGATTCAAAACACGCAGAGAATTCACCAAATGTCAAATTGTTGTACCGTATCTTCTGATCCTAAAGAGAACGAAGAGATATTCAACAAGAAATAACCTGTTTCTAGGATCTATAACTGGGTAATTTAGCCGGACTCCGCTGATTGGCATAAGGGTTCGAACCTTCTTCCCCAATAAGATGAAGAAAAAAAACGGTTCGATTTTTCACAATGTCGGTGGGTAAGTGTCGATGGCTTTTTTTTTTGGGGAAGAAGGGATAGTTCAACACATCGCTTATTTGAAGAAGAGATAATTTTTTTGATTTTGTGTATTAAAAATTGAAAAAAAAAATAAGAGCCATGTGGGCGTCCAACTCAGCGGCGCTTAGAGAAGTACACACCAAAGGTGTGCAGGATAACTTTTGTGTGTGTGTGTGTGTGTGTGTATATATATATATATATATATATATATAGTTTTGATATGCTGCACACCTACCGTGCACACCTATTTGAGCACCGATGATGTGTCACTCACTCATTGGATGTGATGAAATATAGGTCGTGGTTTTTTTTAAAAAAATTCTAGTATATTTTCTAAAAAAATGAGTAAAGGACGTTTCAAAAACTGTCTCAGAAAAGAAATTAAGTTGATGACAACTATAAAATGATCAGTCTATAAGATCTTCAAAACCTTACAAAGTCTTTTGTTAATCTCAAGATAGTAGATCTGAAGCTGAATACAACAGGGGGTAAACCTCTCAATAACTTGGTCATCTTCTCATAAACAACCAATGAAAATTGTGGGATCTCATAATACAAATATGAGATGACCCCAAACAGATTTCCAACTAGGTGGAGAAGCACACCAAAAGGGAATAAGCTCAAGCAGAAATCAAATTCTCTTGCAACAAACACCATATGAGAAGTCTGTTTTAGATAAATACATCCTTATAGGGTTATGCTTAACATTGATGTATTGAATTTGAAAAACAGATAAGATCCTATGGATGACTGTACGTCAACTATGAGAATCGCAGCAGACACACTGATCTCAACAAAGAAAGATGCATTAAACATTAATGAGTAAGATGGGATCAATTAAAATCACCTGGGACATTACTTCAATAGAAACCAAAGAGACAATCCTAGTCAGAGAATCTCTTAGTGAGATAGCTGGGGAATGGGTACATATTTAAAGCGCAATTTATAGGGGTGGAGTATTTTAACAGTTAAGACAAAGAAGAAAAAGAAATATACTCAAGCTCTGTATAGTCTTAAATTACATGACATCTGTTTGGTGGATGAATATATAATGTTATTCACTAAATATAAATGAAATTCAAGGGTTGAAGAAAATAAAGCAATGTAACTTTTCTTCACCAAAATGCCAAATCTCTGGAGAGAAATGCTAATTAAGAAATAAGCCACTGACAAGCCAGATACTTTAGCACGAAGTGCCTCTTTTCTCAAACGAAATTGGAAGAATAATATAATATGGCAGCATTACAATAGAATTGCAAATGACTAAGGGGTATTAATAAACGTACTCTTTTATATTGTAAAGAAAATAATCTTCCAACAAGTAAGTCAAAAAAGCATAAAAAGATCTTTAGATCTCATCCTTATGTCAGATGGGGAAGAAGTGGAATTAGTTCTTGTAAACTAAGAATAATATGATCTAGACAAAAATCCATATCTTACAAATCTACGTAAACAAGCAAGCCATCAAGATGTAGGGTGTCATTTAAAGCATCAAACTCATCTCAAAGCATGGGGCTTACACCAGTAAATAAAATTTTCAGAAGAGCTAAAACCAAAGCTAGTGAAAGTTTTAAATATTGTAATTGCTGGACATATGGAGTAAGAGATCATATTTCGATCAACTGTCTAGAAAATGACAGAAAGGGAATAAAACGCTTCGAACAAACTCCGGATATTAAAGAATTGATTTACTACCAAAATCTAGTTCAAGTATACCAGTCTGAAGATATTCCTTTATACGAGAGTATATATCAAGAATAAATCTCGAGTCAGGAAGAATCTGATTGAACAGAATCATAATATAACTGAAGAATGGTTTCAAAAATTTGATAATTTCAAATTTTTTATAATTTCAAAAATTATCAACCATACAAAAACAATTAAAAAAACAAAAAACAAAATTTGAACCCGTCATGGTCCGCCCTGACCTACAACCCGGATTAGGTGCCAAAACTACAACCCACCTCGCCCTTATGTAATGATGGGGTCTTTTATACATTAATCTAGAATTCATGCAATTTGTTGTATAAATTTTAATTAATGGGATCGTTTTCACTCATTTTGTTTTATATATATATATTACAAATCGGTAATACAAGATCAGATCCATTGAATATTTTGGTTCCAAATCTTGCATCGTGTTAGCGAACTAAGCGAAGAATCCTACACCATGTTCGAAAAACTAAATTTTTTTTCTTGACTTTATTATATCTTAGTTTAAAATACTATAAACAAACAAGTGATGCACTGGACAACCTGCATTTAAATCCCTGATTTAAACATAAATATGTGTTTAGTCCCTGTCAGAAGAAAAAGTATGTGTATTCCTCGATTCACATAAAAAAAAAAATTGAACTACTTGAGTCCATTTATCTTTTCATTGATGAAAATCGGTACAAGACATTGCAAATATGATATTAATATATGATATTTAAGTACTTATATTTTAGATCTGATTCAAAAGATAAGATTTGAGTATAAAGTTAGAACAATTATATTAATATCAGTACTTGCGACACTTGTTTGAGTACTCAAATATCATATATTAATATCAGATCTGAAAGAGTTGATATTCAAATATCATATATCAGTACCACATTATCAACATTTTTTTTACTGATTTTCATCCTAGAAAAATAATGAATAATTAATATTAATATTTGTTTTACATGTTTGGGTATTCAAAAATCATATAATAGATCATATATGAAATATTTGGTACACAAATATCATATATTAATACCAAATTTTCAATGCTTTGTACGATTTTCATATGATAAAATACATGTGTCATTTGTCATGCCCCGAGACCGGGGTTGATCGACACCGACGTTGTTTTGCAACCATATAATTGAAATCAACAAGGCTCATAGTAGGTTATAAACCAAAAACCAGTTTATTACTCATAATCAATCATAATATTATCTTTAAAATGTAGATTCTTAAAATGATAAAAATATGCGGAAGCGTTTACAACTTACTAAGCGAAAACTAAAATAAACTTCTTGATTTATCTCAATATCATCCTCAAAATTGGTCTTTTTCATCTTCCTTGATTTCCTCTTCTGACTTATCTGGAGAGGATAGAGTAAGGGGTGAGTGATATGATCGTCACTCCGTAAATGATGTCGTTCGAGCACATACATAACAAACACACATGAATTTCGAAGACCACATATCATATCATGCATAACACGATCTCATATGACATCATCATAACCATAAACATAATTTTGGCTAAGGCACTGATATTCCTCTATTTTCTATTGTTTACTGATATCAGTCCCTAATTTTTACTCCTCTAAGGGTACGAGGCCTTATAACGGTTACAATCCCACACTGTAAGGGGCCATAAACATATTATGCATATAGATTTCCACTCATATCCAATTAAATCCTCACTGTGTCAAAACATAGAACATACGATAATCGTATCAAGAAGGGGTAGAAACAGAATAACGGTGCTCGACCGAAACTTTCAAAAACGAATTAATTCATACACAACATATTTTAAAACAAGCTAACTTATCTTAGACTAGAAGAAAACGTGAAGAACTCGAAACCATAGAATAATCATGCAACGAACACTTTGAAAACACAGCAACACATCTACAGAAAAATCAGCCGCCTTGTAAAATTTCTCGCGCCTTGTAGCACCCTTGAATCGGGTTCAAACTTGTACATTACGTTCATAAGTAAGTCAAATAAATTATGAACGGTGAAAATCGGATTTGAAAGTCATTTTAACCTATTCATGGACGAAAAACCGTATGTATACTGTTCCCGCCTAAAATCTGAACAGTTTCTTACGAAGGTTATAAACAAAAAACTAACCGTTGGATTTGACTGAAATTTGGATATGTTATTCAAAACATATGAAAGCATACTTTAAATGATGAAGATTGGATTCTGAGACTTGAAGTGATGGGACAAAATTCCAGAACTTGGGCAGATTTTCCGTCTCTTGACAACTTCTTAACTCGATTCTTGGCAGCACCTCGGGGGACAAAATTCTCGAAAATTTGAGAGAGAGGAGCTCGAAATTTTGAGCTTGGAAGGTGTAAATTTTGAATGCGTAGGCCCTCTTATTTATAGGTGCGTGGATAAAAATCTTACCAAAACCGGGTTGATACTTCTTCCATAATTCCAAGGATATTTCTTCCATATATATTGAGATGCTTACTTGTTGAGAGAACTGTCTTGTATGCAATATTTCCTTCTAATTAAGTTGACATCCAGCCTTAATTTCAAATTTACTGTGTATCTTGCACTATATTTCAAATTTATGTATTTATTGGCTTGTAATTTTTTTTGAATATTATGTATTATTTAATATTTTTGAATTTATTATTTTTAAAATAATACCATAATTCAAATATAAATTCTTATACATGTTTATATTTAAAAATCACACTCCCAAAATTTTGGGTTCTCACATCATAATATCAATATTTTTTATACATGTATGGATATAATAATATATTATTATTAAATTTTAAATATTTAGTACTCAAATATCCTATATTATTACCATATTTTCAATGTTTTGTATCAATTTTCATTCGAGAAAAAATATGGGCTCATGGAGTGCAGAAACAATTTTTTTTAGGATCAAATAGTATAAACACATATTTTTTCTGCTAGAGACTGGAAACAATTAAAGTATGTTGTTGAAGATTTAATGATTATTTCTCGTTAAGTTAATTGCATTGAATAAATTTATTTGGATGAATTAGGGATAACAACGGATTTGGTTGAAGAGGGTTTGGAGAAACTCGAGCCCCGTCCCGTGAACCTGACGGGTCCAATCTGGGTTTTTACCAGCCAAAAATATAAATTTTTTGTATTTATTCAATACAAAATTTAAAAATTAACAAATCATTAAATTTATATTAATAATATTAAAAAAACAATTCTCACAAATTAAAATATATCGACTTGTATTAAATTAATAAAAAAAATTGTAATGTTATATTTTCATATTAAACATATAATAATAAAATAAAATTATTTCGATCCAAAAATTTTATAAACTAAAATTATAGGTAAGGTATTAATTATTTAGTATAAAATATATAATTATATCATTAATAATATATATACATATTTTTTATAATTTTAAATATATAGATATATTTTGATGGGACGAGTTTGACAAAACCCGGGACTTGCTAGGTCGAGTCCAAACTCGACTCGCTGAGACGAGTCTAATATGAGATCGGGTTTTAGATCCAACCCATTATCATCCCTAGAAGAATGATTTTAAACTTATATTTTAAATAAAGTTAGGATTTAATTAAAATTGGAGAAAATTAAATATTCACCTAAATTAAATTTATTACATATTCACCTAAATTAAACTTATTGTCGTGAAAAAGTAAAAATTTATGTTAAAAGTAAAAATCTCAAACTCTCAAAATTTACCAAACTACACACTTTATAATATTTTTCTCTCTACTCAATTGTGATTTTCTTCACAAATGAGAGATCTATTTATAGGAAATCTTTACAAATAATCCAAAAAAAAAATACATCATTACCTACATCATCACACACTAATTTTCAATATTTACAACTCTTATTTTCAACATTCAAATATTCAATACACACATTTTAAATATATTTTTCAACACTCCCCCTTGTGATGATGATCATAATGATTGTCTTCATTACGTGTTATTATACTGCCTCGTTAAAAACCTTACTAGGAAAAACCCATTGGGATAAAAACCATAGCAAGGGAAAAAGAGTGCAGTCACGTAAACTCCCCCTCATGTTGACACGAGCAATTCTTCACAAATTTCGTAGATTGCGCATCCCAATATTATATATGTGCTTTCTGAATATTGACGTAGGAAGTGCCTTTGTGAAGAGATCTGATTAGTTTTCACTTGATTGAATGTGACGAACATCAATACATTTATTCTTCTCTAGCTCCTTGGTGAATGCAAAGAACTTAGGAGGAATATGTTTAGTTCTGTCGCTTTTTATGTATCCCTCTTTCGTTTGAGCAACACATGCAGCATTATCTTCATATAGTATCACAGGCTTCTCGTCGAATGATAATCCGCATGAGATTTGGATATGTTGGGTCATTGATTTTAACCACACACATTCACGGCTTGCTTTATGTAGTGCAATAATCTCGGCATGATTTGATGAAGTTGTTACGAGCGTTTGTTTCTGTGAACGCCAAGAAATTGCAGTGCCTCCACGAGTAAAAACATATCTAGTTTGGGAACGTGCCTTGTGTGGATCAGATAAGTATCCAGCATCGGCATAACCAATTATACTTGAATTAGCATCTTTTGAATACAAAAGTCACAAGTCTGTCGTTCCTCGTAGATAACGGAATATATGTTTAATTCCGTTCCAGTGTCTCTTTGTTGGATATGTGCTAAATCTTGCCAACAAATTTACGGCAAAAGATATATCAGGCCTTGTACAATTTGTAAGATACATAAGGGCACCGATAGCACTTAGATATGGTACTTCTAGACCAAGAATATCTTCATCTTCTTCATATGGTCGGAATGAATCATTTTCTATGTTTAATGATCTAACAACCATTGGAGTACTTACAGGATTTGATTTATCCATATTAAAACGTTTAAGGATCTTTTCTGTATAATTTGTCTGGTGAACAAACATTCCACATTCTTTTTGTTCAATTTATAAACACAGACAATACTTGATTTTTCAAGATCCTTCATTTCAAATTCTTCCTTCAAGTATGACACAACTTCTTGAATTTCCTTATTCGTTCCAATGATGTTTAAATCATCAACATATACAGCAATAATTACGCATCCGGATGTTGTTTTCTTAATGAAAACACAAGGGCATATTGAATTATTTACATATCCTTTTTTCATCAAGTGATCACTTAGTCGATTATACCACATTCGACTGGATTGCTTTAACCCATATAATGATCTTTGTAATTTTACAGAATAACATTCTCTGGGTTTTGAACTTTGTGCTTCAGGCATCTTAAATCCTTCAGGGATTTTCATATATATATATTACTATCAAGTGATCCATATAAGTAAGGTGTAACAACATCCATAAGACGCATTTCTAAATTTTCAGATACCGCCAAGCTAATCAAATACCGAAAGGTAATTGCATCCATCACAGGAGAATACGTTTCTTCATAATCAATTTCAGGCATTTGAGAAAAACCTTGTGCAACAAGTCGAGCTTTATATCTTACTATTTCATTTTTCTCATTTCGCTTTCGAATAAAAACCCATTTGTATCCAACAGGTTTTACACCTTCAGGTGTAAGGACTATAGGTCCAAAAACATTACGTTTATTTAGCGAATCCAATTCAACCTGGATGGCATCTTTCCATTTTATCCAATCCTGCCGATTTTTACATTCACCAAAATATTTTGGTACATGATCTTCGTTATCATTTATGATGTCGATTGCCACATTATAAGAAAATATATCATCAATTTCATCTATATCTTTTCGGTTCCATATTTTTCCAGTATTAATGTAATTGATAGAGATTTCATGATTCTCGTCAGTTTGTGGTTCTGACAGAACATTTTCATCATCATGTGTTTCTTCAGGAACACCATTCTCTATTTTGTGATCATCATGTGTTTCTTCAGAAACTTAATTCTTTATTTTGTGATCATCGTGTTTCTCTATGAATTTTCTTTTTCGAGGATTTTTATCCTTGGAACCGACTGGCCTTCCACGCTTCATGTGTTTAATGACATCATGAATATCTTCCATTTGTTTCTTTGGAATTTCAATTCGAGCAGGGGCATTTGCAGCATGTATATATGATTTAGTTACCTCTTTTGTGTCTGCAAATGCATCTGGTATTTGATTTGCTATTCTTTGCAAGTGTACAATTTGTTGTACATCTTTTTCACATTGTTTTGTTCTTGGATCCAGATGTAACAATGATGATACATACCATGTAATTTCCTTTTCGGTATGTTTCTGTTCTCCCCCTAACATTGGGAAGATTTCCTCATTAAAATGACAATCAGCAAAACGTGATGTGAACACGTCGCCTGTCTGAGGTTCAAGATATCGAATGATTGATGGACTATCATAACCGATATAAATTCCAACCTTTCTTTGAGGTCCCATTTTCTTTCGTTGTGGTGGTACAATAGGCACATACACCATACATCCAAAAATTCTCAGATGAGAAATGTCTGGTTCTTTACCAAATGCAAGCTGTGATGGGGAGTATTTATGATATGCACTTGGTCTGATGCGAATTAATGAAGCAGCATGTAAAATTGCATGTCCCCATATAGAAATAGGGAGCTTTGTTTTCATAATCATTGGTCTAGCAATCATTTGCAGATGTTTAATCAATGATTCAGCCAATCCATTCTGTGTATGTACATGAGCAACATGATGCTCAACAATGATTCTCATAGACATACAATAATCATTGAAAGTCTGGGAAGTAAATTCACCAGCATTATCAAGTCTAATTTTCTTGATTGTATAATCGATAAACTGATTCCTCAATTTTATTATTTGAGCAAGTAATCTTGCAAATGCAACATTTCGAGTTGACAATAAACATACATGTGACCATCTGCTGGAGGCATCAATCAATGCCATAAAGTATCTGAATGGTCCACATGGTGGATGGATTGGTCCACAAATATCACCCTGAATACGTTCAAGAAACATTGGTGATTCAGTTTGGATTTTGACTGGTGATGGTCTTATAATAAGTTTTCCAAGAGAACATGCTTTACATTGAAACTCTGAAAGATCTTCTGGTCTTTCAGTGGATGACCATGTGTATTTTCTATAATTCTTCGCATCAATATTGAACCAGGATGTCCCAATCGATCATGCCAATTGGTTAATATCGAAGAATTATCAACTACCATGTTTGATTTAATGAGACTTATATGTGTATAATGCAATCCAGTAGGGAGCATTGGTAGTTTTTCAATCACATATTTCTTTCCTGATTTATATGTGATAAGACACATATATTTCTCATTCCCTTCATTCATTGTTTGAGTATCATACCCATGGGAATATATATCATTAAAACTCAACAAATTTCTTTTCGATTGTGGTGAATATAAAGCATCATTGATCAAAAATTTTGTACCATTAGGTAACAAAAATTGTGCTTTACCACATCCTTTAATCAAGTCTACAGGACCTGATATTATATTCACCGTTGTTTTTGTTGGTTTTAGTTCCAAGAAATATCTTTTATCTTGGAGGTTAATGTGCGTTGTACCACTATCGGGTATGCAGACTTCAGCTTTGCTCATAGCATTTTCCATATTTGAACTTCAAAAAAATATGCAATGAAATAAATTACTGGCAATATATATTTAAATATAACACATATCATAATTATACATAAAACATTATTCTATGAATACATGAAAAATAAATTATTGTACTTTTATATTCTACCATTATATTGTTCATTTTCAGAGAAATCGTTGAAAAAATTTGCAGCATCAATATTGTTCATTTCTATCCCACCAACATATTGATCATTTCCAGAGAAATCATTCATAAAATCACCAGCATCAAAATGAGTTGAATCACTCAAACGGTCACTGCGTTCAGTGAAGTTGGTCTCCTTTTCTTTCCCCTTTAATGATTTTTTATAAAGTTTACAAAGGTGCTCAGGGGCTCGACAAACTTTGGACTTGTCACGCCCCGAGACCGGGGTTAGTCGACACCGGCGTTATCTCGCAATCACATAATTGCAAAACAACTAGCCTCGTAGTACAGCATATACCAAACCAGTTTATTATCATAAATTTCCCAAAAGTTCAACGTCTTTACAACTCAGAAAGAAATAGAAACATGCGGAAGCGTATATACGTAATACTGAAATCATAAGACTGAATAATCAATCGGTCACGAATTAGACTGCTTCTTCACCATCCCCAAAAGTATTCTTGCTCCTCATCCTCAATTTGATTCTCATTCTTATCTGGGTGGGAAAGTAAGGGGTGAGTATTTTGGGGAAAATACTCAGTAAATGGGGCCAATCGTGCATGAAAAATATCGAGGTTATACAATAAACGAATTATCACAATTTCCATATTTAGCATGTCGAATCAGATACAAACAAAAAAAAAACGGATACAGCACTGAAATCATCTCATTTTTTATGGTTTTTAACTGATCAGTCCCCTATATGTTACTCCTCTAAGGGGCGAGGCCAAAGGAACGGTTATTATAACCCACCGCATCAGGGCCTAAACAAAGATTTCAAAGTTCGGAATTTCCTTTACCATTTCTAAATCGAATCATTACAGTGCTTTTACAAATATTCAACATGCTTTCAATAAACGAAAATTCCAAAAGGGTTACATACGAAGCAGAACGAATATATCATGCCGATATAATTTTCAAAGTCATAGCTATTTTCGAAATATATTATGCCAATTGAAGTAGTAGCAAAAACCCACTTACAGTATTCTGACTGCTCAAGGAAACGTAAACGTGAACGGTGAGATTGCGACAGAGCTTTGTTACTAGAGGGCGAAGAGCTTCGAGAATACGGTGCTGCTAGAGAGGATTTCGAAAATTTGGATGTGCAAGTTTCGAATGAGGAGCCTTCCTTTTTATAGGCACGAATAATCTTCTACAAGGTAAGCTCTGAAGTCGCTCCACGAATGACGCTGCGTTGATGGCTCCACGAATGACGCTGATGGCTTAATCAATGGGTGATTGCACTAACCTCTCCCGGATGAATGTGGCCACTTTTTGGTTCAAGGTGCTCACTCGAGATTTATGCTGAAATGGAGTGATTTTGGCTGTACGAGTTCCTCCACAATTGGTGCACTCCCATAGTGCATGGTCTTCACAAGACCAATGTCCTGGAGTACCACATCTGTAACAAGAACTTTCATATCTTTTTGAGTGATTCTCATTAACACTTGTATTCTCATGATGCCTTTTCAGTGGATGGTGTGGGACGCTCTTTTGAGATGAGTTATAAAAATAACTATCTCTATTATTTTCAAAACCACGGCCGCTTCCACGACCACGACCAATTCCACGTCCACGTCCACGACCTCGACCTCGACCAAAACCTTGTCTTTGAAATTGATTTTGGTTTCCAGGTTTAAATTCATTTTTACTTACAGCATTTACTTCTGGAAATGCTGTTGATCCAGTGGGTCGGGACTGATGATTTCTCATTAATAGCTCGTTGTTTTTTCCGCCATAAGAAGACAGGCGATGAGTTCAGAATATCTCGCGAATCCACGTACTCTATATTGTTGCTGTAGAGTAATATTTGATGCATGAAACGTGGACAATGTTTTTTCAAGCATCTCAGATTCTGTGACCTCATGTCTACAAAATTTTAATTGCGAGATTATTCTATACATCGCCGAATTGTAATCACTGACTTTTTTAAAGTCTTGGAATCTCAATGTATTCCATTCATCCAGGGCGGTCGGAAGTATAACTTCTCTTATATGTTCGAATCTTTCTTTTAATCCCTTCCACAAAGCCATGGGATTTTTTTCAGTCAGATATTCACATTTCAATCCATCATCGAGATGTCGACGCAAAAATATCATGGCTCTTGTCTTTTCTTGTGACGTGCATATGCCATTTTCTTTAATGGTCTCGCTTAGACCCAATGACTCAAGATGCATTTCTACATCTAGAGTCCATGGCATATAATTCTTTCCCGTGATGTCGAGCGCAACAAATTCGAGCTTTGTTAAATTTGACATGGTGGTACTAAAAAAAATTACGATGCATTTTATTAGTTAATAAATATTGCAATACAAAGTAACGGATAAACAACAAGTACAAGTATTTGTAAAAATAAAGAAAACGCACGAGGAGGATATTCTCCGATAAATACAAGACTCGTGAGTATGATAACCAAAATAATTAAAAATATCCTTGAGAAAGCCATCTTCTTTTTTCTTCGAAAAATTTGATGATGAATAATTTTTAAAGAAGAAGAGAAAATTGGAGTGATTGAATGTGTTTGTGAGATCATATTTATAGGGCAAAAACTAGCCGTTTTTTTTTTTACCATTTATGACCGTTGGTGTACAAAAAAATAAAGGTATGTATTTGTATAATTTTATGGTAATAATATGGTATATATAATATTATACTTGTTTAAATAATTATGTATATTATATCATAATATTATAATGAGTGTCATAATTTATTTTGTTTAAAAACCTTATAGGCTTTTATACTTGTCGTATCCCTTACCGGGAGTATGAGATGTCGTCTTAACATCCTCCCAGGATTTATAACAAGTTTATGAAAAATTTATTTTTATTATTTCTAATAATAACATTATATTGTATATTAAATAAAAACACAATAAATAAATAACATTAAAATAAATATTATTACTTTTGTTACCTTTTTTTTCTGTTTGGAGCTTGGAAAAGTATGTAGGACTTTTAGAGCTTCGTGCTGATAACGTGTTGTGAAAAAATAAAAATTTATTGTAAAAAGTAAAAATCTCAAAACTCTCAAAATTTACCAAACTACACATTTTATAATATTTTTCTCTCTACTCAATTGTGATTTTCTTCACAAATGAGAGATCTATTTATAGGAAATATTTACAAATAATCCAAAAATAAAATACATCATTACCTACATCATCACACACTAATTTTCAATATTTACAACTCTTATTTTCAACATTCAAATATTCAATACACACATTTTAAATATATTTTTCAACACTTATAACTCTTTTTGTGCATTTGCAATCACCATTAGAGATGTCAATGGGTCCGGGTTTTAGCCAGACCCACAATGGACCCGCATGTATGGGGTGGGTTTGGGCATATTAAATGGGTCATGGAGTGGGTCTTGAGTCTAATTTTTCAGACCCATTCAGATATGAGGTGGGTCATGGGTTCTATAATATCCGCCACATACCCGCCCCATATACGTAGATATAAATATTTTCGGGTTTTAATTTTATTTTTTTAGTATCTCATCTCAACCATAAAGATCTTAGCTATTCCTATGTCAACTGTTGCATTTGAATCTGTTTTTAGCAATAGTGGAAGAATAGTTGGTCATCATCTTAGTAGACTTAAATATTGCATACTCATTGATTTTATATTGATCTGTTTAAATTATGTTATGACTTATTTTTGGAGATGTCAAGATTTTTTTGAAGAGTTAGCAACTCTTTTTTTATATAATTTTTTATGTCGTGAAAATACTTTGTTTGTTATTATTAAGTGTGGTCGAAAACGTGAATTAATTTTCCACAATGTTGTATTTAGAGACTTGTATGTTTCTTAATTTAGTCATGTGGGAAGAAATATTATTTTTTTATTTTAAAAAAATTCGGATCTCACGGGTCTACCCGACCCCATTTCATAATTTAGTCACCATCTTAATATTGAGAGTGTGTTGGATCATTAATGAATAAAATTTTGCAAAGAAAAAGTTCATAATCACTTTTTTTTTTTTTTTTTTACGTATTTGCAAACACGGTCTAAATCAACGAAACAATACTATATTTTACTGAATAACAAAAAATCCAACTAATAATTTTCTCAATAAAACCATACATATTATTATTTTACATGAACAACACGAAATCAACTCAACCGATCCCCTAATAAGCTTGAATTTACGGGAAGAATCTGTTCCATAAAATCACAAATTAATTATAAGAATAATCATATATGAAATTTGACCCCTTTTTTTAACTCATAATAAGGATGAATGCAACATATTTTTTTACATAAATTTAAATAAATATAATAGTAATAGATATAATAGTGCATTGATATTACAAGAAATGGAACTTTTTTTTCTTCAAACCAGAGACAATGGTAACATGATCAAATTTTGATTTAAATCTTAGAGGTATTAATAGTGAGAGGCATCTCCGCCGCCGGCGTCGTAGCCTACATCTGTTCCCACGTAGCCGCCCTCGGCATATAAACTACCATCGGTCGTTCCCGCGCCGCCTCCCGTAGCATCCACGTGATTAACAATGCCCATTCCTCCTCCAGCGCCGCCACTTCCTCCACCGGTAAATTCCTGTATCACAGCTTGGGCCGTCGCCTGAGCGATGCCGCTAGCTATACCATTCGCCATATTTCCTAAGATTAGGTTCCCCAATCCATTGGAAGGCCCAACAGCCCCGTGATTAGCTGGCGGTCGAGTAAAGTTATTATATGGCACGGAGCTCATCGGAGTCACCGCAGCCGGATACGGTTGACCCATGGTCGCCGCCGTATACGGTTGCCCCATGGCCGCGGCTGGATATGGGGTTGCTACAAATTGATTCTGCGGGTTCCCCAAGCTGGCAGAATGATGCGGCGGCCTCGTCACACCATAAACTCCCGAATTGGCCGATGGATGCATGTTCGTAGGCTCGGAGATCGATCTCGGTAAGTTTTTTTGTGGAGATTGTGGGAACATTTGATGCTTGTGAATCGTGGAACTTGGTATCTTCACCACACAAGTCAAATGAACATCAAACTCACATAAATTACAGCGATAGAGCCATGTTTTTGACCCGACCCTCTTGCAAATGTCGCAAGAAAACGCGTTCCCCGCGTATGGTGCCGAGAAGGTCAACGAAAGCTGATGCTGCTGGTGGCTGTTATGAGTCAACGTCATCGGCAGACTCGCGCAGATCGAGTGCAGATCAGTGCCGCAAGGGCTGCAATGGTACGAGAAACCATCGCCCTGGATCCCGCAGGCGTCGCACTTGAAAACTCCTTCCGGGTAAACGGGCTTTGGCTGCAGAGAAAGAACATGGCTCTGGTCGAATTCGTGCTTGATCTTCTGAGGCAAATCGTAGCATTTCTTGTGGAGGGTGAAACTGCAGAGTGTGCAGGAGTAAACGGCACCGGAGCCCACGAGTTTGCAGGCGGAGCAGTGATCAGAAACTACGGCGTTTGAGAATTTCAAGGGGTGTGGGTGGCTGAAATGGGTGAGGACCGGCGCTGTTTGATCGGATTGTCCGAGGTTTGGATTCCCCATTTGTGTAGATTTGAGGTTTAATTGTGGTTGTCCGAATTACGGGAGTCAATTAATATAAGGTTTGAGTCGACATTTATGAGATTTACTTGGTAGACAAAGTCAACCTTGAACATTTAATTACGGGCTTGGTTTCCTCACGCGGCTGAGTTAGACAGAGTCACGTTGATTTTGAAGTTTATCTTATCAGGTCATCCGCAACGATGGATTGTTATAACATCCATCCGCTAAGAGACAGTCTCACGGGTCGTAATTGTGAGACGAATCTCTTATTTGAGTCACCTATGAAAAAGTATTACTTTTTATGCTAAAAGTATTACTATTTATTGTGACTATAGGTAGGGTTGACACGTCTCACAGATTATGATCCGTGAGACGGTCTCAAATGAGATTCACTATACTTATTATAACAATATATTTCTTTCACTCACATTTCTTTTAATATTAAAACTCATTATTTATGGGTCTCACTGTTCACTCAATTATCTTAAAATTTTTTAATATTAAATAAATATGTTTTACAATATTTAAATCATCATTATTCTAATTTTTAAAAATAATCTTACTTTTTAATAAAATAATTTTATTAATTTAAAAAAATAATATTATTGTTATTTTAATATTTTTATTAAATAAAATAAAGATTCGAAAGAAATACCACGAAAGAAGAATTAAGAGGTATAATGCCCATTTAACACCCATCATTATAACTATTTACAAGTAATAATCGCATATATATGTCTTATTCTTTTTCTCAAATATATATAATCCAATTTTTATATATAATATTATTTTATCACTCTACCATCATAAATAAATAATTCCACCATTTTTTTATTTTATTAAAACATTCACTGATTAATAACTAAAACAGAATTTATTTTTGCAAAATTTACTTTTCGAATAATTTTTTTAATCCGTGTGAAAACACATACAAACTAAATTTATGGCACGAGATGAGTATTTATTACATGAAATGTCATGCTCTCTCTTGGGGTTATACACGCGTCTAAAAGTAGACAATACTCCTCGTATGTAGGATCCACCGAAATATATATATATATATATATATATATATATATATATATATATATATATATATATATATATATATATATATATATATATATATATTTGTGGAAAGTATTTACAGAATTGGAGAGAAAACCTCGTTTCAAGAAATCAATACCTCAGTGCCGTGAAAAATTGAATTTGGTTAGAGCTGACAGTGCTTCGGATAATTATTTTAGGAAAATATATAAAAAGAAGAGGCTTATTTCCTTAGCATTACCACGAGGAAAGCCAGGATTGTAAAATTTTTAAAATGAAATCATTTTACCTCTAAAATTACGGTTTCACGGATCGTATGTTGAGACTGATTTTTTTATTTATTTATCCATGAAAAATATTATTTTTTATGCTAAAAGTATTATATTTTATTATGAATATCGCTAGTATTGATCCGTCTCATATATAAAGATTTGTGAGACCGTCTCACAATAGACCTACTCAATTTTTAATTGTGTAACGTAAAAGAAATTGAAAACAATAAAAATTGACCATGAGAAACATTAAATGAAACAGTTTTATTTATTTAATAATAATATATATTTTAATAAATTAAATATTACTAAAATATTTTTTTAATAATTAATAGTGGATGAAAATTACGAAGATCCAACTGATTTTATTAAATGTGGAATGAAATAAATGCGACGACATGCAGCCAATTATATGCTGTGGTTAAAGAGGTTGACTTTGGGGAAGTTGACTTGGCTGTATTGGGCAACGTAGTCAACTAGAAAAAACAAAGACTGATTCAGAGGTTTACTCGGTCCAATTTCATCTCCACCAATTTTTCTTATTAATATTAATATTTTATATTTGGTGGGACTATATATATATATTATATATAAAATAATATTTTATAATATACAGGGATATATTTTATTCGATTTATTATAAATTAAATACATTTTTTGAGAGGTTGGTCATTTTATAAATACATTAAATACATTAATGGTTGGTCATGATCTCTTTCAACTGGTGCCAAAAACTACTTATTGCTATTTATTTAGCATATTATAATGAAAATATATTAAAGTCGTGAAATTTTTTATTCACAGTTATATGACAAAAACTTGTGTGAGACGGTCACACGAGTCGTATTTTGTGAGACGAGTCTCTTATTTGGGTCATTCATGAAAAAATATTACTTTTTATGCTAAGAGTATTAATTTTTATTGTGAATATCAATAGAGTTGACCCGTCTCACCGATAAAGATTCGTGAGACCGTCTGACTCTATTTATATAGTTATAATTATCATGGTTATTTTAATCCATTTGTTTATTAGTTAATAATTTTGGTGTCATAATGATTATTTGATAACAAATTCCGTCTTCCTTGTAATGGAGATATTTTATTTTTTGTTTAATTTCTTTTATTTTTTGATGATTTTTTTAGTTAAAGGTGATCGCTAATTCTTTAAAACTAAAATCAAATTTGAAAAAGGAGTTATTTATTTCTAAATATTCTTTAATTAATTTTTTCTTTGTAGATAATATTGATATATTTAAATATAGAGTTTTGTCTTTATAAACTAATTAGATTTTCCTTAATTTATTTTTTTCTTATTAGATAATATTGTGATAATATTATTGATATTAATGATAAGTTATCTAGATATTATATTACTATTTAAATGATTTTTTTCTTAATGAAATTTTTGGTTTCCCATATGTATAAGACTCTATACAAAGAATAAAATCTAAATGAAAATGAGGAAACAAAAAAAAAAAAGATACCAAGAGAGCAGCTTGGGAGAGAGGGCTGCGTGATTTTTGTGGTTGATGGTCGAGAAGTGCAGAAAAAGAAAAGAACTTACAAGTGAAGATTTCTCGTGATTGACTTATGCGGTTTTTTTACGTTGACATTAAGGATGTAAACAATCCAAACCAAACCAAATAGTACTAGAATTGAGCTTGGCCCGTTTAAAATTGATAGAGGCTCGAGCTCGGCTTGAGTTCGATTCGAGATTTTATCATCAAACTGGAGCTCGAATTGTCTTGAAATTACTAAGCTCGCCAAAAGCTCGAGCTCGGCTCGTTAAAAGCTCGTTTATCATGTTAATGAGGCCGAGCTCGAGTTTGATTAATTAATAGCTCGTTTATCATGTTTAACAAGTCTGACTTGAGCTCAACTCGTTTTCGAGCTCTTAAAACATTTCGAGTTGCAACTTGATTCGACCTTGGTAAAGATTATACATATATATATATATATATATATATATGTTCGTATATATATATATATATATATATATATATATATATATATATATACGAACATATACGTGTATATATATATATATATATATATATATATATATATATGTTCGTATATATATATATATATATATATATATATATATATATATATATATACGTATATGTTCGTATATATATATATATATATATATATATATATATATATATATATATATATATATATATATATATATATATGAACTAATTTTAAATAACACATAAAAGTATAAATTTTATCAGTACTAATATTTTTATTTGTCAACTCAACAAATGAGCCAAGCTTGAGCCTACGATCCACCTAAACAAGCCGAGCTCGAGCTCACGAGCTTATTAATGAACATTTTTGCAAACTCACGAGTCGAATATCTTAAGATTTGAGCTTGGCTTGATTAAATTATCGAGCTTGAGTTTGGCTTGATATGATTAACAAACGAACTCAAACAAGTTTTTTTTATCGAACCGAGCTCCGAATAGCTCGCGAACGGTTTGATTTGTTTACATCCTCAGTTGTCGTAAGGTATTGAAGACACTCAAATACAACATTCGTGTAAAGTGTTGTGAGTTGCTTGTGGCTTTGGGTTTTTGGCAATGCGATAATTGCATTTTTGATTTAGTAATTGTCTATTTGGAATGCATTTTACTTCCTTGACCTGTAAGAAAAAGCGTTTTTCGTAGTTTCACTAGTATTAGTATTGTAAACTATTTACGATTTTCTAGTGAATATTTTGTCATGAGGCACCACAAAAGTGTTATACTTATGCATGATTTATTCATTCATGTTTTAGTCTTAAAACTTTATTTGTGTGATTAACTAATTTATTCCGTTATATGTGTGGATAAGTGTTATAATACATGCACACAACATCTAAAATCTGATGCACACAATATAAATATTTTATGTACTTTACGTTAAACAAATAAACTTTCAGAATTTCTATTTGAAAATTCATAAAATATAAATAATCGAACATAAATAAATAGTTTAAGAAAGAAAACTCACTAAAGGGTCATCGGTGGTAAGTTTTTCCTTGATGATGCTCAAATCATATGTAAACTGAGACATGCGATTAGATTTGTAAGAGTTTGTTCGAGCGCAATAATGGTATCTGTTAGAATAGCGATCGAAACGCTGATGTTTAATTAGACAGTTAAACTGTATAAAAGATTTGAATTACACAATTATTACAAAATATATAATTTTTGGTTCGCTTGGTCCTAAGAAATCGGCGAAAGTCGGAAACCATGCACAGTATATGTTACCTTCCAGAATCCAGATTGATATATATATATATATATATATATGTCCAACTTTTAATTGAGATAACTCTATTTACTATTTAGCTTCCTGTGAAGTTAGCTTTGTCCAACTTTCAGTTGAGAGAATCTTTGTTCTGCTTCTGTTCTCCCATAATCAGTTCTTGTTCAATTAAGAATACAACTTCGAGGTTCACTTGCCGAGTTTCACTATATTTGTCAGACAGACATGGCTATAAATGTGAATTTACTTCTACATGTAAATAATAATAATAATAATAATAATAATAATAATAATAATAATAATAATAATAATAATAATAATAATAATATTATATAATTTTTATTATAAGAATAATTCTTTTAAGTTAATAATAATTTTGGTTACCCAAAAATGACATGAAAAAATAAAGAAAAATATTTAATCAAAATGTCGTAAAAAAGTATAATTTATGGACAATTATAACTTGTGCATTCGATAGTACATGTATATATATAATTTGTAAAATTTGATAATTAAAGATACAGTTTCATTGAAGATTTCAACTGCAACAATTATCTGCAAATTTTGAAAGATATATACAGCAAATTCAAAACACATTTACATAATAAATCTGCAGAGGATTTTATTCAGGACAGAATCAAGAACATTACATATGATATAATTTCAATTTTGATCTGCTTTCAAATTTCAGTAAATGTGGAAAATCATATTTTACCAAAGAACGGAAAAAAAAAAAAGACACACACACACAGGAAGATTAATCCATGGAAGCCTGGATTTTACTTTGAGTTCCATTCGGAATTATTCAAGTCACAAGCCAAATCCCCCGAGCATTCCTCCGAGGAAATCAAGACCGCCTCCACCTCCCGATAAAGATTGTAATAAATCCAGTCCTCCGCCGCCGCCGCCAAAACCACCGTTCATTAATGCTTGCAAAAGTTCTTGCCCTCCGCCGCCGCCGCCAAAACCACCGTTCATACTTGAGTAGAGCTGCATCAACTGTTGATATCCATTATCAGCTCCAAAACCACCAGCACCAAATCCACCACCGGCGCCACCTAGACCACCAGCTCCAATGCCACCCATGCCTCCGCCAAATCCTCCTCCAAGCCCGGCAACGCCACCAGCTCCAAGACCGGTTGTGCCGCCAGCTAGTATCGCCTGTGTCATAGCGTTATTGTTCTGTATTATTTGCTGTAAATACTGAAGAAACAACTGATTGCGCTCTCTGTCAACCGTATACGGATTGTGCTGCAGAACCGGGAATCCTGCCGGAATCCCAGCAGCCGGTGACGGTGGAACGAAGTTATGTTGCATGAAGGAAGGCGTTGCTGCCATATAATGTGGGCCGTATCCCTGCGGCGGCTGAGGAGCAGATCTAGTAAAGGTCGCCCCCACCTGCGGCACCGACCCTTGATGAGGCTGAAAACCCATGTTATTCATAGGAGAAACACTTTTGGCACAGTGCAAATGCGCATCAAACGCACACAAATTACATCTATAAATCCAGTGATCGGAACCGACCTTCTTGCATATATCACAGCAGAAATCCTTAGTAGGATAAGGCGATCCAAACGTAAGCTCAAGCTTATGAACGTGACTGGAATGAGTAATGGATAAAGGCATTGCGGAACACAGTATATGCAAATCATTTCCGCACGGTTTGCAGTGATACGAGAAGCCATCGCCATTTTTCCCACAAGCATCACACTTAAACATCCCATCCGCATACGCGGGTTGCGTCAAGAGGGTGAAGGCGTGGTCTTTGTGACAAGGGTGGGTGATTTTCATGGGCATCTCGAAGCATTTTTTGTGGAGGAAAAAGCTGCAAACATTGCAAGAGTAGATCAAACCAGAAGGCTGGAACTTGCATCCTGAACAAGAAGATGATAAATTTGGGGTTTGGAGAGGAATATAGCTGCAAAGCTTCAACGGATGGGGGTGGCTGAAATGGGTTGTTGTTGTTTCTTTGGGAGATTCAGAGGTTATTCTGCCCATTATTATTGTGGCCTCTCACACAGAAGAATGAAAGAGAATCGTTAGGGATTAATAAGACGGAAGATATGCCATTTTGGTTACGTGTTCGATCAAGCCAGCCAAAGAGTGGACTTTTGATCAGTACGTACCAGCTGGCTTTATTGTTTAAGCAGAGCAGAGTATACTTTTCTTCATATATATGTATATATAATACGCGTTTGACTATGATAGATAGTTGACTTGATCGAGAACAACTTGGGTATATTTTTATATCATCGATATTTTTTTTCTACTTGAGACGTTGGTATAAACATCTTATACAAAATAGCTAGGTAAAAACTTATGTGAGAGTATCTCACAGATCGTATTTTGTGAGACAGATCTCTTATTTAAATCATCCATGAAAATCTATTACTTTTTATGTTAAGGCCCAGTTTGGTAGGTGGGATTATGGGTGGATTGTTAGATAGTCTTTTGTTTGGTCCAATTAATAAATTTGAGATTGACTAATTGTTGGACAATTTTTACTGTTGGACTTGGCAAATGTATCCATGCTTTCAGGCTGGATTAGTTTTATCCGAGTGGACTGAAATTAGCGACGGTTTCTGAAAATAGATCGGCGACGGTTTCTGAAAAAAGATCGGCGACGGTTTCTAAGCGGCGACGGTTTCTCAAGATCGGCGACGGTTTCGTGCACTAATAAACTGTCGCTAAATGTCAAATTAGAGACGGTTTCACAAGATCGGCGACGGTTTCTCAAAAACCGTCGCTATTAGCCACGGGTTTTAAGAAGCCGTCGCTAATATTCCGGGGGCAAAGGGGAAGGGCAATTTCGTATCTTCATCAAAAAATTCAAAATTATCCTTCACTTAAAAATCGTACCAAACTTAATATTATTTTACACCATATATTACAATCCTACCACAATCATTTTCTTTATCATTTACGTACTAATCATTAGTTTATCCTATCCTTCAACCAAACGGACCCTAAGGGTATTTCTTTTATTGTGAATATTGTTAGGATTGACTCGTCTCACATATAAAGATTCGTGAAACCGTATCACAAGAGACTTACTCTACAAAATATAGCGTAGCTCTTCTATCTATTATCAACAATATTCATCGTTTGCATACCAAGAAATCAAGTTATTACAGTAAAACTCTAAGTAGAGAACCAAAATTAAATTTAGACTAATTTTATTATTATTTTCTTCTCGTTATTATTTTTGTTATGATGGTGATGGTGGTGATTTTTATTTTGATATGGTAAAATAATTATTAATTTGTATTCATTATTTATGTTGTAATTATTACTCAATTATTTGTTTTTTTTTATGGCTAACGATTATGATTGTTTTATTTTATGATAGTTATTAAACTATTGTGAAAAAGTAAAAATTTATGGTAAAAAGTAAAAATCTCAAACTCTCAAAATTTACCAAACTACATACTTTATAATATTTTTCTCTCTACTCAATTGTGATTTTCTTCACAAATGAGAGATCTATTTATAGGAAATCTTTACAAATAATACATCATTACCTACATCATCACACACTAATTTTCAATATTTACAACTCTTATTTTCAACATTCAAATATTCAATACACACATTTTAAATATTATTTTTCAATACTCCCCCTTGTGATGATGATCATAATGATTGTCTTCATTACGTGTTTTTATACTGCCTCGTTAAAAACCTTACTAGGAAAAACCCATTGGGATAAAAACCATAGCAAGGTAAAAAGAGTGCAGTCACGTAAACTCCCCCTCATGTTGACACGAACAATTCTTCACAAATTTCGTAGATTGCGCATCCCAATATTATATATATGCTTTCTGAATATTGACGTAAGAAGTACCTTTGTGAAGAGATCTGATGAGTTTTCACTTGATTGAATGTGACTAACATCAATACATTTATTCTTCTCAAGCTCCTTGGTGAATGCGAAGAACTTAGGAGGAATATGTTTAGTTCTGTCGCTTTTTATGTATCCTTCTTTCATTTGAGCAACAAATGCAGCATTATCTTCATATAGTATCACAGGCTTCTCGTCGAATGATAATCCGCATGAGATTTGGATATGTTGGGTCATTGATTTTAACCACACACATTCACGGCTTGCTTCATGTAGTGCAATAATCTCGGCATGATTTAATGAAGTTGTTACAAGCGTTTGTTTCTGTGAACACCAAGAAATTGCAGTGCCTCCACGAGTAAATACATATCCAGTTTGGGAATGTGCCTTGTGTGGATCAGATAAGTATCCAGCATCGGCATAACCAATTATACTTGAATTAGCATCTTTTGAATATAAAAGTCCCATGTCTGTCGTTCCTCGTAGATAACGGAATATATGTTTAATTCCGTTCCAGTGTCTCTTTGTTGCATATGTGCTAAATCTTGCCAACAAATTTACGGTAAAAGATATATCAGACCTTGTACAATTTGTAAGATACATAAAGGCACCGATAACACTTAGATATGGTACTTCTGGACCAAGAATATCTTCATCATCTTCACATGGACGGAATGAATCCTTTTCTATGTTTAATGATCTAACAACCATTGGAGTACTTAAAGGATTTGATTTATCCATATTAAAACGTTTAAGGATCTTTTCTGTATAATTTGTCTGGTGAACAAACATTCCACATTCTTTTTGTTCAATTTATAAACACAGACAATACTTGGTTTTTCCAAGATCCTTCATTTCAAATTCTTTCTTCAAGTATGACACAACTTCTTGAATTTCCTTATTCATTCCAATGTTATTTAAATCATCAACATATACAGTAATAATTACGCATCCGGATGTTGTTTTTTTAATGAATACACAAGGGCTTATTGAATTATTTACATATCCATTTTTCATCAAGTGATCACTTAGTTGATTGTACCACATTCGACCGGATTGTTTTATCCCATATAACGATCTTTGTAATTTCACAGAATAACATTCTCTGGGTTTTGAACTTTGTGCTTCAGGCATCTATAATCCTTCAGGGATTTTCATATATATATATATATATATATATATATATATATATATATATATATGAAGAACCTAAAGGGGGGGTGAATAGGTTCTTTTAGGCCCTTTAGCGTTTTTAAAACGAGTTTGCAAAAATTGCAAGCGGAAGACTTGATGGACAATCACAAATGAATGCGTAAAGTAAGTGCGTAAAATAAATGCGTAGTAAAGTAAATGCGTAAAGTAAAGAGGGATAGAGATGTTTATGGAAGTTCGACGAAGAATCGTCTACGTCTCCCCTTCTCGATGAGGATCGAGGTATCACTATATCGACTTGGCTTTAGGAGCTCCAAGCTAGCTTTTACAACCACGCCTCGATGCGTCTACTTGGCCTTGAGGGCTCCAAGGATAGCCACGAACTTTACAACCCACTCGAGAGTATTACTTTCACTCTTTTTCTACAACTCTTTTGATATTACAACTCTTTTAATCAACGCACACAAGAGATAGTAGAAAGCTTTGTAAGAGACAAGAGAGAGTGGAGTTGATGATTGAAAATGCATCCTCAAAGGCCTATTTATACTAGTCTTGGACGCCAAGGTTCGGATCTTCTGTTTATGCTTCGGAACGTCCGATGTGATTGAAATCAATTTCCGTAATTTTGGGATGACTTCGGATCGTCCGTTCTTGAGTTCGTAGGGTCCGAACATATGCTTCGGAGGGACCGATCCAGCTTCGTTTCTTCCGAACAGTTCTTTCAGACAGTGTGTGAACAGCTTCGGAAGGTCCGAACTCAAGTTCGTACCGTCCGAACATTCCCGCGTTTCCAGAGATTTGAAATCTTCAACACTTCGTAGCGTCCGATCATGTCCTTCGTAGCGTCCGAAATCTTACTCAATCAATCAGTCAGATCAATTTGTCTCCGCATTCAAGTGATTTGATTGCTTGTGTTCGGAACGTCCGATCACGTCTTCGGACCGTCCGAACTGGCTCCTCGCAGCTTCCGAACAGCTTCCACTTTGCTTCTGATCGGCACCTTTTCGGAACGTCCGAACCAACTTCGGATCTTCCGAACTTAACTTTGTTCTTAATTTCCTGCATGCCTCAATATAAAACATTAGTACATTTTTAAGCCAAGTTTTGGTATCATCAAAACAAAAACTTTGGGATATGTTACAGCATTAAAAACATTAATCTCATCCTCGAGATTTGTATGCGTTTAAGGCGTAACAATCTCCCCCTTTTTGATGATCACAAAACTTGGTTAAAAATTGAGAAACAATAATCAACATAATCTAAATTATTATTAAATAACTCCCCCTTAATCAAATAACAAGTCTAAGAGGTTGAATTAAGGCGAATTTATTTAATAACCATTTGATAGCAATTTTAACCAAATAAATTCTCCCCCTGTTTGTGATAAGCAAAAAGACATAAGCATAAAGAGAGACAAATAAACAGGTAAAATATCCACTAATAAATACAAGTCTTTTATACAATGATGCATAAAGATAAAATAAACAAAAATAACAAAAACATAATCTAAGAATCCGCATCCCGCGACTCTCTATGGCTCGGTTCGGACGATCCGAACACGTTCGGTGGATTCCGAAGTAGCCAAGATGAGGAACACCTAAAATTTAAAATATTTAGCACATAAATGAATGTTGAGCCATAATTATGGATAAATACAATTAATTTGTATTATCCGACATTATAATGCTCACATTAATAATACTCCCCCTCAATTTAACAAATATGTACGAGAGTATTCGACTAGTGTTTACAACTCAATCATGCCAAGTTCACCACGCAAACGAGTAAAAGTAGATTCATCTAGTGGTTTTGTAAAAATATCAGCAATTTGATTCTTGGTGTCAACATAGTGAAGTTCAACATCATTTTGCTCAATGTGATCACGAATGAAATGATGTCGAATGTCAATATGTTTAGTACGAGAATGTTGAACTGGATTCTTTGTTAGACATATGGTGCTTGTATTATCACAAAAGATTGGAATTTTTGAAAAAGTAACACCATAGTCGAGTAATTGATACTTCATCCAAAGAATTTGTGCACAACAACTACCGGCAGCCATATACTCGGCCTCGGTCGTTGAAAGTGCAACACAGTTTTGCTTTTTAGAAAACCATGACACCAAGCAATTTCCCAAAAAGAAACAAGTTCCACTAGTGCTCTTTCTATCCACCTTATATCCTCCAAAGTCGGCATCACAGTAAGCTTTTAAATCGAAAAATGAGTTCTTAGAATACCATAATCCGAGATTTGGAGTATTTGAAAGATATTTGAAAATGCGTTTTAAGGCGAATAAGTGTGATTCCTTTGGACATGATTGAAATCGTGCAGACAAGCAAACACTAAACATAATGTCAGGTCTACTAGCAGTCGCATAGAGTAGGGAGCCAATCATGCTACGAAATAACTTTTGGTCAACAGGTTTACCTCCCTCATCTTTGTCGAGTCTGACTGTCGTGCTCATAGGTGTGGATGAGGCTTTGGAAGACTCCATCCCAAACTTTTTTAGCATATCCTTGATGTACTTCCCTTGGTTGATAAAGAAACCATCCTTGCATTGCTTGATTTGGAGACCAAGGAAGTAGTTGAGCTCGCCCATCATGCTCATCTCAAAGTGATCCTGCATAAGCTTAGAAAAATCTCTACACAAGTGTTCATTAGTGGCACCAAAAATAATATCATCTACATATATTTGTACTATCAGCAAATCATTGTCTTTAGTCAAGGTAAACAAGGTAATATCAACTTTACCTCTACAAAAACCATTAGACAGCAAAAAGGTAGATAATTTCTCATACCAAGCTCTAGGAGCTTGTTTCAAACCATACAAAGCCTTATCAAGTTTATACACATAATCAGATAAGTGCACATCTTCAAAACCAACAGGTTGCTCAACATACACTTCTTCTTTCAAATCACCATTAAGAAAAGCACTTTTAACATCCATTTGAAACAATTTAAAGTCTCTAGAGCAAGCAAAAGCAAGTAGCATGCGAATGGATTCTAGTCTAGCAACAGGGGCATAAGTCTCATCATAATCAATTCCCTCTTCTTGACTATATCCTTTAGCTACTAGCCTAGCTTTATTTCTAGTGATTGTACCATGCTCATCTAACTTGTTCCTAAATACCCATTTAGTTCCTATGACAGGTCTATCAGTGGGTCTAGGTACAAGATTCCAAACTTTATTCCTTCTAAATTCATTTAGTTCATCTTGCATAGCAATAATCCAAGAATCATCAAGTAAAGCTTCTTCTATGTTCTTAGGCTCTATGTGAGAAAGAAAAGCAAGATAATTGCACATATTAGAAGAGCGAGTAGATACTCCCTTCGATGGGCTACCAATGATGAGGTCCATGGGATGATCCTTGTGTGTAGTCCACTCCTTCGGAAGAGGTGCGTCCTCTTGATCTTTAGGAACATCATCTAGGCTTGTGGACTCCAACTTTTCGCCAAGGATATCTATATCATCATCATCAGAAACAACAGTTCTAGGCAAGCAAGGGTTAGTTTCATCAAATATGACATGAATAGATTCTTCAACTAGTAAAGTACGTTTATTAAAGACTCTATATGCTTTGCTAGAAGTAGAGTAACCAAGAAAGATACCTTTGTCCGATTTAGCATCGAACTTACCCAGGTTGTCCTTACCATTGTTGTGGATGAAGCATTTTGATCCAAAAGCGCGGAAGTAAGAAATGTTAGGCTTTCTCCCTCTCCATAGTTCGTATGGAGTTTTCTTGAGAATTGGCCTTATTGATACGCGATTGATGATGTAACAAGCAGAACTCATTGCTTCAGCCCAAAAATATTTTGGTAGAGAATGCTCACATAGCATGGTCCTTGCAATCTCTACTAGGGTCCTATTCTTCCTCTCAACGACACCGTTTTGTTGAGGAGTTCTAGGACAAGAAAAGTTGTGACCAATGCCTTTGCTTTGACAAAAAATTGAAAAATTTTCATTTTGAAATTCCGTTCCGTGGTCACTACGGATTTGTTTGATCAAAAGATTTTTCTCATTTTCAACCTTTTTGACAAAAATTTTGAAATGATCAAAGGCATCATTTTTGTGGGCTAAAAACAATGTCCAAGTAAAACGTGAAAAATCATCTACAATGACAAAAGCATAAGATTTTCCTCCTAGACTAGTTGTCCTCGAGGGACCACATAAATCTAGGTGAAGTAATTCAAGGGGCATAGAAGTGGATACAAAATTTTTATTTTTAAAAGATTCCTTTGTGTGTTTACCAAGTTGACAAGCATCACAAAAAGAATCTAATTTTAAATTCAGCTTTGGCATTCCGGAAACTAGGTCAAGTTTTAAAAGTTTTTCTATGGTGCTCATCCCAACATGACCAAGTCGTCTATGCCAAAGAATGTTGTCATCAACATTTAATGTTACAAGGCTTTTTATTTTTGAAAAAGATGAAATCTTTAAATCGACCTTGTAAACATTTTCACTTCTATAACCTTTGAAACTAATGGTTTTGTCAGTTGTGAGTGATACAGTGCAATCGTGTGGTGTGAATTTGACTTCATAACCCCTATCGCACAATTGACTAATGCTTAGGAGGTTATGTTTAAGCCCTTTCACAAGAAGTACATCATCAATAATAGTAGAGTTAGATATACCTATTGAGCCGATGCCTTCTATGATCCCTTTGCTGTTGTCTCCGAAGGTCACCGATCCCTTTTCTTTTGGTCGAATGGATTGTAGCAGCTTCTTTTCTCCCGTCATGTGTCGAGAGCATCCACTGTCAAGATACCAAGTGCTCGATGACTTGTCTCCCCTTTGTCCCTACAAGGTTGAGATACAGTTTGATAGTTGGTACCCGTTTCTTTGGGTCCTTTGGGGTTAGTAGTAGTTGGGGATTTGGGGATCCATTTCCAATAACTATTCTTGTTGTGTTGGTGTCTAAGTTTCTTGCATTTAGGTCTTATGTGGCCTATCTTACAACAGTAAGTACATGTTGGTGGTGTTCTTGGTTTTGCCTTTGCGATAAGACTAGCGAAGTTGACTGATTTCTTTTCATATCCTAGACCTCCTTTGTCGAAGTTACACCTTTGCATGCTCAAGAGGTTTTCTAGTTTACCGCTACTCACATTGAACTTGTTGAAGGCTTTCTCTAAGTCTCTTAGGTTTGTCTTGAGCTTAGTGTTGTCATGCATCCTAGCTTCTAGTTCAGTTTTAAGTTGCTTATTCTCATTTCTAAGTGACTTAGCCTTATTGTACATACTAGTGTAAGCGGAGAGTAATTCATCGTAAGAGGGTACCTCGTCGTCATCCGAGTCGGTCAGATGATCTTCCTTCGCCATGAAGCATAGGGTAGACTCCTCTTCGTTGTCGCTGTCGCTCCACGTGGCTAGAAGGGCCTTTTTCTTGTCTTTGCCGGCCTTCTTCTTGGAGGGACACTCGTTTGCATAGTGACCCTTTTGTTGACAGTTGTAGCAGGTCACTTCCTTCTCAAACTTTTTGTCTTTCTTGTTGAAGTTGGAACTCCGCATGAATCTTTTGAACTTTCTAGTGAGGAGTGCCATTTCTTCATCGTCGCTATCTTCAAGTTGACTGGTCAAGGCGATCTCTTTCGCCTTTACTTTGTCGTCATCTTTCTTTGTCTCCTTCCGGGTAGATACTTCAAGTTCATGGGTCTTTAGGGTCCCATGAAGTTGATCAAGGTCGTAGGATGCCGCATCTCCCTTGTTGGATTCAATGATAGCCGTGCGCTTTGCATCCCATTCCACCGGTAATGCTCGAAGGGCTCTCCTCCACACTTGTTTAGTTGGGTAGTTCTCACCAAGTTGGGCAAGCTCATTGATGATTTGGGTGAGCCGCCTAGAACATGGTGTCGATATCCTCCTTGGGTTCCATCTCAAAGGTCTCGTACTTGAGTTGGAGAAGGTCTATCTTCGTTTCTTTGACTTGATTGGTTCCCTCGTGGCAAATCTCCAATTTTTCCCAAATCTCTTTGGCGGAGGTACAAGCCGAGATTCGGTTGTATTCATTCATATCTAGAGAACAATGAAGAATATTCATAGCTTTAGCATTTTGAGAGATAAGTTTCATATCGTCCTTGGTGAAGTCATCCATTCCCTTAGGAATTTCCTTATTATCCACCGTTTTCATGGGGATATAGGGACCTTTCACCGTTATTTTCCAAAGGTCGTAATCGACGGATTGGATGTATAGAGATATTCTATTTTTCCAATATCCGTAATTAGTACCATTGAAAAGAGGGGGACGATTTGTGGATTGTCCTTGGGCATACTCGCTTGCTAGATTGGCCATTTAAAAGATTTTGAAAAACCTTGCTCTGATACCACTTGAAGAACCTAAAGGGGGGGGGTGAATAGGTTCTTTTAGGCCCTTTAGCGTTTTTAAAACGAGTTTGCAAAAATTGCAAGCGGAAGACTTGAGGGACAATCACAAATGAATGCGTAAAGTAAGTGCGTAAAATAAATGCGTAGTAAAGTAAATGCGTAAAGTAAAGAGGGATAGAGATGTTTATGGAAGTTCGACGAAGAATCGTCTACGTCTCCCCTTCTCGATGAGGATCGAGGTATCACTATATCGACTTGGCTTTAGGAGCTCCAAGCTAGCTTTTACAACCACGCCTCGATGCGTCTACTTGGCCTTGAGGGCTCCAAGGATAGCCACGAACTTTACAACCCACTCGAGAGTATTACTTTCACTCTTTTTCTACAACTCTTTTGATATTACAACTCTTTTAATCAACGCACACAAGAGATAGTAGAAAGCTTTGTAAGAGACAAGAGAGAGTGGAGTTGATGATTGAAAATGCATCCTCAAAGGCCTATTTATACTAGTCTTGGACGCCAAGGTTCGGATCTTCTGTTTATGCTTCGGAACGTCCGATGTGATTGAAATCAATTTCCGTAATTTTGGGATGACTTCGGATCGTCCGTTCTTGAGTTCGTAGGGTCCGAACATATGCTTCGGAGGGACCGATCCAGCTTCGTTTCTTCCGAACAGTTCTTTCAGACAGTGTGTGAACAGCTTCGGAAGGTCCGAACTCAAGTTCGTACCGTCCGAACATTCCCGCGTTTCCAGAGATTTGAAATCTTCAACACTTCGTAGCGTCCGATCATGTCCTTCGTAGCGTCCGAAATCTTACTCAATCAATCAGTCAGATCAATTTGTCTCCGCATTCAAGTGATTTGATTGCTTGTGTTCGGAACGTCCGATCACGTCTTCGGACCGTCCGAACTGGCTCCTCGCAGCTTCCGAACAGCTTCCACTTTGCTTCTGATCGGCACCTTTTCGGAACGTCCGAACCAACTTCGGATCTTCCGAACTTAACTTTGTTCTTAATTTCCTGCATGCCTCAATATAAAACATTAGTACATTTTTAAGCCAAGTTTTGGTATCATCAAAACAAAAACTTTGGGATATGTTACAGCATTAAAAACATTAATCTCATCCTCGAGATTTGTATGCGTTTAAGGCGTAACAATATATATATATATATTACTATCAAGTGATCCATATAAGTAAGCTGTAATAACATCCATAAGATGCATTTCTATATTTTCAGATATCGCCAAGCTAATCAAATACCGAAACGTAATTGCATCCATCACGGGAGAATACGTTTCTTCATAATCAATTCCAGGCCTTTGAGAAAAACCTTGTGCAACAAGTCTAGCTTTATATCTTACTATTTCATTTTTCTCATTTCGCTTTCGAATAAAAACCCATTTGTATCCAACATGTTTTACAACTTCAGGTGTAAGGACTCTAGGTCCAAAAACATTACGTTTATTTAGCAAATCCAATTCAACCTGGATGGCTTCTTTCCATTTTATCCAATCCTGCCGATTTTTACATTCACCAAAAGATTTTGGTTCATGATCTTCATTATCATTTATGATGTCGATTGCCACATTATAAGAAAATATATCATCAATTTTTTCTATATCTTTTCGGTTCCATATTTTTCCAGTATTAATGTAACTGATAGATATTTCACGATTCTCGTCAGTTTATGTTTCTGACAGAACATTTTCATCATCATGTGTTTCTTCAGGAACATCATTCTCTATTTTGTGATTATCATGTGTTTCTTCAGGAACATCATTTTCTCTTTTGTGATCATCGTGTTTCTCTATGAATTTTCTTTTTTGAGGATTTTTATCCTTGGAACCGACTGACCTTCCACGCTTCAGGCGTTTAATGGCATCATGACTTTGTTCAATTTGTTTCTTTGGAATTTCAATTCGAGCAGGAGCATTTACAGCATGTATATATGATTTAGTTACTCCTTTTGTATCTGCAAATGCATTCTGGTATTTGATTTGCTATTCTTTACAAGTGCACAGTTTGCTGTACATCTTTTTCACATTGTTGTGTTCTTGGATCCAGATGTAACAATGATGATATATACCATGTAATTTCCTTTTCGGTATGTTTCTTTTCTCCCCCTAGCATTGGGAAGATTTCCTCATTAAAATGACAATCAGCAAAACGTGCTGTGAACACGTCGTCTGTCTGATGTTCAAGATATCGAATGATTGATGGACTATCATAACCGATATAAATTCCAATCTTTCTTTGAGGTCCCATTTTCTTTCGTTGAGGTGGTGCAATAGGCACATACACCATACATCCAAAAATTCTTAGATGAGAAATGTCTGGTTCTTTACTAAATGCAAGCTGCAATGAGGAGTATCTATGATATGCACTTGGTCTGATGCGAATTAATGAAGCAGCGTGTAAAATTGCATGTCCCCATATAGAAATAGGTAGCTTTGTTTTCATAATCATTGGTCCTAGCAATCATTTGCAGACGTTTAATCAATGATTCAGCCAATCCATTCTGTGTATGTACATGAACAACAGGATGCTCAATAATGATTCCCATAGACATACAATAATCATTGAAAGTCTGGGAAGTAAATTCACCAGCATTATCAAGTCTAATTTTCTTGATTGTATAATCGGGAAATTGATTCCTCAATTTTATTATTTGAGCAAGTAATCTTGCAAATGCAACATTTCGAGTTGACAATAAACATACATGTGACCATCTGCTGGAGGCATCAATCAATACCATAAAGTATCTTAATGGTCCACATGGTGGATGGATTGGTCCACAAATATCACCCTGAATACGTTCAAGAAATATTGGTGATTCAGTTTGGATTTTGGCTGGTGATGGTCTTATAATAAGTTTTCAAGAGAACATGCTTTACATTGAAACTTATTATTCTGAAAGATCTTCTGGTCTTTCAGCGGATGACCATGTGTATTTTCTATAATTTTTCGCATAATGGTTGAACCAGGATGTCCTAATCGATCATGCCAATTGGTTAATATCGAAGAATTATCAACTACCATGTTTGATTCAATGGGAATTTTATGTGTATAATGCAATCCAGTAGGGAGCATTGGTAGGTTTTCAATCACATATTTCTTTCCTGATTTATATGTGATAAGACACATATATTTCTCATTCCCTTCATTCATTGTTTGAGTATCATACCCATGGGAATATATATCATTAAAACTCAACAAATTTCTTTTCGATTGTGGTGAATATAAAGCATCATTAATCAAAAATTTTGAACCATAGGTAACAAAAATTGTTCTTTACCATATCCTTCAATCAAGTCTACAAGACCTGATATTGTATTCATCGTTGTTTTTGTTGGTTTTAGTTCCAAGCAATATCTTTTATCTCGGAGGATAGTGTGCGTTGTACCACTATCGGGTATGCAAACTTCAGCTTTGCTCATAGCATTTTCCATATTTGAACATAAAAAAAATGCAATGAAATATAATTACTGACAATAAAATACAATACAATACATATGTAAAACAATATAGCACACGATAAAACATTATCATACGGGTACATAAAATATTTTATATATTTATTCCACCAGCAAATTGATCATTGTCTGAGAAATCAATCAGAAAATCTCCAGCATCAAAATGAGTTGAATCACTCAAAGGTTCATTTTTTTCAGTGAAGTTGGTCTCCTTTTCTTTCCCCTTTATTGATTCTTTATAAAGTTTACAAAGGTACTCAGGGGCTCGACAAATACGGGACCAATGTCCTGGAGTACCACATCTAAAACAAGAACTTTCATATCTTTTTGAGTGATTCTCATTAACACTCATGTTCTCATGATGCTTTTTCTGTGGATGGTTTGGGACGCTCTTTTGAGATGAGTTATAAAAATAACTATCTCTATTGTTTTCAAAACTACGGCCTCAACCACGACCACAGCCAATTCCACGTCCACGTCCACGACCTCGACCTCGACCTCGACCTCGACCAAAATCTTGTCTTTGAATTTGATTTTGGTTTCGAGGTTTAAATTCATTTTTACTTACAGCATTTACTTCTGGAAATGCTGTTGATCCAGTGGGTCGGGACTGATGATTTCTCATTAATAGCTCGTTGTTCTTTTCCGCCACAACAAGACAGGCGATGAGTTCAGAATATATCGCAAATCCACGTACTCTATATTGTTGCTGTAGAGTAATATTTGATGCATGAAACGTGGAAAATATTTTTTCAAGCAATTCCGATTTTGTGACCTCATGTCCACAAAATTTTAGCTGCGAGATTATTCGATATATCGCTGAATTGTAATCACTAACTTTCTTAAAATCATGGAATCTTAACATATTCCATTCATCACGGGCAGTCGGAAGTATAACTTCCCTTATATGTTCAAATCTTTCTTTCAATCCTTTCCACAAAGCCATGGGATCTTTTTCAATTAGATATTCACATTTCAATCCCTCGTCGAGATGTCGACGCAAAAATATCATGGCTTTTGCCTTTTCTTGGGATGTCGATATGCCATTTTCTTTTATGGTCTCATTTAGACCCAATGACTCAAGATGCATTTCTACATCGAGAGTCCATGGCATATAATTTTTTCCCGTGATATCAAGAGCAATGAATTCGAGCTTTGCCAAGTTTGACATGGTGGTTCTAAAAAAAATTACGATGCATTTTATTAGTTAATGAATATTGCAATACAAAGTAATGGATAAACAACAAGTACAAGGATTTGTAAAAATAAAGAAAACACACGAGGAGGATATTCTCCGATAAATACAAGACTCGTGAGTATGATAACCAAAATAATTAAAAATAACCTTGAGAAAGCCATCTTCTTTTTTCTTCGAAAATTTGATGAAGAATAATTTTTAGAGAATTGGAGAAACTTGGAGTGATTGAAAGAGTTTGTGAGATCATATTTATATGGCAAAAACTAGCCGTTTTGTTACCGTTTATGACCGTTGGTATACAAAAAAATAAAGGTATGTGTTTGTATAATTTTATGGTAATAATATGGTGTATATAATATTAGTCATGTTTATATAATTATGTATATCATATCACATTATTATAATGCAGTGTCACAAGTTATTTTGTTTAAAAACCTTATAGGCTTTTATACTTATCGTGTCCCTTACCGGGAGTGTGGGATGTCGTCTTAACATCCTCCCAGGATTTATAACAAGTTTTTGAAAAATTTATTTTTATTATTTCTAATAATAACATTATATTATATATTAAATATATAAACAATAAATAAATAACAGTAAAATAAATATTATTACTTTTGTTACCTTTTTCTTCTGTTTGGAGCTTGGAAAAGTATGGAGGACTTTTAGAGCTTCGTGCTCATAACGTGTTGTGAAAAAGTAAAAATTTATGGTAAAAAGTAAAAATCTCAAACTCTCAAAATTTACCAAACTACACACTTTATAATATTTTTCTCTCTACTCAATTGTGATTTTCTTCACAAATGAGAGATCTATTTATAGGAAATATTTATAAATAATCCAAAAATAAAAACATCATTACTTACATCATCACACACTAATTTTCAATATTTACAACTCTTATTTTCAACATTCAAATATTCAACATTCAAATATTCAATACACACATTTTAAATATTATTTTTCAACATAAATAATATTATGATAATAATTATTCTTGTTGTTGAAGCATTAACAGCCGCCGTAATTGGTTGTATGATTTAAAAATATATATTTGTGAAGACGAAGCATGCTATTTCACTGTATTGTTGTGATATGTTGGAAATATTTGAAGACAACATCTGTACAAAGTATTGATTGAAGAATTGTTTTGTTTTTTCATTTTGCATCTATTTTAAAATTTTGATCGAATTTGAAGCAGTGTTATCATTGGACAGTAGAAATATCATCCAAGTTAATCGAGAGTAATTATCCACTATCACTAAATTGTACCTCATTCTCCCTATGCTATTTTACTGATATTGGCTCAAATAAGTCTATATACAATAAATCCAAGCATTTGGGGGAAAAGTTATATCCTTTGCTTTTAAAAGTAGATATCAATTGCTTGCCCAACTGACATGTGGTACAAATCTTATTTTTAGTAATATTGCATTCGGAGAGACCGGTCATCAAGCCTTGGTTACTTAGATTGGAAATATAATTGAAATTTAGATGATTCAACCGTTTGTATCACAACCAATGTTTATCATATTTATAGGAAACAAAACATGTAGGGGAGAGAAGTTGATTATCTTTCCAACTTATCCTGTAAGTATTTTCTTCTCTTAATCACGTTAGCATAATATCATCATTACTAGATTTCACAATGCAAACGTGTTGGTGAAGTTCAACAGAATAACCATTATCACATAATTGGATAATTCTAATTAAATATAACACAAAATTTTCAACCAATAGTACATCAATAATGATGACTTTATCATGTATAATCTTATCTTTATCCACGATTTTACCTTTAGAATTATCACCAAATATGATTCTTCGTCCTTTACGTATATTCAATTATTTTTTCAGTATCTTTTTGTTCCGGTCATGTACCTTGAACACCCACTGTAAAGATATCATGTTTAATTTTCGACTGTTTTTGTCTTTTGTACCTGTCAACAAACATAAAATAATTTTTGTACCCATATCTATTTAGGTCCAAACTAGATTAGTTTATAATGAGCTATAATGGACTTCTATAGCAACTTGAGTTAATCATTTTCGTAAAGCGATGATAGATACAAAATATTTTCTATAAGTGCCCATTGTGTAGTCACACAAACACTATAAATTATTTGCTATAGGGGCCCATTGTATAGTCACACAGGCACAGGCCCATGCCTGAGGCATGACATAATGGTATCAGAGACGGTCACAAGCAAGGAAAACCATGAAATAAGTGCTTTGAAGTAGGGGTGATCGTGATATCTCTTGTCCTACATGGTAAAAAATTAAAGATTTAAAATTAGTTTATAATGGACTATAATAAACTTCAATATCAACTTGAGTTCATCATTTTCGTAAAGCGGAGATGCGAAGTAGTTACTATAGGGTCATTGTGTAGTCACACAGGCGCGGATCTGGGCCCATGGAATGACAAAAATTCACTAGAATACTTTGATTTACACGTCCTTTATAACAACAAACTTCAAATTTAGGTATTATCCACGACATAAGTTGAAACTCCTAGTATTTCTTACAACGGTTGAGACCCTTAGTGAAAAAACCAAAACACCACAAAGGTAACAAAAGAATGAATCCTAAGATTCAAAGTATTTGCAAATACTCGAACCGTCTCTGGTAGAAAACTGGTTGAGTAGTTGTCTTTAAGCTCTGCCTGATCTTTGTCGAACTGATAATATCTAGAAGAGATTTGGGTTAATCATTTTCGTAAAGCAGAGATACGAAGTAGTTGCTATAGGGCCATTGTGTAGTCACGCAGATGCGACCCTGAGCCCGCGCCCGGGGCATGAAAAGAATTCACTAGAATTCTTGGGAAGTGAGGCATACCAAGCAAATGCAGTTCCTGTGAGGAAATTTGGGAATAACAACAACTTTAAATTGTTGAAGTTCTCCAAGTTGACCAACTCCTCAAACTGTATAATATAACTGACTATATGCAATATGCTGGATTGGCTGCCCTCCCTAGAGAACAGCCCGAAGTCATGAGATCTGTAACCCTTGTGATAAGTGCTATTCACATCTATGTAGTCTGGATAGGACTTGTGGAACTCTTGGCGTCCTTAGTTTCTTTCACCCTTTCTGGATCAATTACGTGGATGTTCAGAGCTGGGAGTGAATGATAATAATGTGCCCCTGAGTTTGGAAACCTGCATTGAAACCAAAATTACCTCCTAGGAAACCCCCATCCACTCTTTGATAATTCATATGCATCATGTCATCATGATATGCTCATAATAGTTTGTATTTGTGTTGTCATATCTCTCATTGTTACCACTTTCAACATGCTTAATTGACACATTTTTATGTGATTTTATTGTAGGAGGAATTTTTCTGCTTTTGCGATAAATCTGGGCTAAAAGGGTGATTTTATATCACAATTAAAGTTGCTGATATGATCTTAGTAGAAGACGTGGAGCAGAAAAAATTCAGAAGTGATTTTTGGACAATGCGTGATCACGCCTTGTGACTACTTCTCGGCTGCCTAGTGATAGTTGAGGTATTTTTATATCAAGGAAGAATACTAGATAGAGTTTTTTTCCATAAAAAACTCTATTCTTGGAGGATATTTTCTAAGTATCTTTTAATTTTAGATATTATGTTATAATTTTAATTATTGGGTTTTTATATTTTTTTGGACCCAAAATTTCCTGTTTAACCTACACAATTCACGCAACAAGGGGAGTCGGCTGATTGAACAAGAAAAAACTCTCCCAACCTTCTCCAACAACTCACGTGAAGAGCAAAAGAAAGACGTATGGATTTTCTCTCAACTTCTTTCAACAACTCTAGGCTAAGTTTTATTTCTGATTCAATGGATAATTCTACTATTTCAATTTATCATTGTGAGGCTTTTTGTGCTTCAATTTAATTTATGTGTTTTGTTCAAGTATTTTTTTATTTATATTTAATTCTATGAAAGTTGTATCTCGGCTAATCTGACAATTTAATTCGATATATAATTTTTTATTATTATCCATGAATTCAATGATCCGTAATTATCATGAACGATTGGTACAAGAGTAGCGATAGATTAGGTGTGTTGTGCTATCATAGCATATTTAATCTAAATAAATCAACGAAACTCGATCTATCAATTGCAGCTATCGCGGTTGTTAGATTTTAGGATTAACTGTTTTCACAAAACGAAATGCTATTTTTAATTAATATGGAATGCTATCGTGTCCAGTTAATTATTGACAAGTTTTGACTGGATTCTGGGTTTTGTCAATTAAATTAGGAAAACACAAGGATTTTAGCGGCTATCCCTGTAATTCTAAGGTTAATTACTTGTAATTGCATTAATAAATAATATGTTAGCCGATGAACAGTGACACAATTGAATAGTGAAAATATCCTTGAACCAGAGTTTGGTAATTTACTTCTCGTTTAGATTTATTATTTTTATTGCTTTCTAATTTTAGTTTTAATATTTTATTTTATATTTATCCAAAACCTCCCCAGTATTTACATTTTACTCGAAAAAAATCATCTCCTGTTCCATATGGATTCGACCCTACTCACCATTACACTAATTTATTTAGAGAGTAGGAATTTAAGTTTGGTGGCTCAACGACAGCACACCACATCATAAACTCCTGGATGGTATAGAGTGTTTGTCACGCTGTACACTTGATTAACATGTTGTTTTGAGCTTTCCACTCCATGAGAACGTGGATATGGCTGGAATCTCCCCCTAAGGTCTCTTCTCTCCTGTGTGGAGATGTATACTTTCTCTCTTGTTGTTTTCGGAGTTTGAACTCTGGGTGGAGAGGATCTCCCGTGCTTGTATTCCTATTCCCTTTTCAAGTTCATTGAATTGGTTGATTACCTGGTTCCCTTCTTTTTCACTTGTGTTATGCTCTTCACGAGTTGACTAATTTGGTTTACCCAAGAGTGTCTTCAAGCAATTAGACATCGCTTTCGACACTGCTTGTGATATTTATTCAATTTTCATTGTTGTAAACTATTCTACCCAACGGTTTGAAATGTGAGCACATACCTCTGGAATACGACCTGGATGCAAATCCAACACCCTGATCGGTTGTTCAGCAGCATGTTGTTTTGTCGGTGGAACTTGAATATCTTCTTGAATTGGTGGAGACTCCACATCCCCTTGATTGATGTTTTCTTTCCTTCTTGGCAGCATATTTTGTGTCCCACTAGGCGTTGAAAAATTGTTTGCACAATATTTCTGTGATGCGGGAGTGCTAGGTGTTTCAAACACCAATCTTGAGGGAAAATAATGAAATATCTAACTTCTAAAATTCAAAATAGAATGAATTTCTAACTTGATCATTCGTTTTAATCTCCTAAGCAAATATAACGTCATGAACGAAGAAAACTAAAGAAAAACTACTGGAAATTGAAAGATTCATTCTTTACATGATTTTTATTTTCAATAAAATGTAGCAATTTACAAAATACTAACATATAACAAAAGATCGTTGCTGAAATCTGAAATAAAATTACTTGAACTATTGAAATCTGGAATGAAAACGCTTGACTAATGCTATGAAAATTCTGCAGAGAATTTCTAAAATTCGTGCGATGTATCTTGTATCTTGTGTCTTCTGTCGTTTGTTCATGTTTTTTTCTCAGCTTGAGTGGTTTCCTCACTCCTTCCATCTGTTAGGTGAGGGGTGGGGCCCACATATTAAATAAAATAATATAAAACCACATCCTACATCGAAAATTTATAAAATTGAACGAGAGAATTAGTTATAAATAGAGCTCAATTCATTCAGTTATTGTATCCCAAAATCAAGCTTTTTCAGCTTTGATAAAAAGAGAGCGCATAGAAAAAAGAGTGTATTTTTTTCTTGAGTGCGGGAATTCTCTTGTGTGAGTTAGAGAAATTATTTTCTCGGTATACTCGGGTTTGGGAGTGAGAATTATTGAGTGTATTGTTGTATACACTTTTTGTAATATTTCTTCCAGTTATAAAAAAGTTGCAGTGCTCCGTGGACGTAGCGTATATTGGGTGAACCACGTAAATATTTGTGTTCTTTTTGGTTATTTTATTCTGCAATTTTTGGGTACTATATTATCATCGTGGTCAGCATCGCTTCGGTATAATTTCTCAACAACTGGTATCAGAGCCTTGTTGTGAAAATTCTTAAGAATTCTGAGTATGCTCTGTGGTTGCAGCTTTGTCTGATCTTCCACATTAGAAAAGATTTTTTAGATTTTTTGCTAAGGCTAGAGAAGTGATGGCCGGAGATGATGAATCGGGACCGAGAATCAACAAGTTCGACGGAACAGATTTTTCGTTCTGGTGGTTACAGATAAGAGATTATCTGTACAGTAAGAAGCTGCATCAACCTCTATCAGGAAAGAAACCGAAAAAGACAGAGGATGATGATTGGGAGCTCCTTGACCGACAGGTGTTAGGTATGATACGATTGACCCTAACGAAGAATGTGTCACATAACGAGCGGAGGCACAAACCACAGAAGAGATGATGTTTATTTTATCGGACATGTACGAGAAGCCATCAGCAAACAACAAAGTGCATCTCATGAAAAAGTTATTCAACTTGAAAATGGGAGAAGGTGCTTCGATGGCTAAACACATCAATGAGTTCAACACGATTGTTTATCAGCTAACATCAGTTGAAATTAATTTTGATGATGAGATTCATGCACTTATCCTTTTGGCGTCTTTATTAAATAATTGGGAACCAATGCGGGCATTGGTTAGCAACTCTGTCGGAAAAAGAAAGCTACAATTCAATGATGTCAAAGATCAAATTCTTGCTGAAGAAGTTCTCTGGATGGATTCGGATGAAGTAACATCATCGAGATCTGCTCTAAATCTCGAGAACAGAGGAAGGGGCAGGAGTGGCGAAAAGAGTTCTAAACGATGGCGGGGTAGGTCCAAGTCAAGAAATGGAAAAGACAAAATCAATTTTGAAAAGAATTTGAAGTGCTGGAGCTGTGGTGAAACTGGTCACTTGAAAAAAAACTGCAGATCAACGAAGAATAATGCCAATGCTGTCACTGAGGAAGTACATGATGCTCTGCTATTATCCATGGAAAGCCCTGATGATTCTTGGGTTATGGACTCGGGAGATTCGTCTCATACCACTGATGATCGCGATGTATTTTATAATTATATCGCTGGCGATTACGGAAAAGTTTTCCTGGCTGAAAGAAAACCCTTGGAAATTGTTGATATGAGTGATGTACGGATGAAGATGTCAAACGGATCTGTTTGAAAAATCAACAAAGTCAGGCATGTACTAAAATTGACACGCAATCTGATCTTGGTGGGACATCTCGATGATGAAGGCCACAATGTGACCTTCGGTGATGGTTCCTGGAAAGTGAACAAAGGGGCCATGATTGTTGCTCGAGGAAAGAAAACTGGAACACTGTATATGACTTCCAGTTGCAGAGACACATTAGCAGCTGTGGATGTTGGAGCCAATTCAAGTCTATGGCATTATAGAATTGGACATATGAGTGAGAAGATAAAGAAGATGTTGGTGTCAAAAGAAAAGCTACCAGAATTAAAGACTATTGAACACCAACTATGTGAAAGCTGTATCTTTGGAAAGCAGAAAAATGTGAGCTTTTCAAAAGGTGGTAGAGAACCAAAAGCAGCAAAGTTGGAGCCGGTTCATACTGATGTATGGGGACCATCTCCTGTGACATCCCTTGGAGGCTCGAGATACTATGTCACATTCATTGACGATTCGAGTAGAAAAGTTTGGGTTTATTTTCTGAAAAATAAATCTGATGTTTACGAGACCTTTAAAAGGTGAAAAGCCATGGTGGAAAATGAGACCAACTTAAAAGTGAAGTGCTTACGGTCTGACAATGGTGGAGAATATAAAGATGAAGAGTTCAAGAAATATTGTGCACAGAACGGGATCAAGATGGAGAAAATCATTCTTGGTACACCTCAACAGAATGGTGTAGCTGAAAGGATGAACATGACCTTGAATGAACGCGCAAGGAGCATGAGATTGCATCCTGGATTGCCAAAATCATTCTAGGCTGATGTTGTTAACACTGCAGCATATCTGATCAACAGAAGACCTTCGGTACCACTGGACTACAAAATACCCGAAGAGGTTTGGAGCGGCAAAGAAGTAAACTTTCTTTCTTGAAAGTGTTTGGATGTCTATCCTATGTTCATATTGATTCAGCAAGCAGAACAAAACTTGATCCAAAATCAAAGAAGTGCTTCTTTATTGGTTATGAAGATAATGAGTTTGGTTATCGTTTCTGGGATGACCAAAATCGGAAGATCATTCGGAACAGGGATATAATTTTTAATGAGCAACTTCTGTAGAAAGACAAGTCAGACATTGGAGCTGGAGATGAATGTCCTGAAGTCAAGAAGACTGATGAAGTGCCATTGACATATATTCCTGTGAATAAATCGAAAACTAGTAACCAGGAAGATGAAGAAGAAACTGCACAAGATGATGACCCACAAACTCCGGTGATTGAACTCAGCAGATCTTTGAGATCCATTAGATCACATGAAAGATACTCCCCTGCACTTCACTATATTTTGCTGACAGACAAAGGTGAACCGGAGACCTATGAAGAGGCAATGCAAAATGATGATTCAACCAAGTGGGAGTTGCCCATAGAAGATGAGATGTATTCACTGTCATCCAATCAGACGTGGGAGTTGACAGAACTTTCGCAAGGCAAAAAGGCTTTACATAACAAGTGGGTGTACCGGTGAAAAGAAGAGCATGATGGTAGCAAGTTGTACAAGGCAAGACTTGTTGTAAAAGGCTTCCAACAACGGGAAGGAATTGATTACACCGAGATTTTCTCACCAGTGGTTAAATTAACCACTATCAGGACTGTACTTGGACTAGTGGCGAAGGAAGACTTACTTTTGGAGCAGTTGGATGTAAAGACTGCGTTTATTCATGGTGATCTAGATGAAAAAATTTATATGAAGCAGCCACAGGGCTTTGAATTACGTGGAAAAGAGAAAATGGTGTGCAAAATTCAGAATAGCTTGTATGGTCTCAAACAAGCTCCAAGACAGTGGTACAAGAAGTTTGATGGATTCATGAGTAATAATGGTTTCCTAAGGTGTCAAGCTGATCACTGCTGTTATGTGAAAAAGTTTGACGGTTCTTATATCATACTACTACTATATGTAGATGATATGCTGATAGCTGGAGCTTGTCTGGAAGAAATTGATAAACTCAAGAAAGATTTATAAAAAGAATTTGCCAGGAAGGATTTGGGTGCTGCAAAGCAAATTCATGGAATGAGGATCTTAAGAGACCGAGTGAATGGATTCTTGAAGTTATCTCAAGAAGAGTACGTGAAAAAGGTGGTTAGCAGATTTAATATGGATGAAGCTAATTCTGTGAGTAATCTTTTGGCTAGTCATTTCAAACTAACCAAAGCACAATCACCTTCGACGGAGCAGGAGCAGGGTTATATGAATAAGGTTCCTTATGCTTCTGCTGTTTGAAGCCTCATGTATGCAATGGTGTGTACAAGACCAGACATAGCACATGCAGTGGGAGTTGTGAGCAGGTTTATGAGTAATCCAGGAAAGCAACACTGGGAAGTAGTTAAGTGGATTCTCAAGTATTTGAAAGGTACTGCTATTTGTTCTTTATGCTTCAAGAGGTCAAAATTGGGCTTACATGGTTTTGTTGATGCCGATATGGGCGGTGACCTGGATGATAGGAAAAGTACTACTGGATATGTGTTCACATTAGGTGGTACAGTTGTAAGCTGGGTGTCTAAGCTGCAAAAGATTGTTGCGCTTTCGACTACTGAGGCTGAGTATGTTGCAGTTACAGAAGCTAGTAAGGAGATGATATGGTTGAGATCCTTTCTGGAGGAATTGGGTCAGAAGCTTGAGAGTAGCATATTATACTGTGACAGTCAGAGTGCTATTCACTTAGCAAAAAATCCTGTTTATCATGCTAGGACAAAGCATATACAGACATATCAGTTCTGGAAGATGGAGTCTTGAAGATTGAGAAGGTTCCCGGAAGCAAGAATCCTGCTGATATGCTCACGAAGACAGTAACCACTGACAAACTGAAGTTGTGTTCGACTTCAGTTGGTCTTTAGGAGTAACATTGGAGATATGAGCTGCTGCATTGATGATGTGAAGACATGATTGAAATCAAGTCTTCAAGTAGGAGAATTGTTAGGTGAGGGGTGGGGCCCACATATTGAATAAAATAATATAAAAACACATATCACATCGGAAAATTTATAAAATTGAACGAGTAAATTAGTTATAAATAGAGCTCAATTCCTTCAGTTATTGTATCCCAAAATAAAAACTTTTTCAGCTTTGATAAAAATAGAGTGCATAGAAAAAAAGAGTATATTTTTTTGAGTGCGAGAATTCTCTTGTGTGAGTTAGAGAAATTATTTTCTCGGTATACTCGGATTTGAGAGTGAGAAATATTGAGTGTATTGGTGTATATAGTTGTTGTAATATTTCTTCTAGTTATAAAAAAGTTGCATTGCTCCGTGGAGGTAGCCTATATTGGGTGAACCACGTAAATTTTTGTGTTTTTGTTGGTTATTTTATTCCGCAATTTTTGGGTACTATATTATCATCGTGGTCGGCATCGCTTCGATATAATTTCCCAACACCATCTCTATGATTTGCTTCACGATATCTTCAAATTCTGCCATCAACCATGACTTTATCCCACAATCTCCTTTCTTGCACACCAAACCAATTCAGATTGGCGAAATAATCGATGGACCTTTATCTTTTAATTTATGTAATTGGCGAAATAATCTTAAGTCAAACACGCATGTTTCATTTGGCATATATCAGCGGATGTCCCTACAGTCATATACATCATCTTAGAATTTTGTTACTGTCAATGATAAACATTAAATCAATTAATACCCTATTATTTTTCGTACCAAACAATGCATGGTCTAAAATCACGTACAGTTAACACAAGAAAGTAACGAGGGGAACTATTACTTTTACTAGCATCCAAATTTATTAATAAAAAAAGAAAAAAAGAACGAACTGAGGACATAATTCAAGATGGATCACTATTATATAAATTTCCGATAAATGATTCCGAAAGTTCCGGGCTTTGTTTGTATGTATCTTTGAACTAAAAAACGCGACTCTTTTATTTTTCTTCATTCATTTCTAAAAACTTAATTTTATGTCTCCCAACACAATTAATCATTTCAGTTTGATTTTTCATCTCTCTCAAAAAATATTATACTATTATATTATCTTTAACACAATATAGAATATTTTTTAAAATTATACTAGCCAATTTTGTATTTAAAAAATCATTGTGCTTGGTTATTTGTGAATTTGATCATCTATATTGTTAAATTTCATTTTTAGTATTTGATCTTTCAATTTTTTAAAAAAATTAGTAATTTTTCATTGGAAGTGTTGATCGAAATGTAGCAGCTTATCAGTACAAACCCCCAAATCGTAGACCCTATATCTAGCTCGAATAAGATCATCCATATTGTCCTAAGAAGACCAAATAATCAGTAGATGCGCTAAGAGTTTAACATAATTAAAGTGTAAGAAGACGACCTTTGATTTGGTTAGGAAACCTGACCATCAAGAGATGAATTTGGGGCCAATAAATCGGCTGTATGGAGGGGAACAACCATCTTTGGCCTATAAATATCTCACCAAATGCTGGAAAATGTCACACAAAAATCCTCTCCAATAAAGCCCCGAGGCCGAGCACTCTTGTGCTGCCTTAGTATTGGTTTCCGCTGTATTTCACAATCGCAACTCCGAGATGTAATTTTCTGAATTTATGTCGTCAATGTAAAAGATGATATTTATATATGAAAAATGTTTTATATATGTTTCCCGATGATCTTTGGAACAGAGAACAGTACGAGTTGAGGAAGAAATTTTTTTTTTCCGCAAGACGAATTTACCCGTATTTACGTGTTATATGAAATGACAATCATCCCCAAGATACAACAACTCTAATATGCAGCACTACAAGTTCCGGATGGCAGCGAACAAAAATACGCCGAAACTTTTAAGTTTGGAAGAAAAGAATGCAACGAAAATGTATGCAGGAAAAGAAGAAGACTAATGAATGCATGTAGAAGGACTATTTAAAGAGTGAGACTCATCTGCCAAGGGACATATCCAGAGGACACACCTTTCTAAGCAAAGGGACGCGGTGCAACGCCAAAGGACAGTCACACGAGACGCACTGTTCGAACATAAGCACCACACTGGTTCGGACTAAGCACTGACTGAAGTGTGCAGACATCGAACTGTTTCGAAACAAAAATTATTATTCCAAATAAATTTTGTCCAAGAAGATTAAGATGGACACCACACCACACCGGGCCAGGCCGAACACGTGCATGTGTTTTTCCGAGATCCAGAACATAGAGCTAATAAGGAAGTCTTTTCTTGGCACATTTTCCAATGTGGGATAGGACTTGCCACACTTCCTTAGGCTATTAATCAGTAAATAAATATTAATTAACCATATTTTATGGTTATAGTTTTATGCTTTTAACTTTTTCCCTTATCTATTTTTCATTATAATATTAATTATATCATATTTCATTCTATTTCATTTAAAAAAAATTATTTCATTATATACCTATATAAATGTGTGGATGATAGAAATTGAAAACGACCATGAGAGATATTATAATGAAATGTTATTTTCTACTATAAAAAATAATATATGACATAATCCTTATAATAAATATAAATTATAATGATCATTGATTAACATCCGTCAAAGTATTAGAGTTTTTACATATGATCTATTAACATATTTATTTATTTATTTATTTTGAAATCAAACTAACTAATTCAACAAATACAAAAAATAACATTTTTTATGCAAGTTTATGTATTTGGTTATATTTTTATTTTTTATGTGAAAATCATACCGGTAGTTTAAATTTTATATTTAATAATTATTTTATGAGTTTATTAGATTTTATTTGATATTTACCATATAATCTTATTTAAATGTGTATTTCATTACATATATTGATTTATTTATTATTTTAATTAAAATTATATTTAACAAGAAATTAATAAGCATCGATGTAGTTTATAAAAGATCGATTCTGATATAAAATTATTATCAATGACATAAAATTATAAAAACAAAAGGTTAAAAAATTATTTAGGTATTTAAATATTATTTAAATAGAATATTATGACTTATATTTTGCTATCAAAATTATTATTTCATTGGTTTTGATATTGTTTTGATGAGTTAGTGACGATATTTTAAATTGATAATTATTTATCGTTAGTGTGCTTAATTTATGTAAATTATGATTATGCATTGATAAAGTCCATAATTTGATTGATTTTTAGTTTATTATGCCTTATACGTAGTGTTTGGATATATATTTTTTAAAAATTTGTTTCAGTTCATTTGGTTCTATATATTGTGCTAATTATAAGTTATTACATAACAGAAAATTATCAACTTGAATTTTAATTGTACAAAAATTCGAAAGTAAATTATATAAGTTGTTAATTAATTTATTCGTCTAATATAACAAAAGATTAAACTCAAATTAATAACAAAATGATTCAAATTATTTATTAAAAAAATCGAATTTTTAATTTTTATTATATAATTGATATGCACGTTATTCATGCAAATCTAACAAAAAAATGGTTCTGACTATCTATTTTATTGCTGTTGTGAAAAAGTAAAAATTTACGGTAAAAAGTAAAAATCTCAAACTCTCAAAATTATCAAACTACACACTTTATAATATTTTTCTCTAAACTCAATTGTTATTTCATTCACAAATGAGTGCTCTATTTATAGAGTTTCATATACAAATATTCCAAAATAAATTACCTCATTACATACATCATCACACACTAATTTTCAATATTCAACACCTAATTTTACCTAATTTTCAACATTCAACATTCAACATACATATTTTAATATTATATTTTCAACACTCCCCCTTGTGATGATGATCATAATGATTGTCTTCATTACGTGTTTTTATACTGCCTCGTTAAAAACCTTATAGGCTTTTATACTTGTCGTATAAAAACCATAGTAAGGGAAAAAGAGTGCAGTCACGTAAACTCCCCCTGATGTTGACATGAACAGTTCTTCACAAATTTCGTAGATTGCGCATCCCAATATTATATATGTGCTTTCTGAATATTGACGTAGGAAGTGCCTTTGTGAAGAGATCTGATGAGTTTTCACTTGATCAAATGTGACGAACATCAATACATTTATTCTTCTCAAGCTCCTTGGTGAATGCGAAGAACTTAAGAGGAATATGTTTAGTTCTGTCGCTTTTTATGTATCCTTCTTTCATTTGAGCAACACATGCAGCATTATCTTCATATAGTATCACAGGTTTCTCGTCGAATGATAATCCGCATGAGATTTGGATATGTTGGGTCATTGATTTTAACCACACACATTCACGGCTTGCTTCATGTAGTGCAATAATCTCGGCATGATTTGATGAAGTTGTTACTAGTGTTTGTTTCTGTGAACGCCAAGAAATTGCAGTGCCTCCACGAGTAAATACATATCCAGTTTGGGAACGTGCCTTGTGTGGATCAGATAAGTATCCAGCATCAGCATAACCAATTATACTTGGATTAGCATCTTTTGAATACAAAAGTCCCAAGTCTGTCGTTCCTCGTAGATAACGGAATATATGTTTAATTCCATTCCAGTGTCTCTTTGTTGGATATGTGCTAAATCTTGCCAACAGATTCACGGCAAAAGATATATCAGGCCTTGTACAATTTGTAAGGTACATAAGGGCACCGATGGCACTTAGATATGGTACTTCTGGACCAAGAATATCTTCATCATCTTCACATGGACGGAATGGATCCTTTTCTATGTTTAATGATCTAACAACCATTGGAATACTTAAAGGATTTGATTTATCCATATTAAAACGTTTAAGGATCTTTTCTGTATAATTTGTCTGGTGAACAAACATTCCACATTCTTTTTGTTCAATTTGCAAACCCAGACAATACTTGGTTTTTCCAAGATCCTTCATTTCAAATTCTTCCTTCAAGTATGACACAACTTCTTGAATTTCCTTACTCGTCCCAATGATGTTTAAATCGTCAACATATACAGCAATAATTACCCATCCGGATGTTGTTTTCTTAATGAAAACACAAGGGCATATTGAATTATTTACATATCCCTTCTTCATCAAGTGATCACTTAGCCGATTATACCACATTCGGCCGGATTGCTTTAACCCATATAATGATCTTTGTAATTTCACAGAATAACATTCTCTGGGTTTTGAACTTTGTGCTTCAGGCATCTTAAATCCTTCAGGGATTTTCATATATATATTACTATCAAGTGATCCATATAAGTAAGCTGTAACAACATCCATAAGATGCATTTCTAAATTTTCAGATACCGCCAAGCTAATCAAATACCGAAACGTAATTACATTCATCACAGGAGAATACGTTTCTTCATAATCAATTCCAGGCCTTTGAGAAAAACCTTGTGCAACAAGTCGAGCTTTATATCTTACTATTTCATTTTTCTCATTTCGCTTTCGAATAAAAACCCATTTGTATCCAACAGGTTTTACACCTTCAGGTGTAAGGACTATAGGTCCAAAAACATTACGTTTATTTAGCGAATCCAATTCAACCTGGATGGCATCTTTCCATTTTATCCAATCCTGCCGATTTTTACATTCACCAAAAGATTTTGGTTCATGATCTTCGTTATCATTTATGATGTCGATTGCCACATTATAAGAAAATATATCATCAATTTCTTCTATATCTTTTCGGTTCCATATTTTTCCAGTATTAATGTAATTGATAGAGATTTCATGATTCTCGTCAGTTTGTGGTTCTGACAGAACATTTTCATCATCATGTGTTTCTTCAGGAACATCATTCTCTATTTTGTGATCATCATGTTTCTCTATGAATTTTCTTTTACGAGGATTTTTATCCTTGGAACCGACTGGCCTTCCACGCTTCAGGCGTTTAATGACATCATGAGTATCTTCCATTTGTTTCTTTGGAATTTCAATTCGAGCAGGGGCATTTGCAGCATGTATATATGATTTAGTTACCCCTTTTGTGTCTGCAAATGCATCTGGTATTTGATTTGCTATTCTTTGCAAGTGCACAATCTGCTGTACATCCTTTTCACATTGTTTTGTTCTTGGATCCATATGTAACAATGATGATACATACCACGTAATTTCTTTTTCGGTATGTTTCTGTTCTCCCCCTAACATTGGGAAGATTTTCTCATTAAAATGACAATCAGCAAAACGTGCTGTGAACACGTCTCCTGTCTGAGGTTCAAGATATCGAATGATTGATGGACTATCATAACCGATATAAATTCCAACCTTTCTTTGAGGTCCCATTTTCTTTCGTTGCGGTGGTGCAATAGGCACATACACCATACATCCAAAAATTCTCAGATGAGAAATGTCTGGTTCTTTACCAAATGGAAGCTGTATTGGGGAGTATTTATGATATGCACTTGGTCTGATGCGAATTAATGCAGCGGCATGTAAAATTGCATGTCCCCATATAGAAATAGGGAGTTTTGTTTTCATAATCATTGGTCTAGCAATCATTTGCAGACGTTTAATCAATGATTCAGCCAATCCATTCTGTGTATGTACATGAGCAACAGGATGCTCAACAATGATTCCCATAGACATACAATAATCATTGAAAATCTGGGAAGTAAATTCACCAGCATTATCAAGTCTAATTTTCTTGATTGTATAATCGGGAAATTGATTTCTCAATTTTATTATTTGAGCAAGTAATCTTGCAAATGCAACATTTCGAGTTGAGAATAAACATACATGTGACCATCTGCTGGAGGCATCAATCAATACCATAAAGTATCTGAATGGTCCACATGGTGGATGGATTGGTCCACAAATATCACCCTGAATACGTTCAAGAAACATTGGTGATTCAGTTTGGATTTTGCCTGGTGATGGTCTTATAATAAGTTTTCCGAGAGAACAAGCTTTACATTGAAACTTATTATTCTGAAAGATCTTCTGGTCTTTCAACGGATGACCATGTGTATTTTCTATAATTCTACGCATCATTGTTGAACCAGGATGTCCCAATCGATCATGCCAATTGGTTAATATCGAAGAATTATCAACTACCATGTTTGATTCAATGAGACTTATATGTGTATAATGCAATCCAGTAGGGAGCATTGTTAATTTTTCAATCACATATTTCTTTCCTGATTTATATGTGATAAGACACATATATTTCTCATTCCCTTCATTCATTGTTTGAGTATCATACCCATGGGAATATATATCATTAAAACTCAACAAATTTCTTTTCGATTGTGGTGAATATAAAGCATCATTGATCAAAAATTTTGTACCATTAGGTAACAAAAATTGTGCTTTACCACATTCTTTAATCAAATCTACAGGACCTGATATTGTATTCACCGTTGTTTTTGTTGGTTTTAGTTCCAAGAAATATCTTTTATCTCGGAGGATAGTGTGCGTTGTACCACTATCGGGTATGCAAACTTCAGTTTTGCTCATTGCATTTTCCATATTTGAACTTCAAAAAAAAAATATGCAATGAAATAAATTACTGGCAATATATATTTAAATATAACACATATCATAATTATACAATAAAACATTATTCTATGAATACATGAAAAACAAATTATTGTACATTTATATTCTACCACTATATTGTTCATTTTCAGAAAAATCATTTAGAAAATCTGCAGCATCAAAATTGTTCATTTCTATCCCACCAACATGTTGATCATTTCCAGAGAAATCATTCATAAAATCACCAGCATCAAGATGAGTTGAATCACTCAAACGGTCACTGCGTTCAGTGAAGTTGGTCTCCTTTTCTTTCCCCTTTAATGATTCTTTATAAAGTTTACAAAGGTGCTCAGGGGCTCGACAAACTTTGGACCAATGTCCTGGAGTACCACATCTGTAACAAGAACTTTCATATCTTTTTGAGTGATCCTCATTAACACTTGTATTCTCATGATGCCTTTTCTGTGGATGGTTTGGGACGCTCTTTTGAGATGAGTTATAAAAATAACTATCTCTATTATTTTCAAAACCACGGCCTCGACCACGACCACGACCAAATCCACGTCCACGTCCACGACCTCGACCTCGACCTCGACCAAAATCTTGTCTTTGAATTTGATTTTGGTTTCGAGGTTTAAATTCATTTTTATTTACAGCATTTACTTCGGGAAATGCTGTTGATCCAGTGGGTCGGGACTGATGATTTCTCACTAGAAGCTCGTTGTTCTTTTCCGCCACAAGAAGACAGGCGATGAGTTCAGAATATCTGGCAAATCCACGTACTCTATATTGTTGCTGTAGAGTAATATTTGATGCATGAAATGTGGAAAATGTTTTTTCAAGCATCTCAGATTCAGTAATCTCATGGCCACAAAATTTCAATTGCGAGATTATTCTATACATCGCCGAATTGTAATCACTGACTTTTTTAAAGTCTTGGAATCTTAATGTATTCCATTCATCCCGGGCGGTCGGAAGTATAACTTCTCTTATATGTTCAAATCTTTCTTTTAATCCCTTCCACAAAGCCATGGGATTTTTTTCAGTCAGATATTCACATTTCAATCCATCGTCGAGATGTCGACGTAAAAATATTATGGCTCTTGCCTTTTCTTGTGACGTGCATATGCCATTTTCTTTAATGGTCTCGCTTAGACCCAATGACTCAAGATGCATTTCTACATCTAGAGTCCATGGCATATAATTTTTCCCAGTAATGTCAAGAGCGATGAATTCGAGCTTTGTCAAGTTTGCCATGGTGGTACTAAAAATCACGATGCATTTTATTAGTTAATGAATATTGCAATACAAAGTAATGGATAAATAACAAGTACAAGTATTCGTAAAAATAAAGAAAACACACGAGGAGGATATTCTCCGATAAATACAAGACTCGTGAGTATGATAACTAAAATAATTAAAAATAACCTTGCGAAAGCCATCTTCTTTTTTCTCCGAAAATTTGATGAAGAATAATTTTTAGAGAAGAAGAGAAAGTTGGGGTGATTGAATGAGTTTGAGAGATCATATTTATAGGGCAAAAACTAGCCGTTTTGTTACCGTTAATGACCGTTGGTGAATAAAAGAATAAATGTATGTATTTGTATAATTTTATGGTAATAATATGGTATATATAATATTAGACATGTTTAAATAATTATATATATCATATCATAATATTATAACGACTGTCATAATTTATTTTGTTTAAAAACCTTATAGGCTTTTATACTTGTCGTATCCCTTGCCGGGAGTGTGGGATGTCGTCTTAACATCCTCCCAGGATTTATAACAAGTTTATGAAAAATTTATTTTTATTATTTCTAATAATAACATTATATTGTATATTAAATAAATACACAATAAACAAATAACAGTAAAATAAATATAATTACTTTTGTTACCTTTTTCTTCTGTTTGGAGCTTGGAAAAATATGTAGGACTTTTAGAGCTTCGTGCTGATAACGTGTTGTGAAAAAGTAAAAATTTACGGTAAAAAATAAAAATCTCAAACTCTCAAAATTATCAAACTACACACTTTATAATATTTTTCTCTCAACTCAATTGTTATTTCATTCACAAATGAGTGCTCTATTTATAGAGTTTCATATACAAATATTCCAAAATAAATTACCTCATTACATACATCATCACACACTAATTTTCAATATTCAACATCTAATTTTACCTAATTTTCAACATTCAACATTCAACATACATATTTTAATATTATATTTTCAACCATTGCAAGGTTTATTGTCATGAAACAATATCAGATATCTATACGCTCCCATCTCACAACGTGACAAGGCCAAACACGAAAGTTGTAAAAATACTAGTAAACAAATAAACAATAAACCAATAAAGTCAGTCAACTCAAAATGGCGAGTCAACGTCAACCATAGAGAGGTGCCCATATTCAACTCTCACCAATTAAAAAATCTCCCAAGTTGGCCGTGATCCAAGCTCTTTCACATTATTAAATCTCCCAACTTGATCACTACTCTCTCACAAAAACTTTGTATATATCCAATTTCAATCCACCAATTCATCACAAGCAGAAAGATAAAAAGAAAAGAATCAAACAAGAAACAGGGAGAGAAATGGAGTTCAAGCATTTTAGCCACACCCATAGCCTAGTTTTTCACCAGGTGCAACAAGGATCCCAAGTCCAATGCTCCGGCTGCAAAACGCCCGGAACCGGCAACGTCTACGCATGCTGGCAGTGCAGTTACTTCCTCCACGAGCATTGTTATCGAGCCACTCGATCCCTCAGAAACCCGACTCACCCCGTTCATCCTCTGACCTTGATGCCTTATCCTACCTATCCTTCCAATACGTTTATATGCAATTCTTGCCATATTGCCGGAAATGGATTCTCATATGGTTGTGCGGAATGTGACTTTGATCTTCATATCCATTGTGCTAGTAATAATCCTAATCCTTATCCCTCTCCTTATACATCCCAATCGAATGTTACTATTACCAATCCGATCTATCCTCCGATCCAGACGAACCCTTATCCTAATTATAATCCTCCTCACAATCCAAGTGATATCCCATGTTTTAGCCAGCCTCAGGGTGCTACTACTTATCCCCCTTTACAAAGCAATCCTTTTCCAACTTATCCCAATCCTAATCCTATGCTACCGAATGGATCACCAAATTATGCCCCTCCTGCATCCACACCTCAAACTCCTATGTATCCGCCTACTCAGTCTAGTCCTTTGCCGGGTTATCCCCAACCAAATCTGCCGCCTGTGCAAGCCGGTCCTTTGCCGGGTTATCCTCAACCGAATCCGCCACCTTTTCAATCTAGTCCACTGCCGGGTTATCCCCAACCGAGTCCACCACAGCCGAGTTTCAATCTGCCGGTGGACACCACTCCCACAACTAATCCACCATCGCTCCCGCCACCAGCTATGCCGATTTATACTCCTCCGTTGACTTCCATCACGGCCACTCCTCCTCCTCAGGCGCCAACACAGACGTACACTCCCCCGGCAAGTTACCCCAACACCAACCCACCGCAACCGCCACCATCAGCTTCTCCACCGACCCCAAGCACGTCTCTACCAAAACCACCCTCACTGATAAAGCATTTCAGCCACCCCCACGTTCTTCAACCCATGGAACTCGAGAAGAAGAACGCGAAAGTATGCTCCGCATGCGAATGCGAACTCTCCGGCTCAGCCTACTGCTGCACCGAAGCCAACTGCACATTCAACCTCCACAAAGCCTGCTTCGACTCCCCAACCGAAGTCCGCCATAAATGCCACCTCGAACACCCTCTCACCCTCCTCACAGCCCCACCGTACAAAGACGGGTTCACCTGCAACGCCTGTCTCAAAGACGGCAAAGCCTTCACCTACCACTGCACGACTTGCTCCTACGATCTCCACATCGATTGCATCACGTGGCCCGAAACGGTGACCAGACAAGATCACAAGCATCCTTTGAAGCTCTACTACTCATCCCCAGCCGCGAACACGAGTCAAGAAGTGGTGTTCATGTGCGATGTATGCAAGAACCCGGTGCACGAGATGGCTTGGGTCTACTATTGCCACGAGTGCAATTATGGAACACACTTGGAGTGCGTGGCTTCTGGGATGCAACCTAACGTGACTGTGGGGGCGCAAACGGATGATGAATTGCTGAGGGAAACTGAGCTGAAATTCGCCGTGCTTCAGCTCTTGTTAAATGGAGGCCTTACGGTGGTGCCGGGGAAGTAGAAATTCATTCAGAGGTTTGATCATGAATTATTACTGTTTTTCTTGTGTCATATTTATGGAAAGAAACCCCCAAAAATTGATTTTGTGCATTCCAGAGTGATCATTGCAGATCACAAGACTCTTATCATGGATTAAATTTATTTACGGACAGATGTAATAGTTGAAATCAGGATTCGTGAATGATAGTTTCCCCCAAAATTATTAATTTTCTAAATTTATGTTTAAATGGAATAGATAGTTTCCCCCAGAATATCATAACACCTAATAACTTAAGATTATATTTGAATTGATAAATTTCAAATTCATCGAGTTCAAATATAGTTTGTGGGGACCCATCCGGACGCTAATTCATTCCTTAATTGTCTTTAGGAATATTTAATCATTTCTAATAAACAGGGTCTAAAATTTTTTTAAAATGCAAAGCGGAAACGTAATGAAATTAAATTTAAATTACATAATAAACATAAACATACAAATATTGTATTATCTACAATAATCTAATTAGGTTCAACTACATATCAGTGCTGAATCCTAAGTTGTTTTTGAGCCCGGATCTCCACGCTATCTAGTCCAGCCTCGTTCTTGTCCTGACCCCGCTTTTATCTCACCTGTTGCCATGCACACATACAAACAAGACAACAACCAGTTAACTCCGGTGAGAATTATATTCTCAGTATAAACCATGTATACATGTAGTCATATAAATAATATAAAAGCATATAACAGACATTCATAATATGTATGAAAGTCAGAGCATGAATCAATTATTCATAACATGTAACATAATCAATATCAAGAATAGTTCCTATTCTAAACATGTACCATCATCAGGGACATAAATTAACATCAATCAATATAAATCGATATAACTGTCACTTAAACTCGTGACTCTACGTTTTAGACTAGACTCAATCCTAGCCTAGGGATCCCGATTTCTAAATGTTGGAATTCCATATCGATCACCAGTAATAGAAGAAATACCGATTATATCCACATCGATATGGTATCGATCATCAGTAATAGAAAAAGCTCTGATTCTATCCACATCGAGTTAGTATCGATCACCAGTAATAGAAGAAGCTCTGATTCTATCCACATCGATATAATATCGATCATCAGTAATAGAGGAAGCTCTTATTCTATCCACATCGATATAACATCGATCACCAGTAATAGAAAAAGCTCCGGTGACAGACTTTGGCACTATTGCCAACCCACTATCTTGTGACATCGTGCAATGTGCCTGTGGCGATCCCGCCACTACCAGGCATTTCTGTCACAAGATTACTCGTCTAATACCTGCTATCTATTAATCAAGAAAACAAGCATATCAATTCATTTACCTATGCGATAAAATAAAGTATGTGATTTAGGGAAACTCGAGTCAAACCTCACTCGAGTTGTACAATCCCAACTCAACATTAATTTATACCTTTTTCTCGCTCTGACGAAGACGAAGTTCCGAAGTCAATTCTGTCCATCTCCAATCTGGCAATGACAATCGAATAGGTATAATATTAATACACAACTCAATTCATCACCTGTTCTGATCAATACTCAAATCGAAATATACTCTGATCAATATCGAATCAAGATGCAATCTAAATCAATAGCGACTCTGATCAATATCAATCAACTGATATTTCGACGGCATAACAATACAGTCTCAATAATCCCGTCAGTCTCAACATCACAGATATAATACCAGAACTCATAATCGGTATCAGTTCAACTCATACTCGCAATAACAATACACATCTGATATGAAATCTCAGTCAAATTGAATCCAAAAATCATAACAATTCCATAAACATTCCGTTCTTTAATATGACTTCAATTATACGATGTCTACTATGTCAAGAACATCATATATGACTCCTATTCAATTCTGACAACAATATAATTTCAAAACATGTCAGAACGTAGCAAAACTTACGTCCAGTTGTAGCCTGCATTGATAAGAATACAGTACTGAAGTCGGATTAGAAATCAGACGGACGGAGTTCTCACAAATCACGATAATAATCTTTGAAGAAAACTTAACACTTCTCCCCTCAATTGTCTCGGTTTTATATGGATTAACGTTTGTATGTGTGTGTGTGTGTGTGTATATATATATATATATATATATATATATATATATATATATATATACATAACTCGTGCATGCCATAAACGTGGCATGTTCTTGTTCTGCACGACTGGCGCATATGCGCTGCATATGCGCGTCCAAAATCAGCGCATATGCACCGGAAGCACTGTCCGGCTACTGGACTACTCGCGCATATGCACGCACATAAGTCGCGCATATGCGCGAGACCTACTGTCTCGTACCTCCCCTGACTCGCGCATATGCGCGCCTTTCGCCGCGCATATGCGCGAGGCTTTCTGCACATTTACCTTGGCTACTGGACATGCCGCGCATATGCGCGCACTCACGCCGCGCATATGCGCAAGGTCTTCTGCCAAACCCGCGCATGTGTGCGCACCAGATCGCGCATGTGCGCGAATGGCACCTCCCTCGCACATATTTTGCGTCTTTTCTCGTCTTTTCCGGTCTAATACTTTTCATCTATAATTACCGTAATTACTCAATAAATCATTTCAGATTAATCTCAAATTACGGTAATCAAATTCTCGGGCCTTACATAGTTAAATGTATTTTATAGTTCCAGTGAAGCAATTGTGAGACGGTCTTACAAATCTTTATCTGTGAGACGGATCAACCCTACCGATATTCACAATAAAAAGTAATATTCTTAGCATAAAAAGTAATGTTTTTTCGTGGATGACCCAAATAAGAGATCCGTCTCATAAAATATAACCCACGAGACCGTCTCACACAAATTTTTTTCATTCACAATAGACCTACTCTAATATGAAATATTATATAAATATATAGGTGGTTGATTTGAAGTTCATGGTTAGTCTTACTTCTCAAGTCAAAAACTTACGTGAGACGGTTTCACGGGTCGTATTTTGTGAGATGAATATCTTATTTGGGTCATCAATGAAAAATATTACTTTTTTATGCTAAGAATATTATTTTTTATTGTGAATATCAGTAGGGTTGACTCGTCTCATAGATAAAGATTCGTGAAACCGTCTCACAAGAGATCTGTTCAAAACAAACTATCGATTTAAACGCAACCTAAAAAATAACTATTTGAGATTTGAAATCAATTGAAAAGTAAATTTGCCCCAACAAACTAGTGTTTGTTATTATCGATTTGAAATGTTTAGCTTCAAATTTATGGATCAAAATACAATCTTAACGAATTTTTAGCCCAAAACGTGAATTGTTACTCCGCACTCAGTCTGTACAAGTATCAAATAATTGAGATAACTATACTAATTAACACTATCACAAATGGTTTGAAATATAAATATAAATTTGAGATTGAAGATATACATGCTGCAAAACTTAAGTACTTCTTATGGCTTACAAATATTTTAATTTATCTCACAAATAATTGCATTGTATATTTTTCATATTGACTATACCAGTTTAGACGATGCATTAATAGCCAGTACCAAGTACTCCTCCATCATTATACTGGATCATACTTATGTGTTTGTTTTATCTCGATGCGGACGAGTCACCTAAGTTGGAATTGATATCCTTATATCGGATCCTTAACATGCATTAACTATTATTGTCACGGCCTGCGACTGAAGCAGTTGACATCAAATAAAAATTCGAAAACAACAAGTTTTGTGTTTTAAATATCTTGAACCGGTATGTTATTCATAATGAATTCAATTCTTGCATCCGAAAACATGAAATGTGCAAATCTAATTGAAGTAAATACATCAGCAGAATCTTATAGTGGCACCAGCTAAATTCAAATAAACAAAAGCTTGTAAATATCTTCTTTCTCCGGCCCCAAAACTGGGTCTGATCATCGTCTCAAGTCACTTGTATATATAAATAGAGCGTACATATAACGTAACTCAACCTAGTATATTATAAGTCTTTTCATTCTGTAAATCAGCGTGGATATATAGCTCTTGAATTTGTTTGTTGTAAGTTGTAAGTCGTACCATGGATTTTTGGACATAGCTATTGCAGATTTGTTGTCACAATAAATCTTAATTGCTTCAATTTGCTTCTGGCTGAGATCTTCTAGAATTCATTGCAACCATACAGCATGATATGCTAGCTAATGAAGTAGTACTTCGGAGATTTTTTGTTGTTTGTTTCTTTGAACACGATGAGATGACAGCTGAACCAAGACTAAAAACATAATCATATGTTCTCTTTCTATCTTCCAAACACCCAGCCCAATCACTATTTGTAAATACAAGCAATTTAGAATCTGAATCGTGATCATACCATAACCCAGTATCAAGTTTTCTTGCAATATAGACCATCACTCTTTTTGTAGCTCCTCGACGATGTTTTGAAGGAGAGTGCATAAACCTGGACATCCAACCGAAATGCTATATCAGGCCTTGATGAGTCAAACAAATCAAACCTCCAACCACACTTCTAAAATACTTTGAGTTTAATTCTCTAGTACCGTCATCAATTTGTAGTTTTTCTGTCATATCTCGAACTCGGACCCACGCCTACGTGACTGCACAATAGAAATCTATAGCAACTACTTCGTATTCGTCCTTGCTTTACGAAAATGATTAACTCAAGTTGTTATAGATGCTCATTGTAGCTCATTATAAACTCATTTTAAATCTTTAATTTTTACCATGTGGACAAGAGGTATCACAATCACTCCTCTTTCAGAACGCGAGATCCTCGTCGTGGCCTGACCATTGATCCACAAGCGCCGAGAATCTAGAGGTGGCTCCTACAGGTTCAAGAGGTGGCTTCCGTCATGTATCACTTTGCCCCACAGGTTCAAGAGGTGGCTCCCATGCACGTAACACTTTGCCCCGCATAGCACTTATTTCCTTGTTTTTCTTGCCGGTAACCGGCTTTTATGCCATTCTGTCACGCCCGATCTCGGGCCCGCACCTGCGTGACTGCACAATAAGCCCCTATAGCAACTACTTCGTATTCGTCATCGCTTTACGAAAATGATTAACCCAAGTTGGTATAGAAGCTCATTGTAGCTCATTATAAACTCATTTTAAATCTTTAATCTTTACCATGTAAGACAAGAGGTATCATATCTTCAATTTAAATTCATTGGAGTGGCTGCAAATTTACAAATAATCATGCTGAATCTTTTAAGAAGATTGGTTGCATATTTTCTTTGTGAAACAAATATCCCATCCTCAACTTGATTCACTTTAAGATCCTGAAAGTAATGCCCCAAGCCTGAAATTTCAATTTTTTTTCATGGAAACTCTAAATCCAATGACAAGAGCATAAGATTACCACATATAAATCATTTCATCAACATAAATACATATGATCAAAAATATCATTCTTAACTTGCTTCTTCAAGTATATGATTCGCTCACTCTTCCTTCTTTCAAAGCCATTGTCAATAAAGTATGAATCAATTTTGCTATACCATGCACATGGCACTTGTTTCAACCCATAAAGATCTTTTTTGATCTTGTACACCACGTCTTCTTTACCATGAATAATAAAACCTTCAAGTTGGGTGACATAAACATCTTCTTGCAACTCCTCATTCAAAAATGCAGACTTGACATCAAATTGGTAAATAGACAAACTTAAATAGGCAACTGATGCAAGTAAAATTCTCACTCTTTCCATGCGTTTGACAGGAGAAAATATGTCTTCATAATAAATTCTTTGTTGTTGGGCATACCCTTTCACAACGATACGAGCTTTATGTTTATTAATGGTACTATCCGAATGATACTTTGTTCTAAACAACCATTTGAATCCGATAGCATTTTTTCCTTCGGGTAATTCCATCAATTCCAATGTTTCGAATTTAGCGCTTCTTCCATTGCAACATGCCATTTTTTTTTTCTTACAACTTCCTCAGACTTAACATGATCAACAACAAACAAATCTTTAGTTGAGTTATAAATTTCCCTCAATGATCAAAATTTTCATCTAGGCATTTCATCTGTAGATGAGCTGCTACATCTTATAGGATTTGAAGTGGTTGAATTTGAAGGATTCGAGCTTGAAGAATTATGCTGCAAAGTAATTCTACAACTTTTGGACCTTCAATTAATGATGGAATATAAACGTGAACACCGATTTTTCATGCCATTTCCAATTCGCATCTTCATTAAATATGACATTCCTGCCAATAATCACTTTGCTAGTGACAGTTTCATACATCCTATATGCTTTAGATTGCGCACAATAACCAAGAAAAATTCATTTTTTTTACTTATCATCAAGTTTGCTACGATTATGCAAATCAACCAAAGAGTATTAATTCAACCAAATATATTTTATAAATGACTTACAGAAGGTTTCTTACCACTCCAAGCTTCATATGGTGTTTGATTTAAACTAGCCTTGGTTAGTGATAAATTTAGCAAATAAATTGATATAGCGATAGCTTCGGCCCAATATATATTTGGATTTCTTTTGTCTTAAGCAGGATCCTTGCCATTTCAACCTATTTTTCCGTTCAAGTATGCCATTTTGCTTAGGTGTATATGAAGCACTCAACTCTTTGTGTAGCCCCTGCTCTTGCGATAAATCTGGGCCAAAAAGTGTGATTTTATATCACAATTAAAGTTGTCGATATGATTTAGTGGAAGACTAGAAGCAGAAAAATCCAGAAGTGGTTTTTCCACAAGCCATGATCATGCCTTGTGACTATTCTTCAGCTTTCTGCACAACTAAATCTGAAGTCCGAAAATTGCAAAGATAATACCGGATTTTAGACTCCTAATTATGGCATTTGAGTTGTGAAAAATAATTGGAGAGATATTTTTATTATTGGGAGAAATAATGATAATAAAGTTTTATTCCATAAAAACTCTATCATAATTCATATGTTTGATATGATTTTGTGTACATTAGGTTTTACCTAATCTTGGTAGGCTTTCCTCCTTGACCCAATAAGTACTACAGCAAGAATTTCTCATCTCATCTCCACACTTTTAGGCTAAGTTTTATTTCTGATTCAAAGGATATTTTTTCTATTTCAATTTATCACTGTGAGGTTTTTTGTCCTTCAATTTAATATTCATGTTTTGTTCAAGTATTTGTTGATCTATATTTAATTCTATGAAAGTTGTATCTCGGTTAATATGAAAATTTAATTCGATATATAATTTTCTACTGTTATCCATTAATTCAGTTATTCGTAATTGTCATGAACGATTGGTACATGAGTAGCGATATATTAAGTGTGTTGTGCTATCGTAGCATATTTAATCTAGATAAATCAATGAAACTCGATCTATCAATTGCAGCTATCTCGGTTGTTAGATTTTAAGATTAACTGTTTTCACAAAATGAAAATGCTATTTTTAATTAATATGGAATACTATCGTGCCAAATTAGTTATTGATAAGTTTTGACTGGATGCTGAGTTTGGTTAATTAAATTAGGAAAACATAAGGATTTTAACGGTCATCCCTATAATTCTAAGGTTAATTACTTGTAATTGTATGAATAAATAATACGTTAGCTGATGAACAGTGACACAATTGAATAGTGAAAATCCATTTGAACCAGAGTTTGGTAATTTAATTCTCGTTTAGTTTTATTATTTTTTTATTGCTTTCTAATTTTAGTTTTAATATTTTATTTTGTTCTTATCCAACAAAACCCCTCTGTTATTTATCTTTCCTCGAATGAAATCATCTCCTGTTCCCTGTTGATTCGACCTTACTCACCATTACACTCATTTTACTTACAGAGTAGGAATTTAGGTTTGATGGCTCAACGATAGCACGCCAACACTCAAATGCCCATAACGCAAGCGCCATAATCTGGATTCGCTTGCTTTCATTGACATCCAAGACATTATTTTCAACACTAAAAAATTCAAGAAGAAACATTTTATTTGGTATAATTTTGACATAAAAAATAACTTGATTAGATTCTTTATTTCTAGTCACATACGAGCCAATATAAAAAGGATAGAATATCCATTACCCATGAGTTGCCCAACACTCATAGAGATTTTGAATAAAATCTGGAATGAAATAAAAATTACAAAGGAGCTTAATATTACCATGGCTATCATTTACTGCTATAATACATTTTTCTTTTACTCGCGTTTGTTTGTTATCTACAAGCCTTATTTTATCTTGTATGACTCATCATGATCCTTAAATAATACCTTTGATCCTATCATATCATTGAAACACCCGTTGTCCAAGAACCAAATATTGTCAGTACACTTTTCATCTTCTTGATAAACTATGAACAAATTTGCCTCTTGTTCCCGATCCTCTGCGTAATTTGATTGCCTATTTTTGTGACAGCATTGATCCTGCACATGACCATATTTTTTACGGTAGTTACATTAATGAGACATTAGTCTCTTCTAATTGTTGTGCGGGTATGTTTTGCTTATCTAGTTTCCAGCATTCAACCTTTTAGAAACTCTGGTCAAGAAGTCTTGCAAGGATTCTCCACCTTTCATAAGTAAGGTTTCGAAATCCCGACGAATAGTTTGAAGTATCACAGTAATCACCTTCATGTACGTTGAAATGCACTCTTTAATTTTGGTCAAGCTTCTTTTGCTGCATTTGGACCGGTAGTTTTAGAAAAAAACTGATTCATGAACAGCTTGTTGAATGAAGAATAATTCCTTCCCATCTTCCTTTAAGTCTAGAATCATCAGCTGGATCCAGATATCCATTTTGGACCAAGTCCCAGAACTCTTTAGACTTGAAAAGATTCTTAATTTTGATGCTCCAGAATTTAAAATTTCTCCTTTGGATACCAGTATGTTTGGTTGAGAGAAATGGAAATAGTGGCAAAAGATAACAAGAAATATTTTGCTTGAGAACAAGTCACTTTTCTGCATATTTATTACGGAACTCAATGAACTCAACAACACCATCAATAACCAATCACATCAATTAAATATAACAATAACAAAGTACTAAATAAAGTAGACATAAACCTACGTTAATGAGATTTGAACTCAATATTTCTTAAAGGGAGAATCTTGGGGGTCTCCCTCCTCCTTTCCACGAGGCCTTGTATCCTTGGCAACAATACATCTATTATGGAACTTTGTCCACTATTTTTAAATTTTTGAAAATTTTAGTCATTTTTTTTTATCGAAATTGTTGATATGTTACTTCAGCACAACAAATATATAAGACCAAATTTGTAATTTTCTCCCAAGAAATGTCTAATTTTTAAAAGAAATTAGTTGGTCCAACTCCATTGCCTTTTAATTTGGGCTAACTCTTCACAATTGTGTAATTTCTTTCCCTTAATATCTTTTAGAAAAAGGGTATGCTTAATTTGTTGATTAATAGTGAATTCCCACTTTGATTTTAAACTTGTTATAGTTTAAATTATTATGTTTTTTTTACTAGGGGTTGCCCGAAATCTTACAAGTAGAATTTATTTTATTCTTTTCCATGGGCAAAGTCAAGAATCAATGCCGCCCTTCAAGCAAGAGTCCGTGGGATCACAATTATATTAACGACTTAGAGCGTATTGACTTGTGGATCCACAACATTTATTTCAAAAATTATATTGAGTAGGTATTTTGTGATACGATATTACATATCAATATCTGTGAGACGGATCTATCTGATCCATACATAGAGTGAAAACTAATATTTTTGACATCAATAGTAATAATTTTTCATGAGTCGTATTGGATCATTTAGTTTTGATTAATTAACAAGACTACTTATTTAAATGAAATTTTTATAGTCTAAACAAAACTAATCTTCATAGCCTAACCGATCAAAAATCACAACTGATGAAAGACAATTGTCAAGGGCCACTGGTTCTAGGCCTACTAATTATTCTAACGAATCAGCCAGGCACATTAGCAGACGTTCTCTGAAAATATCAGATAATTCCTTTCAAGGATCAAAGCTCAGCTGACGTATCGGACAAAATCTTCCATACCTTAACTGCTGTATTGAACCGTTAAAAAGTCAGAGTCCTTGCGCACTACCAAATCGTACTATCCGTCAGAAAAGATGATGGTGTGACAAAACAATCTCTCAATTTGGAAATGGACATCTGTTTCAAAAAGACGATAATTGAACTCAAACTCCACAATAGACCAGTTTGGATGATTCTTCCATGACTCTGAACTCTAGCATATTATTCTAAATATCAAATTATTGAAAGCCTAAGTAATTAAAGTATTTTACAGTCCACACTCGAGATTTATTTGATCACTGAGATCAATTCATGCTAGTATATTCTTTTGGGAAATACTTGTAGTTGAAAGTAGGAATCTTATTGATCATTTTGTTTAAATTGTGAGATTTCTAGAAGTTTCAGTAAGCGATAGATAAGTCTTATTGAACGAAGTTATTGCAAATTGCTTGTAATTATCAAAGTCTTATAGTGATAGATATCATTTTTGAGTGGAAGAGGGGTGTCATAAGAGTTATTTAAATCTTCGAACATCAAGAAACAATCACGTGCATTTTACTTTATGCTATTTCATTTTATTAGCGTAACTGTTATTTTACTTAGCCATTATGTTCAAATCTTTTCAGTAAGCTTTTTTCCGCGCACTATAAAACCGTTGGTTTATTGATATCTAATTGAATAGAATTATATTCCAGTCTTATAATCCAACCAAATTAATTTGAAAATTTGTTGAGATTGTTTATTCACCCCATCTAAACCAATCAGGTAGAAGATAAGTGTTACAAAATTGACCCGTGATACGTTCTGATATGAGTTTTTTTTTTTTAAATTATAAACAAAGTTAAATTAATGGGAAAAAATTTATTACGTTGAATTTAATTAAGTAGTTAATTAATTTTTTTTTATATATTGTAATTCTCTAATTTCTGTAATCACATGAAAAAAAAAAATCAGAATGGTTGATTTCACGGTGCAACCACTTCAAGGTAGATCAAATAACTGATATTGGTTAAAAACATATATATAAATATACATCATCCACAACATTTGTTTAAAAATTATAAACGGAGTTAATTCAATGAGAAAAATGTAATCACCATGGATTTAAATAAGGTAGATCGCCATCGTATGTTATTTTCTCTCCTATCATTTCGATTTTTAAATTTAATAAATTTCATTTAAAATAATTCCTTCTTTTTTTTATGAAACACATATATTGTGTGTGTTACAATCGACTAGTAATATATATTATAGTAAAAACCCTTAGTGGCGTGTGATTAAACCTACCAATTTTATTCTCCTTAATTTTCTCCATTCCCTCTGCTCTATAATCTTTGAGTCAATCAACCAAAGCAACGATGCAGTATATTTAGAGTCCAAAAAATAGTTGATTATCGAGAATGAAGAAAAGAGAGTTGATGACATATTTCGGAAAATATAGATTTTTGTTCATCGTTGTACGAGTTTTTGAGTAATCTGTTTTGTTAGATGTCAGATGGTTTAGCTGTCTTTGGTTCAAGGAATTAATGCTCTTGTAAACATCGGAGGTCATAAGCGTCTATACCGTAAAATCGATTTGAGACGGAATGTACATGGCCAGTTTACTGTTTCATGTAAAAAAATAAAAAAAACGTTCTAAACACTTCAACTCTAATATATACATTATACAAGATGACAATGAAATATGAAATAGAAAACAGTTGGTAAGAGAAATATTAGTGTAATAAAACTTTAGAAATCAACTTGCCAATATTCTCAAGTCCCAATAACTCCTCCACACAGTGGACAATACAAGTTCCTAAATTACTATAATTACACGTACAAACAACAATGTACACATGAACGAAATACGGCAAAATAAGAAGAGAGAGATCTTAGCCACTTCGAGTGTACATACCTTCGAAAGCATTCATTCTTTGTTGCTGGAGGAGCGATCCTTCTTCGGTCCACCAAGAATACGAGATATCTGCAGGCCTCTGCTGAAAGCTTGGTTGAACAACATTCGTGTTTGGAACTCAGAAACAAAAGGGAACCACGCCAAGAATGCGACTGGTGTGAACACCAGCAATCCGATTATAATTTCATAACCACGTGCAAGTGTTCTAACCGATGACCAGAATCCAGCATGGACAACCATAGGCTTTAATGCCTGTGCGATCTGATTTTTCAGAAATGATTCGGAATGAGACTCAAACTCGACCATAAAATTTGTTAGAATAAGGGATAGACAATAACAGTCTTCTATCTTACTATAGGTTTACTCCATGTTACACACTTACACAGGCACGCATCCGACATTTGAACCTTTAGAGACTACAAATTATGACAACATTTAAGGGTGAGAGAAATCTTGGTTTAACCAACTCAACAGTTCCTACTAGTTAGGTAAAACGGTTGTTATTTTTTTTGTTTAAATATTGCTTGATTCGACTAAGTTTCGGTTATTCTAAAAAAACAAAAAAGGACCAAACAACATGAACTTAAGTGGAGAAATATCTTCTCATATAAATATTTCGATTTGGTTAGTCATGTCAGTTTACTTATTTTGCCTAATTCGTTCAGTTAGCTAGGTTGTTTTGATCATTTTAGTTATATATCGAAACTGTTAGATTGCTTATGATGAAAATTTTGGTTAATTAAATGATTTGTAAATAAATATGGTTTATTTAGTTCTGAATGCTCGCCCTGACCGACATTCTATAGATCGCAATATTTGCATTACACTTGAGCACAAAGTAGAGTATAACTTGGGATAAAACAAGCGGAAGATGAAGGTTGAGTCAGACCCAAACCATAAATAAATTATAAAACTATAAACATGGAATAGGGCTAGGAGATAAAAAGATTGTCAAAAAACTGATGAACAGAAGATAGGACGGACAAGTAGCACTCACCAATAGTAATCCCCATCCGGTTGGCATGAACGCGAGGATGCAAACAATAACGTCTCGGAATGTCATGTGTGCACGAGCTATTAAGGTAATAAGTACTGCCACAAGTAAGAGGAACATCAAGCCCTTGATCATTCGAAACACGAGCTGAAACTCAGCACTGAGTTGCTTCCTTCCAATTGAGACAACCTGCAAAAGTTTGGCACATTTAAGGTCCAGGAAAGAGTTCGAAGCTCGACATGAACAGTTATATTTTTTGAGCAGAGATATGCTCGGTATTATGATTAGTATAAAAGAGACAAAATGTTCACCTTCAACATTAGTAAGACCATAAGAATCACAAGCCACGATAAACCATAAACCTGGATATCAAGCAAAAGGGATGATTATCATGTCCACGTTCCAAAGTAGCAAATAAAAACTGAAGGAACGAAGGAAAAATAGAAAACAAGGAATGAGGATAACATGAGTGTAAACATCATACCAGAAAACTTCTGCTTCCCTTGATGAAGCTCAGGTGATAAACGAGTCCGTACTGATAAATGAAAAACCGAAGAGACAGCAATATTTCAAAAATTATACCACGCGTCCCCGAATGAGACAAATGCTCTTGTTGTTTCTCCCACCAAGATTGCCAACTCTTGTCCGAAGGGACACCTATGCCTCCATGATTATTTATCCATTTGTTCCAATCTGTCCAATCATCCACGATTTTCTGCCATTCGAATCCAGAAGGATTGAACAGAAAAGGGGCAAAAAGCCAAGTGCCCACCAGCACCCATATAGACACAGTGATCAATACATACGCAACAACTCCTCTGTATGCTCCACCAAATATTTGGTACACAAGAAGCAAAATCATTAGTTCAATTCCTTTGACGAAATGGCTTCGGGAATATAACTGATAGTTGTCCGCAAACTTCGCGTGAAACACGACAAATCCTCGACCAGTACCTCTATATTGTGCACCCCCATGAAGCAACGTTCGTCCAAAATAATGTATTCTAGTTCCAAGCGAAAATGTGAAAAATACAGGAGCAAGTTGAAGTTGCATTAGAACAAAATCAGTTAACGCACTACCGAAACCCCTTTCAAGACCTATCTCCATCATCATAGGTAAAGCCATTAGGAGTCCAATTTGCACAAATGACTGAGAAGCAAGAGCAACTTGTAGAGGCTTATTGTCCCGTATTGCTGGATGGCTACTCAAATTCTTTTCAAGGCCACTTAGAACGAGATAAAGCCGACCATATAGAAATACATATACAGTTAGAACCGTAAGCTGTCAGGAAAAAATAGAAACGTTCAGATACAACCTTGAGAAGATTTACATTGTTAAGAAAGTTTTTCATGGCGTGGATGCTACCAAAGTGCTAAAATAGAAGCCCACTGTAGTAAAATAACATGACAGCATTCGGAAAAAGTCGAAGCGATGGCCAAGCCTATAAACATCACGACTCAAAGTCTGCTCTCCGTTACCACATGCTATCTTTGCCTCAAAATTTGAGATTTGGTTGAGGCCGACATCCCTTCCTTTACCAACTTGTACGTACTCATGATGAGTGACATTGCCTCCACGAAGAGTGGAATTGAAACCTTCATAGAAATGAGCTGTATAAAATAACTGAAATGCTAGATTTATCAGAAAATACACATAGGTTGTTTTAAGGCTATGAAAATGCCTGCAAAAATATCCTCGCTCAAGTTGATGATTTTAGAAGCTTTGCTAACACCACCTCTAGTCAGGTGAAACAACCTATCAAATACATCTGGATGTCCATAATGAAAACGAACCCTGAAATACAATAAAAAAATTTGAAATCAGATGAATAAATTTAGCTGATCCAAGAGGAGCCACAAACATTAGCATCATATTATACAGAATTCATAAAATGTCATGGCCTTGTGGGATTTTTACTTCTTAAGTGATGAAGCAGAACTGAAGATGAAGACGAAGATAGAGAGAAGGTTGTTATTAATTTGCCACATTGTCTAAACACAAAGTACCCTCCCTCATATGTGCAGCTATTCTTCTAGGCAGCAAGACCTGACCTTCCTGTTTGGACTACAACTGGTGCACATTCAATGACCCCCTCATTTAAACTCTAAAAGTATTATAAATGAGAATCTTATTAAACGGTGATTAAAAGGAACACAAAATGCAACAAGTTAACCAAATATCATAACTATTTCTAGGCTTCAATCTGACTATACATATATATATATATATATATATATATATATATATATATATATATATATGACAAACAATTAATAAAGGAAAACAAACTTTATTAGGGAAACTAGTGGCAGAAGATATATGAAGGTGCAGATACTGAAACTTAGATCTGTAACAAATCCTATAAAAATCAACATAAACTTACTTCAATGGATTGGCGAGCAATCTTTGACCTATTGTGACAAAACAATTCTCCTGATTTGACATGAACCAGGCAAGTGAAGATACACTAAAGAAGTAGAGAACTACAGGTTAACCAACAATAAAATTACAGAAATGGGGTTTGAAATGAGTAAAAGTTTATTTCCCGAGTTCAATACCTTCCTGTGAATATGTGCTCCCTAAGTCCAAGAATTGTTGGTTTCCTCACACCATGCTTCTTAAGGAACTCTTGCAACACGTTCCTCATTTTGAAGGCTTCCTCCATGTAGTTGTCCTGTTGCCAAACATTTGATCATAATCCATTAGGTCAATACCGGAATTCCAATAGCTTAACAAAGTAGAAGTCAAATACCTGGTTCATATCAATCGTTTGTAAGCCTTCCCCACGTGTAAAGATTATGGCATGATTTTGATTCTCTGGTTTGCCCTCACCCAATATTGCTGGTCCGGGAAGTTTTATGCGATAAATAACCTGGTAGGAATTTGAGTTGTTATTACTATCATCACATTACCATGCTTATACAAATGTAGATTCAAGATTTTAAAAAATACCGTGCTTATACAAGACTCGCATCACCAGAAACTTTAAGGTACAGACAAAGCTTCGCGTTGAAATTTTAAAAAAAGAGGATATGCTATTATTAAAAAACAGTCATATAATAAATCAAAAGAGCCGATATCTGAAGGAATTGCCTGTAAAACAGGAAGATATGAGTTGAATGTAAAATTATCAGATATGTACTCCATTATTTTCCATGACAGTGTCAAGTATTTATGTTGAATGTTTAAACTAGGACTGATAGCTCATAACAATTTTTTTTTGGTTGTTAAATGTGAAACTTATAGAACTTCAATCTCTTCAGCATAAGGTAACTCCGATTTATAAAACATGAAAAATTGAAATAGAAATTTTTATCATATATTGCGGATATATTTGATAATATTTAGGCATTCATATCAAGTTAAGAACTTGTACCTGGTCTAACTTCTGATCTGGATCAGATGAGTCAACTGATTTTGGCACAGCTTTGACAAGAGTTGAATAGTAGATTTTCTCGTCCATTTTACTAGATTTAATTCTACCTGTATCTTCAACCTCATCAATGTAAGCCACACGAACAGTTGGATACCTGCTCAATAAATAAACAAACTCAAGACACATAGAAGACAATCAATGAACACATGAAATAAATAAATCACAAGATCATACTTAATCATAAGTCTCAAAATATCTGCTGCACGAGAATCACCCGATCTTTTTTGAAGTCCATATCTTTGGCATGAGACCACATACGTAAACTTCATGTCTGCCACTGCTTGACATTGTGTTAATAATGAACTTTCATTTCTAACTTGTTCCTCAGTATTCAGTTCAGCAGCCTTATAGCCTTTCATTAAATCTGTAGCAAGCATTGACTGAAATAATAACTACTTTTCAAGTTAATGGATGGTAAAGAAAAAATAAGTAAAGAATTCATTGAGCACCTTCCTTTCCTGCCATATCAAGAAAAGCCTGTAGTTCTAAAGCTTGTCGGTAGTACATCATTCCTCGTACTGGTTTTCAAGTGGAGAACATATCAATATAACATACCATCATTTAATTTAGCAACCACTCAGCTCAGAAGAAAATATTAAAAATAGAATACCAGTTTTGGTCAATGTTTGGCCCCTGTATGAAGCCCAGAGACGTAGTTCTTCCTCGAGTTTTGGGTCTAGCTTGTTATCTTCCTCGATGTTGCAACCAATTCGTTCCAGAAAATTCTCCCATTCATCTGTCATTTAAAATAGTAGTTCATGTTAGTGTTCTTCATTCTAAGTCAAGTGTGTATACATAGTAATAACAGCAACAAGAGTCGAAAACCAAAATAAATCAAACCTGGGAAAATCTTTTGCAAATAAAAAAGAATTGAAACACCATCCTCATTTGGCTTTTCCAGTGAATTAATGGAGAAGAGAACTTCTTCATCCAAGTAAGGAGTTAAAATGCTGCAGAAAACATAAAAGCAAATATGAAACATAAGACGCATGCTTAAAAAAACAGCATATTCATCAAGAAACAATGATAGGACTTTGTTTAGTAGATATTCTAGCAACAAATTCATCTAGAAAATAGCCAAATACCTCACATTAAAATCCAGTTCATTTGAACAACTCCCAATCCCAAGAATATATCGTGTGGGAAAATCTCCTCCCAGTTAAAGAAGATTGTGCATATAATTTAGTCAATGTATTTCCAGATTGTGTGGGATTTAGATTAGAGTAAATATTCTCTAGGATTTAATGTTCCTAATTATATCTTGATTATTGTGTATATAAACCTTTGTAATCATCATATTATTAAGATACAAGAGTTATATTTTTCTCTCTAAAATTTTGTCATGAATATTAGAGCTGTGGGAAAATATCATCCCAATCAAAGAAGATTGTGAGTATAATTTAGTCAATGTTTTTCCAGATTGTGTGGTATTCAGATTAGAGCAAATATTCTAGGATTTAATATTCCTAAATTAGATCTTGATTATTGTGAATATAAACCGCTGTAATCATCATTATTAAGAGACAATAGTCATATTTTTCTCTCTAAACTTTTGTCATGGTATTAGAGCCTTAGGTAAAAAATCCGTGGATTTTTTTCGTCACCATTATATCACCTATCTCTCTATTCCCCTCAATCACATAACCAGTTGTCAAGAAAATATGTCAGAAGTGTCTGATAACAACACCGCTAAGGCCACCAAAGAGATCCCATCGAATGAGGGCAGCAAATTGAGTCATCTACTTGGTTCTGGCCCAAAAGAGGGAGATCATCGATTTCAAGCATGGGATGAACAAGATTCGATGGTGATGTCCTGGTTAGGGAACTCCATGCTGCCTGAAATCAGCGACACATGCATATTCCTCACCACTGCGGCAGACATATGGGAGACTGTGAAGCAAACATACTCCAAAGTCCGAGATGATGCACAAATCTATGAAATCAAGACAGATTACATCAACTAAACAAGGAAGTTGGTCGATCACAGAATATTCCAATCTTCTACAAGTTTGAGGCAAGAGATGGATCGTTATCAATGCGTAGAAATGAAATGCAGTGATGGTGCAGTACTTCTTGAAAGGTTGGTTGAAAAAGATAGAATTAATGACTTCCTGTCTGGATTAAATTGAATTTAATGATGTGAGATAACAAATTCTTGGAAAAGTAGATCTACCAACACTAAATGAGACAAATGCATTGTTCGAACTGAAGAAGGAAGAAGAGGTCTTATGATAGAATACAATTCAGTGACTAATTCAGCCCTTGCAACCACAAAAGGGAGGAACTTTAGCACCGAGCAGCCGGCAGGGAAGGATAATAAATAACCTGATTTTTCATTGAAATCATGTGGTAAAAATGGCATGAGAGGGATAATCACACTGAGGACAAATACTTGAAAATCCACGGCCGGCCACAAAGATCAAATAAATATTGGACAGACAAAGGTAAACATTCAAAGAGACAAGGAAAGGCATATACACCTGCCAGAGATCAACAAGTTGAAGAAAACAACATTCAAGGATCACCCATTGAATTCAATAGAGAAGAAATGGAGAAACTTTCTTCTTCTCATGCCTTCCATGTGTTGGATATGATCAACAACTAGCTCTTGGGTCATTGATTCAGGTGCTACAGATCACATGACCCACTATCCACAAAAATTTGTCACACATAAGCCTTGCCAGACAAAAAAAGATAACAATGGCTTATGGTTCAGCAACAACAGTAGCAGGACAAGGAGACCGTAGAATATTGGATTATCCTCATCTTATCAAGATTGATAGGTTTATCATCAGCTTATCTAGATTGATAGGATCTTGTCTACATTATCTTTTATATTTGAATTTTTAAGATTAGAATTATCGGTATCTAATTATCCCTTAGATTTAGGAATTTAGTTAACTTAGGAGTCTATAAATTCATTGTATCTAACCATTATTTTTGAAGCAATAATACAAGTGAAGCATTTTCTTTCTCTGCTATTCTCTCAAACTACATGGTATCGGAGCCAGCGAGAAGAGCAAAATACGACTTGGCTTCACCATCTGTTTCTTCCATTTCCGAGGCCACACCGATTACATCAACAATGGCCGAAACGTCTTCCCTTCACATAACGAACCACAAATTACACGGAGAAAACTTCCGGCAATGGTCGCAATCCGTTCTTATGTTCATTCGAGGAAAAGGGAAAGAGGAGTTCATCTTTAACGCAGCGATATGCCCTGCTACAACAGATCTGAAATTCAAGGTGTGGAATTCAGATAATAATATGATTATGTCGTGGCTAATCAACTCGATAACGACAAAAATCGGTGCAAACTTTCTCTTGTACCGAACTGCGAGGGAGATATGGGATGCGGCTCATGACACCTATTCTTCCAAAGACAACACATCTGAACTATTCGGCATTGAAAGCACCCTTCATGAACTCCGACAGGGAGACTCCTTGTCGCGACTTATTTCACTGCCCTTACTCGACATTGGTAGCAACTCGACCTCTTTGAAGTCTACGAGTGGAAATGCCCAGATGATGAAAAATGTTATCGGACAATAGTTGAACAAAAACGAGTCTTCAAATTCTTACTGGGCCTTCATAGCACACTCGATGATGTGCGTGGTTGTATATTGGGGACCAAACCACTACCTTCTCTCCTGCAGTATTCTCGGAAGTGCGCCATGAAGAAAGTCGCAGAAAACTCATGCTAGGATCTCAACAACCTATTTCTACCACAGACGCTTCAGCACTTACTGTGCATAGGCCTTCATTTCCACATAATGATCACTCAGGTGCTTCACAGTCTTCACAGCTCTTTAACAACAGCGAGAAATTCAAACAGGGACGCCCATGGTGTGAAAAATGCCGAAAACCAACGACACAGTGGATACTTGTTGGAAAATCCATGGGAAACCCGCTGACTGGAAACCGGATGTAACAGAGAATCAGCCCCATGAACCCCAACATTTCACAAAAGAGCAACTCGACATTCTCCAGCAAATGCTCAGCCAAACTAATTCAACACAAACCTCATCACTTGTTAGCACTGGTAATATGGTACATCGAGGTATATCTTCAATTGTTTTACTTACACAACATGAGTTAGCAGATTGTTGGATTGATGATTCTGAAGCCTCAGACCATATGGTGGGGAATTTGAAATCCTTTACACATTTTAGTTCTAGTAAGGATTCTCATTTAGTACGCATTGCAAATGGCTCATGCTCCCAAATGACTGGTTACAGTTCAGTTCAGCTAACTCCAGATATTTTCTTGAAATTTGTGTTATTTGTATCCGATCTAAAATGCAATCTCTTATCCGTGAGTAAGCTCAACAACGGTCTCAAATGCACAACTAAATTCCTTGTTGATTCTTGTGTTTTTCAAGATTTGGCATCGGAGAAGATGATTGGCAGTGCTGACCTTTGTGGTGGATTGTATCTCCTAAAGATGAATGTTTCCAAGAGATGCTTGAACAATACGACCACCAATCCACCACCACATATTCCTTCATTTTCTGTTTCGACTTTCAATTTAAACAAAGATAGTGAGATCTTGTTGTGGCACTACCGTCTAGGACACCCAAATCTTTTGTACCTAGGCAAATTATTTGCATCCTTGTTCAATAAAAAGAATTCTAATTCTTTCCACTGTGATATTGTCAATTGTCCAAACATACACGGTCCACCTTCACACCACAAAGTTACAAACCATCAAAACCGTTTTCACTCATTCACAGTGATATTTGGGGTCCTTCCAGTGTGACAAACATTAGGTGTGCACGCTGGTTCTTATTGTTTGTCGATGATCACACAAGTTTGTCTTGGGTTTTTCTAATGAAAGACAAATCTGAAACCTCCAACCTATTCAAACAATTCCACACCATGATTCAGACTCAATTCTCTACCAAAATTCAGATTTTACGTACAGATAGAGCTCGTGATTATTTCAACACAGTTTTGGGAGAATACTTGCTCTCTCATGGGATTATTCACCAAAGCTCATGTGTTAACACTCCCCAACAGAATGGTGTGCCCGAAAGGAAAAACCATCATCTCTTGGAAGTTACACGATCATTGTTGTGCACGAAAAATGTGCCTAAATGCTATTGGGGGGATGCCATTCTCACAGCCGTCTATCTCATCAATCTAATGCCCTCACAGATCCTAAAATTCTATACACCTGTCCAAATGTTCCTTAAATGTTTCCCCAACTCACACCTAGTTCATGATATTCCTCTCAAAGTGTTCCGATGCTCTGCATTTGTTCACATTCATTCCCACAACCGCAACAAACTCGAACCACGTGCTGTCAAATGCATCTTCCTTGGGTATTCCCCAAACCAAAAACGTTACAAATGTTACTGTCGTACCTTAAAGAAGTTGTACACATCTATGGACATCACATTCTTCGAAAATGATCCCTTCTATCCTAGTTCTACACTTCAGGGGGAGAAGTCAAATATAGAAGCGCAGAATTGGGATCCCATCACAGAATATCTCGAACCAAACACACTCCATACTGAAACAGAAACACTGCCTCCCGTGACTAGCAACCCCTCTATCTATAATGCCCAAAATCTCATCCAACCGATTCAGGTGTACTCTGGACGGAAACAATACCATAAAAAAAGTCAAGATCCAACACAAACTCTGCATGCTCATGATTTTTCCACGACATCAGATTCAGGTAACCTTGAGAACGATATTCATACATTGGAAAATGATTTGGATGATAGACCTATTGCTTTAAGAAAAGAAGTGAGAACATGCACACAACACCCCATTGGGAAGTTCGTCTCACTTGAATGGTTTTCTCCTAATTATCGTGCATTTCTATATCACCTAGATCCGGTTCAGATTCCATCAACTATTGCTGAAGCCCTCAAAGACCCTATTTGGAAAGCTGAAGTTTTTGATGAGATCAAGGTACTTCAAAAGAACAAAACATGGCACATTGCTGATCTTCCACTAGGAAAGAAAACAGTTGGTTGTGAATGGATATTCACTGTCAAACACCTGTCTGATGGTTGCATAGATCGGTTCAAAGCACGACTTGTAGCCAAAGGGTATACACAGTCGTATGGTATTGACTATCAAGAAACATTCGCTCCTGTAGCCAGACTCAATACCGTCAGAGTCCTGTTATAACTTGTTATCAACATGGATTGGCCAATACCAACTTGATGTGAAAAATGCATTCCTTACTGGTGATCTCGAAGAAGAAGTGTACATGGACTTTCCTCCTGGTTTTGCATTAGCGACTACAAAGAATAAGGTATGCAAATTACAGAAGTCGTTGTATGCCCTCAAACAATCACCTAGGGCATGGTTTTTCCGATTTACCAATGTTGTAAAGAGGGATGGCTACACCCAATGTCAAGCCGACCACACGCTATTTGTTAAACATTTGGAGGGAGACAAGATTACAATACTCATTGTCTATGTAGACGACATTGTCCTCAAAGGAATCACGAAGAAGAAATGACCAGTGTGAAACTACACCTTTTGAAAGAATATAAAAAAAAAAGATCTCGGGCAACTTAGATACTTTCTGGGAATGGAAGTATCAAGATCATCTATAGGTATCTCAATCTCTCAACGAAAATATGTTCTCGACCTTCTGAAAGAAACTGGCATGCTAGGTTGCAAACCGGTTGATACACCCATGGATCCAAACATAAAAATAAAAACTGAAAAAGATAGTTCCCCAGTGGACAAGGGAAGATATCAAAGGTTAGTTGGGAAACTAATATACCTATCACATACACGACCAGATATCGGCTTTGTTGTGTGTCATTAGCCAATTCCATGAATAACCCGAGGGAAGAACAAATGAATGCAGCCTACCGAGTACTAAGATACCTAAAAGGGATTTCTGGACAAGGACTACTGTTTAGAAAGACTTCCAACAGAACAACCAAAGTCTATAGCGATGCTGATTGGGCAGGATCACTCATAGATAGACGGTCCACGTATGGGAGGTAAGAAACAAACAGTAGTTGCTCAGAGTAGTGCAGAAGCTGAATTCCGATCACTAGCACATGGGATTTGTGAAGCAATGTGGGTCAAGAGACTACTATATGAACAAAAGATAGAAGAAAATCACCATGTGGAGCTTGTGTGATAATAAAGCAGCCATCAGCATATCCAAGAATCCAGTCCATCATGATCGAACCAAGCACATTAAAGTAGATCGACACTTTATCAGTTAAAAGATTGAAAACAAGATAGTTGTGTTGAATTATATCCTTACTCAATTACAAGCGGCAGATATTCTAATAAAAGCACTTCATAGACCAAGTTTTCAAGATTTGTGTTTCAAGCTAGGAATGATGAACCTATATGACCCAGTTTGAGGAGGAGTGTAGAATATTGGATTATCCTCATTTTACCAAGATTGATAGGATTATCATCAACTTATCAAGATTGATAGGATTATCATCAGCTTATCTAGATTGATAAGATTTTGTTTGCATTATCTTTTATATTTGAATTTTTAGGATTAGAATTATCAGTATCTAGTTATCCCTTGGATTTAGGAATTTAGTTAACTTAGTAGTCTATAAATTTATTGTATCTAACCATTATTTTTTGAAGCAATAATACAAGTGAAGCATTTTCTTTCTCTGCTATTCTCTCAAACTACAGAGACAATGTTATAACTAAAACCCTCGCTCTTAAAAATGTCATGCATGTCCCTAAACATGCGGTCAATCCAAAAACTCGCAAAGGATTCTAATAGCAGTGTTGTTTTCGATGGTTCTCATTGTGTTTGAACAGGGTACAAGGAGGATAATTGGACAAGCGAGAGAAAATAATTGTCCCCACTATTATGAAGAATCGAGTGGTCGGGATAGAGTTACGAACCCTCTCTCCATTCTCATTACTTCAGAGCCTATTAAATTCAATAAATACCATATTTGGCTCAAACACCTTCGTCTTGGTCACCCATCGTTTAAAGTCCTTAAGATTATGTTTCTTTTAATGTTCAAAGATTTGGATATTGATAATTTAAAGTATGGTGTTTGTGAATTAGCAAAGCACGGCAATGCTTCATTCCCAATAAGCAATAAAAGAACCATAGTTCCATTTAATCTCAATCATGGTGATGTTTGGGGACCTTCAACTATTCCTAACATATTTGGGGCTCGATGGTTTATTTTCTTCACTGATGATTGTACATTTGTAACATGGATTTTCCTTATGAAACACAAATCTGAGATCAGCACCATTTTTCCCATCTTCTGTCACATGATTAAGACAATTTGATAGGGAAGTCAAAAGATTGTGGTCTGACAATGCTAGGGACTATTTTAATCAAGTTCTTGCACCATATTTCCAGGAAAGGCATAATATATAAGCTCTTGCGTTAATACACCCCAACAGAATGGGGTGGCTGAACGCAAGAATGGACACATTCTAGCCGTCACCAGAGTCTTTTTGTTTTAAAAAAATATTCCTAAATAATTTTGGGGAGCAGCAGTTCATATCATTAACAGATTACCAACCAAAGTTCGTGATTTTCAAAGTCCCAAGCATACGTTACCATCCACCCACAAGGAAAGTCTATCTCTGCCAATGTCACTTTCAATGAAGACGATAACTATTTTTGTAGTCCTTGGCATCAGGCGGAGATCTTATTGAAAAAAGATGAGGACAACGAAATTTTCCCCCTTGATCATGCTCTTCTACCTCACTACAGCTCTTACACCTACCCGGCTACACACTGAATCTTTAACAACTAAATCACCTCCGCCTATTGCCCCTCCCAATATAGAACTCATTATGAACCTCCTACAGCTCAAGTTCAAGACTTCACTCGACCACTGCAGGTTTATACAAGAAGGCACACACCAATTATCAAATTAGTCCAGGTCCAATAACCCAAACCAGTCCCTGTTCGTGAACTTAATGAGTTATCCCCTAATTCTTACAATGATAATACTTTGAATGTCCTTGATCAAAATAATTATGATGTTCCAATTGCTATTAAAAAACGAATCCGATCACGCACCAAACACCCCTTAACCATATTCATGTCTTACAAGAATCTGTCTCCCAATCACCGAGCCTTTCTCACCAGCCTAAACTCAATCCAAATTCCCAAAACAGTATCCGAGAAATTGAATGATGTTAATGGGAAGAATGCCATGAAGGATGAAATGGAAGCACTGGAAAAAAATAAGACTTGGGACTTGGTGAAACTGCCAAAAGGAACAGTGGGGTGTAGATGGATATTAACAGTCAAATACAATTCAGATGTTTCATTGGAAAGATACAAGGCAAGACTTGTAGTCAAATGGTACACTCAAACGTACAGTTAGAAATGTAAACGAACCAAACCGTTCGCGAGCTATTCGGAGCTCAATTCGATAAAAAACTCGTTTGAGTTCGTTATTAATCATATCAAACCAAGTTCGAGCTCGATTTGCAATTTAATTAAACTAAGATCAAGGCTAAGGATATTCAGCTCGTGAGCTCGCAAACATGTTCGTTAATAGGCTCACGAACTCGAGCTCGGGGTGCTTGTTTAGGTGGCTCGTAAGCTCGAGCTCGGCTCGTTTTTGTTTTTTTAGTTGTTATTTGTAGTTTTGGTTATTTATGAATGAATTTATACTTTTATGTCTGCTTTAAAATTAGTTAACAGATATATTTAATTTTTAACAAGATCGAATTAAACTCAAACTCGAGCTCAACTGTAAGCTTTACGAGCTCGAAAACGAGCCGAGCTCAAGTCAGACTTGTTAAACATGATAACCAAGCTCGAGCCCGGCTTTATTAACATGATAAACGAGCTTTTAACGAGCCGTGCTCGAGCTTTTCGCGAGCTTAGTAATTTCAAGACAAGTCGAGCTCGAGCCTCTATCAATCTTAAACGAGCCAAGCTTAAGCCAGACTCTCATTTTTTGAACAAAAGTCCCCTTATCGGACAATCTTAAACGCTATAATCTTGTGACATGGAGAAGGAAAAAGTAGGAAGTCGTGGCAAGATACAGTGCAGGAGCTAAATATAGAGCTATGGATTAGAAGACTTGAAAGTTCAATGGAAAGGCCCAATGAAACTTTATTGTGACAACAAATAAACTATTAATATTGCTCATAATCCAGTACAACTTGACTGTAATAAAGCACGTTGAAGTGGAACGACACTTTATAAAAGAAAAGCTCAGCAACAGCTTGCAGACGTAAGCATTGATTGGTATGAACGACATTTGTTCCCTAGCTTGAGGGGGAGAGTGGAAAAATCTTCTCCCAATCAAAGAAGATTGTGTGCATAATTTAGTCAATGTATTTCCAGATTGTGTGGGATTTAGAATAGAGTAATTATTTTCTAGAATTTAATATTCTTAAATTAGATCTTGATTATTGTGTATAGAAACAGATGTAATCATCATTATTAAGATACACGAGTTAAAATTCTCTCTAAACTTTTGTCATACCACACTTCTCAAAATGACTTATCTGTAATACAATTTAACTTACGAGTACTCTCAGTTGAAAAGATGTTATTAATATCTTTGGGGAACCATGTCAAGAACATAAAATACTTAGAGTGTGAAGCGATTGTTGCATATAAATTATTTATCAATTTTCATAGAACAAAACAGCATAGGAAAAATAACTGGTGCATTGTTATGGCATCATGTAAACCAAGAAATCAATGTTATGACTTTTGGACACAGATATTTCATCCCTGAACTATACAGGCAATGAGCTCCTATTCTTAGTGCATCATCTCTCTATGAATCATAACTGTCCGATAAAATACGAGAAAACACATTATTTAAGGGAACCCTAATATCAAAGCATGACAAAGTAAACCTAAACCTTACTATCTGAAGTGACTTACGAAAAGGAGAGCATATTGCGAACTTTGGGAGCTGGAGGCATATCCATGAACAATGAATTTGAGAAAAATGAAATACGTCTCCTGGCTTCTAAATTGGATGGCACATCCATAGCCGATTCCTTCACGGTTAGCAGCAGATGAAGCCGATTAATCTGAATACACAAATAGCTATTGATTTTGATAGACGATAAATGTCAGAATTACAAGTATCAATAAAAATAGGTAATATAATTTTAATATCTTTTAAAAGTTATTCAAGTCCAAGTTTATCAGAACCCTAACGAGGAAAGGAGGATTTTACAAAGCATTCCATAGAACTTACTTTCTCTTTCCATGCCTCAAGGTCTTCTGTAACTGGAAAACGAAGTGTCTTAAAGTATTGCTGCTGTTGATCAAGAGGCATCATCCCTTGATACATTCCATAGGATCCACCATGGCTGGATTCTAGCAAACTACAAGAGAAATTAATGATTGAAGTGCATACACATTAACCTGAAATCCTGTGTGATTATTAATAGCATGTGTATTATTACCTAGGAACAAAGTCATCCAATATGTCCCTAGTCACAACTTCTAGCATGTCGAGCAAGACAATAACTATTTCATCCTTATCCTTGTCATCCCTTCTATTTTCTCTCTGCAGAGTATAAAATAATTACTCTTAGGCAGTTTCAGACATTGTCATGTCTTGTATTGACATTAGACATATAGGATTCAAAATATTTACCAGATACTCAATAAGCAGCACAAATTTGTCATAGAGGATTGGCAGAGCACTCATATTACATTTCACAATAAGATCACCCTGTTGTACGTGTTCATCGACTTTAGAGAAGATCTCACTTATTACTCTGAAATTTACAAACCAAAAGAATATGATTGGATTTTCAATATGTGATCAATAATATAAAATTTAATGTTCTTTGATGAAAACTTACTGCTTCTCGCGTTCTCCCACAACCAAATAATTGATAATATTTTTACAAGACGCATAGCACTCACTAATAGCACATTGCATGTATGTATCAACAATCAATCTCTTATTGAGCTCTCGATCTCTTGCATTGACGTCTTTTGCCATATCCAGGGCAATAGGAAGCTATATCGAAAACCATGACAGATGAAGCGATAAATTAAAAAGCTTACAGATTAAAGTAGTTCTAGTACCCCTACCTTGCTGGCTAGTAAAAACGGAGGCCACTGGATAAGGTCCAACTCTTTGTCAGCATGATATGGCACAAGCAATAGGTTCATTTCCCTGTTACCATTGTTCCCCAACCGTTAACCCAGAAAAAAATATAACCAACTTCAGAGAATCTGAAGAGATAGGGTTACAAGCAGTTCAAAAATTTAAGCCAAAAACTAAATACATGTCCCCTGATTGCATTCTGTGGAAAAAATCCGAGTGGAAAAAACTAATACTACCTAACTATATCAGCGGTTTTGTGTTTGGAAATTGCACTTTTTTATTTGCTCTGTGTGATTGCTTGAAAACTGAAAGTTTCTTAAATTGTCTTTCCAGTTTAATCTTTAATGTCTTCTGGTATATAACCTCTTGATTACATAACAAAAAATACAGTTTTTTCACCTTAACTTTCTACATGGTATGAGAGCCATAGGTTTCAACGTCGAGAAGAGCTACTTAAACTGGTCACAACTGGTCAAAACTATTCCAACTGGAAATGTGCTCATCTCATTGAAACAAGACCAAAGGAAGGGGAACTGATTTTGTATCATTGGATGAGAATGCCTTGGACTATTAATTCAATGGAGACAAGCATCAGCTGTGTGTACCTATCTTCTCTTCAAGACTTCCGATGGCATCTATGTTGCCTTGAGAGAAAATAATTCTGAGTTGGAAATGTTCTCATGTTTTTGCTCAATGAAATTGGATAACTATAAAGGAATCTGAATGTTTATGTGACCAAATACTAAAACGTTTAAAATTCAATGGCAAAATTTGGACGTATCCATGAAGCAGATTAGAGGGGTTTGGATATCCATGTTAAATTTTAAACATCACTTGGATAAAGAAAGATTGTATGATATCCTTGCAAGTTTCAATTGGGAGTTAGATGAAGTGTGTGGTAGAATTCAAGGAAGGAGACCGCTCCCTTCGACTGTAGAGGCCTTTTCCAAAGTTCTACGAGAAAATAATAGGAGAGTGATGACGATCGATAAAATGGACTCCCTTTCCATGGCTGTGTTGGGGAACTGATTGCAAAAGTGCTATATTTTTAAGAATCAATCCACCTATTCATCTAATAATCACACTGATGTAAAACATCATAGGAACTGGAATAAACCTTGATGTGATTTTTTTTTTTGAGAATGATGATATCTTGTTAAGGACCACTAGATTCATAGCATATTTCTGTTATTTCCTATTTTGTAAGAGAGAGAAAGGGGGGTGGGGGGGCTTTTAAAAGAACCATATTCTTTACTGAACTGCCAATTCTATTGCGTACCCAGAAGTATATAAATCAATCACTACCACTTGTGACAATACTGCCTCTAAACTTCCGACTGAATCACTCTCTTATTCCATTCAAATCACTACAACTCGTCTCAATGGAACAATTGTTCTGGTAATTCAATCCGTTAGAAAGTATAATAGAGGGAGAGAGAAATTCGGATATTTAACTGTTGACATTGTAGAGCCAGAAAAAACTGATGCTGGTCATGCTGTTTGGGATACTAAAACTCCATGATAATGGCTTGGTTACTGAATTCTATGGAGGAGAAAATAAACTCGGATATTTAACTGTAGACATTGTAGAGCCAGAAAAAACTGATGCTGGTCATGCTGTTTGGGATACTAAAACTCCTGATAATGGCTTGGTTAGTGAATTCTATGGAGGAGAAAATAAGTGTGAACTACATGTGTTGACCAACAGCCACAGCTCTACCAGGAAAATGTCACCCTACTGTATTCAGGTCTTCAAAATGAGGATTCTATCACTAGATATTCTAAATTTATAATCCCCAAGGTTTATGACAGAATCTTGACTTCTTCAATGATGACTATGAATGGAAGCACGCAGATTATTGCAATTACTTTAAGGAGATGGCTGAGTCAATGTTGACTTTGATGAAGTACGAGGAGTCTACTACGATTTTTGCAATAAACCACGACATAAGTGTGAGTGTTACCATATACCTGTAATTTATCAGATCTTCCTCTCTAAAACATTCGATTATCTTGTTCCACATCTGTGAAAATTTTGCTGCCTCCTCCTGTTTATTAGATTCGATCTGCGAATACCAGTCAATTCCAAATGCCATTATAGATCTTTGGAAACAAATAAAAGAAAACAAGGTGTAATATATTGAAGTTATTCATGATCAACCTGAGCAAATTTACGGGAGATCGTGGCCTTTATTCCCTTAGGCTTCTCAGCCTTTTCTGCTGGAATCAAACGGGCATTAAAAGCACCTGGCAATGATTGAAACCGAGACCTAAGCATTGCCAATGTTCGAATCTGTGGGCACAACATATATTTATCAGCTCAAAAAACCAATAGAAAAAGCAGAACTTTCTGAAAAGTGTAAGAAAACCACATTTTCTGTATGAGATAAATCATATGTCATGAATTCATATATAAAACATATATACCAACGAAAATCACATTCTTATTTATCAATGTAAGACGAGGGTCTGCTATTTTGTCTGAATTTAATCTCATTGGTTGAATTACAGAACAGCAATTAATACTTAAACTAGAAGATTACAGAACAGCAATTAATACTTAAACTAGAAGATTAACAAGCTTAGGCTTATAACTTGCTTGGGAATAGTAAAAATGTTCAAGTAAAATTAGTTTTCACAGAAATGCTTGAATGCAACAGTAAGGAAGCTGTTTATGAATCTGCAATCTTCAATCTAGCAACATATTGAAGGATTCATCAAATCTCAATGGGCAATTGAATAATGTTTTATAATGAAGTGTGGATCTCTGGTGCATGATCTCATAAATTGAAATGATAAATTAGAATGTAGAATCGGGTCTGAACAATATATTGTCATAATACAACATAAGACATACATTACTAAACACTAAATTTTCATAGGGCTGTTAGACACCACAGAATAACTGAATATATAAAGCAAGTCAAAACAATAAACAATTGGCAGCAATTGAGAGTACTTGCTTTAGAAATGTGAGATGGCATTATTTATTGATAGTCATATTCTCAGTGTTTTAGACTTGAATAGGGATTGGAATTTTGTATTCGAATGATGTTAAATTTCGAAACTGCTAAGCACACTACGCACTAAGCACATTTGTGGATTTCTTATCCGCAGATTGTAACGAACTTTATCATATTTATATACTACGTTTCTTATCAAAAAAAAAAATATTCTCCGAAGGAATGACAAGTGTGTCCAAAAACAACAAAAACTTAAAAGCAGAGAGCACATATTCACGACTAATATTGTAATATTTCATTAATTCGCGGATTTCTTATCCGCTAATGTAATCCTTAATATCTATTGAATAAAATTATGTTTCCTTTCAAAAAAAAAAAATTTCACGACTAAGACATGAAGAAACAGCATACATTTTGAACTGGGTGAAGCAACATAAATAGTTCACGAAGTAAAGAACACATGAAATCAGTTGTACAGGTAGATTCATATGAGCTTACTCTTTAAGAAAGTCCCCGAGTGAGCTTAGTTGATCCATGCCCATTCAGGTATCTCTATAATACATGAACTCTTGCAAACATCAAAGCTACACCCATCTCCCCTCACAAGTAAAATTTGGGTACATCATGGTACATTAGGAAGGGAGACAGATGGCACATTGTATATCCATTCTATATCAAGTTGGAGACACCTTAAAACCGAAGGGAATTTGGGTGTAATAATGATTTTTGAGGGAAGTCTGTAATTTGGAAATTGGGCAAGCGATGTAGAACTTTCTCTCCTTTTCAAATGGACAATCAATTAAAAGAAATCGAAAATCATTTTTGTGACAATGGATTAGTTGTAAATGATTCAAGTGCAAGTATAATAGCACAATTAAACAGGGAAGTGTCTCTACAATATAGGTTTCACAACAATAATAATATAGGAAACTAGCTACAGAATCTTCATGCATACATTCATGTGTATTTACTAGAGTAGCAAACGAGTCAAGCTGAGTAGCTCGTCAGCGGCTCGATCAACACTCGAGTCGAGCTATCAAGTACCTCGACTCAAATTTTAATTGTTTCTACTCAAGTAGCAAACGAGTCAAGCTGAGTAGCTCGTCAGCGGCTCGATCAACACTCGAGTCGAGCTATCAAGTACCTCGACTCAAATTTTAATTGTTTCTACTCAAGTAGCTTGTGAGCTGAGTAGCTATATATTAATTAGAGAATACATATTTTACAGATATTTTTGTCCATATAAATACAAAATTTAAACCCTAAAATTATACGACAAAGCTTTTCGAACACCAGCTCAAGTAACTCCATATTTTCACGAACCGAGTTCAAACTGAAATTGAATACTCGATCGAGCTCGAGCCTACAAAATTTAAATCGAGTCGAGCTCGACTATCGACTCGACTCGGGTGCACCCCTAGTATCTACTAGCATACATGTGTGCATTTCTGAAAGGATGAGTGTGTAAATGATTAAATTTAAAAATTATGAGACATAAAATAGGAAAGAATGATCTATAAGGTATATATTCATAGCATTACAAAGAGGGTATTCATTACGCAGCATACAGCCATACAAATGCCTAGAAACACCAAATATTGAGAACTGATCTCTAGAAAATAGAAGCCAAACAACCTCTCCAAGGCGTCGAAATGCTCCATATATCCCTCCAAATATTGTGGAAAAAATGGCATACCAAATCTGGGTATCCATGAAATATACCTGGAAGAGACCATAAATAAGAGATATTTAAACACATGTAGACCAAAGGATAAACAAACATCGACAAATCAACCTCAATGATAAAGATAAACTTACAATAATAACAGGAGCCCAGAGTGCAATCACTACCCCAATGTTATTTTTTGCTGAAATGAAAAAAAATGGTATCTCCCAGTGATGAGTAAAAATTTCATACATAAACATGGTCAAAATAAAATATACAAAACAGCCAATTGTGACCAGTGTAACTACCTCGAGGAAAGAACTCATGCCACTCATATTTATTTATACGAACCACCATGATTTCTTTCGTAGGACCCACAAGAGGATGTATCTGCGACAATATAAACCATCAAATCACCGCTCCATGAAAGTTGACAACCAATATCTAAACTAGGGACAACCTTTTACAAAAATATTCCTTTCAAATACTATTGATTTGGCCAGGAGAGAAATTTGGGAACATAAATTTCACCTGATGCAGATGTAGGAAGATGACTTACAAAAGGGATGGTTTATTAGGTCATGGAATATCTGATTTGAAATAAATATTGAAAGTTTGATTTAATATACTAGCATATAATTCCAGATTTTACTCCTCATGTTCATGAATTTTCAAGATTCAAAGGCGTACAGAGAGACTGTCTTCCAAAGAGTAAAAAGTCAAAACATACACAAACCTCAAAATGTTATCAGTGTAATTTTTCAGTTCTTCTCAGTTCTCAAAATAAATAAAAATGGTATCATCGAGTCTAAACCCTTTAAAAGTGCGCGTAAATTTCTACCAGAAGAATATCAGGACTGAGAATTACATAAATAAAATGAAATTTGTGTCGATAATATTACAGATGGAAACATTAACAAAATTGAATACACGTTGTCGAAATGGAAATAAACGCAATCAAATTTTGGAAAGAAAGGAAGAACAAGAGAGAACTGTCAGTCACCTCAGCATAAAAACTAAAAGCCAACTTCGCTGCCAAAAGTAGAACCCAAAACACTGTATAACTGGAAAAAAAAAGATGGCAGACCAATGGTTTATAATAACAGAAGGAATCTATTATGAGTAAATTCACTTTGATAATCAAAGAAATGCTTTACTTGACAACAGAAAATGTGCTTTCCTGCATTCCCCTTCCAATATAGAGCCGAGGCTGCAGGGTAAGAGATATTCAAGTGTTAGGGTTCAATCTTAGCCTACATATGATGAAAGTTAGGAGTGACATTGACATAAATAATCACAAACAAACTAGTTAAACATTCAGGATAAAACTGCTGCTGGCATACCTGAGACCACCACATCATTAGCCTCACAATTTTGTAGTCTGATCTTTCAAGATACCGCCGTATAAATGGAAACAGAAATAATGATCCAGAGAGCATATTTGGAGATAAATATATTAAAACTGCAATGATATACAAAGAAGGAGAACCATGCCCCTTTCCAAACCAGTTCTTAATCGTTTGCGCAAATCCAGGACCATTATTCCAACTATATGCATAAGTCACTGGCAACACAATCACCCACACTGCTGCAGAAACAACCTTTAATATATATCTCAGCTTTACATGCGCTGACATACTTTTCCTAGCTTTCCAGCTCATAATCACATCGAGAACAGCTGCACAACAACGTGGGAAAATGAGGACATTCTCCCAGTACAAACTTTCAATTCATAGTCATGTCGAAAGATCAAGACTCTATAAGAATATGATGGGAGTTTAAACAAATTAAATTAGGGTCCATGACAAAAAACGATTTATAGAACAAGTGGTCAAGTTTGCAAGAAAGACATGAAACTGGAAAATTCTGTTGGGTACCACCTCCCAAACAGTTCTGACCGTAACCTGATCTTCAATCTGAAAGCTCAAACCCATGGTGTCACATGACAGTGCAGGACAAAAAACCAAACAATGTTAACCATTGATGGTTTAGTTCATTCATTGAGAAGATTAGGAACTACAAGGTCTAAAAAATAATATTTCCGGCTAGAAGATGCACAAAAATATAACAAGATCGATATCATTTTTTAAACCTCGAGCAATTTTTTTTCTTTTGGAAATTACCTTGAGCAAGTTTTAGTATTGCAGCTGTAATAAATATACTCAAAACTTTCTTGATCACATCTCCATCAAATATACCGCCAATACTTCCGGATCCATTCCATGATATTATTATCATTGCCTTCACAGTCGAGAAAATTAATTTCAAGAAGATAACAAAAGTAACATCTATTAGAAAGTAGAACATGATGATGATGAAGCAGATACAGATACAATTAAAAAGGAAACCTGTAAACACAAAATAAAAAAGCTCCACATTCTATCATAACTCCTAAATATGTGCCAGAACGAACGAGTCTCGACAAAGTTGATTTTTCCCATCCATCTCTCTCTCCCAACAGATGCATTTTCCTGAAAGTAGGATAATAATTTTTATAAGAAGAAAAAGAATAGCAAGAGAAAGTTATGGAACTTTAGTTCTTCTTTTCCCTTTACTTTCTGAATGAATAATTAGTACAAGTTTGTCTACATTTATACAATATACAACTTAATAGATATAGAAATTTCAATTTTAAATCCTTAGTTACCGGGGAAAAAATAACCTGCTTTTAAAAACTAAAATAATCCTATTTTCCTATATTCTCCCACAAGTTGGTGCATGAATATCTAATGTAACTCAGCAATGATGAATGGCATAGTGAGTTCTAATCTCCAACTGTTATTTAATAAAATGTCTATCAACCTCAATATGTTCAGTTGCGATCATCTTGGAATAGGTTATTTGCAATACTAATCGCAGACTTATCATCACAAAATTATTTCATTGAGATTTCTGTCTCTAATTTCAACTCTTCATGTATCAGTTTATCCACAACTCTCACACCCTCCACAAACCATAACTTATTTCAAACTACTACATTTTGTGAAGTCATAATAGATTGAGAATTGGTGAAACACCGTATATTTCTTATTCTGAAATGTAGAGTCTACAAAGATTAAATAAACGACTAAGAAGATAAGATAACATAATACTAGGAATTTTTAAAATACAAAGATACAAATAAAGAGATAGATAAATCGATAGATAAGTTCTTATCAAACTAAGTAAATAAGATCAGGTATACAACATTTTGGTTTTCACTTCTCAACGTGATATGATTATCCTTGAGAAAAGTACAATAACCAACAATGGATCTTCTATTTGAGTTAGAACCTGCAGAGTCAGCATCAGTAAAAACTTCAATACTTCTTTGATTGCTTTTCGTTAGCAGTAATCCTTTTATTTGTGATCTTTTAAAGTAGCTCACCACATTACAGTGAAGGTAATATCATGCCTCAGGTGTGACAGGTAGATAAGCTTGCCTACATGATACAAATATCTCCAATTATCAAATGGAGTTCCTTTCGATATTCCACTCAACTTCATTAAGGTAAATTGAGTGTCACTTAATCTACAACCACTGTCCCTGTTTCTTAAAAGAGATCCAAAACATACTTTTGTTTTGATACACATATCGAGTTGCTCTCTCTGCTTTTGTTTCTTTCCTTTCCTATCATTTTCATAGGCAACGGTCATTACTTATTGACGTATTAGTGCCACAAGTTAACCCCCTGCTTTCAAAAGTTTATGTAATTGGTGAATGGTAGAAAGCCCCATGAGTAAACCAAAAGATAGAAGACCCACCAAATCACACTCAATAATGTGTTTTAGCGTTAGAGTTACCAAATTGGAGTGATATCCAACCATCAGTCTAAGTTGCTGCACGTCACGTAAACCAAACCTGTCCGCTAGTATGAGGAGGCTGATTGAATAAACAGGATACAAGAGAAGGTATACAGCAAAAGTATATTCTCTAATCAGAGAAATTATTTCATAATACCTATAGAAATATGAAACCCAGAACTTCTAAGCCTTCTCTTCAACCAACCAAAATTATCTCATTCAAAGGTTCAATATCTTTGGCCAAACATTTTAATTCATGTACTGACCAGCCTCACCACATCTGAATCCAATTATCAACATAAAATGGACGCTCTAAGTCAAACCTTAACAGAGGACACATGCTCAATTAAACCTAAGAACTGTAAGGATACATCTGGAATGTTTTTTCAAGAGACCCAGAATAAAAATCTTATACGCCATGTAAATTCACCAGAATTCTTGGAGCAAAAGTGAAAACAGAGGGCACCAGCGGCAAAATTATCTACTGAAATTAGGAACAACTCATGCACCTACAATTTGATTACTGCCAATGCAGAATTTGAAAGGAAATGAAAGATTAGAACAATCCATGTCGAAATACATCATCTTAGAAAAGTAATTCTTACTTCACTTTTATCTGAATGTTTTTCAAAGGGAACATGGAAGAAATCAGCATCAGCACGCATCGGCCAACCTAGTCTGAAGCAATTAAGTGACCTGCAACTTACCACTAGATAAGTAACATCGTTTGACATAAAGGGCATAAGATGGGATCATATTACCAGAAGTATTCATTCAAATCGTCATATGTTCTCCACTGAGAATGCTTGGATTTCCCACCCCGGCTCCTTTTAGCTTCCTAAAAGGCCAAGATGAAAGTCATGGACTTAAAATAAAAAAAAGTATGGCAAAAAGAAAGATCTCTGAAGGCTTGAGAACCAAAGATAGGATTGTCACCTCAGCTATTGTATTATAAATTGGAGTTACAACTTTACTCAAGAAAGCCTCTTCATCGCCGCCATAGGCAGGTTTGATATTCTCACCAGTCACAGAACTAACATGTCCAGCAAGAAGACCATAAAGCTCAAATGCCATCTGAACAAAGAGCCAAGAGAGAAAATAATATAAAACAATCAAGAATCAAAGCATGGTTAAACCCCCACAAACAACCACTTCAAGACCCATTGCCTAGATATTCATTGTAAAAGAAACAAGAATCAGCATAAAATACCAACCAGCATCCTGTACTTTATTGGCTTTGCAATGACCCAAAAACTCCAGGAGAAATAGATTTTTAACATGGAAATAACTTGTCAGATTTTTTATGTCAATATTCTCAACCATAGACAATGTCAAATCTTACCTAGAGCTTTAATGCCCAATATTTTAGTAGTTCAAGATAAAAGAAACTCTACCATATAGTTAGAACACTGGCCATTGTCTGTAGATATAAAAGTAACCATACCATTGAAAAAGTGGCCATAGCACTCAAATATACACTGAGCATACATTCAAACTGAGCCCGGAGGCAGCTTCTCTGGAAGAATATTACATTGCTCTTACGTCCACTCAAAAATGAAAGAACCAACTATTTTTGTTCGCTATCATGATTAATTTGGAAACCGAGGGGTCAGACATTACACTTTTCTCTATAGAGAGAGGTTCAATGTTACACATTTCGGAATGACAAAGAAGTATTTAAATAGATAGAGTCAACAACATAGGTAGAAATTATTTTTATGGGAAACTTGTACCAAAACAAGTCTTTACAGCGTGCTTATGTTCTCACTCACACACACCCTCATAAACTTCTCAGGAGGTCACTCATTCAAGAATTGTCACAAGTCAAGCACGTTTAACTTTGGAGCTCTTATGTGATAAGCACCCGAAAAAAAGATGCATCTTATTGATATGAGTAATACCTATCAATTCTTTTGAACTCTCCTCAATTTTACAGTTCCATACCTGCACAGTTCATTCACGTTCATCTTCGCCTAGAAGCTTACCAGGAGCCGCTCCGTGTCCGTGCAACCTCATGAAACCGCAATCACTCCCCACGCCGTCGTCCCCTGGAGTCACATATCCACCAGTTTCCACTTGGTTCGTCGTCGAACCACACCGTACTAGGAGAGGTCGTCTTTGATACCAACTGTGATGCTTCAAATTCGAAGATTGACATCACTTTACCAAACGGATCTTTCCGTCCGTCCTTATGTCATCACTCACACGCACCTTTGGAGACCACTCGTCTCAGAGTTTTCTTAAGTCAAACACGCTTAACTTTAGAGTTCTTATGTGATGAGCTGCCGAAAAGAAAATGCATCTTATTGATGTAAGTAGTACATATTGTGATAACCCAATCAAAGTGATCATTTTTCCATTCTCACAATGGTTGTAAAAAGAATTGTAACTCCCAAGTTAATGGGTGTTGATGGCTATAATAGGGAGTTAATTCTAGTAACCGGCGAGATATTGAGGATTTAATGGATGAAATTTGGTAGTTTATGGAGATAATGGAGTAAGCACCATCTCACACCTCTATAAATACCCCAATGCTACAAATGATAAATTTACACCAAAAATTTAAGTAAATTCGTATCGAACCTTTAGGGCTGCAAAAAAGGCAACATGTTGAAGTGCCATCGTGTTCCTGACATCTCCAAACACCTCCATAACTTTTACCGACAATGGTAAGTGGGTTTACATTTTAAAATACATAGTTTCTATCAAATAGAAGCATGTATGCTCTTCCAAAAATCATGATTACTATTTTTGCACTAAATGATTATGAACTGAAGGTAGGAATGCTTATTCTAAACATTTCTGATTACCAACCTCATCCCTAAGAGGAGTAACATATAGGAGACTGGTATCAATTTATCCACGAGGAACATCGTTATTTCATTGCTCTTTAAAAATATGATTATTTATCTCTTAATTACTGCCACATGAAAAATTATTTCTTTTAACAGCCAAAATTTACTATTATATATATATGGTTTTTTAAAACATTGAGAGTATCCCCGCCCCCACTTACTCACACCTTCCAGTTGAAAAACAAAAACAAGAACAAGGAAGATAACTAAAACAAGGTCAAGGAAAGAGAGAAGACTCGGTTTTGGAAACGATGATTTTGGTCATGATAGATTTCGTGGTATAAGTTATCTTCCGCTTTTTGGTTAAGACAGTTGTATATTTCCATTATTGGGTTGTAAAGATGATTTTATTCTGTTTTTATCGAACAAAAAGCCTGGTGTTTCGAATCATTATGTACTAGTGATGCGTCATGTTCTTCAAAATCTTGTTAATATATTGAAGAGCACCGTTGATGTCACATCTTGGTTTCAGGACGTGACATAAATGGCATCAGAGGGAAACCATGCTCATAGTCTTGATGGGAAAATTGGATTTAATAAGAGAATCATTTCGCGATAGTGTTTATGAGCAAAACAGGGTGCTCAGTACTGAAAGAAAAGTAGGATGTAATATGAAAGGGAGAAATCAAAATCAACTGGGCATTAGTGTTTATGTTTCACAATCAATTAGAAGTTTAAATTTCGTGACTAGGTTTTTTATTTTTTTTGGGAGGGGAGATTAAAGATTGGGTAAGTATTACTACTCGATAAGATAACTTGATATTTTCTTTGGATTTGAGATGATATATTGGACGAATATTTATGGCGAGAGGTAATGATGTTTTTGGGCATTAAAGATTAATATAGTGTTTGTGAGAATATAGGAAACTGAAGGTATTCATCATTTCCTAGTAAGTTATGACTTCTTATTGTTAAATTATGAATTTAGGACTCAATCAAGGATAATGATAGTGAAGTGTTGAGGTAAAATAATGACTAGTATGAGCATGTTGGTTGTAATAAAACATGACACTCAATAGACAAAACCCATTTAGGAATAACAATGAGTTTGATTATGGTTTGCAGTCACGGAGCATTTGTAACTTTATGGATTCATATTTGGTAGAATAAAAAATGGTTCATGGCCATGATGGTATAAGAGTTTATTATTATGTTATGAGATTTAGAGAAAACAATTTGTGGCAGGGATAAAGGTCGAGAATTGTCAAGAAAACGTACAAGCAAATTTTGTAAACTTATTAAAATTTTAGAGTACGATTGATTTACGTATGGTGGGGGAATTTCCACATATGAAATTCAGCACAACTTTGCAAGGAAAAAAGACCACTTGTTTCTCAAGTAGAGATGGGAAACATGCTCATTTGATTGAATAGTTGACCCAACCCTTTGTTGATTGAAGAAACATTTCACTTCAATTGGTATTTTTCACGAAAAGTAGACATTAGATAAGAAATCTCATGCTTCACTAAGATTTCGAATAACAGTCCCGAATTCAAGTTGATTCTATTTCGCCTCTTCCTCATAGAAAGGAGATCAAACAATTCCAATCAAGGTCCTTGAAGGTGGGATCATCCATATAACATACAAAATGAAGATATTTTAGAACAATTTTCTGTAGCGACGAAACTTTGGCTATAACTATTTTGGGATTTAAGCTACTGAATTAAGGATAATTTATGTTAGACATTTTATGTCAAATGTAGCTTACATCACTTAATGACGATGATTTTTGGGATATTGATGTGGAGAAGGTTATCAAATACATATTAGATAACTGATTTTTTTATTAAAAAATTATAAATGCGAAGATGGTAATTGACTTCAAAATTTTTCGAAAATTGAGTTAGGATTTCTTAGAGAAAGGTGTATTACATTAGTTATTATATTTGAATAAATTTTATTGTGTTGATTTTAGTTTAGAGCATAAATGAAAACTTTGAGTATCAAGTATTATTTGAGATTCGGGGATCTAAGTTATGATTTTTTTTAAATAATAATAATAATAATTCAATACATAGGAAATATATTATAAGTGATAGGTAACACTAATATATCGAACTTTGATTTGAAGAATAGGAATGGGGTTTTAGTAAGTTGTTTAGTGATTCAACTATTTTTTTATAATTATATGTGTAATAGGATATATCATGACATTGGGTGAACACTAGACGTGACAATAAGATATTTTAAATTGCAAGTTATAATTGAAGGTAACAATAACTTAGCAACGGAGTTATTTTTAACCAATAGATTAAAAATATGTCATAATCACTTGAGTGAATCATTTAGGAGTTAATTCAGTAGCTCAAGTAACCTAGAGAGAGAATTTTGTAAAAATGCTCTCTCCATCCTGTTACCTTTGTTTCTGCGACCAACCCTTTCCCTTTCACAGTGCCTCGTGATTCCCCTTCATCGTTGACCACTATCTCAAGTCTCACCACCGATCCCAGCACCGACCATCGGTTGCCGGAAAATCGTTCCTCAGTTCCCGCTTTTGGTTCGTGTCTTTACTATAGATTCATTCTCGCACACATCTGGCGTATCCTTTCTCGCGTGTGGGGCGCTCGCAGGTCAAGCGGAGTTCTACGACATACTCGCTAGCAATGCATGCTACGATTGTGAGAACCCAAATTTTTTTGGGCACATAATTAATTAAATATAGACATGTATAAGAATTTATTTTCGAGTTATAATAAATTTGAAAATATAAATAATACATGGAAATCGAAATCCAGTGCAAGATACACAGTAAATTAATACTGGAAATCCACATAATTGGAAATATTATATTGTATATAAGGAAGTTTTCTCAATAAGTAAGCTAGCAAATTTGCAATACAGTCCAGATACGTCACGAACCTGTACAAGGAAGCAGTCTACGTTCATCCGAGAGAGATTAGTGCAATCACCCATTTGATTAGCCATCAGCGTCATTCGTGGAGCGACTTCAGAGCTTACCTTGTAAGCTGATTTTCCGTGCCTATAAATAGGAGGACTCTTCATTCAGAACTTGCACTCCCAAATCTCGAAATCCTCTCTAGCATCACCGTATTTTCGAAGCTTTCATCCTCAAGTAGCGAAGCTCTGCCGCAATCTCACCATTCACGTTTCCTTGAGCAGTCAGAATACTGTAAGTGGGCTTTTGCTATGTATTTCTTTGTAATTTAAACTTTGTATAAGTATTTCATGACATGCGTCTATGTGTGTCAAATCATTTTCGGAAAATGCTATTATATATTTTATAAAATCTCGATCGATGTACGATATGTTCTTCTATTTCCGATGTTCTTTGATTCTGCTGAGTTCATTCAAAAATTCCGATAAATTTTGTTTGATACATCTGATTTTGTGGTGCACTGTTATGATTCGAGTGGGATATGGAACGACGATTGTAAATTATATATGGCCCCCATCAGTGGGTATAAAACTGTGTTCCGGCCCCGTGTTTCGGCCCTCATCAGTGGGTATAAAACTGTGTTTTGGCCTCACCCTTTAGAGGACTAACATATTGGGGACAATTTGACCATGGATAACGAGATGAATAACAGTGTTTTCATTTGTTCTGATTCGTTCTGTTCTGAATTGTCTGATAATCTCTGTTTCGCATTTCAATTCCGATTCTGATCTGATATGAGATACTACGTTTTGAAAAAAATCAGTTGCAATATGGGTTTTAAATTATATTTATATGTATTTGTGGTAATCGATCGGCCCCCACTTGCTGAGTGTTTCCCAAACACTCACCCCTTACATTTCTCCCCAGATGAGAATGAAGATCAAGTAGACAAGGATGAATAAGACGTGTTTTGGAGTTGGAGATGAAGTTTCGAGATATGAAGATTTCTCACTTATGTTCTTCCTAAGTTTCGATTCAAGTTGTATATCGCTTCCGCACATTTTATTTCGTTTTGGAATTTATCACTGTAAGACAAGATTATTTTGAGTTAATTATGAAATAGACTGGTTTTGGTTTATACTGAACTACGAGGCTTGTTGTTTGGCGATTATGTGATTGTTGAACAACGCCGGTGTCGACTAACCCCGGTCTCGGGACGTGACATTTAAGTGGTATCAGAGCCGCCAGGTTCATAATCCGGTTGGGGAAGAAAATTATTCGGGAAAAAAAAAATCGGTGGAATTTTAAAAAATCGGCCAATGCAGTCCCATTCGGAACGACCAACGAGTAATATCACAACTTGTTGCGAGGCATAGTCTGAAAACACGAAATTCCTTTATTTAGATATTCGAAATTGCGTTTTTGTTATTTTAGGAAAGTTTCGTAGAACTCATAACTTTTCGTAGAAAACTCAGAATTTAATTCCGTCAACTGTTTTAGATTCCTCTCAACGTATTATTTTTATCCATGGGTCAATGTCCAAACTTTCTACTTTTTGAAACTTTCTCGAAAAATCCCATTCAACGTGTTTCTTGAACTACTTGTCGAAATTTTATGGAATTGTATTATGAGAACAATTAGTATTTGTATTTATTTTTGGGAATATACCTATAAGAGATAAGTTGACTGAAATTTCTAATTTAAGATAAAAGATTTGACTCGGGGATGATAAGTTATTTATGGAAACTAATATGAGAAAAGTTGATATAAAAACTATATCACAAGTTTTGGGTATTCCAATAGAGAAGTTGATTTTGTAGTGACAATTAACTGTGTGGGTATTAAGTTTGGGTTATTAAGAATGTTAAGCGCTAACTTCAAATATGTAGGACCTTCAACCTTGGAATATCTTGTGAGACAATATCTCCAGGTTAAAGAATTTATATTATTTTGGGATAACAAGTAGGCTATGACCTTACGTAAATAAAATAAGTTATGAGATATTGATGGGTATCAAGGAAAGTATAGTACAATAAGTTTTGACTTTTATGGTACTAAGAATGATTCAAAGGGAATGACATTTAATGAACTCCTTTGTATTATTAGAGTGTGATAGGCTCATGATCTTGATAAAAGTAAGATTTAGTAAAAGAATAATTATTTGAGGTAACGACTATGTTATAATTTCGGATTTTAAGCTATAGATCGATATTGAGTTAAGTTTCAATATTCTATATGGGTTTTAATTTTGTGATAGTAATCGGGATAATTTCAAGATAAGATTAAATAAGCATCAATCGCATATATTGAGTGCCGACTTGATTCAACTCACTTCGATAGATTTCGACGCCATCTTAAGGATGAACTGATTATCTAAGAGCCATGCAATAGTAGATTGCCAGAGTAAGAATGTCAAACTCTGAACCCCGAACCAAGAAGAAATCAGGTACCATGGCAACGCCAAGGAACGGAAATACATTTTTTTCTGTTTCCCAGACTTGGAAAGCCATAATATCGGGCGAAGAAATTTACCTAGCAATGGTAAACAAAGTGCAAGAGTAGATGAGCTGAAGTTGGAAGATATTCTAGTAATACGAAAATTTTCGGGCGTTTTTCCAGAAAGGCTTCTTGGAATGGTCTTGGATGGTGAAGTAGATTTCGAGTAAATTCGGTACTTGATGATGCACCAATCTCCAATGCACTGTACCGAATGGCTCCAGATGAACTCAAGGAGCTAAAAGAACAAGTCTAAGAGTTGTTAGACAAAAAGCATATTATGTCAAGTGCATCTCATTGGGGAGCTGCAGTCCTATTTGTATGGAAGAAAGATGAAAGTATGAGATTGTGTATAGATTATAGAGAATCTCTATAAGATCGCAATCAGGAATAAGTATCTTCTTCCAATAATATGCGGTCTTGTCGATCAACGTAAAGGAGTTACAATCTTCTCTAAGCTTGACCTGAGGACATGCTATCATCAGCTAAAGGTCAGAGCAGAAGACACCCCAATGTCAGCATTCAGAATAAGGTCATGTGAGATCGAAATCAGGAATATCAGTGGAACTAAGAAATTAGAGGCAAATCTAGATTAGCCGAAACATAAGAATGGAACCGAAATTAGAGGCTTCTTTAGATTACCAGGCTATTAGCGGAAATTCGTCGAGGGCTTCTCTTCAGTAGTCGTATCACTGACGAGACTCGCACAAAAGAACTATGAATTAAACTGAAGAGAGAGATGTTAAAGAGCTTTCAAACATTAAAGGAGAAGCTAGCATCTACACCAATGTTGGTATTATCTACTGAGGACAAAGATCAAAGGAAGATATCAGAGGCGTACTCATGGAAGAGAGGCTAGTCAACTAAAGCCACGGGAGCAAAACTACCACTCACGATCTCGAGTTGGCAGCAGTGATCTTTGCTTTGAAAATTTGGAGACACTATCTCTACGATGTCAAGTGTGAAATATTCACTCACTGACCACCAAGTCTCAAATATTTGTTCATTCAAAAAGAATTAAAAATGAGACAAAGATGGTTGATAGAGTTACTCAAGGACTGTGACTTGACAATAAGCTACCACGCCAACAAAGCAAATAAGGTAGCCGATCCTTTGATTCAAACATGGGTAAGATAACATAACATCATTCTCCGCGCAACCATGCCTTCGGGAAGCAGTCAAGTTAAATCAGAGTCGAGACACGACACTAGAGAAGTTCAAAGAACAAGCCAAGAAAATAAAGTCATCAGATTTTCAAGTGGACCCAGACGGAATCCTAGGGATAATAGGACCATTATGTGTGCCAGATATCAACAATCTTCGATAAGAAGTGATGTAAGAGGCACATAAGCCAATATTCCCGACCCACCCAGGTAGTACAAAGATGTACAGAGATTTGAAAGTAAGTTTCTAGTGAAGCATAATGAAAAAAGATGTCACCGAGTTTATATCTAAGTGACAAGTATGCCAACAAGTAAAGTGTCGTTCATCACTGTGCATGGAAGAAATAGAGGAGACAGTCATAACTAGGCTAGAACTAATCCAAGAGACAATGAAAAAATGGTCATCATCAAAGATAGACACAAGGTTGCATGAGACCAGCAAAAGAGTTAGTCTGATCTTAAAAGGAAACCAATGGAATTCACATGGGGTGAAAAAGCTTATATAAGGGAATCATTAGATTCAGTAAAGCTGAAAAAGTGAAACCTCGGTACGCAGGACTATTCAAAATTCTGGAGAGATTGGCACATTGTCTTACAGAATAGCATTGCCATCAGATATATCTAGAATCCACAATATATTTCACAAGTCCAAACTAAGGAAATACACATCGAACCAAAGCCATGTTATGGAAATTGAACCGCTAATGATCAAAGGTAACACGGGGGAAGAGCTGAAATATGAAGATGTCTTTATTCATATTGTGGACACCAAGGACCAAGTACCAAGACGACGTATCATTCCCTACGTCAAGGTGCAATAGTCAAAACACACAGAACGAGAAAACTACTTGGGAGTTTGAAGAGAAAATGCGCAAGCATATTCTTACCTTTTTGAAAGTCAAACCGACTCAAGTTTCGAGGACGAAACTTCTAATAAGAAGGGAGGGATGTGAGAACCCAAATTTTTGGGCACATAATTAATTAAATATAGACATGTATAAGAATTTATTTTCGAGTTATAATAAATTTGAAAATATAAATAATACATGGAAATCGAAATCCAGTGCAAGATACACAGTAAATTAATACTGGATATCCACATAATTGGAAATATTATATTGTATATAAGGAAGTTTTCTCAATAAGGAAGCTAGCAAATTTGCAATACAGTCCAGATACGTCACGAACCTGTACAAGGAAGCAGTCTACGTTCATCCGAGAGAGATTAGTGCAATAACCCATTTGATTAGCCATCAGCGTCATTCGTGGAGCGACTTCAGAGCTTACCTTGTAAGCTGATTTTCCGTGCCTATAAATAGGAGGACTCTTCATTCAGAACTTGCACTCCCAAATCTCGAAATCCTCTCTAGCATCACCGTATTTTCGAAGCTTTCATCCTCAAGTAGCGAAGCTCTGCCGCAATCTCACCATTCACGTTTCCTTGAGCAGTCAGAATACTGTAAGTGGGCTTTTGCTATGTATTTCTTTGTAATTTAAACTTTGTATAAGTATTTCATGACATGCGTCTATGTGTGTCAAATCATTTTCGGAAAATGCTATTATATATTTTATAAAATCTCGATCGATGTACGATATGTTCTTCTATTTCCGATGTTCTTTGATTCTGCTGAGTTCATTCAAAAATTCCGATAAATGTTGTTTGATACATCTGATTTTGTGGTGCACTGTTATGATTCGAGTGGGATATGGAACGACGATTGTAAATTATATATGGCCCCCATCAGTGTGTATAAAACTGTGTTTCGGCCCCCATCAGTGGGTATAAAACTGTGTTTCGGCCCTTATCAGTGGGTATAAAACTGTGTTCCGGCCCCCATCAGTGGGTATAAAACTGTGTTTCGGCCCTCATCCGTGGGTATAAAACTGTGTTTGGCCCCCATCAGTGGGTATAAAACTGTGTTTTGGCCTCACCCTTTAAAGGACTAACATATTGGGGACAATTTGACCATGGATAACGAGATGAATAACAGTGTTTTCATTTGTTCTGATTCGTTCTGTTCTGAATTGTCTGATAATCTCTGTTTCGCATTTCAATTCCGATTCTGATCTGATATGAGATACTACGTTTTGAAAAAAATCAGTTGCAATATGGGTTTTAAATTATATTTATATGTATTTGTGGTAATCGATCGGCCCCCACTTGCTGAGTGCTTCCCAAACACTCACCCCTTACATTTCTCCCCAGATGAGAATGAAGATCAAGTAGACAAGGATGAATAAGACGTGTTTTGGAGTTGGAGATGAAGTTTCTAGATATGAAGATTTCTCACTTATGTTCTTCCTAAGTTTCGATTCAAGTTGTATATCGCTTCCGCACATTTTATTTCGTTTTGGAATTTATCACTGTAAGACACGATTATTTTGAGTTAATTATGAAATAGACTGGTTTTGGTTTATACTGAACTACGAGGCTTGTTGTTTGGCGATTATGTGATTGTTGAACAACGCCGGTGTCGACTAACCCCGGTCTCGGGACGTGACAACGATGACATGGAGAAAATCTTCTGTATCTAGGCTAACAGCACGAGATGAAGTGATGCACGTTGAACACAAAGTTTTGACGTTGCGGCTAGGAAATGGGGGCTGTTCGATTTGGTGGGCAGAAAGACCAGGAATATAAGCCTAAGATTCAATGACTTCTTCAATAACCCACCCCCTTTCAGACTCAGATTTCCATCAATACAGGGGCAGGAATGCGGTCTTCACTTTGCAGAAAATTAATAATAAACGTGGAAGATTCATCGAGGTGTCCAAATTCTGTACAAGGGGCAGAAAGCAAAATACAATCGTGCCCAGCAGCTATAATTCAGGGGGATGGAAGAATATTTTAATTACCTTGGGGAAGCTACGGTTAGGGAGTTATCAGAGAAAGATTCAACAATCTATTCTACATCGTGGCTTATACCCGCTGAGAATCAAATCAGTTAAACAGGATGATAGAACAATAGAGAGGGAGCTTAAACAAGGGGAGTAGTTGACAGCTATGGTGGTTAGTGGTAAGCAAAGAAAGGAGATAAAGTGGCATGAAGCAATTGTTGTTACCAAAGGTAGGGTGAACATCTCTTGGGAGCTTATTCAAATCGTTCTTGGGAAATCTACAAATAAACCGGTTGAGTTATTTCCGTTTCAAGCCAACAAAGCAGTATGGTGGCCATCGAATTCGGATGAGTTAGAATACTATATTAAGCTGAAAAGAAGATTCTTTGATAATGGGGTGTCTTTGGATTTCGAGGAGTGGAGAGCGGATATTAATACGTCAGATATGGCAGACAAATGTTGCAACAGCTAGATTCGAATTTATGGGATACCTTGGAATCTATGGTCACAGGATACATTCAAAATCATCGGGGAACACTGCGGGGGCTTGCTGTACATCAGCGATGATACAATATTTTTCGTAATCTGGATGCAGCTAAGATTAAGGTTAAAGGCATCAAAGGAAGGTTTATTCAGAGTAGGATGCAGATTCCGTTGGAAGGGGGGATATAGATATAAGAATTCGGGTAGAATCCTTCGATCCAGTAGCATATGAGCAGTATCAACGGCAAACTTATGCAGAAGTTGTGGTGAATGGCAAGAGGACTTTGGCGGGATGGGGCAACATAAATATTCATTGGAAACAGATAGGAGTTGCGGAGTCCATAAGATGTCCTATCAAAGGAAAGAGAGAATCGGGGTTTATACTCGATCAATCAATGAGCACGGAAGCCATGAGGATACGAGATACATATGGGACAGCGGGGAGAGGATGGAAGACGCGCAGGGTTCCAGGCATTCGAAGGAACAACAGAATCGTTCAGCAGGCAATAATGAGACATCGACACAACCAAAGTGGGGAAAAGTATACAAGATATTGAAGAAAGTAGTCCCAAAAGAAGCAACAAAATTCAGACGATCGCCAATCCATTCACTGAATAATAGAGACGATAGAGGACAAGCATAACAAGGGGGTAATGCAACCAACAATCAACTAGTGCCTACTTATGGGGATGTCTATTGCAGAAGACAAAAAAGAGGAAGTGTTTGGATAGAAGCGGGTTACGGCGATGATGAAAAGACAGACTCAGTTCTCGGCAACAGCAACGGCATCGAGAAGTTTGGGATTCGTGATTCAGAGGACAGAATAAAAAGGGAGTTTGACGACTCACAAGATGATTTGCTGGAAAATGATTTTGATTCATCAGATACTGATAGCCAGGGTTCCTTGCGGTCAGAAGAGTCAATGAAATGTGTAGAAGAAGCAGCAGTAATGAAGGAGATGTTCTCATCACCGAAGGGGAATATGTCTCACACCGAGCCAAGTCAACCTGAAAATGCGAAATCTAATGTGGGACACGCACTAACCAGTATTCATTCTTCACTTCTAAACCATTCTTTCAAGCTCCATTCCATTTTACCGGCGTCATTCTCTGTACTGGGGTTGTCTAGTGGTCGTCTAATAGGAAGAGGGGCTGAGAGGGTAGATGTCTTGCCAGGTTCCGAGAGATAAATTTCCAAAGGGCTAGATATGGAGAAGAATCGGCGTGTTGCAAAGGAAATCAGGGGAGATTGTGCAGATGGAAAATTTGGGGTTGAGGCGAAGATATCGAGGGGTCTTTTAAAGAGAGAACTTCATAGGTTAAAGTGTGGAATTAACTACGAGAGAGGTTCGTCCTCGAAGGGTCAAGACTCTTTGTTATGAAAATTTTATCTTGGAATATCAGGGGAGGAGGGGCGACAAAAAAAGAGAGCTAATTCGAACTGTCATACGTAAGGAAAATCTGGATTTAGTGGTGCTTTTGGAAACAAAGAAAGAACAGGTTGATAAGCATTTTGTGACTACTTTGTGGAAGTCTAGATTTGTGGATTGGGTTTGTCTACCTTCGGCTGGGAGATCAGTGGGTATACTAGTGATGTGGGATCCGAGAGTGGTGGTGGTAAGTAATAATTTGATAGGGGAGTTCTCGGCGTCAATTAAAATTAGATTGAATGACAACATCAAGTGGTGGTTCTCTGCTATTTACGGAGCGGTCAAGCCTAGAGAGAGAGAGTTATTCTAGGATGAATTAGCGGGCTTGAACTCTATTTATGGTGACAAATGGTGTCTGGGAGATGATTTTAAAGTGGTCAGGAATACAGGAGAAAAGATGAATTGTTTTTTTTTAGAAGAAACTAGATATTATTAATACTTAAAATTTTTACAAAACAAGCGGATGAGCAATCCGCACGATTCCTATCAAATTGTCTCCCAGACACTACGAGTATGTTATGTTTTGACAGTTTGATAGGAGAATTGGGACTTAATGACCCTCCTCTATTGAATGCAAAGTACACGTGGTCAAATTTTAGGGCTGAGCCGATTTGTTGCTGACTAGGCAGATATCTCATCTCCAATGGCTGGAGGGACATTTTTCCAAATTTCAGACAAACGGTGCTACCCAGTATTACATCGGATCATTGTCCGGTGATGTTTGATACCACTAAGTCGAAATGGGGACCTGCTCCGTTTAGATTTGAGAACACTTCGTTGTCACATCATAATTTTAAAAATTTGGTCCAGACATGGTGGAACAATGGGGTCACTCCAAGATGGGAAGGGTATAATTTATGAAAAAACTAAAAAGGATGAAAGTCGAGATCTCTGGTTGGAATAGAGAGGTTTTCGGAGATGTGGGTGTCAGATACGTGGAGTTGACTTATAGGATAAATCAGCTTGGATGAGTTAGAAGCTGAGGGAGGCTGCTCTGATAATTTACATACCGAAAGAAGGGCTGCAAAATGTGAACTAGAAAATTTGTCGTTTAAAAGATTCCAAATGGAGAGTCAGAAAGCGAAGTGAGATGGTTGAGTGAAGGAGATCAGAATTCAAAATTCTTTCACTCATTGTTGAACAACAAAAGTAGTAGATCGACTATAGATAAAGTGGAGTTGGGGGATGGGTCGGTGGTCACGGAGAAGAGACAGATTGAAGAAAACATTATCAAATACTATACGAAACTGTATAGAAAATCGGAGGGGGATGGGGGAGGATTTGATGGGTTGGAATGGTGCCCTTTGGATACGCTCGAAGAAAAGGAGTTGGAGATTCTTTTTTCGGAGGAAGAGATAAAAAAACGGTGTTTGAGAGTGATGGATCCAAAGCTCCAGGACCGGACGGGTTCACATTGGCTTTCTTTCAAAAGAGTTGGGATACGGTCAAAGGGGATTTAATGAAGGTGTTCGCTGAATTTTTTGAAGGAGGACCGGTTAATGGTATTACAAACGAAACATATATTTGACTAATTCCTAAAAAACAAGAAGCGATTAAGGTTAACGACTTTAGGCCAATTAGCTTGACAACGAGCTTGTATAAGATATTAGCCAAAGTATTGACAAACAGAATGGTGAAAGTTTTGAGCGGTACAATTGCGGAGAACCAGTGTGTTTTTATCAAAGGAAGACATATTCTGGACTGTTGCCTAGTTGCCAATGAAGTTGTTGAGGAATACCGAAGAAAGAAGAATAAGGGTTGGGTTCTTAAAGTTGATTTGGAAAAGGCGTACGATAACGTCGGCTGGAGATTTCTTGATTTTGTGTTACAAAAGAAAGGATTTGGAGATAGATGGAGGATGTGGATCATGGGGTGCATGTCTAGTGTTTCCTTCTCAATTTTTATCAACGGAAAGCCAAGGAGAAAATTTAAAGGGGAAAGGGGCCTTAGACAAGAGGATCCGTTATCCTTTTTTTTTAATCTAATCGTTGATGTTTTGGGGAGGTTGGTTGGCAAGGCAAGGAATTGAACGAAGTAAGAGGACTTGTAGTGGGAAGGGTAAATTTAGAAAACATATCCAATTAGCGGATGATACATTGTTTTTGGTACAATAAGAGAGGCATGTGATGGCATTAGTGGAAATACTCAATTCCTTCGGGCTTAAATCGGGCTTGAAAATTAATTTTGAAAAAAGGGTCGTGTTGGGGAATAATTTTTCAGAAGAGGAAGTCGTTGGTTTGGCGCAAGCAATTGGGTGCAAAAAAGATGATTGGCCAATTAAGTATCTCAGGGGTCCCGTTAGGAGGTAAGCCTACGACCTTGGAGTTTTGGGAACCCGTCGTATCCAAAATGGCAAAAAAACTTTCAAGTTGGAAGAAGGCATTCCTATCAAGGGGGTCGACTTACTTTGATAAAATCAGTGTTAAGCGCAATGCCATCTTACTTCATGTCTTTGTTTAGAGTGCCAAGTCAGGTGGCCAAAAGATGGAAAAAATGATGAGGGATTTTTTGTGGGACGGAGCGGACGAGGACACGCGTTGTCATGTTGTTGGATGGAAGCAGGTTTGTAAACCATAGGACAAAGGAGGACTGGTATTGGGGAATATTTGTTTGAGGAATAAAGCATTACTAGGAAAATGGTGGTGGAGATGTGCAAAGAAAAAGGAGACTTTTTGGAAAAAAGTTATAAAAGTATTTATGCTCTTCAAGATAATGGGTGGGACTTGGGGTTGGCCAGGAATGCGACTTTTAGAAGCCCATGGAAATTTATTTCTCGTTCTTACCTCGGCATTTCATCAATTGAGTAGGGCAGTGTTAAAAGAGGGCAATATCATTCGGTTCTGGGAGGATGATTGGGGGGGAGGGGGTCCTTCGTTCAAAGAGCGATTTCCATCTTTGTTTCGGATATGTACCGAAACTAATAAACCTATTCGTAGCTTTTTAGAGGTTGTCGATATAGGAGTCAATCAAACTTTCGATGGGATATGCGTTTTAGAAGAGATTTAAATGAGATCGAGGGAGAGTTTGCTAATATATTAGAAGTCTTAGATGCAGTCAGGTTAGAGTTGGGATCAGAGGATTTTAGAGTTTGGTTGGGTGACTCTTCCGGTTCGTTTTCCGTCCGATCTTTCTATGATTCTTTCTTTCCAATAATTAATTTCCCTATATTCTCCTGTTATGACGATATCATGAAAGTACATATCCCACATAAGGTTCAAATTTTCTCGAAATGGTGATTTTGGTCACGATAAATTTGGGTATTGATTTAGAGAAGTTTCAACGTCATAGTTTAGTTTAAGTTATATTCCGCTGCTTTTGGTTAAGATAGTTATGTATTTCCATTATTGGGTTGTAAAGACGATTTTTTTATGGAATAAAAGGACTGGTGTTTTGAGTTATTTATGTATTACTAAGGCTTGATGTTCTTCAAAATTTTTTGAAGAGCATCGTCGATGTCGTTTCTCAATTTCAAGGCGTGACACCTGTTAAACATTTTAAGACTTCCTCAATTGCACAGTCTCATACATGCACAGACTTGGAATCCCTCTCATTCTGGTGTAATTTCGGTTTATTAATGTTCCCCGTCGCCTAGAAGCCTGCTACAGTCTCATACCTGCACAGATTTAGAATCCCTCTCATTCTGATGTAATATCGGTTCATTCATGTTCCCGTTCACCTAGAAGCCTGCCAGGAATCGCTCATTTTCCGTGCAACCTTTTGGCACCATCAATCACTCCCTACCCAAGACCAACAAGGGCGGCACATAAACAATGGCCGCATTTAGTTTCTTCCTAAACAACCTTCCTCCACTCAAAAGTTCGATAACTAATTGGTTTTATCCACTTTCGAAATTAAGTTTCGTCCTAGTATAAAATCAATATATCACAATCACATTATAATCCCAAAAATCACATACTACTAACTAATTTTCAGATTTTTAAATATCTCTGTCACATTAAAAAATCAGATCCGACACAATTTCAAGTCCCAAAACATCAAATCAACATTCACAAGTTTCATACCAAACATGCTTTCAAAAGAATTCAAAAACTGACTTCAAACTTTGAGTTGCAAATAGTTGAAAGTCCGACAAAGTGCCACTATATATTAACATATGTACTAGGATAATCGGCAATGGATTAAGAAGCAAACAATAAGTGCCCAGAATGAAACAAAAAAAAACTACAATTATACACATATGGCCGTAGATCCTTTTTCTCAAAAAACACGGAAATGCAGCTGCCAACTTGTTAAGTAATTGTAAATCAATTAAGTCACCCAGATAGGATTAAGGAAATGTTGCAATGAAAATGGCCCACGAAAACTAACAGAATCTACGGATAAACAATTTTCTCATTATCATTTCCTTCCCTTCCGCACTCATATTACAGTCCTAAAAGAAAGAAGAAGATGTCAAGCTTAGAGGACATATTACACTACAAGTAGAAAAGGGAAAACTCTTCCTAATGCAATAAAAACCATACTTGCAGAGCTGGGGATTAGGAGTCCTAGGATTGATATACGTGTGGATTAATTACATATATTACCTAAGTGAAATCTTGAGATTGCTAAAAACCTCTCGTGACTGTTAACCTACATGTACCTTAAAAACACGTACTGACAAGGAATAGATCTTTTTCGTGGAGGATTTTTTAACTATCTCGTTATTTCACTGGGATAATGTATGTAATTAATTCTATATGTGCAAGCATGCATGGAATTATTTACATTATTTTGTAAACGGTTTCTACACGATGGAAGATATCAAAAAGTATCTGCACAAACATTAAAACAAAAGGACAGTTGCTTGTAAATTATTAGAGGATTATGGAGCCAGATCTGAAAAATAAGATGATGTCAGAGGACCAAATGACATAAACATCTTTGGAGGAAGAAAGTATAAAACGCATAAATACATACATGATGATATATATAGCAGAGGCATTCAGGCATAAATCTCAAATTTGCCGCTTCTCCCCAAATAAGAAGATATAGACCCATATATAATAATTTCCGTTGTTGAACTTCTTGTTGGATGGTTGGCAGCCTATTGAAAGAAATTGGTTTAAGTTAAAAAGTAGCTAATGTAACTAGAGACAGATGCGAGAGAAATGTTAGAACAACCTTTTAAACCCTTTCCTCCCCAGAATATATACAGTATTTACAACACCACAAAGATTCTGGTCATAAATTGAACATAAACACAATATTTCACTCACCATAAGCTACTCTTGCGACCAAGATACTTGCACCACTTCTTGTAGTTCTTGAAAAGTTTTTTCATAACTTCAGTGAGTGCACGATCATCCAGCTAAAAGACACCAATACAAGAGAACTCTGTTAGAAAGTAGATCTCATATGCATTAAAATGAGAGTACAATGAAAAGGAAAGCACGATACTTTCGGCTGCTGATCAGGATTTGGTTGTCGAATGTGCACATTTGCTAGCAATAAAATCAAGTGTTCCCTCTGGTTTGCCACATTATCTTTCTGCACTCAAGACAACATGCAGAATATAATCGTATGAAAACAGTTTATGAGGACTTGCCAAATATGTGGCTTCATCAGAACAAGTAAAGCAAAACTTTGAGATCCCAATTCTCCATCAAAAAAATTTTTTTTTTAATCGAAAACTAAGATTTATTATAATCGTAATCAAGATTACAAAGTTAGTGGATGAGCGATCGACAAAACATCACAGCGTTCAGGTAATCACAATATCACTAGCAACAAATAAAACTCCATCAAAAATATTCAATGACACATAGGAGCTCATAAAAGTGAAATGTAAATAGTATGTGTCAACACATCCTAGCCACTTCCATATTGCAATTTACTGCTAAGAACTAATAAAAAAAAAACACTTATAACAAGTTAATATTTATAAAGCTCCAAATACATATTATAGGATTTGACTAGACTGCCAATTCTTGTTACAGAAACAAAAAATTTTTCAGTGGATGCATAATTTTAATTAATGCATTCATTAGTTTCTATTTCAGATACGTATCCTTGACAAATTGTGAGTGGAATTCTTGAGAATTGAAGTTTGCCATGTGTGTGTCTCACTGTATCCCATATCTAGGTCATAAGTAAGGAAATAAACATGATACAGCACATTTCAGTACCTGAAAACCAAACATCGCCTGAAGCCAGTCTAAAATATCTTCGTCCACTTTCTTATTCAGTCCCTTTGGCCTTGGAAGACCTCTCGTATTACGAAGTGCAGCAACAGATGCTTGTATCTGTCAAAGACAAAAGCAACTAAACTCCGGAAAAAAAAATGATGTTAGAAAATCTGAACTCCCGTGAAAATGAAGTCCCACCTCCGGGTATCTCATGATCGCTTGATGTGAACTTTCAGGATCAAGAGGAAGTATATTGTATGGAACATATATCTGAGTCTTCTCAGTGACCTTGGTGTGTTTTTCTAAAATCTATACGTAGAATGGAAATAAATCGGAAGGTTAACGTGTGGTTCTGGCAATTTAACATATATGATCGGCGATTACATGTCCATAAAAGGAATAAGAACAGAAAAGATTATTATCAACAACAGAAGCAGAAAATCTATGGCTCGGTACAAAAAAGTAGAATCATCATAAGTTGTTTGACAGAATAGCGAAACATTACCTCATCATCTACTTCAACAGATTCTGTTAAATTAACTGCCTTTAAGACATCGAACAGCACTGCGGCTGTTTGATAAGCTTTTGTGAGCCGAGCACTGAATCAAGAGTAAAGATTATTTAAAATATGTGGGATAAATAATTGAAATTAAATATTTTGGAGCACTTTACCGATCCGCTTTATCTGCAGCATTCTGCAAAGCCTCAATGTACTTCCTGTAGTAATGCTGATAAAAACTCTTCATTTCACGTGCATCACTTCCTTTCCTTGCCTTCAATGTTGTATCATTTTCCTACAGAATAATTACCAAATATCAGAATTTTCTTATAGCGAACTACCCAGCATCAAAACCTAGACAGATAAAGACTCCAGCCTTGCCTTATGTTACCTTTCCCATGTTAAAAAAGGAGCCCAAAAAACAAAATAACCTGTCAAGCAGGATACTGGGCATTCTCAGCTAATTATCAGCATTCTTAAATATGCATTTTAAGCCATTCAAATAAAGGAATTTCCGCCAACTGTGGTTCTTCTCCCAGGTATCACCTAAAATATGGTCATAATTTTTGGGGAAAAAAATAGCATTCAATCTGTAGCTGATTGCATCAATACCCAAATTTGCCTCCCTAACACTGGGATATGTCATTCTGAGTCTTTACATGGTACAGATACCAGACAGATCAATCTATCTTTTAAACAGTCATGGATGGTGTGCTCCTTGCAAAGTATCTAGACTACAATAAGCTTTAAGATAAACTACTCCGAAATGATTCAAGGAACTTAAAGTATGAAAACTGATCCTTACCTACTTGGCATACACACGAAACTCAAAACTAGCCCGTTTTTAGCAAGATCAACTGTCTGCAGCATATTTGAATTTCATAGCTTCATCTTTTTTATTAATTATCCCAACCATCATTTTCTCGTACCAATTTCAGCAGAAGCCAACAGTTCTTAGATTTGCACCAACTTTCTGAAGTAGTTTTTCAAGAGTAAATTAAAGGCAGGGATCATCCAAGAAAAAAACAGAGTCCATAATAAATTTCTTGACCAGTCATTATTTTTTTATCTGTTCATAATTTAACAGCCATTATGACTTATTTTGTGTCACAAGATTTTAGTTCATCCACGTCAAACAAACAGCCGTCGAACACTCGAACTAGAAGGATCCTCTTACTCTAGATGGGAAAACAATCTTCTAAGAAGTAATGGTACAAGATTTGGAATCAAAATCAAGGAAATTAAGTGGTCCAATACTTATTGAAATAATATCGATCTTCTCTTTTTGACACGCAAAAGGTAAAAAACCAAATTGCATTCAAATATGATATACCCTTTCGAGGCGTTGAAGTAGTGCAGTTTTAAATTGGCGTACTCCACGTCCACTAGAAGTTGGATCTAGGCGGTGAGCTTTCTCAAAGGCATAGAACCGACCTGATTCCAAAGCACACATCAATACACATTGGATTTAAAACAAAACAGTAAACAATAAAAAGAATGCTTCACAAATCAGTTGGGCAAATACATAATAACATTGTGCAGCTCAGAAAATACTCAAACAACAAATGCTATGAAAGATCAATGTGGGAAGGAATCATTTGTTTTCTAGATTTGAGGCTGGTTGTGTCTAGCTGTAAATTAGGATACTTAGAAAAATCTGTTGAATATAATAAAATATAATCAAAGATCATGGATAAAATCACATCTTATCATATCTTTGAGATTTAGGAAATTGTGTAGCATTTGTAAATTAGGATAATTAGGAGGTCCCTTAATTAAAGAGATCTCAATACTGTTTTTATTTTTTTTATTATCTTAGTGTTTGTAACTTAGGTGTTGGTGATTGTAAATAATTATAGTGATATAATAACTACACTCTTTATTTTCAGCAGTTATCTTCTTCCTGTTCGTTTAACATGTTATCAGAGCTATAAGACTCGATCCATTCAGAACTGATAAGCGATTTCATTTCTACTGTTTAAATATGACGCCGCAGGTCCTTCGATTTCTTATTCTTGCGATTACCAATGGCTGAAAAAGCCGAAATTCCTGAAAACCTTCCAGCTGTTCGAGATTTACAGCAAATCCATTATGCTTCTCGGCTAAATGGAAATAATTATTTAAAATAATCCCAACAAGCCCAGACCACATTGAAGGGCCAAGGAAAGCTTAGCCATCTACTTGGTAGTGGGACTAACAAAAAAGACCCCGAGTTTGTTGTCTGGGATGAAGAAGACTCTCTTATTATGGTTTGGCTATGGAAATCTGATGTCCGACATCAGCGATACATGCATATTTCTCACCACTGCCAAGGAGATTTGGTATGGCATACGCCAAAGATATTCCAAGAAGGGAGATGCTGCCCAAATCTATGAAATCAAAGTACAAACAGGCTAGACTACTCAAGGAAATAAAATAAATTTGTAACAGAGTACGCTAATACTCTGAAAAATTTGTGGCAAGAGATTGATCATTATCGATGCTTCGAGACCAAGTGCCCGGAAGATGAAACAATCCTAAAAATTTACATCAAACAGGATCGGGTCTATGACTTCCTCGTCGGACTCAATCCCAAATTCGATCAAGCCCGCGTTCAAATCCTTGGGAAGGACCAAATTCCATCTTTGAATGAGGTTATAGCCATCATTCGATCCGAAGAAAGTAGGCGTGGTTTCATGCTTAAACCACAAAGTGCGGAGAGCTCCGGATTGGTGATTAACAAGAACAGTGGCCATCTGCCAGATCCTGGAAAGGGTACTACTACTAGAAATCTGACCCAAGGCTCTAAAAATGAATTTTGGTGTCCCAAATGTCGCATAACAGGGCATACTCTTGATCGCTGATGGAAAATTCATGGCAAACCATCATATCATACAGGGATAACGGCAAAATAAAGGAAAGCAGCCAAGGAACAGGAGGTGAGCCCATATGACTTCCCGGCAGCCTACTGAGCACATGGATGCTCCATCTTCAAAGGAATTCGACAAGGAAGAAATTGAGCAGTTAAGGGCTTTCTTGACCACTCGGGGGAAATCGCCAGGTACATACTCATTGACACAGTCCGAAAAGTTTCCTTTTTCCATCGGATTCAATGCTTCCACAAGCCCTTTTGCCAACTCTTGGATCTTAGTCTCTTGCGCCACCGATCACATGACACACTCGTCACAAATTTTCTGTTCATATACCCCTTGTCCTAGCACTAGAAAAATTACTACTGCTGATGGTCCTTTAACCACAGTAGCAAGGTTAGGTGATGTCGAATTAAGTCATCCATTACCTTAAAACAAGTGCTTCATGTCCCCCAAACTGTCCACAAACCTTAAAATTAACACAAGCATGTATTTTTTCCTCAAAGCGATAAAAGAATGTTCAAGCCCTATTTATTTAATCCATGGCAACGATTGGGTTCATCTCCTATTCCAAATGTTTCTGAATCTCGCTGGTTCATTTCTTTTATTGATGATTATTTTTTTTTTTGATAGGAAACTAATATATTGATAATATCGAAATAAGATTACAAAAGGCAGTGGACAAGAGATCCACGAAACGGACTAATAATAAGTCCTAGTCTTTAGAACATCACTAAATCACGACAAAATAAAATTCCAATCCCTAACTAAATCTGTTAAAAATAAATGCTTAAACTCCGGAGTCACCACTGCCCATCTTGCCACCCTGATCTTGACTGTGTCCCACAGAATTTCCTAAAGCTCTTCTCTGTCGTTGAATATTCTATTGTTGCGTTCTAACCAAATTGACCAAAATAAACAATGAATAATGATGCGCCAGAATTTTTGTAAGCCTTTTCCTTTGAGGTAGCTGTGATCCATAAGATACATATCTCTTGAGTGTAGAGGAAATGTCCAATCGAAACCCAGATGTTGCATGACCTTGATCCATAGACTTCTCGCGTAGGAGCAGTGCATCAGCAAATGATCTTGATCTTCTTTCTCTTTTTTGCACAAAACACACCACTGCGGATTTAAAGCGCTGTTTGGATTCTTTTTCTGTACCCTGTCATTCGTCTGCAACTTTCCCAGCGCCACTATCCACGAGAACACTTTGACCTTTTGGCACTGTCCAGATAAGATCAGTGAAGGGGAAATTTGAAATGGAGTTGTCGTTAAAAAAAGAGGAGTACAAAGAATTTACCGAGAATAGACCCGAAGAATTGCCTAACCAAACTCTGATGTCCCTAACCCCTACACTCAAAATGACCGAATGCAACACCCCTGAAAGGGATGTGAACTCTTCTAATTCAGCAACACTCAACCCTCTTCTAAAACCCACTTCCCACTGAACCGTAGATGCCGAAGATGATCCTACAATGATTTGCTCTGAGTAAAAATAATTAATAGGCTTATTCTTGGAGTCAGAGAGAATGTAAAGAAGAGGAAAACACTCTTTAAAAGGACACAATCCCGCCCATCTATCCTCCCAAAATCTCAAAATATCACCTCCCTTAAGAACCGAGCCAATCAAGTGCCAACAAAGACAATGAGTCCGAGAGATGTACTTCCACGGGCTTCTGAACGTCGAGTATTTTGCCTCCTTTAAATCCCGTCCATTTCCTTGAATGCCATAAATACTACCCACTACTCTTTTCCACAAAGAACTTTCCTCGGTCGCGGATCTCCACCACCATTTTGCAAGTAGTGCTTTATTCCTTAGGAGAATATTACCTAACCCCAAACCTCCTTGATCTTTCGGTTTTGAGACTTGTTTCCAGTTTATAACGTGGCAATGAGATCCCCCTTCTGTACCATCCCAAAAAAAATTCCGCATCAGTTTTTCCATTATCATCGCCACTCTATTCGGAACCTTGAATAAAGACATGTAATAAGTAGGTAAGGCACTTAAGACCGCTTGAATCAGTGTAAGGCGTCCACCTCTTGAAAGAAAAGCCTTTTTCCATCCTGCTAACTTTGTGGACATCTTGGCTATTACCGGAACCCAAAACTCTAACTTTGTTGGATCACCTCCCAACGGTATCCCGAGGTATTTGATTGGCAATATTTCAGTTTTGCATCCGCATTCCGTAGCCACTCCCTCAACTATGTGTATCGGGTGATTCAACCCAATCAAAGAACTCTTCTCAAGATTTATCCTCAACCCAGATTTGGAGCAGAAAGATTTTAGGATTTCTACCACTACCTTGACATGCTGCTCGGATTGGACGAGGAAGAGAGTGTCGTCCGCAAATTGAATATGTGATATTTGTTCTTTGTTTCTCCCCACCTCAAGTCCTCTAACGGTGCCCGAGCCTTTTGCAAGATCTATCTTTTTTTTTTTTTGATCAGAAACTAATATATATTAGATTAATAATGTTAAAAGATTACAATACGAGTGGATGAGCCATCCACGAATTCGAAAACAACCCATAAATGTAACTTGTTCAAATTAAAAAGGAATGGTGATAAAGGGTCCCCTTGTCTAATTCCCTTCTCGCCTTTGAACTTCCCTCTCGGTCTCCCGTTAATGAATATGGAATAAGAGACATTCGACAAACAACCTTTAATCCACTTCCTCCACCTATCACCGAATCCCTTTTTATTTAGAACAACATCTAAGAAATTGTGATCCACGTTGTCGTAAGCTTTTTCGAAGTCAACTTTGAAGATCCACCCCTTCTTCTTTTTCCTTCTATGCTCCTCGACAACTTCATTTGCTATGAGGCAGCAGTCGGTTATTTGTCTTCCCTGAATGAAGGCACATTGATATTCCGCCACCGTTTTACTCAGCACCCCTTTCAATCTGTTTGCTAGGACTTTAGCCAAAATTTTGTACAAGCTGGTTATCAGACTGATTGGTCTAAAATCTTTGATTTTCAGTGCGTCTTGTTTTTTTGGAATGAGACACAGGTAAGTTTCATTTGTAATGCCATTGACAATGCCATCTCGGTAAAAATCCTCAAAAACAAGTAACAGATCGGCCCTAATAATATCCCAACATTTTTGAAAGAAATCTAGAGTGAAACCATCTGGCCCCGGTGACTTGTTTCCATCACATTGAAAAACTGCTCTTTTAATCTCTACCTCGGAAAAAGGCTCTTCCAATTTCAATGCTTCGTCGGGGTTTATTGGCATCCATTCCATTCCCTCTAATCCCGTGTCCTCTCCCACTGATTTTCTGAACAATCTCTGATAGTAATCGATGATGGCTTCTTCAATCTCTTTTTCATCTGTAATTATTGAACCATCATCCAGCTCCAATTTATCTATCACTGCTTTGTTTCTTCTATTTTTCAACAACGCATGGAAGAACTTCGAATTCTGATCACCTTCATTTAGCCATTTAACATTAGCTTTCTGACTATCCATCTGCATCTTCCTCACAGTTATTAATTCCAAATCGGTTTTCGCTTCTCTACGTTCCTCCTTTAATTCTCGTGACCAAATACCTTCTTCCTCCTTCTCATCTAAACTTGATATCTTGGACTTTAACTCTGAGATTTTGGTGTTAACGTCACCGAAGCATTCCTTGTTCCAGATCATGACTTTTTTTTTTGTTTCTTTTAGTTTCCTCATGAATTTGTATTCGGCCCATCCCTGAAAATTCCCAGCATTCCACCACAATGACATGGACTGACGAAAGTTTTTATGAGACAGCCATACATTCTCAAAGCGAAAAGGTGTTGGGCCCCATTTTAGCCTCTTTGTGTCCAGTACTATGGGATGATGGTCTGAGGTAATTCTCGGAAGCACTACTTGTCTAGGCGTGGGAAATAAATCTAACCACCCATCCGACAACAGAAACCTGTCTAGTCTGCTACAAATTGGATTATCTCTGAAATTTGACCAAGTATACTTCGCATTCAGTAAGGGTGGATCGTGCAGACAAAACTCTTGAATGAGTGCATCGAAGCATTGCATGCTTGTTGTCAGTGTATTGCTATTCAGCTTTTCATCCAAATTTCGGACCACATTAAAATCCCCACCTATACACCACCTGACTCCGCACAAAGAATTCAAACCTGCTAATTCCTCCCAAAAAAACTCTCTAAGTCGTGGCTTGCAAGGCCCATACACGGCGGAGAACCACCAACAAACATCATCTTGCTGCCTTATTTGAATGGATACCGAGTACTCCCCGATCAAATTGTCACGAACATCAACCACACGAGGATCCCACAGAACTAAGATACCACCCGATCTTCCTTCCGCCGGTAAACACACCCAATCTACAAATCTAGACTTCCACAAACTAGAAACGAAGCGTCGATCAATCATACAAGTCTTTATCTCTAAAAACACCGCAATATCTGGGTTTTCCTTTCGAATTAGTGTCCTAACCAAATTCCTTCTTCGAGACGACCCCCCCCCCCTTATATTCCATGAACAAATCTTCATAACAAACGATTCGGACCCTTCGAAGCCGATCCTTTATCATAATTGACTCCGCTCTTCAACCTGACCAACTCACGAGTTAGCTTACCCGTAGACTTGAATACTTCCTTCTCAGTTGTAGGAATACTTTTTTGACTAGGCGAAATATCCTCAAACTTTGTTGCTTCTGCCTCATCAAGCAAACGCGGAGTATCTCTCTCGGACTCCAAATTGTCAGGAACAAAAGACTGACCGCTTCCTAAGAGCCCACTAGACTTACCCAAAGCGATAAAAGAAGCGGGGAAAAAAGAATGAAGAGAAAAAGGTAACTTGGATGTGGAAGAAGGGAAACAAGAAAGTACCTTTCCCCCAATAGGATCAGTGTTACCTTGGGATGCTTGTTGGAAATCTGATTTATTCTCCTCATCTTGTAGCATAAAAAGTTTCTGAAGATCCCAGTCGACTGCTACATGATCTTGCTGCGAATCCGAATGAGAAGAAAATAAGCTGCCCGATACTGAAGATGCAAATCCTTCTTCCGATTGATCGTCTTCCTGTTGTTGATCATCAAAATCCTCTGAATCAGCGAACTCACACTCTATTGACTTGGGCAAATCTCTCAATTCTTTAACAAAAACTGACTCTCCCGCCATGACTTTCTTATTAGCCATTAGTGTTGATGAGTTGGAATTTGACGAGTCCTTTCCCCCCTCTTTAATATAAGGAGATGTCTGCTCTGCAACAGGCTTAGAAGGGACCTTTTCCTTCCCATTACCGTTGGACAAGGAATGAATAGGGGAACAATTGAAATCCTCTATAGTTTTAGGTGAGATACGCTGCATTATCTTGTCCATCTTACTGTCCTTTCGATTGGCCGACTGCTCCGAAGATTCAATAGTCTTGGCCTCTACTCTGCTAACAAGCCCTATGACCTCCGCCTCTTCTCTTTTTTCCGAAGTGCATCGTATTGGATCTCCAATTTCCGACTTTTCTCTGCGAATATCTTTACATACCTTACTATCCGAAGTCCTCTTCCCATTGATCAACGCTTGAGCATAAGTCTGTTTACCGTAAAGCTCATACGCCTTTCGGTCAAACGTATCAACGCTGATAGTAAGATCCATGTTCAAACCATTGTTTCTCAACAGTACACGATTGGATAAAAAACCATCTCTCTTTCCTTTGACCTTAATCTTCGCAGCAACTAAATTCCGCAGGAGACTTGTGTCTTTGCTAATCTCGAGTAGTCCCCCGCACTGATCACCTATTTCCTTGAGAATGTCGAAAGTCCATAAATGCCACGGTAACCCTGCAATCTTGATCCAGCTATTACAGCAACTGAGAACCGAATCTTTTACAATACAATCAGGACTCCAAGTCTCGAAATCTAAAGCCACTCCACCATCAAAGAAACCTCTTTTTAGTTGAGTATAGTACTCCCGTTCCTTCTGATATTCAGGCCACCAAATCGCTTTGTTTGCTTGGAAAGGGTGAATTTCGATCCTCCTCTTTACATCGCAACCTAGAACCCTCGCTACCTGATCCCAAGACACATTCACTCTTCCTCTTGTGATTATGATAGCGTCTGTCCATTTTGTTTCTGAAGACTTACAATAAGTTGCATCAATAACCTTCGACGAATCTTGAATTAAGGCCCGATCACCAGCATTAGCTTTGTTCTGGTTCCTTGAATTAACTAGCTTGTGACCCACTACCAATTGTCTCCCTGACAGTAAGTTGATGAGCATATCTGAGATCCTGATCCATCCTTGAAGCTTAAAACCGCTCGGTATGATTATATTCTGTTTCTTCCCTTGTTCGCTAAGCCTAGAAATTTCCAGAAACCTTCCTCTTTTGTTTACAAATCTGTGAACCACTGTTGTTGCGCTAGTGCCCCTTAAACGGTAGAAATCTGAGCAGGATAAAGGATTGCTAATGAAATTTCTGATTTTTGAACTGATCCATCGAGCATCATTTCGATCCAAGTCGAGAAAGTAAGTGGCATTCCTTGTTCTTTCAATCCAGCGAACCGAGCTACCTCTGTTGGCCCATTTAACCGAGAACCACTTGAACTCGATCTTAACCCCTGCATCTCTGAAAATAGACATTAAACTGAAGACGAAAGCCTACTGGCCGTAACTGACTTCAAATATTTCCGAATAAGATAAAGATCGGCCTGAGGAAGCTAACCGAGGACGGAAAAGATAGACGAGGAAGGCTGAGGAAAAGAGGATTGAAGATTGAAATAACGGGAGGTAAGCAAGGCTGAAACCCTAGAAATCGGCGACCGGATAATGGTTGCCGGCGACGACTAACGGGGACGAGTACGGGAGAAGAAAATTAAGGTGCATTACTGAACTTCTCGGAAAAACATGAATAAATGAGACTGGGAGATTCGCCGACGGCCAGCGACCGTCGCCGGAAAATGGTGAACCGTGCAGGCAGCAGGATTCAGGACTTTAAGGTGTTGATGGAACAGTAAGGGAGCTCGGTTGAACGAAGGGGAAATGGGGGGGAGAGCATTTTCAAAAAATTCTCTCTCTAGGGCACACACAGGTTCTTGTCTTTCTTTTATTGATGATTATTTTTTTTTGATTGGAAACATGATTTTATTTGATTATAATTAATAGTTGAAATACAGGAGTAGCGGATGAGTGATCCGCATGTTAGCAAAATCTTATCGCTAATACAAGTTTTACGTCATTACAAACTTTAAGTCCCTAACAACATCCGAGATCGAAAGATGACTAAACTCTTTCGCCCTTGTGATCGTAGTTGCCACTCTGAACTTTGTGAGCTCCCATACAGCACTGGATTCCGCTTTCATGTCATTGAATATTCTGTTATTCCTCTCTAACCAAATGCTCCAAAATAAGAATTGAATCGTGACATACCATAGAATGGTAGATTTCTTCCCCGTGGAGATACCTGGATCGATGGTGAACATATCTCTAGCCATCATTGGAAACACCCATTGAAAGCTCAGCTCTTGCAGAACCCTTGCCCATAAACTCCTTGAGTACGGGCAGTGAATTAATAAGTGGTCGAGAGTTTCTTCGTTACTTTCACATAAAGAGCACCAGTTAGGGCACAAGTCGCACGTAGGCCATCTTCTTTGCACCAAATCCGCCGTAGGTAATTTACCCAACGCGACAACCCACGAGAAAATTTGCAACTTTTGAGGGACAGGAATTTTCCAAATTTTTTCGTAGCTAGGAAAAGCTGGAAAATCTTGGATAGGAAAGAATGAGTCGTAAAGAGATTTGACAGTAAATATACCCGTAGATTCCCCCAACCAAACCCTGTAGTCCTCGACCCCTAACCGAACATTGATCGTATCTAACACACCCGCAAGGTTGACAAACTCTTGTAATTCTAAATCAGTAAGATTTCTCCTAAAGCTAACATCCCACCGATAAGATTGGCTGTCCGGTTGACTTACGACTTCTAAGAAGCTCAGAATAGGTTTATTTGACAAGGTGCAAACCCGAAACAAAGAAGGAAAACGTAATTTGAAGGGAACATCCCCACCCGCCCACAAATCCTCCCAAAAACGTATGTGATCACCCCCTCTCAAAACCGAACCCCACAATGATTGAATTGCCGGGAAAGTACTTGAAATAAATTTCCATGGGCACCTATAGGTAACGTTCTTGGCCAAACCCAAATCCCACCCGTTTTCTTGGAAACCGTAAATGCTTTTTATCACCTTTAGCCAAAAAGTATCTTTCTCCTTCGTTCCTCTCCACCACCATTTATCACCGTGCTGCCAAGAACGTTCAGGGCGTCCCGAGAACAGATAGGAGTGTGCACCCGCATACGTTTCCTGCGCGGCCGCACGAGCTGACGTACAGAACATGGACACAGCAGATTTTTAGATTATAAAAGGGTTATAACCCTAGCCGCCGTGAGGGGATCGAGCTAAATATGAGAGATAAGACGAAAATACAGAAAAAGTGAGAAACGACCGAGAGGGAGAACTTGGAAGCAAAAGAACTTGGGTACGAAGACAAAGAATGCTGCATTCGGGTTCTCCGTCTTCGTTTCTTTTCTTCTTTTTTTCTACAATTCTTAGATTAATCTCTGGATTGAAAAACGTGATTTGTTTTCATTTCACTTTCATTTTGAACTAATTTCAATTATAGAGGAACAACATAGCTTGGTTGGAAACTATGTGTGTGAATTTTTTGTTTATATGGTTGAATTCCTCTTCGTTTGTTTGTGTCTTTCTGTTCTTAATGTCTTCAATTGACTGACCAAAGATTGATTGATAAAATAATTGTAATCTATCACTCGAGAAACGGATCTAGAAGATCGTAGGAAACACGTCATGGGAATTTATATAGTTCAAAAGGCGTATAACCCCATCGAAATCCAGGCAATAACAATTGTTTACATATATCGTTTGATGTAAGATTTTAGATAGTGATATCAAAATCAAAATTAGATGGTAATTTCTATTTATCACTTGAGAAAAGAAATAGAGATAATTTAAGTGCTTTTGCCTAATAAACGTGTTGAATTCATGAATATAAATGCTATCGATATTTAAACATAGAGGAAAATAAAGTGAAATCGAACCTCTAAATTCTCTCTCTCGTCGAATTCTCATTATTTAGGTGTGCTTGATTTTAGTTGCTTGTTAAATAAATAATCCAAACTTTTCATGAATTTCTAAATAAAGTCCTCTCGGGATGCTCACAGCCTCCGTTCCTGATCTACACACTAATCAATTGCCATCAAAAGTGTGAGGGCGTGTGTGTTTTGTTCATGGTCATAATCGTAGGAAGTTGGATCCTAGAAATCTCAAGTGTGTGTTTGTTGGTACAGGTATCAATTCGGGTGGTTCAAGTTGAAGAAAGGGTATAAAATAAATTTCTCAACCGAACAAACCCTAAAACCAAAACCGAACCAAACCGGTCAGATTTTTTAACTATGCAACATTATTATTTTATTCTTTCAAAACACATAATAAACATAATAAAATTTACTTTAAATACATGATAACACAACATCGAACTATGCAACATTATTTTCAAAACACATAATAAAAATAATAAAATTTAATTTAAATACATAATAACACAACATCGCCTATAATAATTATGTGTCATGGGTTTAAATATTTAAATTTAAGAATCTAATTTTGTAAACTAATAATTACTCCACAAAAGAAACAATTGTTTAGAAAATTCAAATATACAAAATATATATTACACGATGAAAAATTATAATATCAATACATATACAATAAAAAAAGTCTACACGCACCACAAAGTAACTTTCAAGTTCCAAGCTCCACTTCATTGTTTTACACATTTTCTGGTACAAGTCAAACCTTGAAAAAATATATGTAAATGGGTCGGGTGGGTTCGGGTTGATTTGGGTCAACCCGAACCCAATCCAACCTAATTTTTTCTCTATAACCCCCAACCCTAACCTGATATTTTCGTGTCGGGTTGGCAAGCCGTGTTAATTTTTGAAACCCTTATTTGTTGGGTATTTATCAACAAAAAAGGCTACAAATGTTATCATCCTCCCAAGAAGTTGTTTGTTTCGTCTGATGTCACATTCCATGAAAATAAACCTTATTTCTCCACCCCTCATCTTCAGTGGAGCATCCAAGTTTGGAAGATAGGGAGGTTCCAACCTTACCTAACTTCTCTAGTCCTCACTTGCCAAGCCCACAATTTGACCCAGAAAATGTTCAAAACCTTGATCATATACCAAGTTCTCAACCAGTCCCAAGTCATGAAATGATCCCTACTCAAACTAATACGAGATTGTTTGGTCAGACATATTCCAGGAGAAAAGCTCCCTCGGTCCCTGAACTTGTGCAAGCCCAAGAGTTCACATTGAGCTCTAAACCTGAAGTAACAGTCGAAAATCTCATTGCACACAATGAACACACACCTTTTTTTTAGTAGAAACAACTTTTTATTATATTGAAATTAAGGTTTACAATTGCGGATGAGCAATCCGCAAATTAATTAAAAAGAGTACAAAATAACACCGCCGTTATCACGACCAAACATATTACCAATCCCTAACAGTGTGTTTGGCAACCCGGATTTGGGAGTATTTCATGGGATTTGGATTTCAAAATCCTATTTTTACTGTTTGACAATATATTAAAAAAAAAGGATTTGGATTTGCTTAGGATTTCATGGGATTTCATGAGATTTCCACAAGTATATCCAAATCCCATCAAATTTGATGAGATTTGGTGGGATTTGGATTTTAAAAACATAAAATTACTTTTTTATCCAACACATCATTCTCCACCAAAAGTTTATAAGGGTAGTTTAGTAAAATTTTAAAATTCCAAATTCGAATATTTTTTTTCTCCAAACAAGAAATGGATTTGTAAATACCGTTTTTAAATTTTAAACCAAACACCAAATGGAATTTCAAATACTTGAATTTCCAAATCCAATTCCAAAATCCAATTCCAAATCCCACCAAATCCTCTCAAATCTTGGTTGCCAAACACACTGTAACTATATCAGAGATACTAAGATGTTTATATTCTGTCAATAATACCAACCAACTTGCAACCCTGAATTTTATTTTTTCCCATACTTCCTCTAGCGACGCCGACTTATCTTCAAAAATTCTCAAGTTTCTTTCCAGCCATATCGACCAAAGTGTGCAATGAACAATCATAGACCAAAATCTCAAGTGTCTTCTCCCTACATGCCAACTTGGTTTCAACAAAAACATATCTTTTGCCGTCTTCGGAAAAATCCACAGAAAACCCATTTCTTGTAACATCTTCAGCCAGAACAATGAACACACACCTCACTTAGTAGATGACCATAGCATGCACATTCCTATTGCCCTTCACAAAGGAACCAGAGATTGAACAAAACCCCCACGCTACTCAATGTCCCGTGTCGTAAAATTTGACAATTTTCACCATCATATAAAAGCTTCTTAGTAAGTTTGAACATCATAAATACCCATTCCACACTACCTGACTACCTGAAGCAGTCTAATGAAAAATGGAAACAAGCCATGAATGTGAAAATGGAAGTTTGGAGAAAAATAACACTTGGGAGATTATTGATTTACCTTCGGGAAAGATGTTAATAGGGTGTAAATGGATATATACAGTGAAATATAAATCAAATGGCACATTGGAAAGCTATAAGGCGAGGGCTAGTAGCTAAGGGTTCTACACAGACATATGGATGGGACTATCAAGAAACATTTGCTCAAGTTGATAAAATGAACACATTTAGAGTTCTAGTATCTTTGGTAGCAAATTATGGATGGTTATTGCAGCAATTTGATGCAAAAAATGCATTCTTACATGGAAATATTGAGGAATAGATTTAAATGAACATTCCACTGGGATATGGAATGTAAGAAAGATACAGGAATGTAGACTGAAAAAGGCCCTATATGGCCTCAAGCAATCCCGCCGGGCGTGGTTTGGAAGTTTAACAAGAGTAATGCAATCCACGGGATACAAACAAAGTCAGAGAGACCATACTATGTTCATTAAACATTTGAATGCTGGGTTAGTCACTATTTTGCTTATTCATATCGATGACATTATTATTACAAAGGATGATGAGAAAGAGAAACAAGGCCTTAAACAGAGATGAAGTGCTTCTTTGACATAGAAGTAGCATATTCGAAACAAGGGATATTTATAACCCAACAGAAATATATCACTGATTTTCTCCGAGAAACAGGAAAATTGGTTTGTAAACCAATGAGCACACACACCTATAGAACTCAATCATAAGCTTGGAGAAGCCGGGGAGGACAGAATGGAGAATAAAAAGATGTATCAACACCTGTGGGAAGACTCATTTATCTCTCACACAAGGTCAGCATAGCATATGTTGTAAATGTGATAAGCCAATTCATGCATGACCCAAAGAAAACGCACTTACGTATAGTTTACAGGTACTTCAATACCTAAAAGAGAAACCAGGAAAATGTATTTTGTATAAAAAATGTGACAATATGGTACTTGATACTTACACAGACACGGATTGTGCTCAACCCGCATAAGAAAATTGATTGTCCTCAACTACCAGCCATAATTGGGAATCACAATAGTGAAATATGAAAATTGTCCCTCCAACCCGCATAAGATTTAGTGTACTTGATAGAAACGTGTGCCGATTCAAAAAGGTTTTGTATGGCTCAAAACAGTCTCCACACGCCTGGTTTTGAAGGTTTACCAAAGTAATGTACTAATGTCAGCAACCTATTATAAACAAAGTCAGGGAGACCACACTTTGCTTCATCGAGCACTCAACATGAGCTTTGATAGTCTATGTGGAACCAGAGATGTTGAGGAAAAAAAACAAGTATTAAATGGGTACTTAATCAAGGAGTTCGAATTACCCGGTGATTCCCAGAATTACATCGGATCATTACCGAGTGATGTTTGATACCATGAAGTTGAGATGGGGGGGGAGTGTTCAATCATTTCAAGAACGATTTCCATCCCTGTTTCGGGTATGTACCTCAATTAATAAATCGATCCGTAACTTTACAGATGTGGTCATTATTGGAGTCAATCCTATCTTTCTTTTTTTTTTTTTTTTGATAAGAAACTAATTTATTAATAATAAGAGCTTAAAAGTTTACAAAAAGTAGTGGACCAGTGATCCACAAGAAGGAGTAGTGATTTTCCTAGTCCTTAGAAACACTAAATCAGCACAAAATAAATTTCCAATCCCTAGCTATATCTGATAAAAGTAAATGTTTAAACACCGGGGTCACTACTGTCCATCTTGCCACCCTGATCCGCACTGATTCCCACAGATTTTCCACAAGCTCTTCTTTTCCGTTGAATATTCTATTGTTTCGTTCTAGCCAAATTGACCAAAATAAGCAATGAATAATGATGCGCCAGAATTTCTCCAAGCCTTTTCCTTTAAGGTAGCTGTTGTCCATCAGGTACATATCTCTTGAGTTCATTGGAAAAGTCCAGTCGAAACCCAAGTGTTGCATGACCTTGATCCATAATCGTCTCGAGTATGAGCAGTTCAGCAGTAAATGGTCTTGATCTTCGGGCTTATTTTTGCACAGAACACACCATTGTGGATTTAAGGCATTGTTTGGATTCCTTTTTTGCACGCTGTCATTCGTCTGTAATTTTCCCAACGCAACTATCCACGAGAACACCTTCACCTTTTGGGGGATTGGCACACTCCAAATTTGAGTAACGTAGAGGAAATCAGTGGCCGATTAAGTATCTCGGGGCACTGTTGGGAGGCAATCCGAGGAATCTTGAGTTTTGGGAACCCGTGGTATCAAAAATGTCCAAACAACTTGCAAGTTGGAAAAAGGCGTTTCTCTCGAGAGGAGGTCGACTTACACAGATAAAGTCGGTGTTAAGTGCGATGCCAAAATATTTTATGTCTATATTAAAGTTTCTATTCGGGTGGCAAAACAAATGAAAAAATTAATGAGGAACTCATTGTGGAACGAAGCCGATGGGGAGGCGCAGTGCCATGTCGTTGCTTGGGAACAAGTTTGTAAACCTAAAGACAAGGGAGGTCTAGGCTTGGGGAATATTCATTTGAGGAATAAGGCGCTTTTGGGGAAATGGCGGGTGGAGATGCTCAGTGGAAAGAGATTCTTTGTGGAAAAAGGTTATCAAGAGCATTTATGGTCTTCAAGATAATGGGTGGGACGTGGGGCTGGCCAGGAACTCGACATTTAGATGTCCTTGGAAATTTATTTCTCGTTCTTACCCAGCTTGTCATCAGTTGGTTAAGGCGGTGCTCAAAGGGAGAAAAGTGTTAGATGAGGTCGAATTGGGTGAGTTCAGCACTCTTTTAGGGGTTTTAATTTCAGTTAGGTTGAGTTTGGTCATGGAGGATGTTCGGGTTTGGTTGGGGGATTCTTCCGATATTTTTTCAGTTAGCTTTCTACGCCTCTTTCTTTCTGGTTTCCAATTTTCCTTTATTCATGTACTATTCTAGCATATGGAAAGTACCTATCCTGCATAAGGTTCAAGTTTTCTCGTGAATAAAATTATTGGGGATCTTTGTGGGGGATTGTTGGCCATTAGCCTTGATACCCTCCACTTCAGAATGCTCGGAGCTGCGAAGATTAAGGTGAAGGGTACTGAAGGTGGTTTTATTCAAACAAAAATGAGCATTCCATTGGATGGCAGACCTACTGAGATTAGAATCCAGGTTGAAACGTTTGATTCTAAGGGTTATGAGGTTTATGAAAAGCAGACTTACGCCCAAGTAGTTGTGCATGGCAAGAAGCATTTTCAACATCTTAGCTAGAACTGAACATGGGGAAAATGCTCATAACGAAGCTAAATCGATTCCGGAGGTCACAAATAGGCAGGAAAATATTGCTGCGGAATCAAGACTAGGTTGCGGTTCAGAGGGCTTGAGGGGCAGTTTCGTAGAGAATCAGGAGCAAAATACTTCAAAAGGATCACAAAATACTTCCATGAGGAAATCCGAAACACCGAATCAAGGAAAGGTGCTGAAAATTTTAAGTAATATCAAGCCAAAAGATGCAACGAAATTTTCAAGCTCTTCTATCGGATCCACAAAAAGCAATCATTCTGAGGAGTACAGTAAGAGTCCGGGAACTGGTTTGAACAACAACACTCCGCAAGAGTTCTGGAAAACATATCGCCGAAGACGCAAATCAGAAGAGTTTGTGGGAATTGAATCACAGGTAGTACCGGAAAGTGTGACTCAAAACATTCACGACATTCATGACTGGGAACTGTGCAGCAAAGGTAAAGCGGCGGAGAAAGATGATATGGAGGACATTGACGTTGAAAATTCACAAGACGAATTGCTGGAAACGGAGTTCGAGTCCCTCGAGTCAGAAAGTGTGGGATACATCAGCTCTGAACACCCTGAAACAGTTGAAGAAGATGCTGCAGATTTGGATGCGTTGTTCTTAACTCCAAAGCCTATAAAGACCGACTCAACCGCTGATCTACGAGAAAATAATAAACCTTTTCTGGGACAGGTACTTAACGGTAATCAATCATCATTTTTATATCATTATGTATCGTTAAATGCGATTTTATCTTCTCCTCTCACAAACTTGGGTAAGTCTAGTGGTCCAGTGGGGAGTGGGTTAGGTATAGTTGATGAAGAGCCTTGTAATATCAGAGATCTATCAGTTCTGAATGTGGGGGAGGATAAGGAGGATTTTGAACAACATGTAGGAGGGGGTGGGATAGATGAGAATGTTGGAGACAAAGAAAAGCCGCTGAAAGGTCGTTTAAAGAGGGAATTGAATAGACTTCATTGCGGTATCAGTTATGAAAGAGGTTCCACTTCGAGGGGTCCAAAATTTTTTAGATGAAGATTTGCGCTTGGAATATTAGAGGTGGGGGGGCAGTGAGGCGAAGACAATTAGTTCGATCAATAATTCAAAAGGAAAGGCCCGACATTGTAGTTCTCTTGGAAACGAAACGCGAAAGAATAGACACCAAATTTGTGGCGAGTGTTTGGAAATCGAGATTTGTTGACTGGGTTTGTTTGCCATCGGCTGGTAGGTCGGGGGGAATTCTTGTCATGTGGGATCCCAGAATAGTGAAAGTTCTTAACAATTTGATTAGGGAGTTCTCGGTATCCATTGAGATCTCCAAGTCGGACGAAATAAGTTGGTGGTTTTCAGCCATTTATGGGCCTGTCAGGCCGAGTCTCAGAGAAGCGTTTTGGGATGAATTAGCGGGATTGAAAGTAATTTGTGGTGATTTCTGGTGCCTAGGTGGTGATTTCAATGTGGTGAGAAATCTGGGAGAAAAACTAAACAGCCTATCTTTGACTACAAGTATGTCGTGCTTTGATGCGTTGATAGAGGAGTTGGAACTTGTTGATCCACCACTTTTAAATGCCAAATTCACGTGGTCCAATTTCAGAGCAACTCCAATTTGCAGTCGGTTGGATAGATATTTATTTTCTACAGGATAGAGGAGTTTATTTCCATGTTACAGACAAACGGTGCTTCTGAGACTCACCTCGGATCATTGCCCTGTCTTGCTAGATACATCTAAGCTGAGATGGGGACCAGCCCCATTTAGATTTGAAAACGCCTGGCTGGAGCATCGCAAATTTAAAGATCTATTAAGGATATGGTGGAACAAAGAGGGCGTCCGGGGGTGGCATGGATACAGATTCATGCAGAAGCTGAAAATGATAAAAAAAAGGATGTATCTGATTGGAATAAGGAAGTGTTCGGAGACGTCCGTGTTAGAATACATGAACTGAGCAACAAAATTAGTCATTTGGATGGTCTTGAGGCGGCTGGACTTTGGTCAGAAGCGTTGATTGATGAGAGGAGGGTGGCAAAATGTGAACTGGAAAAAACAGCCTTTGCTAATTTTCAGATTCAAAGCCAAAAAGCAAAACTTAATTGGTTACAACAAGGGGACCATAATACTAAGTTCTTTCACACGTTATTGAACAACAGAAGGAACAGAGCTTTGATTGAGAGAGTGGAGGTGGAAGACGGAAGAGTTATCACCGAGGAAAAAGAGATTGAGATTGAAATTGTTGACTTTTATCGGAAATTGTTCTCGAAGGCAGAAGGGGTTGGGGGGAGATATGATGACTCGGGTTTGGGCATAGATGGGCTGGATTGGGCACCGATTACGGGAGATGATGCAGAGGCGTTGGAAAAACAGTTTGATGAGGAGGAAATTAGAAAGGCTATGTTTGATTGTGATGGAAATAAAGCGCCAGGGCCCGATGGATTCACCTTGGCATTTTTTCAAAAAAATTGGGATACATTGCGACTGGATTTATTTAAGGTGTTTGCGGAATTTTATGAAGCTGGGATTGTGAATGCAATTACAAATGAAACTTATATTTGTCTCATTCCTAAGAAACAAGATGCGCGAAAGATTACGGACTACCGACCAAATAGCTTGGTTACAAGTTTGTATAAAATTTTGGCAAAGGTTTTGGTTAACAGATTGAAAAAGGTTTTGGATAAAACCATAGCGGCGAATCAATGTGCTTTTATCAAAGGAAGACAGATACTGGATTGTTGTCTTATAGCGAATGAGATGGTGGATGAATATCGTAAGAAGAAAAAGAAGGGATGGGTGCTTAAGATTGATCTAGAAAAAGCATATGATCATGTCGATTGGCAATTTTTAGACAATGCTCTATTTCATAAGGGATTCGGCGAGAGATGGAGGAGGTGGATTAGGGGATGTGTTTCAAACGTCTCTTTCTCGATATTTGTGAATGGGAGGACGTGTGGGAAGATCCGGGGGGAAAGAGGGCTGAGACAAGGGGACCCCCTATCACCTTTTCTCTTCAATATTGTTGTCGATGTGTTGGGAAGAATGGTGGATAAGGCAAGGGAGGCCAATGAGGTTAAGGGATTCGAAATTGGAAAAGAAAAGTTGCAAATTTCACACTTACAGTTCGCGGACGATGCTTTGTTTTTCGTGGATTCAAGGCAAGATGTGATGGCAATAATAAACATACTCAATTGCTTCTCAATCAATTCAGGGCTGAGAATTAATATGGCCAAGAGTGTCGTGCTTGGACTGAATTTCCCGGACGAACAATTGGATGAAATGGCAGTCACATTTGGGGGACTAAAAGGGGCTTGGCCCATCAAGTATTTGGGCCTACCGCTGGGAGGAAATCCCACCAAGATGGAGTTTTGGGAACCTGTGGTTTCAAAAATGGCAAAGAAACTAGTAGGCTGGAAAAAAGCTTATCTATCGAGAGGTGGGCGACTTATTTTGATCAAGTCAGTTCTTTGCGCCATGCCATCTTATTTTATGTCCCTTTTCAGCGTACCGAAATATGTGGCGGCTGATTTGGAAAAGTTAATGAGGAATTTCTTGTGGGATGGTGACGAAGGAGATAAACATTGTCATGTGATATGTTGGAAACAGGTGTGTAAACCAAAGGAAAAGGGAGGTTTGGGATTGGGGAATATCAATCTTAGAAATAAGGCTCTTCTTGGTAAGTGGTGGTGGAGATGTTCGACGGAGAGTGGGTCGTTGTGGATAAAGGTTATCAGAAGCAAATATGGGTTGCAGGATAACGGGTGGGATCTGGGCTTGGCGGAGAGATCAACATTCAAAAGTCCGTGGAAATCTATCTCTCGGTCTTACAAGGCTTTTCATCAACTTATTAGGGTGGTGCCTAATCAGGGCAATCGTATTAGATTCTGGGAGGATATCTGGGAGGGAGGGGAGTCGTTTAAGGTCAGATTTCCTTCGTTGTTTCGCATTTGTACTTCAAACAATAAATCTATCGGTCATTTCATTCATGTCGAAATCCCCGGGGGTCAGTCTTCCTTTATTTGGGATGTGAGGTTTAGGAGAGATTTATCTGATGAGGAGTTACGAGAGTTAACCATTTTGTTAGGAGTTTTAGATGGAGTTAGATTGAACTTGGTTTTGGAGGATTATAGAGTTTGGTTGGGGGATTCGTCTGGGTTGTTCTCTGTCAAATCTTTTTATGATTCTTTCTTTCCCACTACTGAATTTCCAAATTTCAATTGCTTCGAATATATCTGGAAAGTACATGTACCACAAAAGGTTAAGATTTTCTCGTGGATCATCGCTTTGGGAAGGTTGCCTACATGTGACACGATACAGAAGAGATGGAGGAGTTGTGTTCTAAGGCCTCAATGGTGCTGTTTATGTCGGCAAGATGAAGAAAACCAAGACCACATCCTTCTGCATTGTGCTTTCTCAAGATGCATCTGGATAAAAGTTCAGAGAGAAATGGGAGTTCAATGGGCGTTTCCAAACCAGGCCAAAGAGTTGTTATATGATGATTCGGATAGTCCATTACCATCAGCATTCAATGAACTCTGGCAAATGATTGTGCACGGCGTCTTTTGGTCACTTTGGTTGGAAAGGAATGCAAGAATTTTCGAAGATAAAAACGAATCGCCCGATCGGGTATGGGACAAAATAAAGTTCAAGATAGCATCATGGACGACGAGCTTCAAAGAATATAGCCATCTATGTATAACAGATGTAGTTAGGGATTGGAACTTTGTAAGGGCAGGCAATTAGTTTCAAAAGTGATTAGCTTTACGTTAAGACAGTCATGCAGTTATATGAGCGCGGATTTCTTATCCGCCTCTTCTTGTAATTCGAATTTATTATTATAATGAAATAGTTTCTTATCAAAAAAAAAAAAAAAAGAATTTGGATCAAAGTTCTGCAAGATCTGGGTTTTGAATGGACTTTGAAAGGCACTGGGACTTGTTTCTCATGGAGCCAGGATTCTTTACCGGGAAAAGAATTAGGAGTTTTTGTACTCCGTAGTTCATTACATTTTTTGGTCAATTTGATTGGAGCACAACAATAGAATATTCACAGACACATCGAAGTCTACGGACGACGTTTGGGAGAAGATCAGATTCACAGTTGTGACTTGGACGAAAAAGATGTCGGAGTTTAATCACATGCTTATCTCAGATCTAGTTCGGGATTGGAAATTTATTTGCTCCCCACGATAGTGTAGTTGTCGTGTTTTTTCCCTAAATTGTGAGGTGTTTTGCGGATTGCTCATCCGCTTTTCTTGTAACCTTCTCTATTATTATAATAAAATCATAGTTTTCGATCAAAAAAAACTATATGGGAACTGAAGTAGCTCACTCCAAACCACTTTTTCATTGGAAATGCATCATTGATCGCCAAAAAGATATCAGTATGACAACAAGCAAACCAGTCACAACTCCAACTGAATTGAAGTAATGACTTGGAGAGTTAATTGAAGACCAAGCAGCAAACGAAGAAATGTACCAAAGACTAGTTGGAAAGTTCATCGACCTTGCCCGCAAACGGCAGGCTATAGCATACTCAGTTAGTGTCATCAGTCTATTCATGAATGATCCCAAGGAGATTCATCTACAGGCAGTCCACAAATTATTAGTTGCTTGAAGTCTCACACAGGAAAGGGTATAATGCATAAGAGGTATTCTGAACTAAATTTTGAAACCTACATTGATGCAGACTATACCGGATCTCCTGTAGAACAAAGATAAACCTTGAGCTATTGTATCTTCCTCATAATAACCTAATAATGTGGTGGAACAAGAAATAAAATGTAGCAGCCCATTCAAGTGCGGAAGCGGTGTATAGGGCTAGTGTACAAGGAGTATGCTAGTTTTAATTGGTGAAGACGGCCCTAGAAGATCTAAGGTTAAATGGAGTGGACCTGTGAGACTGACTGTAACAATAAATCAGCCAGCAACATCTCAAATAACCTAATGCAACACGATCTGCGAAAACACATTGAGATAGATAGAGACTTCATCCAAGAAAAGCTGGACAGTGGACTGATTTTTTTTTACGCCTCGTGTTCCCACAAGAGACCAATTAGCAGATGTTCATGCAAAGGGTCTGAACAAAATACAATCTTTTAGGAGACTATTGGCAAGTTGAGAATGGAAGATGCATATTCATCAGCTTGACGAGGAGTGTGGAAAGATGTGATTTTTTCTTGATTTGTGGGCTGATTTAGTGTACAACTGTAAATTAGGCTACAAAGGAAAATTCCTTGGTTGAAGGAAACTGAATACTTCTCTTGATTAAAGGGATCTGATTGTTTAATTGTTTCCATCTCTTGTAAGTTAAAACTAGGGCCGTCTGCGAGTTTCGTTAGTGCACAGATCAACAAAGAATTTCATTCTCTTTCCCTTCCACGGCGTAGAATTTCACATAGCTACCCCAGCTTAAAATTTGAAACCCATTCCATCATAAATTCATAATAAGCAAAATGATTCAAGCCTGGGAGATGATATATGTAAAAGCAAAAAAAGGAGTGATGCTGTAAATAACATTGGAAGCAAGATGATAATTATAACAATGACGAAAGAAAGAAAACCCGCTCTTCAGGGTTACAAGAATATATCCATATGAAGAGATGTAATTTATTTTGAGACTTACAAAGATAAGCAACCCTGGGATTTATGGGCTCAACCTCATTGGCAACACGAAGAATTGGTGCAATCTCAACAAGAGATGATGGCACCACCTCACTATCCATCATTGTCTCCCCCAAATTACCAACGGTCTGAGTCCGCAGAATCTGCCTCGGTGGCTGCGAATCGGACCCCCTTCTCTGGTAAGCCATTTTAGCTTTAAGCTTTCCAAACACAACTTTATTTTACTTTAGTTTACCTGTAAAAAATTATAACAAAACGTTGTAAGAACTCAGATTTCCTTTAAAGGAACCTCGTCTGAATTAATTAAGTTATTACTTACAGCATATTTACAATTAAGATATTTATTTTCAAGGCAAAATATAAAATGACTCCAAATTCAGATTTCAGGTTCGGGTGAATGGTCTGGGACTATTTTAAATTTTAACTTGATTGGTCTTTCAGTAGAAGATTGTGGAATGGTTATTTTATTTTGATTAAGGGGTGATTTCACCTGGTTACTAAACCCTATATCTAGACTTTTTCACCAATTTTTCCTTCTATCCTGCTGTCCTTTTTCCTTCCCCTATCATGCAATCAATATAACACAAACCCAAGATCCAATCGAGTTGTCATCAAAAAGAACTGCTACATAACTTGACTAATTAGTTTATAATTTATAAGCGTTTAGAGTAACAAGTGATCATGGACACCAAATTATCTCAAAAAAATACATTTAAAAACCAGTGATGAAGTCTAGATATTGAATTAGGAGGGCCGAGAACATGTTAAAGCATATAATGCCCGGGATTTTTTTTTAAAAAAAAGTAAAGCAAACCAGAAACAATATTCAGATTTCTGAATAAATTACAAATGCCCCATAGCCGGATTCAAATAATTTTCACAGTTTTCTTGCACATTTCATACCAAAAAAATGGGTTTTGGGGGAAAAACAAACAGAGTCTCAAAAGTTTAGTGCGAGTAAACATCAAATATCATCAAAGCCACCAGGATCCAATTCAGTAAAATAAACAGCGAACTGATACAAATGGAATATGGGTTACACGTCAATGTGATTAACAAAAAGGAGCAACTTTAATTCATAATATTGGGTCCTCGCAGTATACAAAAATTTAATATAGTTAAAAACAATATCCTCTGTCTGATTTGCACGAAATATGGATTTTGCAGCTAACCAAATCATCTCTTCAGGCAATCAAAACCCAGAAAGAATTAGTTACCATAATTTGGGGAAAAGAAGACCATACTCCGGGTTTCGTTATTTAATTAAAACTAGTAATCTAACGCGACATGCAGAACCCCTTTTTGGTTTCTTCTTCCCGATGCTCTTAGAAAAAAAATAACTTAATTGAACAAATCTTCGAACTTTAACCCACTGCACAATTCTTGAAGGCAAAAGAACAAGAAAAAAGAAACAAGACCAAAAAATTGCAACTTTATTTTTCTCCCGACTCAACCAAGCAAATAAAACCGCAACAATTCAACCTATCAAAACATTTCCATCATCAAAATTTCCAATTATTGATGAAACGTAACCTCCATGCTGAGCATAAACAAGAACCCTCATATCTGTCTCATTTTTCTAACCAACAACAACCCAATTCTTAATAATCTTGAACCGAAAATTTTGATCTTCCAAATTGAAGTGAGAAGAAAATTACAAAGCAATTACACTGGAAATCAATCCCACCAAAACTTGACAGCAGAACTTAAGTTTCTTGGGAAAAAGAACCAATTTCCTGGCCCTAGCGTTGAATAGAGAAGTAATGCTCAGTAAATGATATGCTAAGAAACTTCGACAAGAATAATTAATAATTATCTTCAGAATTTCATACAGAAAGTAGGAAAAGAAATTTTTTTTTAATAGTGAGTGTGAGTGATAATTCAGAAAGGTAGTGCCACCAAACTGATTGAAGGTAGGAAAGCAACGCGCGTAGCAACAAAAGTCGCATCATAATGGATCAAGAAACCAAAAAAGTTGTATAATAATACAGAAAAATTAATATTGTAAAAAAAATTAAAAACTAAAAAAGTTTCTTATTTACATTCGAACCCATGCTTGCTTGTCTCTTATTCACTCCAGTATATATTGTTACCCTGTTGTTGTTGGACCGACCCAATGGAGTAAACAAGAAGTCATCCTTCCACGGAAGAATGAACATTTTCCTGTGTGAGATCTAAATATAGTACACTCTTGGAAAAGTAAACTTATAATTATATATAACTGATTTTTATAAGAACTTGAATTAATCATTTTTATAAAGCAATTACGGATTCAAACTAGTCCATGTAAGAACTTGTTATAACGTCGTGCTTGTCTGGGCCTAGTCTTGGGCTTTACTAAAAATATAAACGAATCAAATCGAGTTGAATAATATTAAAAATTAAAGTTCAAATTTGGCTCGAATAATTAAGTATATTCGAGCCAAATTTGAACTTTAATTTTTATTTGACTTTAATTTTTAAATATTATTCGACTCGACGAACTCGAAATTTTTAAAATCTTTTAGCTCAAGTTCAGCTTGAAAAAAATTTTGATTTCGACTCGAAATCTTCAAACTTATTCCGAACTATTCGAATTATTGCTTTGATAGTAAATTTTGATAACGAAAGGATCAAAAGGTTAAAACCTTCGAAAACCTCGAAATTCATCTATATTTAACACATAGTTATATTATATTAATAAATTGCTCGCGGGTGGCTCGTGCACTATCTAACAAAATAATATTATATTGAGTTCGCTTCAAAAAATTATTCGAACAAGTTCGAGTTCGGCTAGAGTTTAAAAGAAACAGATGGGAAAAATAGTAAAACGGAATTGAACTTCAGTTTAGTTGAAGAAGGGGACACGGGTCTTCTAGCATAAATCATGGAAGTTTTGGCTTGGCACATCGATATTTGTAATGTGGCGTAATTTACATTACATTCCTTCAAATAGAAAGCGGTACTTGTACTTTATTTTATGACGATTTTTGCGTAACTGTGCTAAAAAGTCTGTAGTTGATTAATCAATTTCGTAGTACACAAGTAATTTACGTGCTTGGAAATTTTTTTAATTAATTAAAAAGAGATCGATGAAAATAAATTTTGTTCACAATTCTTGAATGGCTAAATGGGAAATTACCTTTAAATAAATAGAAGTTGGCAAGGTTGGATGGAACTAATGCCTAACATATTTTTCCACCGTGTGTCATCAAATTAAGGTAATTGATAGGATCTATCGGGGGATAATCATTGAGGTACACTAGTTTCGTTTTTAAAATATTTAAAATTGATGAATTGAATCGAGTTTGGTTTTTAAATCAAACGGAAGACACTCAAAATAATCATTCCTAACTGATTAAACATTTTGGTAACGCATTTAACAGATATGCAATCATTAGTTTGCCTAGATAAGATTTGATTTAGCCCAACTGACATAAAATACAAATTTGTCCCAAATTTAGCTCTCTCTTCAGTCATTTTGGAGGTTGGTCGTTTGCATTATCGAGCTATAAGATATCATCAAAACATTGTACCTTATCGGATTTTCACTTTGGTTAAATTCGAGTTTCAGCTTATATATTATGTTAATAACTCCAAATTTCAGTAAATATTTTAGAAACACAAAAAAAAATTTAATTATTAAAATCAATATTGCTAGATTTTCTAAACGCAGCAATCTCCAATTTTTATGATTACAAAACTTGGATAAACAATTATTTCAACTAACATATTTATCATTATTTTTGTGTTAATCAAAAAGCCATATTTTCAAACTTATTTAATCAAAAAAAATTCCTCAATATTTAAAATCTATCTCCTTCTTAAAATCATAATTAACTCTCCTCATATATTTTTGAAAGTTTGAAATTAATTAATGTACAAGGATAACTAGCAAATTTTCTTCATAGTACATTTTCTGTCATGACACGCTTGATCCTATTTTGATTATTAAACTGATTGCTACAATCCTATACAAGTTAGTTTACAATGATAAAAGTGGTTTGTCATTTTGACACTCGAGCAAAGAGTTATGTCATTTTTCTCAATGTTGTTGTTGTAAGTTGTCCGAAAATTCGACTGTGCATATATGTGTTATAAAAAATATGAAATTTCGAATTTTAAAGATCAAAATCAGTTTCAAATGCTCTTTCAAGAACAATCGACTTTGATACCAATTGATAAGATTGATTGTGAGATAATCATTGAGTTACAATAGTTCGATTCTTGAAATATTGAACATCGTTGCATTAAATCGAGTTTAGTTTTCAAACAAAGCGGAAGACACTCAAAATAATTCGTCGTAAAAAGAGATTAAACATTTTGTAAAGTATTTAAAGGATATGCAAGTTGAATGTGTAAAAACGTGATAGAAGCATTTTATCAAACACATTATATGCAATATTTTCGATATTTGAAATACATATAAAATGTTTCAACAATGCATCTTTAAAATAATATCAATAATAAGTTAAATACATATAAAATACTTCAACGATGCATCTTTAAAATAGTATCGATAATGTAACGAACCGTACTTTACATACTTAAAATTTGCGGAAAAATTAAAAATTTTCTTAATTGTAAACATTCATACGTTTCATCACTCAACATTCGTAAAATAAACTCCCAATCATCCGTCACAAATAAAATTTTGGATAAAAGAAATTGTCTCAAAATATTTCGCATCCAGATGCTTAAAAGCTCAGAGTATTTTTAAACTTTGCATAAAACATAAACTTTGCGGTCCTCGGGTCTAGCCTGCCACTCAGCCCAAGCCTGCCCCTTGGTCATCACCTCCTGCCTCCTCAACATAGTCACCTGCATCGATCAAGTCTAGTGAGTCTAAAGACTCAACACGTATAAACTGGAATAACGAGTACTACATAATAAAAATCACATGCACTTTAAAATAGGACATACATAATTTGAAGCTTGAACATACGTACATACAAAACTAGACGTGCCATCAACATAAACTTTCATAAACATACTGCATACATAAACATACATAACTTCATCATTTTGCGTAGAGGCATGTTTCAAAGCAAGTGACCCATAACATAATAAACGTTTGATCAGACATACCACAGTACTGGGCTGACAGGGACGTATCCACTGCCACATACATGAGATCCCTGTTCATAATTTAACGGACGGATTGGTCCCCGTTCATGATTTAACGCTTTCCAATCCTAACTTCAAACCCGTTCATAATTTAACGGGGTGGAGAGGTCCTCGGCCACGTTCACCGACTTCCAAACCCATTCACTTTTGGTCACAAGACATTTAGCATACCTCAAAAACTTCAAATATTTTCTTTGCACGTCATACATACTTACTTGGTGTTGAGGGGTTCGTTGGACTTCGATCGGGGCCGTTGATGCACATACTAACGTGAATTCACATACGCAACTTGCATAACTTAGGCGTAAATATCATACTTACTCTCAAGTTCAATCGATACTTAGGACGTTCTAACATTCCCCATAACGCGACCCTGGATAATCCTTGCACTAAGCCATAACATCAAACCTCAAACGTGTTATAATATTTTCCCAAAATATGAAGGACACGGACCCCGTGCCCAGGTCCGGCTCCGGGTCCGTGTAGGTACTGTAAAAATGTGTGTGCAGAAAAGGGGAGACACGGACCCCGTGCTGAGGTCCGTGTAGGGGTCCGTGTGGACTCTGTAAAAAGACATCGAAAAGGAGGGGGGCACGGACCCCGTGCATAGGTCCGTGTGGGGGTCCGTGTAGACACTGTAAAAAGACACTCCGGAAGAACAAGAGGCACGGACCCCGTGTAGAGGTCCGGGTATGGGTCCGTGTACCCACTGTGAACGCGGACCAACGAAAATTTTGTACATGATTCGCTTAACTTTATAGACTCGATTGCACGGACCATGAATTGACACCACGAGACCATCTTAGCATACCATAACATCTAACCAAAATCGTACAACACCCAAAGCAACGATGTTCACCCTATGATACATACAATTCAAAAACGTGGCAATTTGACACCGAAAAGTTTTCCTACGACTCCTAATACATTCGAGTGCCTATCGACACTAAACGACGTATCAAATGACATCCCAACATCATACTAACCATACCTAGACGCAGCAACGATCACCCGTCGATCTCCAACGAAGCCTGCAACAAAACTTCAAGAACACAATTTTCGTAAAAGTCACAGTTTGAGCAGTCCCACGAAAAACATCATAACTCACTCAATTTTCATCCAAAAATCTCGAATTTTATATCAAATCGAAGGTATCGAAAAGTTCTACAATTTTCTAGTTGAAAGTTTTCTCAAAATCCCGACAGAAAAATCGCAGTTTTCATCAGAACAGTAAGTTACGAGATTTCAGATCTAAAAAGTATTTCAAACGCATTCAAACCATTTTCCGCTCAAACGACGAACGTCACACATGGATTTTCACGCATAAAATAACACGACGCATACTATGACAAGATCGATGCAGAAAGAACAGATTATACGTGCCTTTTGATATTTAAAAATATCGTAACGGCGTCACCGAAGCGGAGATAGAAGCGAGGTTGATCCGGGACGAACGTGACGCGATTTTCTTGCAATAAAATCGAACAAAACCTGCTGGAAGGTAACGGGGAAGGGGGCGGCTGCTAGGTTTCTTAGAAACCTAGGTTTTCTTCAAAAAAAGAATTGAAATAGAAATATGTTTGTGTGTGTTGTGAGTTGCCGTGAGTTAGTGTGTGAGTTAGGTGGTTAATTATGGGAATTAAATTGCTTAATAATAAATTGACCACTAATTTAAAGTTAATCAAACCCTAACTCCCTCAATTGCCTTAATTAAAATAACAAACCCACACAAAATGCTAGATTTAAAGGTTTTAAACTCTAAAATCACTAAATAAATAAATTAGGCTTTTAAAAATACTAAAACTAAATAAATTATTTAAAATACCTCATCTTAAACTTAAAATAAAATACCACCCTTTAAATTGCTAAAAATCGTCACCGGTTCTTTCCTCGATCCCACCTCGAGTGATCGCCTGAACAAGAAACTCGAAAACATTTAGCATGCATCAATTAAACATAAATATTAAAACAATGCAATTTCTTAAATCGTGAACTAAAACTCAAATCAATGAATTAAACATGCATTAAAATCATTTAATAAAATACATAAGGAATTTAATAACTTGCACGCACGTGGTTCACGTGGACCTCAAATTTTCGGGACGTCACAGATAATAAGTAAATACAATAAATAAATAGAGATAAAAAATTTTGTGATGTTCGGAGATTAACAACTACTACATCACTCCTTCTCCTTGGGAAAGATCCACTAGATGAATTTAACTTGTACAATTTCTTGTGCTAACCCATTTAAACTTAGGAATTATCTCTTGTCTAATTGAAACTCATGACACACTCTAGATTGTAAACCGCAACCTCACATACCTATAATGTTTAACGTCTCTTATACCAAATCTATAAATACTATCTTTTAATGTCATTGTGTGAAGATTCACTCATATAAATTTTGAAGCTCAAATCTATTGTATATGTGTGAGTGATTGTGTGCGAGGATTTTTACGGTGTATGTATATATCAAATGTATACTCACACTTGGGTTTGCTCTCATTATTGCTAATTCTTCATATATGATGCTCATGTTTTGAATCTCATTTCAAATCTTGTATTTGATTTTCAAGATTTTGTATTTATAGCATCCAACAATGATATGAACATGAGACATGAGAATATGACCATTTGGAAAGTTTCTGATATTGAGATTACTATTTTCCCCTTTCTGACCACTTTTCCCAAGCCTAGCTGATTTTGAGTAACTGATTTTGAGGTTTGTTGCCAGTTGGGCTCGTTATCTAGACTTAACAAAACTAATGAGGTTTACTATGATCAGCAAGACTGGTTTCAGTTTGTGCAGAACTGGTAATTCGTCATCATTTATCATCATCTTAAACTCCAATTCTATGAGGGCTCGTGCTCCTGTTTAATTTTTAATTACCAAACAACCAGGATTTATTAGCGTAAACAACGAAAACGAGTAAAAAAAATCAATGTTGGGCCTATTAGGAGGTATTCCGTACTCATTTTATTCAAGAATACTCGCCTCCATCATATTATTCTGCTAAAGAAGCCGAGTTCAATCAATTGGTTCAAGGAAATATGTCATTTGGAGAGTATGCCTCTCAATTTTCTGCTCTTCTAGCTTACGTAACTCATGTTTCTAATAGTGATCGATCCAAGATGTCGCGTTTTATGCAAGGACTGAACCGGACGATACATACATTGGTTATGAATGGGGCACCAACTACTTATGCTGAAGTAGTAAAGAAAGCAAAGAATATGGAGGCTAGTCTGCTTTCGGGAGGATCACGACAAGTTCCATCTTTTACTCCCCAAGGATATGGGAGTAACATTCAGATGCCAATGGGCATACCGTCTCCGCAATCATATCAGCCACCTAAGCAGAAGAAATTTAAGGCTAAGGGAAAGCAGTTTAAGAAGAATTCTTACAATAGTTCATCTAGTTCAGGTAGTTCTTGTTGAGGAAGATCTAGTAGTTATGTAACGAACCGTACTTTAACTACTTGAAATTGCGGAAAAATTAAAAATTTTCTTAAATGTAAACATCCATACGGTCGTCACTCAACATTCATAAGAATAGATCTCAAAATCATCCGTCACCAATAAAATTTTGCTAAAAGAAACTGTCTCAAAATATTTCGCATCCAGATATTTAAAAATCAGAGTATTTTTAAACTTTGCATAAAACGTAAACATTGCGGTCCTCGGGTCTAGCCTGCCACTCAGTCCAAGCCTGCCCCTTGGTCGCCACCTTCTGTCTCCTCAACATAGTCACTTGCATCGATCAAGTCTAGTGAGTCTAAATACTCAACACGTATAAACTGGAATAACGAGTACTACGTAATAAAATCGCATGCAACTTTAAAATAGGACATACATAACTTGAAACTTGAACTTGCATAATAAACTTGAATATACGTACGTACATAACTAGACGTGCCATCAACATAAACTTTCATAAACATACTGCATACTTGAACATACATAACTTCATCATTTTGCGTAGAGGCATGTTTCAAAGCAAGTGACCCATAACATAATAAACGCCTGATCAGACAAACCACAGTACTGGGCTGACAGGGACGTATCCACTGCCACATACATGAGATCCCCGTTCATAATTTAACGATTTCCAACCACGATCTAACCCGTTCATAATTTAACAGGCGGATTGGTCTCCGTTCATAATTTAACGCTTTCCAATCCTAAACATAATTTGGTCACAAGACATTTAGCATACCTCAAAAACTTAAAATATTTTCTTGCACGTCATACATACTTACTTGGCGTTGAGGGATTCGTTGGACTTCGATCGGGGCCGTCGCTGCACATACTATCATGAATTCACTTACTTAATTTTCATAACTTAGACGTAGAAATCATACTTACTCTCAAGCTCAATCATTCCTTAGAACATTCTACAATTTCCCATGGCTCGACCTTGCAAATCATTGTACTAAACCATGACATCAAACCTCAAAAATGTCATAATATTTTTCCCAAAATATGAAGGACACGGACCCCGTGCCTACCTCCGTGTAGGGGTCCGTGTAGACTCGGGTGAAAGGTTCGGAAAGAAGGGTGGACACGGACCCCGTGTCAGGGTCCGTGTGGGGGTCCGTGTAGACTCTGGAAAAAGACACCGAGGGGAAACAAAGGCACGGACCCCGTGTAAGGGTCCGTGTAGGGGTCCGTCTAGTCTCTGGAAAAAAAACACTTCGAGGGAAACAGGGGCACGGACCCCGTGCCAGGGTCCGTGTGGCCTCGATTTTCTGAGCCTGCGAGGAAAAACTTACACAATATCTATTCTCCCAATCGAACGACCAATGGAACGGAATTAAACACCTTGAGACCATCCTAAGACACCATAGCATCGATCTAAACTCGTACGAACACCCAAACAACGACGTTCCCCTACGATACATACAATTTGAGAAAACGTGGCAATTGACACCAATTGGTTCCTACGACTTCTTATATATTCTAGTGCCTATCAACACCGAACGAAATGATAAATAACAACCCAACATCATACCGATCATACCTAGACGCAACAACAATCACCCGTCGATTCCCAACGACGCCTGCAACATAGAAACTTCAAGAACACAATTTTCGTAAAAGTCGCAGTTTGAGCAGTCCCCCGAAAAATGCCATAACTCACTCAATTTTCATCCAAAAATCTCGAATTTTATATCAAATCGAAGGCATCAAAAAGTTCTACAATTTTTTAGTTGAAAGTTTTCTCAAAACCTCGACTGAAAAATCGCAGTTTCAACCAGAACAGTAAAAACGTAAAATTCAGATCTAAAAAGGGTTTCAAAAGCGATTTAAACATGATTGCTCAAAGTTCTACACAACATACACATGGTTTTACGCATAAATAACAACGCACGCATAATATGACATAATCGATGCATCAAGAACAGAATATACGTGCCTTTATGATATTAAACGTTACCGAACCGGCGATATCGAAGCGGAGATGGAAGCGAGGTTGATCCGGGGCGATTGTGGCGCCGAAATCCTTGAAGAAATTACCCGAAAATCGCTGGAATAATAATAGGGGAGTGGGGCGGCTGCTGTTCTAATGAAGAACCCTAGTATTTTTCTCCTTTAAAATCTGAAAATAAGGTGTGTAGGATGTGTTGTGTGTTTTAGTGTGTGAAAAAAAATGTAAGTGTGTGTGAGTGTGTGTAACGTGTGTGTGGGTTTTTAATTAGGATAAATTAGTGCTAAATTAACTAATTAAAAGTTAACACACACTACTTTAATCAAACTCATCATTTAAAATAATTACACACTAATTTTAAAAGTTCTAAACTCTTAAATTACTAAATACATAAATAAGGTTTTAAAATGCTAAAACTAAATAAATTATTTAAAATGCCACATCATTAACTTAAAATAAAATACCACCTTTTGAAATTGCCACAAATCGTCGCCGGGTCTTTTCCTCGATCTCGCCTCGAATAATCGCCTGAAATATGAAACTCGAAAAATATTTTAACATGCATCACTTAAACATAAATAATTTAAAATAATGCATTCAAATAAACCATGCATGGCTTAAAACTCATTTTAAAATTAATTAAATGATTTACTAATTAAATAACTGCATGAGTTATACGTGGACGGAATTTGGGCACTACAAGTTATGTTCGAGATTCTTGTGGGAGATGTGGAGGTAGGCATTTTACTGCCCAGTGAACAGGAGTTCAGGGAGACTGCCATACATGTGGATTATCGGGCCCTCACATATTTAGACATCGACTTGTGAATAAGATTTGTAGATCATCATATTAGCTTGTAATGCATACTGAATCGTTTAATTTGGATAATCGAGCTGACCAAAATACTGTAGCTGCTCATGCCAAACTGATTGTTGTTTACGTTGCAATCATTTGGTCTTTCAATCATCAATTTTCCTAGATAGAATTTGATTTAGTCCAACAGACTTGAAATATGACTTGTCCCAAATTGAATTTTATGTCTAGTTGTTTTAGAGTCTGGTCTTTTTCATAATCGATCCATTAGATATCACCAAAACACTTGTAACTTGCAAGATTTTCAATTTGGCTAAATTCGAGTTTTAGCTTACATCTTAAGTTAGCAACTTCATACTTGAGTAAATATGTTATAAAAACAATAAAAATTTTGTCATCGTCAAAATAAATATTTCTAGAGTTTCTAAATCCAAAAATAATGTTTGACTTGATTTATAATTTTAAAGTTACAAATTTAGAATTTTTATGTTCCATTTGGATGGTTATCAAATATAAAAAATAGTATTTTGAAACTCTATTTATATTTCGGTTTAAGTAGGATTTTGTGTTCAAATTGAAAGAAATGTGATTAGAATCCAACGATTTAAAGTTGTCAAATATATACAGGCTTATAGAGGGATTTCAACGTAGTTCTTTGCTAATCAAGTCATCCCAATTATAATCGAAGTTTTATTATAATTGAGCTTAATTAAGACAACGTTGAACTTTCGCTTTTTTTATGTGGATGTCATAGCCGTCATAAAAATAATGTGCGATATAGATTTTATGACATTGACAGCTAAAAAATATCTAAAAGGAACTTGTAGTGTGTGTGGCTTTTGTGGTTGTCTAAGGAATTTTCTTTTTGAAAATTATCGAAAAGAACACAAGTGAGATACTTGTTAAGCGAGATTAGCACAAGTTTAAGCGTGAAAAACTTTTTTTTATCTTTAGAACACTGGGTTTTTTGCCATCAATTTTTCTTGTATCACCCAAAAAAATAATATTTCTAGCATAATTTTCTATAAAACTTTGTTCTTCTTTTATAATTCCTTCGATGTTATCTACAATTTTGTCTAATCTCTATTCTCTAGGAATAGTATTTAGTGTGAAATCTAAGAACGAAATGGAATTATTTGCTCTATTTTATGTAGATTTTTTGCTACAAAAATTATATATAGGTATAATAATTTCAATTGTTATATATAAGGTTTATGTGCCAAAGAAAGAAAATCAAAGGTCAGCTGAATTTATGTATGTTTATGTGCCAAAGAAAGAAAATCAAAGGTCAGTTAAAGGGGACGTATTACACAACATTAATTAATTTTCACTCTGCAATTATTATTATTATTATTTTTTATGTGTCACTAATTAATTAAATATATCGATGGATTTCACTTTCCATTAGATGTAATAAAATACAACTGGACCACACAAATTTATTAGTTTGGGTACAAAGCGGTCCTTCAAGAACTGTCTCGTCCTTGAGAAAAAAAGTGATTTTTTTTTTTTAAATTTTGAACTAATTGCATGTCTTGAGTTTTGGTAAATTAATTTGCTGCATCTCCTTGAATTGTCCCAAATAATTTGCCATATTTGTGGAAGATAAATCATCCCAATGAAAAAACAGTAAAATTGATCTTATATTTATGTTTAAATTGGATTTTTGTTTTTTTAATTAATTTAGATATGTCTTAATGTAATAATTTGGTCGTTTTTTACGTGGAATGATAGCATCGGATATTACTGATATGATCGATAAAGCATAAGATATTTTTTATATATCACGAAAATGAAACAATTAAAGGTGCTATTATCTTCTTGAAATACCTGCGTTGGTCCACAAGCGACTTTGAACAATTCACACATTCATATCATCTTGAATTCTTGATATTCTAAAGAGTACTCAAGAGCTTTGAGAGCTGGCATCCATCTCTAATATATGAATTGACACATGTTCAAATTACACGTACAAATTTTTTTTTGTGAGAATGTCTTATATTTTAATTTTATGAGATAGATCTCCGATCCGATCATGAACACATTAATTTTTATATAAAAAAATATTATTTAATTTTCTAATATTTTTAACCACTTTTCGTATATAATCACATTGGGTGTTCCTTAATGGATATTATTGGCCTGTTGTTTTTAAGATTTCATATATAACTATTATTGCAAAACGTTTGTGATTTATTTTGATTGCTGCTCAATTAAATGTTTGAATCATGATACTGCAGGATCTTAAAGTCAAGAAGCAAGGGGACGCATTTCTGTCAGCCTTAGTTTCCGAAGGTATGATGTACATGTACGGAATTATTAAGTCGATAGAATCTTTATAAAAGTTTTATTACTTATATTATTAAATAAAATCGACAGGACGTGCAGAATGGTTAGATAAAGGTAACAGAAAATGTTTAATTCTTAGTTCTTGAATCTTGCAACACAATTTACGTACGAGGAATACTCTGGTTTTTTTTCCCTTTATCTGTTTCCTTATTTTCTACGTGATTTCTGCAACTGGGACAAACTCTTGGGTCTCGTTTGTCCGTGGAAACCAGAGCTTCATGGACCGGACCGGACCGGACAATTCTAAAGCGAGCCTTGAAACAGCTAGAGCATAAGGGGAAACTTGTCATCTTCAAAGGCACCTCAGCTGACGACGAGGGTATTAAATTTTCATTGTAAATTTTCCGCTTTCAAGATGGCCCATTCTTTTCAACAGACTTGTGTCCGAGAGTTCTCAAGATTTTTCTATTTACAGAATAATTGCGACATTTTCATGGTCCAGAGTTCATCAAAACTTCAGCCACTCCAAAGGTTTTGTCTTGCTCAGGAATGTCGTGTATCCATGGTTTAGCGGGAATATTCACGGAGTGGTGATGTCTTGTCATGTGAGTTTGAGTTAGTACCAGGGCGAGGAAATGCACCACTACTTTGTTATTGAATGCACACACAGCTTCAGTTAGATTTGTCTTATTATCACCCGAGTCAATCGAGGCCTGAACACTGTACCGCAATAGTTTTTAATTATATTTCCGAACGAGCAGTCGGGCACTACAGGTATTTCACCATGCCACGACCCTCCACGCTGAGTTTGGTAGCTTGTAGCTGCTTCCTTTTTGGGGCTTTCAGTTGTTGCTGCTTCTTGTTCATCTGCCGGCATTAAGAAAATTGAGCATGTAACTTGTGATCAAACAACAGAAAAGCTAAGACGAGAATGAGCACAGCCGTAGTATTATAGGTTAGAAGTAAGCACCACGGCCGTCAAATATCATAAACTTTATCGGATCTGACGGAATTTAAATATCACTATTATCATAATCAAAAGGAAAATTTGCTCATTCTCCAAAATACATGGTAAAATCAAATTCAACGAAGTAATATTTGAGCAACTAGGCAAAAAGAGAACATTGTAATTCAATTTCAACCAGTGAGCAAACAAGAAACGGTTCGTGTGACAGAACCAAATGGTTAGTCATTGCTTCCTTGGAGTTTGGCCCATTGTTTGACCGCACTAAGAAGCCAAGGGCGTGAAAAAGTAAATATGTTGATTTGCTGTTAACTCAAAATCAAATTTTGTATATTTTCAAAGAGAAGCCACATATAGCCACCAAAGAAGGTACCACAATGTTAAAACGAAAGACGGATGAAATAGCTCTTCAACTGGTACACGATTACAGAAATCCAAGCAAACCCAAGAAAGGTTTGGCAATTTTTCTGTTTAGACAAACAACCCACTCTGTCAAAGGGAATGTAAATGTCTATACTTCCTCTAACAACTTCAGGATGTTAAACGTGAGTTTTCTGTATGAGATTGTCTCGAAAGGAGACAGAGTAGCTAACCTTTGCCCGACGCTGATCCTGAACCATTTGTTTAGCTCGAGCTCGAACTTTATCTGGATCCACCTTCGATTGAGGACGCACCACAAAATCCATTGACATTGCTTCAGGCCTTGAGGCATGTTGCCTAGAGGAAGACTGACCAGATTTTGCCCCCCATCAAATTATGAAAAACAGTGAAACACTGAAGCTTAGGTGTGTACTCTAAAAAATGGAACCACCAGATAAAAGAATCAATCAGGTTCAGATTGCAACTCACTGTGACAATAAAGCTAAATCAAGGTCGTCGTCTCGGGATGCCATGGCTCCCTCATTATGAAAAACAGTGAAACACTTTATGGTAGATTGATTTTCTATTTTTGAAATATTTCAAATTATATCCCTAAACAAGTAATAAAATAACAGCTAAACAAATAGAAATAAATCTGTTGGATCAGGGTTTTCTACGTGTCTAAACGCAGCGAAAGTTTTAAATTATTTTTATTTATTTTGACAATCAAAATATATTTTGCTTTGGACGCTCGTATGATTTTAACAAAATAAACATTCATAGGATGTTAGAAACTTATACCTTTAGTGAATTAATCACGTGGCTCCAACTAATCCGATATAAACGGATTAGCTCTTGATGAATCCCTACGAACTTTCTTCAAGGACTCCTTTCTTCTAATCAGGTCCACGACTAGATGATTTGTTCTTCTTCTAATTTGCACTAGAAAAGTAGAAGAGATTTTGCGTTGAGATCGGAAATTCGAGAAAGACTCAAATATTTTTCTCTTGAAAAATTGGTCAAAAATATTTGGAGGATTTTTATATCAATTCACGCGAATCACAAAATAGGAATAGTGGAGGCTACGTTTTCTTTTCATTTTTATTTCTTTAAAAACAAAAACCTTAACCTAAATTCCATAATTAACATTAATTGGCTTGATTTATTAATTGGACTAGTCCAACAAGTTTAATTAATAAATCAAAGTCCATTAAAAACTTTAATTATATAGTATCTTGGACTTGTACTCCTACAAGCCCATTAAACATACTTCTCACTATTTTTAATTTAATTTTTAATAAACTCAACTTTTGAGCTTAATAAATTAAATCAATTATAAATTCAACATTTTGAATTTAATATTTAAATTATAAATTCAACTCTTTGAATTTATCACCTCCAAAATTTAATATTTAATAAACCCAACTTTTGAGTTTAATAAATTATTTTATCAAATTTTATAAATTCAACTCCTTGAATTTATTATCTCCAAATTTCCTAAATTCAACTTATTGAATTTACTATATCATAAATTCAACTGCTTGAATTTATTTTCTCAAAATTTAATTATCATAAATTCAACTCCTTGAATTTACTATATTATAATATAAATTCAACTCCTTGAATTTATTTTCTCAACGGGAACAAACGATCCAGTGCTTGTGTGACCCTCAATGGTTCACGGATACAGCTAGCCCTGGGTTCACAACTCTTTGTGATTCAGGACATAATCTTTTATTCGGGCTTACCCTAGTTAGCCCCATTCTTTTCATCAACACCTTGATCATGAATGTCAGAACTCATTTCTGATTGCACCCATCGGATCATGGTAAGAGCGTCTAGTAGCATCGCCCCATGATCCCCTAGGTATCACTGATAGTGCCAGCAAGAACCAGTCGATTATGATTAGCGTATATTACGGTCCCTTCAGCTCATATATCCAGATCGAATCTACAACCATTGGTTCATCGAGGGTTGCATATTAATTCGATAACTATGTGATAACTATAATAGTGGCATCGCGTGCACTATTGGAGAACTCCTTCTCCAACGTACATCTCATACTCTGGCCAGAGATTCCATGCACTATTATTTCATTAGATCACATAGGATATCCACACTCGTAGGTGAGCGGTGAATCCCCGACTACAATGCACTGGCTCCTATATGTGTCGCAACTGTACCCAACCTCGCCACCTTATGACTCTCCTGGAGCCGGTAAACGAGTCAAAGCACAGCCCTAGCATATAGAGCCTCAGTGTTGTCCGGGTCTTAAGGACTAGCGGTGTAAAATCATAACCACGGACTTATCCTCTCGATGAATGATAACCACTTGGAAAGTCCGAGGGAGGGTTGTTCGGTATAATCATCATATGACTACCCATCTGCATGTTTGGACATCTCTATGCCCTTACCAAGAAACGCAGTACACAACATCACAGATGCTAGTCTCGAGCTCAAGGGGCCTTTATCCCTGTTTTAGGCGGCTGAATCGACTAAGAACGAATTTAGAATATGCAGTGTTTACAAATGAGTTTCAACATCGAATTACGATTCATTTGTATTAAAGCATAATCAAGGTCTTTATCTATGCTGTTTGCATGGGTATACAGATAAAGTATAACAAGACCATAAAAAGTTAAATTATATTAAAATAAAGATTATTTATTTTACTTGAGTCAATAAATTCTCTAGCCAACCGTTGCCTTGCAGGAAATCTACTCTAACAAAATCACCCCACTCTTTATGAAGCAATCAAATGAATAGACAAGACTAATGTTCATACATTTTGTAATAGCCGAGCCCGGTGTACGGTACGGTTTAAGCTTTATTGTGTTAATTGGGTTATGTGATTAGATGATTATAGTTGTGTTTTGGGCTATAGTATTATTGGTTATTATTTATTTGAGGTGTTAGTTGGTGTTGATTGTTCGTTTCAGCGTTTCGAATCGATTTTTTAGTTGTTTTGTTACTGTTCATTGCCGTGAGTAGAGTGCACCCGCGCTCTTAGATGAGTGCCCCCGCGGTGTACTATTCATGATTTTGGTTTTGGAGGGCCGTGGCATCACCGCACCCGCGGCAGTGCAAGGACCGCACCCGCGGTGAGACCGCACCCGCGGTAATTGTAGCACCGCACCCGCGGTGTTCGTGCATGGGATTTATTTTGGTTGCCGTGAGCTTAGCGCACCCGCGGTGCTTGTGTGACCGCACCCGCGGTGTAAGTATGGGCGAGATATTTAGCTACTTTTTGGGAGTTGTTGGCCATACCTTATCCTATTCCTTCTCTTCTTTACCGATTTTCTCTCCATTGGCAAGGGTTTTCATCCATTTCTTTAGCTTCCTACCTTTGATTCTTGGAGTTATTTGGATTTCCGACTTGAGATCATCGTTCTCCGTGGTATAGGGAAGCTTAGGTAAGTTTTTGGTGCGATTCTAATGAGGTTTCGAGTTAAGGGTTATTTTGGATTTGATGTTTTGATGGTTCTATGGATTATTTAGCATGGACTCTTGGATTTAGTCTTGATATTGGTGTTATTTATGGATTATTGTTGTAGGTGGTGTACCAAGAGTATAGTTGGAGGTGTTCTATTGGTTTGTAAGTGGAATTTCATCCTTTTTGCTCACATGATATTATATGTATTGTGTTTTAAAGGTTTCAAAGTGTTATTCCCTTCCATTGATCCATTGTTATATATTGATTTCATTGATTATCTATTGGAGGCATTGACGTCTCACTATTGTTAAAAAGGGAATACAAGAGATATTATGAGATTGCGAAACGACGGCCTTAAATGCTATTGAGAATTCAAATGTTTTATTGGATTGATTAATCATAGCCATAGCATTGCATGCAATTAGATGATCATCGACCATAGGCTTTTATCCCCTCACAGTTATCGATTTATATCGATGGGATATTGGCAACCACAGACAGAGATACTATTGATATCAATCCAACCATAGAAAAGAGAAATACCATCGTTTTGCTATCTATTGCCATTGCTATTGCTACAGTTATTGCTACGTTATTCATGTTTCAGAGTCGATGGTATTTATGATTTAAAAGCCATGTTTTACAGAGTATACTATGTATCATTGCTATGTAAGAGTTCCACTTGCTGAGATTTATTCTCATTTCAGTTATTTTCATGTGATGCAGATAAGAGCGACGGACCGGGACGTTGACTGTGGATGGGGGTCATATGCATACGGAGATTGGAAGGATGATTATTTTGTACTATTTTGTAACATGATCACACTAATGATATTTTGTATTTTGTTATGTCATTGGAATGATCATGTTGTTATTTTGTAAACACTTTTATAAAATGTATTTGGAAACTCCTTCCATGTTTGAAAGAAAATTTTAAATTCCGCTGTATTTTAATGGTATCGGGTCAGGGTGTCACATTTAGTGGTATCAGAGCGGTGTTCTTCGGACCAATGCATATGACTTCGTCTACTTTCAACTGTCCGGGTATGTTTTCTTGCATCTATCCATTGTTATATATATTGATTGGTGTCTTGTGAGCAATTGTAGAGTATGCCTCCTAAGCGTAAGGCGGCAGAGGGTGAGGATAGTTCTTCCTCGAGAGTTGTCGACGAGTTCGGCAAGTTGCTTAAGGAGCAGGCTAAGGTGCATAGCGATCAGATTCAACAGTTACTCCGATTGCAAGGAGCAGGACAGGGTCGAGGCCAAGTGAGAGGTCAAGTTGCTCAGGCTGTTGGCACTGATGCCGTCTTTTCTTCTTTTAAGAGAATGGATCCACCGGAATTCGCAGGTAGCACCGATCCTCTAGTTGCTGTCGAGTGGGTCAAGGCGCTTGAAGCTATCTTCGATCATCTCCAGTATGAGGACAAAGACAGGATTAGCTGTGCAGTGTTCATGTTGGTTAAGGCTGCCCGCATTTGGTGGAATGCTACGAAAGTTGGAGTTGATGTTGCGACACTGAAGTGGTCAGAGTTCACTGACTTGTTCTACGACAAGTATTTCCCCGACGCACTTCGAGCGAGGAAGGTTACGGAGTTCTTGGAACTTAGACAGGGGAGCTTGGATGTTGGCCAGTATATTCTGAAGTTCGAGGAGGGTTGCCTATTTGCTCCGTACATTGCTTCGAACGACAAGGACAAGGGCGCTCATTTCATTCGAGGCCTTAGAGCGGAGATTCGTCGTGATATCAACATGTCCAAAGCTGTTACTTTCAAGGAGATTGTGTCCAAAGCATTGTTGGCCGAGCAAGACGAGAAGGACATCGCCAGGGAGAGGCAGGAGAGACACCAGGCCATTGCTCAGAGAGGCCAGGGTTCGAATCAGAGGGGCAGGGATCGTTTCAAGGGCAAGGGCAAGATGGAGCCGAGTTCTAGACCACCGCCAGTTCCATTTGATCCCGAGAAGCCACTGTGTCCAAAGTGTGGCAAGCATCATCGAGGAGAGTGCAGATTGGGCACTCATACTTGTTTTCGTTGTGGCGCGGCGGGCCACGTTGCTAGGAATTGCCCGAGGGGAGATAGCCAAGGGAACGTGCAGGGTCGTATCTTTGCGATGACCAAGGAAGATGATGGCCAGGGAGGAGCGCTCGCCAGCACAGGTACTTCGCTGGTCCTTCCTTTTATTTCTTGCTTTGAGGCTGAGAGATTGTTGTGTAGAGGTTGCGATGGGTTTCTTGCTTCTATTGTGGATGTTGATAGATTGACTAAGTTGAATGTAGATGATATTGATGTGGTGAGAGAGTTTGCTGATGTGTTTGAGGATGATGTTCCGGGTTTGCCGCCGGATAGAGATGTTGAGTTTGTGATCGATTTAGCTCCAGGTACGGTTCCTATTTCTAAGGCTCCGTACCGGATGGCCCCTACCGAGATGAAGGAATTGAAGACTCAGTTGCAGGATCTTTTAGACAAGGGCTTTATTCGTCCGAGTTCTTCGCCTTGGGGAGCTCCGGTTCTATTTGTCAAGAAGAAGGATGGTTCTTTGCGACTGTGTATCGACTACAGGGAGCTTAACAAAGTAACTGTCAAGAACAAGTATCCGTTGCCTCGGATAGATGATTTGTTTGATCAGCTCCATGGTGCTACTGTGTTCTCGAAGATTGATCTTCGGTCTGGCTACTATCAGTTGAAGGTTAGGGAGTCTGATATCCCTAAGACAGCTTTCCGGACCAGGTACGGTCACTATGAGTTTCTTGTCATGTCTTTTGGGTTGACCAATGCCCCTTCAGTCTTCATGGATCTGATGAACCGTGTGTTCAAGCCTTATCTGGATAGCTTCGTTATTGTTTTCATCGACGATATCCTGATCTATTCCAAATCCAGAGAGCTTCATGCAGAGCATCTCAGAGTGGTGCTTCAGTTGTTGCGAGAGAAGAGGTTGTTTGCCAAGTTGAAGAAGTGTGAGTTTTGGCTAGACCAGATTTCTTTTCTAGGCCATGTGGTTTCGAGAGATGGCATTGCTGTTGATCCGTTGAAGATAGAGGCGATTCGGAGTTGGCCTATTCCTACCACTGTTTCTGAGGTACGCAGTTTCCTCGGTTTGGCGGGTTACTATCGTCGTTTCATTTCGGATTTTTCCAAGATTGCCCTGCCATTGTCCAATCTGACGAGGAAGACTGTGAAGTTCGAGTGGTCTATCGATTGCCAGAGTGCATTTCAGGAGTTGAAGGACAGATTGACGACAGCTCCTGTTCTTTCTTTGCCCAGTGGTTCAGAGGATTTTGTGGTCTATACCGATGCGTCGAAGAGAGGCCTTGGTGCAGTGTTGATGCAGCGAGGTAAGGTCATTGCCTATGCGTCTCGCCAGTTGAAGGATTATGAGAAGAATTATCCGACGCACGATTTGGAGCTTGCAGCTGTGGTTTTCGCCCTTAAGATTTGGAGACATTATCTGTATGGCGAAAAGTGTGAGATCTTCACAGACCACAAGAGTTTGAAGTATCTGTTCTCGCAGAAAGAGCTCAATATGCGACAGAGGAGGTGGTTAGAGCTTGTCAAGGATTACGATGTAACTATCAGTTATCACCCAGGGAAGGCGAATGTTGTGGCTGATGCTTTGAGCCGCAAGTCGAGTGCTTCATTGAGTTCTTTGATTCAGAGACCGTTGTTGATGGATTTGCAGAGAGAGGAGATTGATCTGGTGATTCCAGGGACCATTGCTCGCTTTTCAGCGTTAGTCATTCGATCTACTTTGACGGACAGGATCCGTAGAGAGCAGTCGACTGATGTTCAGTTGGCAGAGTTGAGAGCTAGAGCCGAGGCTAGAGGGAATTCAGAGTTTAGTCTGAATGGTGATGATTTGGTAACTTTCAGAGGCCGCATTTGTGTTCCTTCTGGCGACGATATTCGTAGAGACGTCTTGACAGAGGCTCATACCGCACCTTATTCGATTCATCCAGGCAGTACGAAGATGTATCAGGATCTTCGTCGACTCTACTGGTGGCCAGGTATGAAGAGAGATATTGCTTTGTTCATTTCTCAGTGTCTTACTTGTCAGCAGGTAAAGATTGAGCACCAGAGACCTGCTGGGACATTGCTTTCTTTGCCGATTCCTCAGTGGAAGTGGGAGCATATCACTATGGATTTCGTGACTGGTTTACCCAGGACGCAGAAGGGTTTCAATTCCATTTGGGTTATTGTTGATAGATTGACCAAGTCAGCGCACTTTCTCCCAGTCAAGACGACGTATTCGATGTCTCAGTATGCCGAGGATTACATTGCAGAGATTGTTAGACTTCATGGTGTGCCCGTGTCGATTGTGTCTGATCGTGACCCTAGATTTACCTCAGAGTTCTGGAAGAGTTTGCACAGAGCTATGGGTTCTCGATTAGCTTTCAGTACAGCTTATCATCCTCAGAGCGACGGTCAGTCAGAGAGAGTCATTCAGATTCTGGAGGATATGCTCAGAGCTTGTACTATTGACTATTCTGGTAGCTGGGATTCCAAGTTGCCTCTTGTGGAATTTACGTACAACAATAGCTACCAGGCGACGATTGGCATGGCACCGTTTGAGGCACTTTATGGCAGGAAGTGCAGATCCCCTTTGTTTTGGGATGAGGTTGGAGAGAGGAAGATGTTGGGTCCCGAGTTGGTCCAGCAGACTGCCGATGTTGTTGCAGTTATCAGAGAGAGGATGAAGACTGCTCAGTCCAGACAGAAGAGCTATGCAGACGTTCGTCGTAGACCTTTGCAGTTCGAGGTTGGCGATCATGTTTTTCTGAAGATAGCACCTCTCAAGGGTGTGATGCGATTTGGCAAGAAGGGCAAGTTGAGCCCTAGATTCATTGGTCCATTCGAGATATTGGACAGAGTGGGTGACCGAGCCTACAGATTAGCCCTACCGCCCGATCTTGACAGAGTCCATAATGTGTTTCACGTATCGATGCTCAGAAAGTATGTTGCAGATCCTTCCCATGTTCTTCGCCATGAGCCATTGGACTTGACGCCGAGTCTGACTTACCATGAGATTCCGATTCAGATTCTGGATCGCACAGTTAGAGTTCTGAGGAACAAAGAGATCGGCATCGTTAAAGTCCTTTGGAGGAACCATTTGATTGAGGAGGCTACGTGGGAACCAGAGACTGAGATGAGAGAGAGGTATCCTGATTTGTTCGTGCCGTGACGTCAATTTCGAGGACGAAATTCCTCTAAGGAGGGGAGATTGTAATAGCCGAGCCCGGTGTACGGTACGGTTTAAGCTTTATTGTGTTAATTGGGTTATGTGATTAGATGATTATAGTTGTGTTTTGGGCTATAGTATTATTGGTTATTATTTATTTGAGGTGTTAGTTGGTGTTAATTGTTCGTTTCAGCGTTTCGAATCGATTTTTTAGTTGTTTTGTTACTGTTCATTGCCGTGAGTAGAGTGCACCCGCGCTCTTAGATGAGTGCCCCCGCGGTGTACTATTCATGATTTTGGTTTTGGAGGGCCGTGGCATCACCGCACCCGCGGCAGTGCAAGGACCGCACCCGCGGTGAGACCGCACCCGCGGTAATTGTAGCACCGCACCCGCGGTGTTCGTGCATGGGATTTATTTTGGTTGCCGTGAGCTTAGCGCACCCGCGGTGCTTGTGTGACCGCACCCGCGGTGTAAGTATGGGCGAGATATTTAGCTACTTTTTGGGAGTTGTTGGCCATACCTTATCCTATTCCTTCTCTTCTTTACCGATTTTCTCTCCATTGGCAAGGGTTTTCATCCATTTCTTTAGCTTCCTACCTTTGATTCTTGGAGTTATTTGGATTTCCGACTTGAGATCATCGTTCTCCGTGGTATAGGGAAGCTTAGGTAAGTTTTTGGTGCGATTCTAATGAGGTTTCGAGTTAAGGGTTATTTTGGATTTGATGTTTTGATGGTTCTATGGATTATTTAGCATGGACTCTTGGATTTAGTCTTGATATTGGTGTTATTTATGGATTATTGTTGTAGGTGGTGTACCAAGAGTATAGTTGGAGGTGTTCTATTGGTTTGTAAGTGGAATTTCATCCTTTTTGCTCACATGATATTATATGTATTGTGTTTTAAAGGTTTCAAAGTGTTATTCCCTTCCATTGATCCATTGTTATATATTGATTTCATTGATTATCTATTGGAGGCATTGACGTCTCACTATTGTTAAAAAGGGAATACAAGAGATATTATGAGATTGCGAAACGACGGCCTTAAATGCTATTGAGAATTCAAATGTTTTATTGGATTGATTAATCATAGCCATAGCATTGCATGCAATTAGATGATCATCGACCATAGGCTTTTATCCCCTCACAGTTATCGATTTATATCGATGGGATATTGGCAACCACAGACAGAGATACTATTGATATCAATCCAACCATAGAAAAGAGAAATACCATCGTTTTGCTATCTATTGCCATTGCTATTGCTACAGTTATTGCTACGTTATTCATGTTTCAGAGTCGATGGTATTTATGATTTAAAAGCCATGTTTTACAGAGTATACTATGTATCATTGCTATGTAAGAGTTCCACTTGCTGAGATTTATTCTCATTTCAGTTATTTTCATGTGATGCAGATAAGAGCGACGGACCGGGACGTTGACTGTGGATGGGGGTCATATGCATACGGAGATTGGAAGGATGATTATTTTGTACTATTTTGTAACATGATCACACTAATGATATTTTGTATTTTGTTATGTCATTGGAATGATCATGTTGTTATTTTGTAAACACTTTTATAAAATGTATTTGGAAACTCCTTCCATGTTTGAAAGAAAATTTTAAATTCCGCTGTATTTTAATGGTATCGGGTCAGGGTGTCACATTTAGTGGTATCAGAGCGGTGTTCTTCGGACCAATGCATATGACTTCGTCTACTTTCAACTGTCCGGGTATGTTTTCTTGCATCTATCCATTGTTATATATATTGATTGGTGTCTTGTGAGCAATTGTAGAGTATGCCTCCTAAGCGTAAGGCGGCAGAGGGTGAGGATAGTTCTTCCTCGAGAGTTGTCGACGAGTTCGGCAAGTTGCTTAAGGAGCAGGCTAAGGTGCATAGCGATCAGATTCAACAGTTACTCCGATTGCAAGGAGCAGGACAGGGTCGAGGCCAAGTGAGAGGTCAAGTTGCTCAGGCTGTTGGCACTGATGCCGTCTTTTCTTCTTTTAAGAGAATGGATCCACCGGAATTCGCAGGTAGCACCGATCCTCTAGTTGCTGTCGAGTGGGTCAAGGCGCTTGAAGCTATCTTCGATCATCTCCAGTATGAGGACAAAGACAGGATTAGCTGTGCAGTGTTCATGTTGGTTAAGGCTGCCCGCATTTGGTGGAATGCTACGAAAGTTGGAGTTGATGTTGCGACACTGAAGTGGTCAGAGTTCACTGACTTGTTCTACGACAAGTATTTCCCCGACGCACTTCGAGCGAGGAAGGTTACGGAGTTCTTGGAACTTAGACAGGGGAGCTTGGATGTTGGCCAGTATATTCTGAAGTTCGAGGAGGGTTGCCTATTTGCTCCGTACATTGCTTTGAACGACAAGGACAAGGGCGCTCATTTCATTCGAGGCCTTAGAGCGGAGATTCGTCGTGATATCAACATGTCCAAAGCTGTTACTTTCAAGGAGATTGTGTCCAAAGCATTGTTGGCCGAGCAAGACGAGAAGGACATCGCCAGGGAGAGGCAGGAGAGACACCAGGCCATTGCTCAGAGAGGCCAGGGTTCGAATCAGAGGGGCAGGGATCGTTTCAAGGGCAAGGGCAAATAGTCAATCCAAGTTCTTTTTAAGAATAGCACGCAAAAGTGTTCCCAAAGTTCTATTGACAACTTCAGTTTGTCCATCAGTTTGAGGATGACAAATAGTAGAAAACAACAATTTTGTGCCAAGTTTAGCCCATAAAGTATTCCAAAAGTAACTCAAGAATTTAAGATCGCGAAGAGAAACAATAGTCCTAGGCATGCCATGCAACCTAGCGACTTCTCTAAAGAACAAATCCGCAATGTTTGAAGCATCATCGGTTTTATGACAAGCTATAAAATGTGGCATCTTAGAGAATCTTTCCACAGCAACAAAAATAGAATCCCTCCCCTTCTTAGTCCTAGGCAACCCCAAAATAAAGTCCACAGAAATGTCAATCCAAGTTCTTTTTGAGAGTAGCACGCATAAGTGTTCCCAAAGTTCTATTGACAGCTTCAGTTTGTCCATCCGTTTGAGGATGACAAGTAGTAGAAAACAACAATTTTGTGCCAAGTTTAGCCCATAAAGTCTTCCAAAAGTAACTCAATATTTAACATCGCGACCAGAAACAATAGTCCTAGGCATGCCATGCAACCTAGCGACTTCTCTAAAGAAAAAATCCGCAATGTTTGAAGCATCATCGGTTTTATGACAAGCTATAAAATGTGCCATCTTAGAGAAACTATCCACAACAACAAAAATAGAATCCCTCCCCTTTTTAGTCCTAGGCAACCCCAAAATAAAGTCCATAGAAATGTCAATACAAGTTCTTTTTAAGAATACCACGCAAAAGTGTTCCCAAAGTTCTATTGACAACTTCAGTTTGTCCATCAGTTTGAAGATGACAAGTAGTAGAAAACAACAATTTTTTGCCAAGTTTAGCCCATAAAGTATTCCAAAAGTAACTCAAGAATTTAAGATCGCGACGAGAAACAATAGTCCTAGGCATGCCATGCAACCTAGCGACTTCTCTAAAGAACAAATCCGCAATGTTTGAAGCATCATCGGTTTTATGACAAGCTATAAAATGTGGCATCTTAGAGAATCTATCCACAGCAACAAAAATAGAATACCTACCCTTCTTAGTCCTAGGCAACTCCAAAATAAAGTCCATAGAAATGTCAATCCAAGTTCTTTTTGAGAGTAGCACGCAAAAGTGTTCCCAAAGTTCTATTGACAACTTCAGTTTGTCCATCCGTTTGAGGATGACAAGTAGTAGAAAACAACAATTTTGTGCCAAGTTTTGCCCATAAAGTCTTCCAAAAGTAACTCAATATTTAACATCGCGACCAGAAACAATAGTCCTAGGCATGCCATGCAACCTAACGACTTCTCTAAAGAACAAATCCGCAATGTTTGAAGCATCATCGGTTTTATTACAAGCTATAAAATGTGCCATCTTAGAGAAACTATCCACAACAACAAAAATAGAATCCCTCCCCTTCTTAGTCCTAGGCAACCCCAAAATAAAGTCCATAGAAATGTCAATCCATGTTCTTTTTAAGAATACCACGCAAAAGTGTTCCCAAAGTTCTATTGACAACTTCAGTTTGTCCATCAGTTTCAGGATGACATGTAGTAGAAAACAACAATTTTGTGCCAAGTTTAGCCCATAAAGTATTCCAAAAGTAACTCAAGAATTTAAGATCGCGAAGAGAAACAATAGTCCTAGGCATGCCATGCAACCTAGCGACTTCTCTAAAGAACAAATCCGCAATGTTTGAAGCATCATCGGTTTTATGACAAGCTATAAAATGTGGCATCTTAGAGAATCTATCCACAGCAACAAAAATAGAATCCCTCCCCTTCTTAGTCCTAGGCAACCCCAAAATAAAGTCCATAGAAATGTCAATCCAAGTTCTTTTTGAGAGTAGCACGCAAAAGTGTTCCCAAAGTTCTATTGACAGCTTCAGTTTGTCCATCCGATTGAGGATGACAAGTAGTAGAAAACAACAATTTTGTGCCAAGTTTAGCCCATAAAGTCTTCCAAAAGTAACTCAATATTTAACATCGCGACCAGAAACAATAGTCCTAGGCATGCCATGCAACCTAGCGACTTCTCTAAAGAAAAAATCCGCAATGTTTGAAGCATCATCGGTTTTATGACAAGCTATAAAATGTGCCATCTTAGAGAATCTATCCACAACAACAAAAATAGAATTTCTCCCCTTCTTAGTCCTAGGCAACCCCAAAATAAAGTCCATAGAAATTTCAATCCAAGTTCTTTTTAAGAATAGCACGCAAAAGTGTTCCCAAAGTTCTATTGACAACTTCAGTTTGTCCATCAGTTTGAGGATGACAAGTAGTAGAAAACAACAATTTTGTGCCAAGTTTAGTCCATAAAGTATTCCAAAAGTAACTCAAGAATTTAACATCGCGACGAGAAACAATAGTCCTAGGCATGCCATGCAACCTAACTACTTCTCTAAAGAACAAATCCGCAATGTTTGAAGCATCATCGGTTTTATGACAAGTTATAAAATGTGTCATCTTAGAGAATCTATCCACAGCAACAAAATTAGAATCCCTCCCCTTCTTAGTCCTAAGCAACCTCAAAATAAAGTCCATAGAAATGTCAATCCAAGTTCTATTTAAGAATAGCACGCAAAAGTGTTCCCAAAGTTCTACTGACAACTTCAGTTTGTCCATCCGTTTGAGGATGACAAGTAGTAGAAAACAACAATTTTGTGCCAAGTTTAGCCCATAAAGTCTTCCAAAAGTAACTCAATATTTAACATCGCGACCAGAAACAATAGTCCTAGGCATGCCATGCAACCTAGCGACTTCTCTAAAGAAAAAATCCGCAATGTTTGAAGCATCATCGGTTTTATGACAAGCTATAAAATGTGCCATCTTAGAGAAACTATCCACAACAACAAAAATAGAATCCCTCCCCTTCTTAGTCCTAGGCAACCCCAAAATAAAGTCCATAGAAATGTCAATCCAAGTTCTTTTTAAGAATACCACGCAAAAGTGTTCCCAAAGTTCTATTGACAACTTCAGTTTGTCCATCAGTTTGAGGATGACAAGTAGTAGAAAACAACAATTTTTTGCCAAGTTTAGCCCATAAAGTATTCCAAAAGTAACTCAAGAATTTAACATCGCGACCAGAAACAATAGTCCTAGGCATGCCATGCAACCTAACTACTTCTCTAAAGAACAATGTTTGAAGCATCATCGGTTTTATGACAAGCTATAAAATGTGCCATCTTAGAGAAACTATCCACAACAACAAAAATAGAATCCCTTCCCTTCTTAGTCCTAGGCAACCCCAAAATAAAGTCCATAGAAATGTCAATCCAAGTTCTTTTTAAGAATACCACGCAAAAGTGTTCCCAAAGTTCTATTGACAACTTCAGTTTGTCCATCAGTTTGAGGATGACAAGTAGTAGAAAACAACAATTTTGTGCCAAGTTTAGCCCATAAAGTATTCCAAAAGTAACTCAAGAATTTAAGATCGCGAAGAGAAACAATAGTCCTAGGCATGCCATGCAACCTAGCGACTTCTCTAAAGAACAAATCCGCAATGTTTGAAGCATCATCGGTTTTATGACAAGCTATAAAATGTGGCATCTTAGAGAATCTTTCCACGGCAACAAAAATAGAATCCCTCCCCTTCTTAGTCCTAGGCAACCCCAAAATAAAGTCCATAGAAATGTCAATCCAAGTTCTTTTTGAGAGTAGCACGCAAAAGTGTTCCCAAAATTCTATTGACAGCTTCAGTTTGTCCATCCGTTTGAGGATGACAAGTAGTAGAAAACAACAATTTTGTGCCAAGTTTAGCCCATAAAGTCTTCCAAAAGTAACTCAATATTTAACATCGCGACCAGAAACAATAGTCCTAGGCATGCCATGCAACCTAGCGACTTCTCTAAAGAAAAAATCCGCAATGTTTGAAGCATCATCGGTTTTATGACAAGCTATAAAATGTGCCATCTTAGAGAAACTATCCACAACAACAAAAATAGAATCCCTCCCCTTCTTAGTCCTAGGCAACCCCAAAATAAAGTCCATAGAAATGTCAATCCAAGTTCTTTTTAAGAATACCACGCAAAAGTGTTCCCAAAGTTCTATTGACAACTTCAGTTTGTCCATCAGTTTGAGGATGACAAATAGTAGAAAACAACAATTTTGTGCCAAGTTTAGCCCATAAAGTATTCCAAAAGTAACTCAAGAATTTAAGATCGCGAAGAGAAACAATAGTCCTAGGCATGCCATGCAACCTAGCGACTTCTCTAAAGAACAAATCCGCAATGTTTGAAGCATCATCGGTTTTATGACAAGCTATAAAATGTGGCATCTTAGAGAATCTTTCCACAGCAACAAAAATAGAATCCCTCCCCTTCTTAGTCCTAGGCAACCCCAAAATAAAGTCCATAGAAATGTCAATCCAAGTTCTTTTTGAGAGTAGCACGCAAAAGTGTTCCCAAAGTTCTATTGACAGCTTCAGTTTGTCCATCCGTTTGAGGATGACAAGTAGTAGAAAACAACAATTTTGTGCCAAGTTTAGCCCATAAAGTCTTCCAAAAGTAACTCAATATTTAACATCGCGACCAGAAACAATAGTCCTAGGCATGCCATGCAACCTAGCGACTTCTCTAAAGAAAAAATCCGCAATGTTTGAAGCATCATCGGTTTTATGACAAGCTATAAAATGTGCCATCTTAGAGAAACTATGTGGGGACCCGGGCTCTAACTCAATTCTTTTGGGATTTAATTGGATCTTTGTTCGAAAATGTGGGTCAAAAATTTGCTTTTAACATTAATTCAAATGTATAGATAAAGCATAACATGTCGTTAACTGAAATAAACAACATAATGTACATACATATCTGTCTGGTACAATCATACACTAGTGTTCGAATCTCAAATACAAATAGTTCAAATCTAAACAGAAACTACTGGTAATCTGCTACTACACCCGGCATCACCACGCTATCAACTCAACTCTCTCATCCTCGTCGTGACCCTGATCCTGCCCCACCTGTTGCCATGCACACATACAGACACGACAACAGCCGGATAACTCCGGTGAGAACATATCCCAGTATAAAACATGTATGCATGCAATGTAATAATCATGTACAAAAGCATAGCATATGTAACAAGTAACATGAATATAAATCTAAACATGTAGAAGAATACAAATCTGTATTCCACAATTCAAATCTTGACTCGACTCTTTTCTAATCTAGGGATCCCGGTGTGAATAAGACGGTCTGTCACCTACCCAGCCACTCGGGGCAACGGTACGTCTTATTCCTAGACTTCGGTCAACTCTGTATCGAGGGTCTACACATATAACAAATCTGTTTCTATGCGTCGATACACCGAAACGTCTAGTTTTGGCAAGTCTGCCAATCTCTCCTATCTCAAGACTCGAATATAAATCAATAAACGAAACATTACATAATCAATGTAATAACTATCTAGTATGTGATTTAGGGAAACTCGTATCAAATCTGAATCGAGTTGTGCAATCCCGTGACCACATGAATTATACCTTTCTTGTCGAATCGTCGGTGTCGCAGTCGAAGTCTCGAGTTCACAATAACCAATATAATCTGAAATGGCAATGTGTAGACACACTCTATCAACAAGCATCTCAACTAACTCAATGTACAAATCTGTAACTGATTTCAATACAATTCAACAGCGTAACGGCTTATTTCTCAATACCGGCCAACTCAATCTCAACATAACAATATCATAATCAATCTCAATAACTCATAATCTCATCCAATACAAACATGTATACCAAATTCTGCATAATCTTCACATAATACATGCTGGAAAATTGAACCTATAGCATACGACATCCGTAATTCAATCCGTTTACGTTTCTACGATGCTTAGCATATCAAGAACACATATTCGCAACAAAATCATAAGTTCCCCAACATCCACAATCTGAATCATGCTGGAATTATATCAAACTTACGTCACTTTGTAGCCTTCAATGCAAGGAACACAAATCTTACCTCAGAATTAAAATCGGATGAACAACTCTTGCATAATTCTACTTTTTAGCATGAAGAAACTTGAAGGATTTCTTGGGAGCTCTCGGTTCTGAATTCTGAAGAATGAAGGAGTGATGTGTCAACATAACATATATATACCTCATGCCATGTGTCAAGACCAAAATCGAAGGTGGCAATTTCGCATGCAGACCGCGGGTGCGGTGTCTCAAGAGCGCGGGTACGCTATGCTCACGGCGAGTTCATCCAAAAATGTAGCACTTAGACCGCGGGTGCGGTCCTTACATGACCGCGGGTGCGGTCTCACACCGCGGGTGCGGTCGTGCTAGCACCGCGGGTGCGGTGTCTGTTCGCACATTTCCCTCAATTTCCTCTCAATGCACCGCGGGTGCTGTATCTCTAACACCGCGGGTGCGGTGTGGCTTCGGCCATGCTTCAAAAATTCCACTCTATATGTCATGCATTATCATGGTTTCAAGTCTCACATCAATGCCAATTGACAATTCTCGAGCCTTACATTTCTCCCCCTCTTAGACAAGAGTTCGTCCTCGAACTCGCAAACAACTTAATCAATCATAGTAAAGGAAGAAATGACATTAGAACTGAAAGAAAACTCACATCATACAAATAGCTCGGGATGCCTCTGTTTCATCTCAGACTCTGTCTCCCAAGTTGCTTCCTCGATGCCATGACGATTCCACTGGATCTTCACAAGCGGAATAGTCTTTGTTCTGAGCTGTTTCTCTTTCCGATCAAGAATCTGAATCGGTCGCTCAACATAGCTCAAAGTCTGATCTAACTCGGCTTCTTCAGGTTGAATGACATGAGAATCATCCGGCATGTATCTGCGCAACATCGATACATGAAAAACATCATGTATACCGGATAGTGAAGGAGAAAGAGCAAGTCTGTAAGCTCGATCGCCAATCTTCTCCAGAATCTCATACGGACCGACGTATCTAGGAGACAACTTTCCTCGCTTGCCAAATCTGACAATGCCTCTGAAAGGTGAAATCTTCAGAAATACTCTGTCTCCCTGTTCGAATACTAACGGTCTGCGTCTAATATTGGCGTACTTCGCTTGCCTATCCTGTGCCGTCTTCATTCGTTTCTGAATGATCTTCACTTTTTCTGTCATCTCACGAATCATATCAGGCCCCAATTCTGGTACCTCAGAAATATCATCCCAGTACAACGGAGATCTGCACTTCTTTCCGTATAAAGCTTCGAACGGTGCCATCTCTATGCTCGTCTGATAGCTGTTGTTGTATGAAAACTCACACAATGGCAATGAATCTTGCCAACTAGTACCAAAATCTAGTACTACAGCTCTCAGCATATCCTCTAAAGTCTGGATAGTCCGCTCTGACTGTCCGTCCGTCTGGGGATGATAAGCAGTGCTCAGGTGTAAAGTCGTACCCAAAGCCTGCTGCAAGCTGTGCCAAAAGTGAGAAGTGAATCGTGGATCACGATCTGATACGATCGACTTCGGCACACCATGCAATCTGACGACCTCTCTGACATACAACTCGGCCATCTGATCATGTCGATAAGTCATCCTGTACGGAATAAAGCACGCTGATTTGGTCAGTCTGTCTATCACAACCCAAATCGCGTCACAGCCCCGCGAAGATCTAGGTAACTTCGTCACGAAGTCCATGGAAATGTGATCCCATTTCCATTCAGGAACAGACAAACTCTGAAGTAAACCTCCGGGCTTCTTTCTTTCTGCCTTCACCCGCTGGCAATTTAGGCATCTAGACACGAATTCTGCAATGTCTGTCTTCATCTGTTTCCACCAAAATTGTGTCTTCAAGTCGTTATACATCTTCCTGCCACCAGGATGAATGCTGAACCGACTACAGTGTGCTTCCGACATGATCTGTTGTCTCAAATCTGAAATCTCTGGCACCACTAAGCGGTTATTCACATACAGAACAGAATCTCTGACCTGATATTCTGATATATGACCAGCTCTGACCATATCAATCGATCTCTGCACGCTCGGATCAGTTCTTTGTGCTTCTTTGATCCTCGAAATCAAGTCTGGCTCAATCTGAATCGCAGCAAGTCGCAACGGTCTATTCTCTGTATCAAATGTCAATCCAGACAAGCAACAATCTTCTACTAAACTCGATACACCTATAGTCGACAAGGACAAAGAACATACCTTTCGACTCAAGGCGTCTGCCGCTGCATTCGACTTCCCTGGATGGTACTTGATCTCGCAATCAAAACCTTTCAGCAGATCAAGCCATCGTCGCTGCCTCATATTCAACTCTGACTGAGAAAAGAGATACTTCAGGCTCTTATGATCGGAATAAATCTCAAATTTCTCGCCATACAGATAATGACGCCAGATCTTCAAAGCAAATACAATCGCCGCCAATTCAAGATCATGAATCGGATAACGAGTCTCGTGCGGCTTCAGCTGTCTAGAGGCGTATGCTATCACGTGCCCTCGCTGCATAAGAACACATCCAAGCCCTCTGTGAGATGCATCACAATATACAACGAACTCACCTGTACCTGATGGAATCGTCAAGACAGGCGCACTAGTCAGCCTCTTTTTCAGCTCAACAAAACTGCTCTCACACTCTTCTGACCACACAAATGGCATGTTCTTCTGTGTCAACTGGGTAATCGGCTTCGCTATACTGGAGAAGTCTCGAATAAAACGTCGATAACACCCGGCTAGACCCATGAAACTGCGTATCTCTGGCACAGAAGTCGGTCTCGGCCAACTGATCACAGCCTCAACTTTACTCGGATCTACCGCAATACCATCTCCAGATATAATGTGCCCTAAGAAGACAACCTGTCTCAGCCAGAATTCACACTTGGACAGTTTAGCATACAACTGCTCCTGTCGCAAAGTCTTCAGCACAATTCTCAGGTGATCTGCATGCTCAATCAAACTCTTCGAATACACCAAAATGTCGTCAATAAACACAATCACAAAATCATCTAAATAGCTCTGAAAAATACAGTTCATCAAACTCATAAACACCGCTGGTGCATTCGTCAAACCGAAAGGCATAACAACAAACTCGTAATGTCCATACCTGGTTCGGAATGCAGTTTTCGGAATATCAACGTCTCTAACTCGGAGCTGACGATACCCTGATCTCAAATCGATCTTCGAGTATACCGAAGATCCCTGTAGTTGATCAAACAAGTCGTCGATGCGCGGCAAAGGATACTTGTTCTTCACTGTTGCCTTATTCAACTGCCTGTAATCAATACACAGTCGCATCGAGCCATCTTTCTTTCTAACAAAAAGCACCGGAGCACCCCAAGGAGATACACTGGGTCTGATATATCCCTTGGACAGAAGATCCTCCAACTGTGCTTTCAACTCTTTCAGCTCTATCGGTGCCATCCTATACGGAGCTCTCGAAATGGGAACAGAACCGGGCATAAGATCTATGCTGAAATCAACCTCTCGAACAGGAGGCAACCCTGGAATCTCATCAGGAAAAATATCTGCAAACTCGCAAACCACTGGCAAATCTGCCAATGCTGGGCTCGTCTTCAGTAGATCTACTGAATATACAAGAAAGCCCTCTGCTCCTCTCTGAAGCAATCTACTCATAGTCAGAGCAGATACTAAGGGAATCCGAGATCTGGAACCCTTGCCGTAGAATTTCCACTCATCTGTCAGTTCAGGTCTGAATCTGACAATCTTGTGGAAACAATCTACCGTGGCCCTGTACTTGGTCAACATGTCTATACCAACTATACAATCAAAATCAGCCAAACCAAGTACTACACAATCAAGATCGATCTCATGCCCCTCAAACTGAAGCATACAGTGTCTAACAGTAGTTACAGATATCAAACCACTTCCCAACGGAGAAGCTATAGACACTACTGTCGACATTGACTCAACAGGCAATGCATGTCTCAATGCAAAATGTTCAGATATAAATGTATGAGATGCACCTGTGTCAATCAACACATAGGCAGGATAACCGCAAAGAAATTTTTCTTTAGAGAAGTCGCTAGGTTGCATGGCATGCCTAGGACTATTTTTCTCGTCGCGATCTTAAATTTGAGTTACTTTGGAATACTTTATGGCTAAACTTGGCACAAAATTGTTTGTTTTCTACTACTTGTCATCCTCAAACGGATGGACAAACGAAGTTGTCAATACTTTGGGAACACTTTTGCTGCTATTCTAAAAAAACTTGGATTGAAATTTCTATGGACTTTATTTTGGGTTGCCTAGGACTAAGAAGGGGAGGATTCTATTTTTGTTGTTGTGGATAGATTCTCTAAGATGGCACATTTTATAGCTTGTCATAAACCGATGATGCTTCAAACATGGCGGATTGTTCTTTAGAGAGTCGTTAGGTTGCATGCATGCCTAGGACATTTTCTGGTCGCGATGTTAAATATTGAGTACTTTTGGAAGACTTTAGGGGCTAAACTTGGCACAAAATTGTTGTTTTCTACTACTTGTCACCTCAACGATGGACAAACTGAAGTGTCAATAGAAACTTTGGGAACACTTTGGCGTGCTACTCTCAAAAAGAACTTGGATTGACATTTCTATGGACTTTATTTTGGGTTGCCTAGGACTAAGAAGGGGAGGATTCTATTTTTGTTGCTGTGGATAGATCCTAAGATGGCCACATTTTATAGCTTGTCATAAAACCGATGATGCTTCAAACATTGCGGATTTGTTCTTTAGAGAAGTCGCTAGGTTTGCATGGCATGCCTAGGACTATTGTTTCTCTCGCGATCTTAAATTCTTGAGTTACTTTTGGAATACTTTATGGGCTAAACTTGGCACAAAATTGTTGTTTTCTACTACATGTCATCCTGAAACGATGGACAAACTGAAGTTGTCAATAGAACTTTGGGAACACTTTTGCGTGGTATTCTTAAAAAGAACTTGGATTGACATTTCTATGGACTTTATTTTGGTTGCCTAAACTAAGAGGGGAGGGATTCTATTTTTGTTGTTGTGGAAGTTCTCTAAGATGGCACATTTTTAGCTTGTTAATAAACCGATAGGCTTCAAACTGCGGATTTGTCTTTAGAGAAGTCGTTAGGTTGCATGGCATGCCTAGGACTATTGTTTCTGGTCGCGAGGTTAAATATTGAGTTACTTTTGGAGACTTAGGGGCAAAACTTGGCACAAAATTGTTGTTTTTCTACTTTGTCATCCTCAAACGGATGGACAAACTGAAGTTGTCAATAGAACTTTGGGAACACTTTGCGTGCTATCTCAAAAAAGAACTTGGATTGACATTTCTATGGACTTTATTTTGGGGTTGCCTAGGACTAAGAAGGGAGGTATTCTATTTGTTGCTGTGGATAGATTCTCTAAGATGGCCACATTTTTATAGCTTGTCATAAAACCGATGATGCTCAAACATGGCGGATTTGTTTTTAGAGAAGTCGCTAGTGCATGCAGCCTAGGACTATTGTTTTCTCGTCGCGATCTTAAATTCTTGAGTTACTTTTGGAATACTTATGGGCTAAACTGGCAAAAATTGTTGTTTTCTACTACTTGTCATCTCAAACTGATGGACAAACGGAAGTTGTCAAAGAACTTTGGGAACACTTTTGTGGTATTCTTAAAAAGAACTTGGATTGACATTTCTATGGACTTTATTTGGGGTTGCCTAGGACTAAAAGGGGAGGGATTCTATTTTGTTGTTGGGATAGTTTGTAAGGCTCGAGAATGTTCAATTGGCATGATGTGAGACTTGAAACCATGAGAATGCATGACATATAGAGTGGAATTTTTGAAGCATGGCCGAAGCCACACCGCACCCGCGGTGTTAGAGATACAGCACCCGCGGTGCATTGAGAGAAATTGAGGGAAATGGTCGAACAGACACCGCACCCGCGGTGCTAGCACGACCGACCCGCGGTGTGAGACCGCACCCGCGGTCATGTAAGGACCGCACCCGCGGTCTAAGTGCTACATTTTTGGATGAACTCGCCGTGAGCATAGCGCACCCGCGCTCTTGAGAACCCGCACCCCGGTCTGCATGCGAAATTGCCACCTTCGATTTGGTCTTGACACATGGCATGAGGTATATATATGTTATGTTGACACATCACTCCTTCATTCTTCAGAATCAGAACCGAGAGCTCCCAAGAAATCCTTCAAGTTTCTTCATGCTAAAAAGTAGAATTATGCAAGAGTTGTTCATCCGATTTTAATTCGGAGGTAAGATTTGTGTTCCTTGCATTGAAGGCTACAAAGTGACGTAAGTTTGATATAATTCCAGCATGATTCAGATTGTGGATGTTGGGGAACTTATGATTTTGTTGCGAATTGGTTTCTTGATATGCTAAGCATCGTAGAAACGTAACGGATTGAATTACGGATGTCGTATGCTATAGGTTCAATTTTCCAGCATGTATTATGTGAAGATTATGCAGAATTTGGTATACATGTTTGTATTGGATGAGATTATGAGTTATTGAGATGATTATGATATTGTTATGTTGAGATTGAGTTGGCCGGTATTGAGAAATAAGCCGTTACGCTGTTGAATTGTATTGAAATCAGTTACAGATTTGTACATTGAGTTAGTTGAGATGCTTGTTGATAGAGTGTGTCTACAACATGGCCATTTCAGATTATTTGGTTATTGTGAACTCGAGACTCGACTGCGACACCGACGATTCGACAAGAAAGGTATAATTCATGTGGTCACGGGATTGCACAACCGATTCAGATTTGATACGAGTTTCCCTAAATCACATACTAGATAGTTATTACATTGATTATGTAAGGTTTCGTTTATTGATTTATATCGAGTCTTGAGATAGGAGAGATTGGCAGACTTGCCAAAACTAGACGTTTCGGTGTATCGACGCATAGAAACAGATTTGTTATAGTGTAGACCCTCGATCAGAGTTGACCGAAGTCTAGGAATAAGACGTACCGTTGCCCCGAGTGGCTGGGTAGGTGACAGACCGTCTATCACACCGGGATCCCTAGATTAGAAAAGAGTCGAGTCAAGATTTGAATTGTGGAATACAGATTTGTATTCTTCTACAGTTTAGATTTATATTCATGTTACTGTTACATATGCTATGTTTGTACATGATATACATTGCATGCATACATGTTTTAACTGGGATATGTCTCACCGGAGTTATCCGGCTGTTGTGTGTCTGTATGTGTGCATGGCAACAGGTGGGGCAGGATCAGGGTCACGACGAGGAGGAGAGAGTTGAGTTGATAGCGTGGTGATGCCGGGTGTAGTAGCAGATTACCAGTAGTTTCTGTTTAGATTTGAACTACTTGTATTGAGATTCGAACACTAGTGTATGATTGTACCAGACAGATATGTATGTACATATGTTGTTATTTTCAGTTAACGACATGTTATGCTTTATCTATACATTTGAATTAATGTTAAAAGCAAATTTTTGACCCACATTTTCGAACAAAGATCCAATAATCCAAAAGAATGAGTTAGAGCCCGGGTCCCCACAACAGGTGGTACAGAGCAGTAGGTTCTGTAGACTGAGAAGAATAGAATGAGCGGGGTAGATCGAGTCATCTTCCTTGCTTTTGAGATGCTAGCATGCTTATTTGCTTTCCCTATATATGTTGTGTTGTATTATCTGAATTGATTTACAGCATTTCAAGCCTGAATCAGAACCGATTCTCGATCAGAGGTATATGACAGAGGAGGGCTGAGACAGATGAATGGTTGAGTACTAATCAGTTTTATGATCAGATTTATGCCGCCTAGACGAGTGCCACAACCAGAGCAGGGTAGCACATCTGGTGCACAGATGGATGTCACCGCTACGCCGGGGAGACTTTATTGAAGAGATTCCAGTCTTTCCATCCGCCTACTCTGAAAGGCACAGAGAGTGCAGTAGAATGCGAGAGCTGGCTCGATGATATCGAGATGTTGTTTGAGTCGTTGGCCTATACTGACGAGCGACGTGTGAAGCTGATAGGGCATCAGAGCAAGAGGTTGCAAAGAGCTGGTGGTTGACTACGAAGAGAGCTTTGGACACCGAGGCATTGATATCACGTGGAAAGTCTTCAAAGATGAGTTCTATCAGCGCTTCTTTCCCGTTTCCTACCGGAAAGATAAGGGAGCTGAATTTGCGAACTGAAGCAGGGACAGTGGAACATCGAGGAGTATGTGCTAAATTTTCTGCATTGCTACGATTTGCACCGCATGTGGCCGGAAACGACGAGGCAGTGGCCGATCAGTTCATCAACGGACTGAATCCGATGTCTTTACTTGGTGAACACGGGCCGTCCTAGTACTTTTTCGGAGGCACTGAACCGAGAAAAGGGAGCAGAGGCTGGCTTGATCAGGCAGCGAGGAGCTCCTACGGTGTTCAGGGGCAGAGACCGCCACAGCCTACTACGTACAGTTTCCATCACCTCTCCTCGTTTTGACAGCGGAGCTAGTGGTATGGTAAGAAGGAATTTTTAAAGGCTAAAGGCAAACAGTTTAAGAAATCTGGGAGTAGTTCATCGAGTTCGAGTGGATCTCGACAGAGAGGTCAGGGTCAGAGTATAGTGGTGCATACTGTGGTTCATGCGGAGGGCGACATGCGACGAGCAATGTCAAGGAGTTCTGGGACGCTGCAACATCGGTAGGCAACAGAGACACTTTGCCAGAGTTTGTCCCCAGAGAGGTGCATCACGATTCCAGAGTACAAGACATCAGCACAGCGCCACAGATGGAGAGACAGGCATCTTGGTACACTCCTTTCAGCCACCCTCCACACAGACCCAGCAGAGACCAGGAGGTAGTCCGACCGTGAGTCAGCCTCCCAGACAGCAGGCACGTGTTTTTGCCTTGACAGAGGAGCAGGCCCAGGATGCGCCAGATGACGTGATCGCAGGTAACTGTTTTCT